>NC_137896.1:25439343-26099731 GCF_963455335.1 Martes martes | reverse complement strand
AACCCACTTGCAGTGACCATAACTACTCCAGTGTTTTACCAAGCATGGTAACAAGTATACCTTAAGGAACAGGGGGATAAGAAATAGGTCAAGGAAGGGGAGGAGGATAGGAAGATGGAAAGCAAGGAGGAACCAGTGGTAATGAGGAAAGAATGATAGAAGAGGAAAACTAGAGGGGGAGGAAGAAGGGGAAAAGCTAAACAAGGTAACTGAGTTTAAACCCAAGAAGGAAGCAACAACCTTGATTTTCTATAGGGATAGTTAAAGATTCTCTGATGTTTTTGTTGCCTTTTGTTGTATTCTGATGTGTTAGTTTACTTTAAATGCCAAGATTTGAAGGGATCTGGAAACATTTGAGCACCCTGATTTCATTTAGCTGCACTCTTTTCTTACATGTAGGGCTATTATAGTCCATGAGAGTAACATTTAAGGAAGTCTTTGAAAAATGGGAAAAGGACATTGGATATGTTTAATCCAGAGCCAATTGATGGCCATTTTAATAACAGCCTTGCTGTGATCAACTCAGATGTCTCATTCAGGTCCAATGAGCCTCTACTCTAGCCTGATACAAATTCTATCCATTTCAACCTCACATTCAGTCTCTTTGAAACACCTGACAAAACCTAACTCCAAACCCCAAGTCTACCTCCATCTATGCCCACCCAATCCCCTATCCCAAGACAAACATAACACTAATGAAGACACCCAACACAAATATCTAGCTTTAACAAAACAACCAGTCCACATGGAAATTCCATCTACTTCAATTCTCACCTTCACCCAACTTAACTGCAAGATTCATTCAACCACAAATAATCCCAGCCCAGTGTATCCTAAACCATCAACCCAACCTGATCTCATAAATACAATTACTCACTCCCACTGAATTACTATTTATTTTTCTACCATTATCCCAACCAAAAGGTCTTGTTTTTTCTGCACAATTCACTTCCCAGTCTCCAAAGTAACCCCTTTATCGATCCTATAAGTCCTCAACTTGGACTCAATTCCTCACACCTAAACCATGTCTCAATCTCTCATCCCAATGATATTGCTACCCTAATATGCTCTATATCCAATACTCTATTGGAGCACCTCTATCCAGGAGCACCAAACCCTTGAATGAATCATAGCAATACAAAACCAGTAAGATCCCAGAATGATAAAAACTTGAGGTTAACATCTCCAAGCTGTCTTATACCAAGTAATCAAAATTGCAAAACCATATGCAGAACCCCAGAATCTTTGAAAATAGCTTGAGTTACCTGAAATCTTAGGAACCAGGATAAGAAGGATGACAATGGTCATTAAATAGGGCTTCATAACTGACTGATTCAATGAGGATGAAGAGCACACACAGAGAACAGAATAGATATCTTTTCAACAAGGCAATGTCCTGCTTTATTAGTTTCAGAAGTAAGCCCGGGTGTGGGCAGTGAATTAAGAAGGATGGGATATGTCTGAGGTCAGCCAGGCAGAAAGATAACATGTATTATATATCTCATCTTGGCACTCTGTGTGAATGTAGGATCTTGCCAGTTCCCACACAAAGGTGGGCCTTCCTTCCCAGTAAGAGACAATAAAATTAGAGCCAGTTTGTATTTTACATAAGACAAATTGGAATGAGTTAATCAATCAGTAAACTAAATAATGAAAAAAATCCAATAGTTATAAGGGAAAAAAGAAACTTAAAAAATATATTTCTTTATACTCCTGTCAGGAGTATATCACATTAATCAGTAATACTTAATGTGTATCTAGCACTGTACTAGCCATCGAAACAAAAGAAAGGGAAAAAATATATAGGAGGGGAAATGGGGGTGGTGGGAAAGGGAGGAAAAGATGGAAGGTAAAAAATAAAAGTCAGGGAGCGATGTAGGGAGATGGCAAAGTAGGAGATCCCAGTACTCATCCCCCAACAACAACAACAACATTTAATAAGTTTCCACTGATACAAATAGCTCTGGGGGACCACAAGAGTACAATGAAAAAGCTACAACAATTCAGTGGAGCACAAAAACCAAAAATACCTGCATAGAAAAGGGTAGGAAGCATTTAACCTGCATCACCCCATCCCACAGCCTAGCAAACCTCAGCAACAAAAGGGATCTCCTCAGCAGCTACCTCCATCTGCAAGGAAAAGGGAAAGAAGAAGGACCCCAGAACCCTTTGCCCAAGGAATTAAGCAGCCCTCACTGCCACTCTAAACACCTGAAGCTTTTCCCACTGAAGATCCTTGCAGTTTTCACTAATGCTAACTCTAGCCAATAGAACTGCCCAGAGCCCACATTGCTACCAGAATACTATACCCAACAAAATTATCCTCTAAAAGTGAAAAAGAGATAGTTTTTCCCAGATGAAGAAAAACCGAGAAGGTTTGTCACCACTTGATCTGCCTTACAAGAAATGCTTAAGGGAGTTCTTCAATTTAAATGAAAACACACTAAACAGCAATGTGAAAGCATACATTTTACTGGTAAAGATAAATATATAGACAAATACAAAATAATATAAAAGTGAAGAGGTCCATAAATTAATGTAAACTGTAATATATAAGTTTAAAGAGGGGTGCCTTCGTGGCTCACTCAATTGAGCATTCAGCTCTTGATTTTGGCTCAGGATGATCTTAGGGTTGTGGGATTGAGCCCCACCTCAGGCCCCATGCTTGGGGCCTGCTTGAAATTCTCTCCCTTTGCCCCTCCCCCTGCTTGGCACTTGATTACATGCTTGCTCTCTCTCTTTCAAATAAATAAGTAAATCCTGGTGGTGGGTATTAAGGAGGGCATGTATTGCATGCAGCACTGGGTGTGGTGCATAAACAATAAATCTCAGAACACTGAAAAAGTAAAATAAAACTTAAATCAATCAATCAATCTTGGGGGAAAAAAGTTAAAAGACAGAAATTTGTTATGAATACACAATGTAAAAAGAAGCAAACTCCGACTACGAGAACACCAAGTATGTGTGGAGGGGGATAAAAGTACAAAGTTTTTATGTGAGACTAAAGTTAAGTTGTTATTAACTTAAAATGAATAATCACAGCTACAAGATATTTCATGCAAGTCTCAAACTAACCTCAAAAAGAACAAAACAAAACCCGTAGTAGATATACAAAAGATAAAGATAAAAGAGTCAAAGCAAATTACTACAAAAACATCAGCAAATAACAAAAGAAGACAGCATGAGAGAAAGAGAGGGACAAACTACAAAACAAAACAACAAAATGGCAATAATAATTCCTCACCTATCAGTAATTATTTTTTTAAGATTTTTTTAAAATTTATTTGACAGAGAGACACAGTGAGAAAGGAAACACAAGCAGGGGGAGTGAGAGAGTGCTGAGCAGGGAGCCTGATGTGGGGCTCGATCCCAGACCTGACACCATAGTGTTGGTTATTTTTCTCAAAGCGATTAAGTAAGTATATAACTTACAACTTATTTAAATGTGTGGTGATTAAAAAGGTGCTCATAACATTGATGGTACAGTGCCTCTGAATTTCACAAGTGTTGAAATGTGCAAGAAAATGTGTCTGAGATACAAGGAAATAGGTATACATCAGGCCTGGGCTAGATGTGTTACGCACATAATCATGTTTATTGACCACAGTTAAGTTTACAGATCCTTCTTCACATGTATTATTACATTATTACATTTATTATGATGATTGGTTCATTGATAACTTTGAGTCATTGCTGGTTTTCCTTTCTGCTTTCCGGACAGTAGAGACCAAAAAGTAGCTGCAACAATTATGAAGGCTACAGAAAATACTGAAAGTTTGGTTAAGAAAACATGGAACACCTGGGTGGTTCAGTGGGTTAAGTGTCTGACTCTTAATTTTGGCTCAGGATCTGATCTCAGGATTGTGAGAATTGGAGCATGGAGCCTGCTTGGGATTCTCTCCCCTATCCTACTGGCCCTTCCCCTCCACTTGCATGTGAACTCTTTCTCTTTCTTAAAGAGAGCACGTGTTGTGATGAGCACTGAGTGTCATATACAACTAACGAATCGTAGAACACTACATCAAAAACTAATGATGTACTATATGTTGGCTAAGTGAACATAATAAAAAAAAAGAGAGAGGGAAGAAAAGAAAGCCTGTGACAAAGGGTAAAATTTCTAGCAAGAAAAACCATCGGCTGCCCCAAACAACTCCGTTATCTCCCAAGAAAATCCACCAGCCAGCCCCTGTGCATCCTCCCATCCAACAGATAACTACTTCATGAAAGTGCAAATTGAGGTGATCTAATACATTCAACAGAACTCACTTATAAATAAAAATGGAATGTCAAAAATCTGGAGTGAACCAGACAATGGGGGATGATTTCTTTGTCCTTGATTGGAGTGTCTGGAATATCCTTCTTGGGTCATTTAAAAAATAATGGATTGGGAAGTTTATTAATACTAGTTGCTACAACAAATAACCCTGAAAACTCATTGATTCAAGAAAATAAAGTTAGTTTCTTGCTCACACCACACTCCATTCCTGGTCAGCTGACTCTCCTAGACAACTCAGAATGGTGATTCCAAGTGGTGACTTGGGCATCTTGATTCTTCCCCTTTTGAGGCCATGTCGTCTTTAAATACTTTGCTTCCAGTTGCACAGTATGGGAGATGGGGAAAGCAGATGACTCACCAGAGCTTTTAGGAGCAAGGCCTTGAAGTGGCATATTTAATTTTTGTCCATGTTCCATTGGTAGAACTAGTTACATGACCTCTAGCTAACTAACTATGAAGGAGGCTGGAATGTGTCATCTTCCTATGAACACAAAAAAATACTATGAATTTAAGATTACCTAGCTGCTCTTTGCCAGCCTACCAAATATGTGTTTCACTCTCCCCACCGCCCATGTGCAGAACACTCCTCCTCCTCTGAGAGGACAAGCCAGAGTCTTCTCCGGTCACTATCTCCAGCTCAAAAATCCAGGATCTCCAGGTAATCAGTTTTCACAATTATTTTCTCTTAACTGTGACCTATAAACCAAAAGACAAGTTCTTTGCTCCTTCCCCTGATACACACACTAGACATAAAATGATGAAGCAGAGACAAAACAACTACAACAAAGACTCAAACTCAAAAAAGAGAAGGATAGAAGACACACAACAGTCACTGGCATGACAATCCAAACTCTGAATCCAGATAGCTCAGGTATGACAGGTGTCACCAATGTAAAAATAGGGACATTTTATTTATGAGGCACAAATTTTCTGGGAAAAAAATCTTTATTGTCATTGTTCTCTATGGACACTTATGTAGAAGTTTTCACCTCTCCCAGTGTTCCTCCTGGCCAAATCTGAAGTCAGGGAACACATCTCCCTTTGAGGTGGTAGCAGCTTTTAAAGCCTGCCTTCTGCTTAAAGATGGTGGCCATAAGTTGTTCTAATTCTCAGAAAGCCAAAGAATTTTTAGTAAAGTCTTTTGGTTTTCTTGGCAATGCAATTATGATCAGTGGTATAAAGAGATAAATGGTATGTACTTCCAAGTGTGACCATTAAAGCCCTACATGTTCTTCTCTTAATTAACCTTGGCAAACCTAGGAGCTATGTCTTCAGATGTGGTTCCACTAGGAGTCATTAAAAGATCCTGTGGTGTCTCACATAACACAAATAATAATTTTTTTTAAATGTTTTTAAAGATCCTTTGTGGAACATAAGGAATAACATGGACATTAGGAGAAGGAAAGGAAAAGTGAATTGGGGGAAATTGGAGGGGGACACTAACCATGAGAGACTGTGGATTCTGAGAAACGAGCTGAGGGTTTTGGAAGGGAGGGGTGTGGGGGGATGGGTGAGCCTGGTGGTCGTTATTAAGGAGGGCATGTATTGCATGGAGCACTGGGTGTGGTGTATAAACAATGAATCTTGGAACACTGAAAAAAATTTAAAACATAAAATTAAAAAACGTTGCCAAGAACTTCTGAAAGAAAATAAACAGGATGGTGACTTACCCTTCCATATATTAGAACTATTTATATGACTATAGTTGTTAAGATAGAGAAATATTGATGCAGGGATAATCATAATGACTGATAGAACAAAATAGGGAGCCCAGAAATAGAGCACGTATATAAGGAATTTTAACATATGATGGACATAAGTGGAAAATCAATGGGAAAAAGAGGAGCTATAAATTTGGGCTTACTTATCAGGAAAGTGCAGTTATATTCCTGCCTCTCATAAACATAAGAGGAAATAAACCCCATGTTAAAAATTTAATATAAAAAGTAAATTTTTAAAAACTTTATAGGCAAAGAAATCAAGAATGAAAAATTGTTAATTTCTTTCACTTATCCACAAATGCATGCTGAAAACCAACTGTATTCCAGACACTCTGTAAATAGCTGGAGTTTCAAAGATAAAAAAGAAGCTAAGGGGTGCTTGGGTGGCTCAGTTGGTTAAGCATCTGACTCTTGATCTCAGCTTAGGTCTTGATCTCAGGGTATGAGTTCAAGCCCCACATTGGGCTCCATGCTGGGCATGTAGACTACTTAAAATAATAATAATAATAATAATAATAATAATAATAATAATAATAATAAATGAAAACAGGACAAACTAAAATATTCAGAAAATCCACTTAATATCTTTCTGGCCCTATTTTAAAAAAGAATTTTCCTGGGGCGCCTGGGTGGCTCAGTGGGTTAAAGCCTCTGCCTTCAGCTTAGGTCCTGATCCCAGGGTCCTGGGATCGAGCCCCACATCAGGCTCTTTGCTCAGCAGGGAGCCTGCTTCCTCCTCTCTCTCTGCCTGCTTCTCTGCCTACTTGTGATCTCCGTCTGTCAAATAAATAAATAAAATCTTTTAAAAAAAAGAATTTTCCTTTAGGAAAACATAGAAAGGGGTATCTAGATGGCTCAGTTGGTTAAGTGTCTGTCTGCCTTTGGCTCAGGCCATGATCCCATGGTCCCGGGATCTAGTACCACATCGGGCTCCTTGCTTGGTAGAGGGCCTGCTTCTCTTTCCTCTGCCCCTCTTCCTTACTTGTGCTCTCTCTGTGTCAAATGAATAAATAAAATCTTTTTAAAAAAGAAAAGAAAAACACAGAAAATGCTACTGTTAAATAAAAGACTGACAAATTGATAACAGAGTGGTCCTATCCAGTGAGGAGACCCTGACTGAGGCCCAACTACTTTGTCAGTTACTGGTCTATAGCTTGGTTGTTATCAAGCCAAAATTTAAATTGTCTGTATGATTTTATAACTACTAGAAAAAAGGTATTATTAGTCTAAAAACAGTTTAATTTATGTAATTATGTAATTAATTTATGTCTTTATTGTGAAGAAACATAAAGCATAGTATAAAGTTCTTAAAGTTAAAAACCTGTAACATGTGAACATAAAATGAAATATTTCAATGATTTTGTTCAACTCATGAAGAATGAAGAAACCAGTAAGATGTTAAGACTGGCTCAGAGAAACTGATTAATTATAATCAGCCAATGAACTCTGAAATAAATTTGCAAAAAAAAAAAATAAATTTGCAAATTTGCAAATGTAAACCTGTTTAATATCCTGAAGGGCAATGAACTAAAACATTCAGAACTCTTTCCCACGAAACAGAAAACAAGGGTGTCCGACCACAACAATTGCATCTGTCCCATTGCATTGTTATGGAAGGGAATAGTTTGCATGACTCTCAAAAAAGAATTTTTTTACAATTACATCAGTTTTCTATGATTTAATCTCTACCCATACAAAATTTTTAAATAGCTTAGTCAGTGGAAAATTACTTAATTGTACACACCTCTAATAGATTTTATAATCCCAGGAGGACCTACTAGATCATGTTCAGCACTCCACTGAAAGGACACCAGTCATCTCTTTTATTTATTTCCAAATTTTAGATAATTTTTCTTAACAGTTTTGTGATTGAATGGTGCCTTTCTGAACATAACTTTATTTCAAAAAACTTATAATGCATATGTAATGCTCCAAAATACTTTTGCTTGGGGGTGGTGTTTGTTTTGTCTGTGAAAAGAATAAATTCTTTGATCTCTAAAATAGAGACTACCTTACATGTAGCACAGAGTTGTTCATTACATGTATTTAATGTTAACATGTACTCATTGCCTCCTTCTAGACTCATTTTTTGTTGTTTAAAATACACTCACTTCCTCTACCCCTTTGCCCTTTATAATCCTAAACATACTCTGAGTAGAAGTTCTCTTTTTTAATCTATTATGTTTTTGGACAACAAGAGAGTTGATTTCCATAAAACAGTGAATCTGCTGAAGTCTTTAGTGTATTTTTTAAAGATTTTATTTATTTATTTGACAGAGAGAGAGATATCACAGGTAGGCAGAGAGGCAGGCAGAGAGAGGGGGGAAGCAGGCTCCCTGCTGAGCAGAAAGCCCGATGTGGGGCTCAATCCCAGGACCCTGAGATCATGATCTGAGCCAAAGGCAGAAGCTTAACCCACTGAGCCACCCAGGCACCCCATCTTTAGTGTATTTAATCTAAATGGAATAGCATCTATGTTCCATTATTTCTTTTAAACAGTAAAAAATTATATAGTAAGAATGTTTTGAAGCCTTAATCTTATAGTGAGACAGGTTTCAAAGAATATCTGGAGTCAATCTGTAGAAAATCTGGAAGCATACAGAGACTCTGGAAATAGGTTGGTTTTGAATACAAATACAAATTATTATTATTATTATTATTATTATTATTTTGTCAGAGATGTGTATTCTATGTGTATCTGAAAAGGTTTATAGGTTCCCCCCCCTTTTGGGTTCATTAATGATGTTTCAACCTCTTGTAGATATACCTATAAAGGAGAGAATTTAGAATTTTTATTTCCTTATGTAAACTTCTTCTCCCCATAAATTTCATGACTACTTTCTGTCAAAATGGGAGATTTCGAGATTTTTCTCTTAAATATTTTGGAACATCCTGCCCTAAGAATAAAGCAGGAAAACAATATTAGTTCGGAGATAATCTCTGGCTAGAAATTCCACATTATAGTAAGTGATACTATAGTCATTTAAAGTAAGCTAAAGAGTGTCGTGTGGGTGGCTCAGTCAGTTAAGCGGCTGCCTTCAGCTCAGGTCATGATCCCAGGATCCTGGGACCGAGTCCTGCATTGGGCTCCTTGCTCAGCAGGAAGCCTGCTTCTCTCTCTCTCTGCCTCTGCCTGCCACTCTGCCTGCTGGTGCGCGCTCTCTCTCTCTTTGACAAATAAATAAA
Source organism: Martes martes (assembly GCF_963455335.1). Classification (NCBI taxonomy): domain Eukaryota; kingdom Metazoa; phylum Chordata; class Mammalia; order Carnivora; family Mustelidae; genus Martes; species Martes martes. The sequence continues at coordinate 26,090,548 of NC_137896.1, read as the reverse complement.
TAAAATGTTAAAAAAAAAAATAAGCTAAAGAGAGATGAGACTTTCTTTTTGACCATTTGACTGATAACCCCACAGAGTAGTCTTACCCAAAAAACAGTAGACCTGAATTTTCTCAGGTATAGGTGGTAAGTGTTAACAGACAGCCAAAATACATGGTTGAACTCAGTTTATAGTCCCAACCTGAAATACAAAGCTTTTTCGAGCTCAAGTGTAGAGGCATGGAACCTCTGGGCCTTCGAAGGGAAATACGGAGGAAGACCTGAAAGTAAGGCCATGTGTGAATTCAGTCCACATCCTGCACTCCACCTCCACACTTCCTTGGATCTTACAAACTATGCCAACTTGTTGCATAAGAATGACCAGACTCAAAAGTTTAAAATAAATGTCTGCCATTTATTAGAATTGTTTCTCAGGAAGGAAGAAGTAGAAATCCCATCAGGCAGGGGCTTGAAATCACTCCAACCTCATGTTTAATACATCAAAATTACAGGTTTTCTCTTATAATTTAATGTATCTAAAAATCCCTGTAAGACTTGTGTTTATGAGCTGTGGAGAGAGTGAAACTGGAGAAGGAACAATGAGAGAAACTAGTGGACTTCTGGGGAGGATGACATGGACCTTTTGAAATAGTGAACATTAAAGACACTATTTGATAAAAGTTCTAATAGCAATCAAAGTACAGACAAATACACATTTGAACAAAGGAAGTCGCATCACTTGTTGAGAAAAGCAAAGGTGAATGGCATGGAAGATCCTTAAAAGAGTAAAAATGTACTTTCAAGGGAATGAGACATTAAGGGCTTCTTAATTAGTTGACTTTTTTCACTTTTAAGAATAGTGAACCCTCTCCTTTTGGTTATGCAAAAGCTGATTTCATCATTAAATGGAGATCAGGTTGAGTTGGAACTAAAAGCACATTTTAGTGATTTGGACATGATGAGCTGAGATGAACTGAGGGATCCAGAATGAGTCCACATTTCTGAATTGAGCAACAGGGTGAATTGTAGGTGTTGATTGGGAAAAGCCAGACAAACAGAGTTGGAATTCAGTTTGGGAACTTGTGTCTGTGATGGCTGAGTAATCCAAGAGAATCTAGCAAATACATAATCCAGTATGGGAGTCTGGGCCTCAGAGATGTTGTCTGGGTTGAACATGTAAATACAGAACTTGCCCAAGATCACACAGCTTCTGAGCAGAGATGGAGAACAGGGAACAAACCCCTCTGACCACATTCATGCTTCTTTCTTGAAAACATGCAAAACCCAAAGAAATGGGAATCTGTGCTTTAAGCCTAGAATTACACAATCATTTCCCTCTACCAAAACTGCTAAAATAAAAAGTCTGAAATATTACATTTCAACTACTGTGCTGAACCTGGGACAAATACTGTCTTATAAATATTAAAAGTTTTGTCTAATCATGCTACTTATGCCAGAAAATTTGTGTCCCTTCTTAAAACCTGGCTTCTGCCAAGCTCGTATTCCCTGTTTGAAAAATACCTCTGAGTGTCAGTGAATCTCAAAGATATAAACATTATTAAATTTTCCCACCAAACTTCTAAGTCCCATGAAAATTAAAATCCAGCTGTATAACTTGGTCATTTAGTGAGTACATGGCCTTTGATCCATTGGTCTGGGCTGAAATTATCATTTGTCTAATAATGGGAAATGCAGGTAAAGTGTCTGGTGAAAAAGAGAGAAAATAGGCAAGATGACAAAGAAATATTATGGGGCAGGTGGCAGAAGAAGAAACCCCAAAAATGACTAGGAAAGGACACTCAAGAGAGTGTCTGGAGAAAAAGAGAGAAAATAGGCAAGATGACAAAGAAATATTATGGGGCAGGTGGCAGAAGAAGAAACCCCAAAAATGACTAGGAAAGGACACTCAAGAGAGTGTCTGGAGAAAAAGAGAGAAAATAGGCAAGATGACAAAGAAATATTATGGGGCAGGTGGCAGAAGAAGAAACCCCAAAAATGACTAGGAAAGGACACTCAAGAGAGAAGCCAAGGCAAACATAACAAAGGCGTTGAGGAAGGTAAATAATGTTGAAATAGTGGCTAGAGGCAAAGTGGTAAATGGTAAAACCTGATGAATGCTTGAGTTTTTCAACAAAGAAGGCATTGGCAAAACTGGGGCTATTTCAGTGAAGTGGTATACACAAAAGTCAGATTTCTCTTAGCTGAAGTGAGATTAAGAATCTGGAACTTAGAGAACTTAGTTGGGAACATTGGTTCTAGAAGTTTGGATCCAAAGAGGAGGAGAGATGAAACATTAGCCATGGAAGAGGAGTATACATAACACAAAGAAAATTCCATGGCATGTCAACTATTAGTTGTGACTAAGTTTGGAGTGGAAAAACAATATCCTTAAATTCTTAGGAATGAAAGAACTTAAAGGTTATTGAGTACAGTGTCCAGCTTCTGTTCCAAATCCCTCTCTAACACCATAACTACAACCATCTCTGTCTCACACCCAGAAATGGTCCTCCAAACTCAACACTGGGAGAATGCTGGGGGACAAACCTGCTTAGTCCACTTTCCAACAGCTCTACCCTTTAGAAAATGTTGCCTTAATTTGTCCAACAGATTCCTATGCTCAGTTCTAGCCCTCCATCTGTCTGGTTCTGGTTCTTCCTGAGGACACCACATCATACCAAACTGACTAGGATGGTTCTCTAGATGTCAGAGATAACCCTCTAGTCCTTGTCCAGATCCTTCAGTGTTTACTCAGAGAACTCAGCGATCTCCCCTATATATTCATGGGATCATCTAGACTCAATCTAGTTGTCATGCATCCCTCTGCAGCCTCCAGAATGAATCACAACCCTTTTGGTGGTACCAAAACAGAGCAGAAATGTGATCTCCTTCCTTCCTTGGCACCCTCAGCACTATGGAGATGTTCTAGAATCCTGTTTTCTTTCTTGGTCAGGGTCCTTTCCTATACTCTGTAACTCCCCAGCTCCAGCCTAACCTTCCCCTGTCCAGTGATGACTGCTTACAGATGAAAGACACACGCATGAGATGGAATGTATTTTTATGGAGAGGGTGTTCCAGAATGAGGGAAGAATCACTCCAGGAGGGGGGTAAGTTGGTGATATTCAGATTTTAGAGTAGCTTGAAGTGTTTGTAACTGACAGTTTGAAGTCAGGGTCATAATCCTTCACACTGTTAGAACGGGCTGTTTTCACAGAAAGTTTCAGGCAGCACTCTTGATCATTTGGGCAGGTTAAGTATTGAGTTTCAGTTTTTCTGCAGGTGTTTCTGCACATGCCATGGTAAAGCTGACATGGAATCCAAGGCTCTTGGCTCTTGCCATATTGGGATCTGAACAAGCCACCTAGGGAAAAGATAGCCATGTTTAGTTTCCTTGCAGCAGTGACGATAGGAATGGGGAAGTATGATTTAAAGAGAACAAACCCTGAGGATATTAACAGGATCCAGAGTAAAAACCACTTCAGTTCAAATCTGGGCTCTGTCATTATAGCTCTTCACCCTTAAGCAAGTTAGTTCAGTTCTCTGGCCCATCACTGCATTATTTTCACAATGGGTGTCATAATAGAGCCAAGTTCTTACCATTTGTGATGTTTAGATTAGCATATATAGAGTGCTCAGGAGAGTATCTGGTGCATAATAAGTATAAGTATAAGAAGTATAAGAAGTAATGAAATAGGGCACCTGGGTGACTTGGTTAAACAACTGCCTTCTGCTCAGGTCATGATCCCTGAGTCCCGGAATTGAGTCCTGCATCAGGCTCCAAGCTCTGCTTCTCCCTCTGACCTTCTCCTCGCTCATGCTCTCTCGCTGTCTCTCTCTCAAATAAATAAATAAAATCTTTTTTTAAAAAAAGAAGTAATGAAATATTAGGCAGTGTGTTGATACAAAAGTCCTCCTGAGGGTCCAGGGCTTCAAGGGCAGCTCCTGTGAGCACATATTGGACATGCTTTCAAGTGCCCATACAGATGTGTGCTCCTCACACAGAGCTCTATCAGAGACAGCCAGGCTCCACTCTGAGGCAGGGCACACATACTTGAGCCCCTGCATGCCTTTGTGCTTCTAAACATTTGAGCAAACATGTACCACTCATGTTTGTACATTGGCCCCACAGAAACAGATACCATATAACATGTGCAGCACACTGATGTGCACACACAGGCATGTATGCACATCCATATTCACATCACTTGAGCATATATACATGTGCTCACTGTACAGACCTCTACCACACACTTTCCACATATGGCTAAAACCCATTCATGAGTATTGATAGCTATGTATCTGTCATCCAGATATGTGCATGTGTATATAGGTTCCTTAGCTGAAAATGCCCCAGTGACAAAGTTCCTGACACTTAGCCTTCTATAAATATTAGTCATCAACAGTATTTGTTACTTATTGGAGCTTTCAAAGACAAAGGAGCCAAAGAAAACAATACCAACAATCACTGTCACATGTCCAACATCCACTGTGTGTCAGGCATTTTGCAAATGTTATCTCATTGAAACTTCATAAAAAACTATTGTTATCTCTGTTCTTTAGATGAAGACATTGAGGCTCATGGAGAACTCTTGTTCTGTCCACATTTCCATACCTTGTACTTGACCATTGTAGGATTCAATTTCTTTTCTCTATGATATTAAGCCCATGCACTTCCCTCTGTGTGTCACATTGACTCTCTATATGGTAGGATTTCTAGGACAGAGTGGCATCTTCCTGAATGATGTCTTCAGGTATAAGGACTTCTTCAGCTCAGTACATACTCCAAAAGCCATAGCTTAGCACTCCATTTCACACCCATTCATCAACACTCACTCTGTTCCAGGCCATGTACTCAGTGCTAAGCATGCAGAGGACTCCAGTGCCCACCCACATTAATAAAAATTGGATAAGCAAGTCTGACACTATTTCTGCATGGAAAAAGAACATTTTGAAAATTTTTTGACAAAAGAATGTAAAATGTTCCAAGTTTAGATGAAGTCAGAGAATGTGAGGAGAAATAAAGTAAAAAAGAAAATGCCTTAGTGGTAGACATCCCATAGCATTTTGGCACTGGTATGTACATGAACTGTCCCAGAAATTGGCACTCCAGCCCAGGGAAGGCTGCTACATCAGCCAGCCTGCTGGTTAACCAGAGCAAGGAGGTAAAAAATGGTACCCCTTCATCCATGTTCCAATGTCATGGTACTGCTGCATTTTCTTTCTTTCTTTTTTTTTTTTTTAAGAGAGATAGAGAGAGAGCACGCGCACACAAGTAGACAGAGAGGCAGGCAGAGGCAGAGAGAGAAGCAGGCTCCCTGCAAGGAGCCCGATGCGGGACTCGATCCCAGGACCCTGGGATCATGACCTGAGCCGAAGGCAGCAGCTTAACCCACTGAGCCACCCAGGTGCCCCCTGCATTTTCTATTTTAATTCTCACCCTCATCATGGAGCTTCTCTTTCTTTTTTTTTTAATAAATTTTTATTATGTTAATTACCATACAGTACATCATTAGTTTTTGATGTAGCATCCCATGATTCATTGTTTGCATATAACACCCAGTGCTCCATGCAATACATGCCCTTCTTAATACCCATCATCAGGCTCACCCATCCCCCAACCCTCCTCTCCTCTAAAATCCTCAGTTTGATTCCCAGAGTACATAGTCTCATATGGTTTGTCTCCCTGCTCTGATTTCTACCCTTTCATTTTCCCCTTCCTTCTCCTAATGTCCTCCATGCTATTCCTTATGTTCCACAAATAAGTGAAATCATGTGAGTAATTGTCTTTCTCTGCTTGACTTATTTCACTCAGCATAATCTCCTTCAGTTCCATCCATATTGATGCGCAAGTTGGGTATTCATCCTTTCTGATGGCTGAGTAATATTCCATTATATATATATACAGCACATCTTTATCCATTCATCTATTGAAGGGCATGTCAGCTTCTTCCACAGTTTGGCTATTGTGGACATTGCTGCTACAAACATTGGGGTGCATATGGCCCTTCTTTTCACTACACCTGTCTTTGGGGTAAATACTCAGTAGTGCAATTGCTGGGTGGAACCTCTCTTTTGGCACCATCCTACTTTAAAAAGGAGGAGGTCTTCAGGGGGCCTTGCTAGAGTGACACCCACACTCTTCTGGCTGACATTTGAACTGGTGGACTTTCATTTTCTCCCAAATGCAGTGGATGGAAGCCAGGACACCCAAGATCTCCTCTTTGTAGGAATGAGAATCTGGCAAGCTGAACTTTCCCTCACTGTCTCCATGTGGAAAACAGGTCAAGGCAGATGCAGAAGGATTCTGCTAACTGTGGCTAAATAAACAAAGATTTTGTTATACATATTTCTAGTTTCTCAATCCTGCAGGTGTTCTAACCCTGTATTGTTCTGCATCACTACAAACTAATACCCACATCAAGTTAAAATCACCTTTGATCATCCCTCCATCTCCAAACTGAAGTCAGAGACCTGCTTTTATTTGATTGATTGATTGATTTTCTTGTAATTTAATTTTTAAATTCTTTAAAAAATTTTTTCCTTAAGTTCAATTTAATTAACAATGTACTGTATTATTGCAAGGGTAGAATTTAGTGATTCATCAGTTGCATATAACAACTGGTTCTCATTACTTCAAGTGCCCTTCTTAATGCCCATCACCCAGTTACCTCATCTACCCACCCACATCCCCTCCAGCAACCTTTTTTCCTAGAGTTAAGAATCTCTTATGGTTTGCCTCCCTTTCTGTTTTCATCTTATTTTATTTTTCCTTCCCTTCACCTATGTTCATCTGTTTTGCTTCTTAAATGTCACATGAGTGAAATCATATGGTATTTGTCTTTTCTGATTGACTTATTTCTCTTAGCATAGTACCCTCTAGTTCCATTCATGTCGTTGCAAATGGCAAGATTTCATTCTTTTTGATGGCTGAGTAATATTCCATTGTGCATATATAAACCACAATTTCTTTAACCATTCATCTGTCAATGGACATCTGGACTCTTTCCATATTTTGAGACCAACTGTGAAATATCAGCTTTGCTTCTCTTTGTACTCTGTGCCCAGTCTCCCAATGTGAGAAATGGGAATGAGAGTGTTGGCATGAGATCAGAAGATCTCAACTGTATTTGTGAAGGCTGTTAATAAGATGTGTCATACTTTATAATAACATGGAGACTTGTTAAGTATACTCACATCAGGTCTCTAAAGATTCTGATTTGATAGGTCTGAGGAGAGGCAACAGCAAAGGTGTTTGGCACAAGTGTCCCAGAAAATATGCATTTGTTCCTGCCTGAATTGAGAGCCATAACACTGCCTGACTTTCTCACATTGACCCATAGACGTTGCCCAGCTCATTTCCCACTTTGGACTTGTATTAGGAGCAAATTAAAATATCAAAAATTGAAAAACAAAACATATGCCCTAGAGTCTTTCTAACAGTTCCATCCAAAGCCAAAAGCAATGTAATACATGATTTCTCTGCCACCCGTGCATCTCAAACATGATCCTTCCCTACCTCATTTCTGAGGTTCTTCCTACCTATATATATATTTTAGGTATAAGTCATTTATATATTCACTCATTCAATAAATGTTTACTGAAACCTACTCTGTGCAAAGCACTCACCTCAGCACTGGGAATACATAGATTTAAAAGACAGAGTCATGGCTTTAGGGGTGCCTGGGTGGCCCAGTGTGTTAAGCCTCTGCCTTCTGCTCAGGTCATGGTCTCAGGGTCCTGGGATCGAGCCCCACATCGGGCTTTCTGCTCAGCAAGAAGCCTGCTTACTCCTCTCTCTCTGCTTGCCTCTCTGCCTATTTGTGATCTCTCTCTCTCTGTCAAATAAATAAATAAAATCTTTAAAAAAAAAAAAAAGACAGAGTCATGGCTTTCAAACAGTTGAATTTCCAAAGCATATGTTTGGGGTGATGAAAGGAAAAAAAATGACTCTGATTATCCTAGAAAAGTTTGTCCAGAACAGTTCCTGCCCATTAATTCTGCCAGGTGAAAGCATTAAATGGTTACTAAGGAAGCAACACTATGTACAACTTTTGAAGCATAGATTGATGTCTTCCTTTGTTGTTGTTACTTGCAAACCCACCTGTGGTTTCTACCGCTGCTCCAACGTGGAAACTGAACTTTACTGAATGAGAACAAGTGTCTCTCAAGTAAAGAAGGTGATACAGAGTGAGAAATAAGGGGTAGGAGAAAGTGGAGTAGGAAGAGGATGGGAAGGGGAAGGAGGAATAGGAGAGGGAGGAGAAGGGGAAAGAGGAAAAAGCAGTGATTCTGAACTCAATCCCAAGAAAGGAGAGACGACTTTAGTTCTCTATAAGGCTGGGATTAGATTACTCCCATGTCTCTCTGTACTTGCCAAGTTTTGAGGAGAGACACTTGAGGACATTCCAGCCTCCTGCTTTCGTCTTTCCTCACTGCCTATAGTTACATTTATTGCTTTCCAGTGCTCCTGAAAATCACACTCTAGAAACTTTTTTAAGAATTTGAAAATATTACCAGATATTTTTCTTTTTTTTAAAGATTTTATTTATTTATTTGACAGAGAGAAAGAGAGATCACAAGTAGGCAGAGAGGCAGGCAGAGAGACGGGGTAAGCAGGCTCCTTGCTGAGGAGAGAGCCCAATGTGGGGCTCGATCCCCAGACCCCGAGATCATGATCCGAGCCACCCAGGCACCCCCAGATATTTTTCGTGCAGCATTCATTCTCCCCATTTCAACAGCCACAGCTCTGTTGTGATGAATGAAACTGTCTTTCTCAAACTTAATTACCCCCAAACTCAGGCTAAGGCAATCTCTGCCCAGATAAACCCCACATATCCCCAGTTTGATAACACACCTACTTAAACCTAAGACCTAACTCCAACTGTTCTTTAACCACCTAAGTCTCAGTTATAAAATTTAACACAAACAAGACAATAGCCAAGCCACCCATCCCCAATTCACAGCATCAATCCAAAACACAGCCCAACCACCACCCTCACCATAACTCAGTTCTATCCAACTCCACTTCCAGCTCCATTCAAAAAAAATCCCATTTTCTCTCAAGACTACACCAGAACATCAGTCCAGCCCAATCCTGTAAATAGAATTTTCACCCTCTCTCGTGCCCACTCATTTTTCTGATATTATTCTCTCTCTCTCCCTCATATACCATCCCTACCACAACTCACTCTCCCAAACTACCATTGTTCCCTCTGATAGCTCCCCAAATTACATCCAATCTTTCACATCTAATGCATGCATCAGACTCCCCTCCTACCAACAGCACCACCTAAAATTCTTCATGCTTCAATACTCCACTATGCCAGGTACAGCAGGAGGAGCAGCCTCTTAAATTTGTCTTGGCAGAGCAGAATCAGGGGAGATCTTGACAGGAGATGGACCTTGGGAGTAACATTCACAATCTATCTGAGACCAGAAAGGCCATAGGTAGTGCCTGTGGTATGTGAGTGGGAGTCATCTCAGAGGTCACTAAGAAAACAATACCACATGCAAGACCCCAGAACCTTTGAGAGAGGCCTGAGTTACCTGGAGTCTTACGAACCAGGATCAGAAGGATGGAAATGGTCATTAAATAGGGCTTCATGATTGACATGTCCTGAGAGAATGGAAGACTGTGCTGCAGAGGACCGAACAGAGATCACTGCAGCAGAGAAATGTCCTGCCTTTTATTAGTTTTGGAAATGGGCCAGGGTTGTGTGCAGTGAACTAAAAGGGATGAGACATACCTGGGGTCAGCCAGGCAGAAGGATAACATGCATCACATATCTCAACTGGGCACTTTGTGTAAGTGTGGGAGATTTGCCAGAGGCACCCATGTCAAAGTGCACCTTCCTTCCCAAAAGGAAACAGAGGCAAATTAGAGGCAGTCGGCAAATGTGTGTGAGACAAATTTGAATGAGTGAATGAATCAAGCAAGCAATGAGAAAACTAATACATAAATATAAGAAATAAGGAGTCCTTTCTTCAACATTGGTGTCTATCATCCTGATAGTAGAGTGTCCAGCTCTGTCAGTAGTACTTACTGCATATCCAATCCAATACTAGGCATCAAGGACTAAGAAAAGAGAAGGGAAAGACAATGATGATCAAAGAAAAGATGGAGAAGATCAACTGAAGGGGAAGTATAAGTGGTAGAAGGAAGGGAAAGACATGAGGCAAAGATAAAGGCAGTTCATATTTGCCATAAATCAACTATATGTCAGTTTCTGTACTAAATACTATGGTCTAGATCTGAACACTTACGACAACACTGTGACGTTAGATGATATTTTCCACTCCACGGATGAGGACAAGAAAATTTGAAGAGATGATATAACATTCCTAAGCCACACATCTGATGAGACATAGAGCCTAGATTAGAAATGATATCTGTCTAATAAAAAAAAATTAAAAAAAAGAAATGAAATCTGTCTGACAGTATATACCTTTGGGATTTTCCATTCTTCCTGTGAGTGGAAGGACAGAAATGAGAGATTAGACAAAAACATAATCAAACACTAAAAATCAGAGAGTGATTCACTGTTCAATATAATAAATTTAGTTTAGAATTCAGTGCTCATCTCTTAAGAAATGAGAATGAAAGGATTTTTTGGAGGAAACCACACTGACTTTTTACTCCAGGGAATCATGTGGAAGGTGGATGGGCGGGATCCAGTCTTTTGAATGGAAGTCTGGAAATGAATGAAAAGGCTCTTTTCAAAAGTCTAAGATAGGATTGCCACATCTCGCCACAACAAGGCGAATGGAACTGGACTAGTCCTCCCGAGGGTAAATGAAATTGTACTAGCCATCCCACTACACGCAACTCTAACACTCGAAAAAATAGAGGAAGAGTAACTATTTCAATTACTGAATTAAAGGCAGAGCAGAAATGAAAAGGCAACTTACAATGTGAGAAAATATTGCAAAGCACCTATCTGATAAGGGGTTAATATCCAAAATATATAAGCAACTCATGCAACTCAAAAACAAAAAAAAACAAACCATCCAATTAAAAAGTGGGTAAATAAACTGAGTAGACATTTTTCCAAAGATGTTCAAATGGTCAAAAGGTACCTGAAAAGATGCTTAACATCGTTCATTATCGGGGAAATGCAAATCGAAACCATGAGATGCCACCTTGCGCTGGCTAGAATCACTACGATCAAAAAAGAGAAGAGATAACAAGAGCTGGTGAGGATGAGGAAAAGCGAATCATTTGAGCACTATGGGTGGGAATGTAAACTGGGACAGGCACTATGGAAAATTATATGGAGGTTTCTCAAATTAAAAATAATCCTTCCAACTGATTCAGGAATTCCACCTCTAGATATACATCTGAAGGAAGTGAAATTACTATCTCAAAGAGATAACTGCACTTCCTATTAATCGCACCATTTACAATACCCAACACATGAAAACAACCCAAGCATTCATCAACAGATAAATGAATGAAGAAACACTCTCCCAAAAAAAAGCCTATACCTGGCCAAAAGACTAGGGAAAGGGTAGCCTAACAACAGAAAACCATCTTGGCAATACTCACCCTATTCCAATAACACTAATGGAAAAAATCTCAGTCCTCCTTTCCCTGTGGTTTCAAAAGGTTTTCCCACCCTACCCATGGTTTTCACCCCCTCTCTATAAAAGCAGTGCTCAGACTTCCTCACCAGCTGTTGTTGGTGGGGATTTATGGGGAGGTAATCTTCCATCTCCTAAATGGCAGAAGCAGGGGTTGCTTTGATTCTCTTGCAAAGTAGTGTCAACAAAGCCTAGGGGGTAGCTGAGCCTCCTTTTCCACCCACTATTAATGGAGACTGAATAACATAGTGTAAATCGTGGCTCCTAAGCACTTTACTTTTCCTCCACCCTCCTTTACCAGCATAATCCAAAGGGGAGATTAAATATATACAAGTCCCCAGCCTCAAGTTATGTCTCAGCTGAGGATTGCCTGCTAAGAAGAAAAAGGAGAAGGAGAAGAAGAAGAAGAATTCAGAGTGTCATAATATTATAACCAAAATGTCGAGAACACAATGTTTAAAAAATCACTCTTGCCAAGAAACAAGAAAATAACAACATGAATGGGGGGGGGGGGCAGGACCAGGGACAATGAATAGACACCAATACCAAGATGAATCAGATGTTGGGATTTTCTGACAAGTATTTTAGAGCAGTCATCATAAAATATTTCAAGCAATTAATAATTATTTTGAAGCACATAAAAAGTAAGAAAGCTTGGCAAAGAAAATAAAAGCTACTAAAAAACTGAATATCAAGAAAAGAAAAATATAATCACTGAAATTTTAAAAATTTACTGGAGGCATTCAGTGATAGAGTGGAGGTGATAAATGATATAACTAATGAACTTAAGGAAAGGCCAATAGAATTTATCCAATCTGAGCAACAGAGGAGAAATGGACTGAAAAAAAAAACAAAAAACAAGTGGATTCTCAAGCACCTGTGGGACAATAACAAAAGAGCTAATGTTCAAATCATCTAAGTCCCAGATGAGAGGAAAAGAAGAGAGAGCAGGACTGAGAACAAACAATCCAATTAGAAAATGGAAAGAAAAAAAAAAAAAAGAAAATGGGTGGGGGTGGAAGGGGTACCTGGGTGGCCCAGTCGTTTAAGCCTCTGCGATCGAGCCCCGCATCGGGCTCTCTGCTCAGTGGGGAGCCTGCTTCCCCCCTCTTTCTCTGCCTGCCTCTCTGCCTGTGATCTCTCTCTGTCAAATAAATAAATAAAACCTTAAAAAAAAAAAGGTAAAGACAGACACATATTGTCTGTCTTTATTTATTGAATAAACTGGAGAGTCCAGAAATATAGCCCTCATATATATGCTCAGGTAATTTTTGACAAGGATGTGAAGTCCATTCAATGGGGAAAGAATAGTCTTTTCAATAAATGGTGTTGGGAAAGTGATATTCACATGCAAAAAAAATTAAATTGGAGCCCAACCCCATACCATATACAAAAATTAACTCAAAATTGATAAAAATACTTAAGAATAAGAGCTAAAACTACAAAACTCTTAGAAGAAAACATAGGGAAAAAGCTTCATGACATTAGATTGGGGGATGATTGTTTGGATATGACAACAAAAGCACAGATAACAATAGCAAAATAGGTATGTTGGACATGATCAAAATGTAAAACTTTTGTGTATCAAATAACACTATTAAAAGATTGAAAAGGCAAACATATTTGCAAATCATATATCTGATAAATGATCCATATATCTGATAAGGATATTAATATCCAGATTATATACAGTACTCCTCCAATTCAACAGATCCCTGATTAAAAATGGACAAAGACCGGGACACCTGGGTGGCTCAGTTGGTTAAGCGGCTGCCTTCGGCTCAGGTCATGATCCCAGCGTCCTGGGATCGAGTCCCACGTCGGGCTCCTTGCTCCGCAGGGAGCCTGCTTCTCCCTCTGCCACTCTGTCGCCTGTGCTCACTCTCTCTCTCTGACAAATAAATAAATAAAATCTAAAAAAAAAAAAAATGGACAAAGACCTCAAATAGACATTTTTCCAAAGAAGATCTACGAATGACCAAGAGCACATGAAAATTTGCTCAAAATCACAAATTGTTAAGGAAATACAAATCAAAACCACAATATCATTTTACACCCATTAGGATTTTTTTTTAATGAAAATAACAAGTGTTGGCAATGATGAAATTGGAAATTTGTACACTGCTGATGGGAATATAAAATGATGCAGCCCTATGGAAAACAATATGGGGACTCCTCAAAAAATTAAGCATAGCATTAATATATAATTCAGCAATTCCACTTCTGGGTCATACTTTTAAAAAATGAAAGCAGGGATCCAAATAGATATTGGTACAGTCATGTTCATAGCAGCATTATTTACAACAGCCAAAAGGTGGGATAAACAAAAATGTTACATATACATACAATGGAATATTATTCAGCTTTCAAAAAGGATAGACATATGCTGCAACATGGATGAATCGTGAAGATATTATGGTAAACGAATCAAGCCAGTCACAAGAGGACAAATACTGTGTGCTCCCACTTATGTACTAGAGGAGTCAAACTCATAGAGACAGGAAGTAGAATGATGGCTGCCAGGGGCTAGGAAGGGGGAAAGAAGAGGAGAATGGAGAGTTAATGTTGAATGGGCACACAGTTTGTCTAATACTGTTATTCTAGTCAGGTGGAACTTTTGAACACAGCTGTTCTACTTTCAGATCCAAAATGAGTAGTGGACACGACTGCCTCACACGACTCCTCACATTAGGAGAAGATACCCATCCTCGGGCTGCTATAGCTAATATTTCTATTCCCAATGCTGACTTAATATAGTTCACTAATGGATCCTGTATGAGAAGCACACAGGGGAATATTAAAGCATATTATGCAACAGTAAGTTCTCATGAGATTTTGGAGGCTGTATTGTTACAAACATAAAATCGGCCAAGCAGCCGCACTCTAGCTGTTACATGAGTTTTTAAATTAGCCACCAGTCCTAAAGAGAATATCTCTACTGACAGTAAATTTGTGTGTGAGGCCTACATACTATCTGGAAGAAAAGAGCTTTCTAACATCCATGAGAAATGGATGGAAATGAATTGCTAATTTATTAGAGTCATTGAAATTTCCCAAACAGATTTATGTAATTCTTTGTAGAACTCATACAGGATGAGATAAGCTCTCTGAAGGAAATGAATTTGCACAAAAATGTCTCCTAAGATTTGGACTGGGGAAATTGAAGCCCTATTACTACTATCCAGAGACTCCTACTCACAGTTTCAGAAATATGCAACTCCCCCATCTTCGATAATTGGAAATCAAGGAGAGCTAAGAAAAGCACCGTAGGAATATGGAGATTACCCCATGGTATTATTCCTGTACCCCAATTGTGTGCATACATAGCTTTTCATGCCACCTAAGCAGCAATATCATTCAAACAAAATGAATTCAGTGGAAGTCTTGGAATTATACCACTCTTGTATAAGGACCAAATCAATAAAGAATACAAATGTGCTGTTTATCAGAACATTTCTTTATAGGAAACAACTAAGTTACCTCAAGGAAGCCCACTGGGGCCCACATTACCTAGAACCTGGGGGGTGAATGAATATTCACCATCAGAAGATAAGAAATTCTGTTTAGTAGTTGTATGCATGGTTTCTAGATGGCCCGAAGTGTTGCCATTGGCTAAAGTAGATGCACAAATGATGAGCAGTCTTACTGAATTATATCATCCCAATCTTTGGAATTCCTGAATATCTAGAATCTAAAAGATGGAGTCATTCTATTTCTATGTTAAGTCATGAGCTCCATAAGACCTTACAAATACCAATAACTTATCACACTCCTTATTGTCCCTAGTTTTCCGGAAAAAGTAAAATGAATGAAACTTATCCTAAAGAATTCTTTGGCTAACATATCAAAACTGGTTAATGGTGATCAACAGCCTTGCCTTGGTTCTATGAAAATTAAAGTTAATTTCCATTTTAGCAAGTATGGTATTTCGCCCTTCGAGGTCAATGAATTTAGGGGTTAAGACGAACCCTTGACCTGATACAATGGAAAGCACATCAGATGCAAAGAATTTGCTGGTTTCCCCAGGCTCATTACGCCATCGTGTGGCCAGATGATGGAAGCCGCCTTCTGAGAAGGTGTGTCATTGATTCAGACTAGGAGACAAAGTCCACATCTGAGTATTCTAACAATTGGCTGGATTGTTGTCCTATTGGAGAGGATCTTCCCAGATGATGTTGATAACTCGTACCACTGTCAAAGTGAAAAAGCAACACAGCTTGTCATGTGAGACCAACATCTATGACTGAATGGTTTGTAATTTCCATTAAGGACCTTAAAGTTACATTCTCCAGACAGTAACTGATAATAATATTCAAGATGAAGAAAAAAGAGTCTCTAATGGCCTTATGGCAAGGGAGGCAGACTTCTGTTATTTTCTTTTTAGTTATCCTGACCAGTATAATTTTAATAATTTTATTTTGTACTAAACATGGAGCTTATAGTTTTATGTCTCCTTCTTTTAAAAAAATAAGTATCTCAACCTCAGGGAATTTTGTACCAACTGAAAATTAGCCTGAGTATGGGGTTAAGGCTCAAGAAATCCCTTTATTTGTCTGTAACACTTCAGACATACTGATTAGGTGGTTTGAATTTAAAGGAAATGGGAAATTTCAAATCTTCCCACAGACTGAAATCAGTGTTATCCAAACATTAAATAATATAATACCAAATATCACCTCCTATTGTGGTACTAAATATACCAATTGGATAGAATTGTTAATTAATCAGGCTGAATATAATTATACCCACATTATATTTCACAGGACTCCAACTATTCATTTTCTTTTATAGTCATCAAGGCCTGGTTTAACAAAACTAAAGACAGATATAAAGATTAGGAAAAAGAAATATCTGAACCCAAATGGGGTGATTGATTTCTCCAAAAGGTCCAAAATATATCATCCCATAAAAATTAGTTTATCCTGTTTATTACCTAGCAATCTTCAGCCTCCATATTTAAGGCCCCAAGGAGAATTAAGTGAACTGCATTTCTTAGTATTACTGCTGCTAATATGAATCAATTTTACTTGTACACAATGGACTTTACCATTCTGGAGAATATTTAGAGAGGGGTCAAAAGGACTATGATCAAACTAAAAGAGAGATTAAGTATTATCTTAGGTAGAATTAGAACCAGGACTCGAATCACAAACTCTTGTAGTATAGAGATATTTATTCATCAACAATTTAACAACTTGGGGCAATTGCGGAAACATGTAATTCAAAGGCAACCAGGATGGAATCATAGTCTAATACAGGATTAACAGTAGGAGCAAAATTAGAATGAAATCAAGGAAGAATTGGGAATTGGACAGCTTGAAATGAAATTCTGTTGCAACAAAACATTGCTAAAGAATTGTCACAAGCCCTCACCCCTATAACCAAACAACTAGCTCTTCAAAAATTACAGGATATACTTACTTGGACTGAACTACAGGATTGTACCTGCTAATGGGAACAACTGGTACTGGGCATGGAACTGTTATGGAAAGATTAAAGGATGGTATAAAAATGTGGATCATACTATGGATATGAAAGCTGGAAGTTGGTATTTGCAAATTGAAACTACTGAAAATGGAACCAATGTAACTAGTGTGACTAAAAGATATAAGTTTTCTCCCATACTGATGTGGAACATATGTGTTCAAGGGTGCCTGTCATTCAAGGACACAGGCACATGGTAGACAGGAACTATAATTCAAATGTTACTCTTGATATTGATAGATGTTAGAAACAGCAGACTCAACACATTTGTCCCCAAGATTTGGAACAAACTGAGCCCAATTCCTTTCACCTTAATAGTTTTACATGTATTCTTCAATGAGCACCTCATAATCAAACTTTAATAATAATATAAGATACTGTATCATATTAGAAACACTAGCTGGAAAGATGAGACTGTTTCTATAGGCAGGAGTTTAACTTGTAAGGATAATATAACTTGCATAATTGATGGATATTCACAAGAAATATATTGGACCATGAGAGAAAAATTTCTACAGAAAGCTTTAGACTACCAAGCCTCATATGTTGATGATACATTAGGTATCAGTTGGGTTAAGCTAAAAGGAGAGCTGATGAATAACTCCCAAATTGTAGAGCAGTTAGAAAAACAAGCCACTGAAACTAATCAACAATTTGATAAAGGAGAATTCTTATGCATAGCTAATCAAGAATCTGCTTTAACTATACATCTCTAAAATGATATTTTTCAAAGGCTATTTTATTTAAAACCAATATTATTTTATTTTTAAAAATCATCCTGCCATAATATTAGTCATGGCTTTATTATGTATACTTCTTTGGGCTAGTTGGATATATAGAATGTTAATTAAGAGTGCAAAGAGAAGTCAACACTACAGTGCAAATTTCATGAAGCATCTGCTACTACAAAATAGTGTCTAAGGAGAAAGGATTGTAGGGAAACTGAACTTAATAAAACCTTATTGGGGCATATTGAAATGTATGTATATGTAGCACATGAGATTTCATGTGCTACATACACTGTCAGAGGCAAGCATGAGAAGTAATATGAAGAATTATAAAGATTAGAAAATCAAAGCAAGCCTGATCAGGAATTATAAAAAACAGGATGTGAGAGTGAGCTCAGTGTAAGTACCGATGCAAATTGGATAGCCCCTGTTTGCTAAAAGTAAACCGTAGTTCAGTTTAAGTATTTTAAATATTTTAAATATTTTCATTTTTCCATTTACCCCTCTATTAGATTGTCCATAAAAATTCGTTCATTATTTTCTTAGTTGTGCCATTGAAACTTAAAATATACATCCTCGAGTTATTAAAATGTAAGTTAGGGGACGCCTGGGTGGCTCAGTTGGTTGAGCCGCTGCCTTCAGCTCAGGTCATGATCCCAGGGTCCTGGGATCGAGTCCCACATCGGGCTCCTTGCTCAGCAGGGAGCCTGCTTCTCTCACTGCCTCTGCCTGCCTCTCTGCCTGCTTGTGTGTACTCTCTCTGACAAATAAATAAATAAAATATTTTAAAATAAATAAAATAAAATAAAATGTAAGTTAGGAAGTTGGTAAGTTAGGAAGTTGGCCACTTCTTGGACAATGTAAGAGCTTTATGACAAGTTAACCCATATATTCCCCTTCCAAATTATACCTTGTTTTTGTCATATTTTTACAGTTTAAAAACTTGTGATATTAATATTACTACTAATAATAAATTAATTATTGATATTAATGTTGATATTAATATACCCATCATTCATGGGGCTTCTGGCTGGCTCAGTCAGTAGAGCATGTGACTCTTGATCCCTGGGTTGTAAGTTTGAGCCCCACGTTGGGTGTAGAGAGTACTTAAAAATAAAAGCTTAGGGGCGCCTGGGTGGCTCAGTGGGTTAAAGCCTCTGCCTTCGGCTCAGGTCGTGATCCCGGGGTCCTCGGATCGAGCCCCGCGTCGGGCTCTCTGCTCCGTGGAGAGCCTGCTTTCTCCTCTCTCTCTGCCTGTCTCTCTGCCAGCTTGCGATCTCTGTCTGTCAAATAAATAAATAAAATCTTTAAAAAAAAAATAAAATAAAATAAAAAAAGAAAAAGAAAAGCTTAGGGGCACGTAGGTGGCTCAGTCAGCTAAGCATCTGCCTTCAGCTCAGGTTATGATCTCAGGGTCCTGGGATGAAGCCCCACATTGGCTCTCTGCTCAGCAGGGAGTCTGCTTTTCCCTCTCCTTCTGCCCCTCCCCCCGCCCTGCTCGTATTCTCTCTCTTTCTTTCTCTCTCTCTCTCAAATAAATAAAAAAATAAATAAATAAAATCTTTAAAAAAAAATCTTAGGGGCGCCTGGGTGGCTCAGTCATTAGGCATCTGCCTTCGGCTCAGGTCATGATCCCGGCATCCTGGGATTCAGCCCCACACCGCACCCGGCTCCCTGCTCAGCAGGAAGCCTGCTCTCCCTCTCCCATTCCCCCTGCTTGTGTTCCCTCTCTCGCTGTGTCTCTCTGTCAAAATAAATAAATCTTTTTAAAAAAGATCTTAAAAAACGAAAAAAGAATTGCAATATACCTACCATTCATTCAGATTTGCTCACTTTTCAATGAACTATCTTATGGAAGTATGTTTACTACATTCAGTAAAGTGAACAAATTAGAAGTGTACAACACAGGAACTATGCCAGGGTGAACACACTGTGTAACCCCCACTTAGGTTAAGAAATATGAAATATTTCCAACTCAGAAGGCCTGATTTTGTTCCTACCCTGTCACTATCCAC
Organism: Martes martes; assembly: GCF_963455335.1. Lineage (NCBI taxonomy): Eukaryota > Metazoa > Chordata > Mammalia > Carnivora > Mustelidae > Martes > Martes martes. The sequence goes on along the minus strand of NC_137896.1, from coordinate 26,070,766 downwards.
ACACCCTCACCAAAGTTAACCACACTCCCAAATTTAGTTCTATCATAGATATCCTGATTGGTTTTTCCTGTTTTTAAACTTTATATAAATGGAATCATACATAAGTATACTTTTGTGTATGGCTCATCATTATGTCTGTGAGATTCATGTGATGATAAGCATTGGCTATTTTCCAGTTCAGAGTCATTTATGAATATTGCTACTGTGAATACTACTACTCTTATTCATGTCTTTTTATGCACATATATAGGCATTTTTGTTGGAGGAATTGATAGATCATAGATGTGCATGTGATGACCTTCTGAAGCTACAGTCAAACAGTTTCCCAAAGTGGCTGTACATTTTAATACATCCCACCAACATTTGCTATTGTCAGTCTTTATTAGTTTTAGCCATTCTGGTGTTCACGTGTAATGGTAGCTCATTGTGGTTTTAATTTGGTTTTTGAATAACCGGTGTGATTGAAAGACTTTTCTTATGATTATTGGTCATTTGGCTATTTTTGTTTTGTGAAATGTCTGCTCAAGACTTTGACTTTCTATTCTCTTGTAGTGTGGTCTGAATTTTTCTTAATGATTTGTAAGAAATTCTTACATAGTCTAGATAGAATATCTTTGTTGTTTGTATGTTCTAAAACTAAAAAAAAATGGGATGCCTGGTGGCTCAGACGCTCAGTTAAGCGTCTGCCTTCAGCTCAGGTCATGATCTCAGGGTCCTAGAATTGAGCCCCACGTCACCCTGCTCAGCAAGGAGTCTGCATCTCCCTCTGCCTCTGTCTCTCCCCAACTCCCTGTTCATGCGTGCACACTCTCTCTCAAAACAAATAAATAAAATCTTTAAAATAAATAAAAATGCTTCCACAACTTCATGGCTTCTCTTTTCTCTATCTTATTGACATCTTTTGTTCAACAAGTGTTCGTAATTTTAATGAGGTCAAATTTGTCTCTCTTCCTTTACAGTTAGTATATTCTATGTCCTGTTTAAAAATCTTTATTTATGCTAAGGTCATAATCTTATTCTCCTATGTGCCTTCCAGAAACTTAGTAAAAAGCTTTGACATTCTTATTAACATCTATAATCCATGGGAATTGATTTTAGTGGTTGGTGTGAGAGGCTAAGTAAGCTTCATTTTTTCCTATATGGAGATCCAAAGCACCATTTATTGAAAACACTGTCCTTTCTCCTTTACTCTATTGTGCCACTTTCTCAGAAATCAACTAGATGGATTTCTATTTGAAGAAATAGACCAAGTCATCTATTGTTTTTCTGTTCTTAATTGTTATCTGTTTTTGAAATCAGGATAATACCTCCTAAAATCATCTGGGTCACTCTTGCTCTTACATTTCCTCTATTTTCTGGAACAACTTGTGTAGGACAGGAACTAACTGTTCCCTCAAAGTTTACAGGATCTGAGAGGACCATCTAACTCAACCATAATTAATGTAAATAGGACACATTTGAGAATAAAGGACAGTATTATTAAAATTATGTGAGAGCAAAAGAGCGTGAACAAGGACTCTTTTAAGGACAACAAACTAGAACTCAGTGTTAATGTTTTATGAGTATGAGACTTAGTGGGAGGAGAGTCCTCTCGGTACCATGCCAAGGTCTTCATGCTTGGTAGATCTATTCAGGTTTATATTTCTTCCAGCGCTACTCTTGATGGATTGCTTTTCTTTGAAGTATTTTTTAAATTTATTACGCATTTCTGTTCATCTCAGAGCAAAATGTTCTGTAGAGCTGGCATGCCCAAACCACCATGATTTTTATATCCCTTTAACCTCATTCACCCTAGCACAGTCCCCATTTTGTCACACTGACTTGAAGACATTGAGCCACTTGTTCTCACAGTGACCCATCTTCTGTTTTGTCTGGTACTCTTTAGCTTGCTCACCAATGTACCATGTAAAAACAAGGTTGGTTCTAATGGTTTTATTGATTCAAATTAATATTTTTGGCAAAAATGCATCAGAGACGAAGCTCTGTTCTTGACATCGCAACACATCATGAGTCACTTAATATCTGCATGTTCCTCAATATTTAGCTTCACAACTGAATTAGAGTGATGATTGTCTGATCTTTTTATTGAGCAGTGCTAGTTTCCCCCTTTTATATTGAAAGTAATCAATATGTGCCATTTTGCCTATACAAATATCTCATCCCATATCAATCATACATTTAATGGATTTAACACAAATTATAGTCCTTGCCTGAGTCAACAAATTCTTTAAGATTTGCAGGATACAACTCAGTAAAATAGAACTTTCCCTTACCAACTAGAGCTATTTGGTTACTAGAAATACAGCTCCTACTAGAGAGGCAGGATGAATACTTAATTCATTCAAATTAGCTACTGGTGTTCAAAGTAAGAAGTTTGCTTTGTGGCTGCCTCAAAGAGGGACATATGAGTTTCTCTGATTATCCATCTCTGAGTATCATTATGCAATTATGTCTTTTCATTAACTCAGTGTATTTCAATCCATTATATTTGACATTATTTTTGATGCCCAGATTATCCTTAGAAAGTAGAAATTTCTTCCAGCAGGATCCTGTGTCCTTTATGATCTCACTTTTAAAAATACTGCAATGAAACTATAAATATTTATTAATGTCTTAAATAAGTTCAAACAGCAGGTCTGATAACTAGTGCAACTTCCAAACAGTGGTGAACATAAATGATATCTCACGATATATACAACATCTGTAACATAACAAAATTATTTTAATTCTTTTGGTGGTAAAGTTAGAAGAAGAGCTAACACTAATGAATTTGTCTTTTGTTTTGTTTTTTAAGATTTTATTTATTAGGGGTGCCTGGGTGGCTCAGTGGGTTAAAGCCTCTGCCTTCAACTCAGGTCATGATCTCAGGGTACTGGGATCAAGCCCCACATCTGGCTCTCTGCTCAGCGGGGAGCCTGCTTCCCCCTCTCTCTGCCTGCCTCTCTGCCTACTTATGATCTCTGTCAAATAAATAAATAAAATCCTTAAAAAAACAAAACAAAACAAAAAACCCACAAAGATTTTATTTATTAATTTGACAGACAGAAGGAGCTAGAGAGCACAAGCAGGGGGGATGGCAGAGAGAGAGGGAGAAGCAGGCTCCCTGCTGAGCAGGGAGACCAAACTCAGGGCTTGATCCCAGGATCCTGGGATCATGACCTGAGCTGAAGACAGACCTGTAATGGACTGAGCCACTCAGGCACCCTGAGATTTGTTGTCCACATTCACAAACCAAGGAAATGCTTAAATTTCAATTAGAGTTTTTTGACAATAAAGACATTATTTCTCCATTCATGTATATAGCCCTCAGCTTATGAACACGTATTAAGGGGAAAAGCTTTGGCCTCAGCGTGAAAACAAATGGTTTGGCAAGCTACCACAATATCTACTCCAACTTCCAACTCCATTCTATCCTGGATATACTCAGGTTTAACCTTAAACTAACCACAACCTAACTTCCACCACTAGCCCCAACATGGCCCATTACCCTCCTAATCCCCACATGCAGGTTCATCTGGCCTTAAATTTCATCCTGTATCCACACCACCCCAAACCATATTAATTTCCCTACTACAACTCCCCACCTAAGAATCCTCCTGAACCATCATCCCAATATCTCTCAACTATAAGCTCCTCCCCCCCACTGCCCTCCCCAGTCCATCTGTCCATGCCCAGTGTAATACCTCAGAGATTCCTGCCTCTCCCCAGCTTAGACTAAGTCTCTCTACCCTAGCCCTTGATCTAAGTGCATACTATATCAGTCAGAGCCCTAGGACTTGTTTTTACAGAAAGAATGTAATACTTAAATGTAATATTCGTGTTAATGTTGACTAATTTAATATTAAATATAATATAAAGAATTGCTAACTTGGCATTTAAGAATCGAAAAAAATGAGGACACAAAACTATCACAGAGATAGCAACCACAGGAATCAGCCACCACTCCCGGGGCTGGGGTAACAAGAAAAGAGATTGGAAGTATCCAAACTTAGGAACTTAAAGGGGCCTGTAGAGCTGAAACCCAGACCTCTGAGGAAAGAGCTCTGCTCAGCCAAAACTGGTGTCTCCTTCAGGCACAATGAGGCACAATGAGGCTGGCTCTGGAGATACCGGAATATCCCAGACGGGGCCCAGTTGCTGGTAAGGAAACAACCCGCCAATGCCCTGTGAAGATCAAGGCTCGGGCGGTGCGGCTGGCGACTGGAAATAGACAAGATGTCCCTAGGAAGCAAATAGGATGAGCCAGGCTTTCCTCCCCACAGCCTCGCAGTGTCCTTCTAGCACCCTCTACTGGCAGAGCCTAATGAAGCACCTGGAAAGGAGGACTGCGTGCGCAGGGCGCTGGCATTACAAAGCGGATGTAGACCTTTGGAGTTGAAGCTGTGAGATAATGGCGTCAGTGGCATATAGGTCTCCGTGTCCGCCCTAACTTTGGACACCTGCCTGAGCCACCTACCATTCCAGCACGGCAGCCCCGGTCTCTTAAATCCATCTTGGCAGAAAGGAGCCTGAAAGAGATACTAACGTGGAGCGGACATGGGGGCAGAGTCACCAAGATGCCTGAAACCAGCGTCAAAGAGAAAACGACGGGCCCCCAAATGGAATCTCTTATGCTAACCCATGTCACCAACCCAGGGCTTAATACCTAACCCAACTGCAGTTTCAACCTCCCCCAGAAATACAGTCTTAACTAGTCAGTCAGGAATTTTCTGGTCAGCACCAATGAGGTCATCACTCACAAGAGCCCTCTCTATCCCCACCCCCCTCAAAGGAAGATGAGGTAATCCGCATGGTAGGACCCCTTGTTCCCCAACCCCCCCCCCCATGGAAAGTGATGTAGCCTAAAACAATCCTTTCTTTTCTTTTGCTAATAACTTCCTTGTCCTACCCCCTTTCCTATAAAAGTCTCCCATTTTGTACATCTCAGAGCTTCCTTCTATTTACTAGATGAGATGCTGCTCGATTCATTAATCACTTACAAAAACCAATTAGATCCTCAAATTCACTTGGTTGAATTTTGTCTTTTAACACCAGGCTTCAGCTGCAGGCTATCCTAAGACCAGTATCCTAGAATAAGACCAGGACCACTGCTGAGAGTCCTGTATTATTTGAGTTCCACAGACCAAAGATCAGGATATGGAACTCCATGACTGCAGAGTTCCAGGAGAAGTGGGTGACTAATTCATGAAGGATGGAAAATATTTTTGCAGCAGAGCTGAACTCTGACATTATTTGCTTCTGAAGCAGAGTAGTTTTGGTCAGTGATGTGTAGAGGGAGGGAATTTAGCTGAAGTTGACCTAGCAGACTGACAACATGGAACATACGTCACAGCTAGACACTGAGTGACAGAGTAGGATACTGGCTAGCACCCAGAACAAAAGTGGGCTCTCCCTCCTAGCAAGGCAAATGGGAAAATTCAAACCACTTGCCTTTTTGTGTGAGACACCAATAACAATGGAAATATTTGCAGGGAAATATTGCGCCTGGGTGGCTCAGTCCGGTAAGCATCCAACTCTTGATTTCCGCTCATCATGATCTCAGGGTTGTGACAGTGAGCCCTGCATCAGGCTCCATGCTGGGTATGGAGCCTGCTTAAGACTCTTTCTGCCCAGGGAGCCTGGGTGGCTCAGTGGTTGGGAGCCTCTGCCTTCAGCTCAGGTCGTGATCTCAGGGTCCTGGGATGGAGCCCTCCATCGGGCTCTCTGTTCCACAGAGAGCCTGCTTCCTCCTCTCTCTCTCTGCCTGCCTCTCTGCCTACTTGTGATCTCTGTCAAATAAATAAATAAAATCTTTAAAAAAAAAAAAGACTCTTTCTGCCCCTCTCTGTCTTTCCCCCCCACACCTCCATGCTCATGCGCTCATATGTTTTTTTAAAGAAATTATTTTTATTAACATATAATGTATTATTTGCCCCAGGGGTACAGGTCTGTGAATCTTACAGGCTTACACACTTCCCAGCACTCATCATAGCACATACCCCCCCCCAATGTCCATAACCCAACCACCCTCTCCCTACTCCCCCCACCCCCAGCAACCCTCAGTTTGTTTGTGAGATTAAGAGTCTCATGGTTTGCCTCCCTCCCAATCCCATCTTGTTTCATTTTTTCCTTCCCTACCCCCCAAACCCCAAACCCTGCCTCTCAAATTCCTCATATCAGAGAGATCATATGATAACTGTCAAGAAAAGAAAACTTTTAAGTAATCACCTGCCTTGCCCTCCCGTTAGGGGACAGTTATGGAGTACTTATGCATTCTGGCTTGTGCTGGAACCTGGGGGCAAAAAGAAGGCAGAGAGGTGGGAATAAAAATTGTGGGGTGGGGGGGATGGGGGGAGGAAGCAAGGGGAAAAGAAAGGTGAGGTCAATTAATATTTATCAAGCAACTGGTTCGTGTCTGGCTCTATTCTAAACAACATGGGCAGTAATTACAGACAGAGATAAGGAAAATGAAATTCAAACAGCGGTGTTAACTTTCCCAAGGTCATTGGCTGAGAACAGAGATGAGAATGCAGATTTATCTGAGGTCTTTAAGTACATATTCTTCACAGAGATAGGGTGAGGTGGGATCCAGCAGAAGAGATATTTATCAAATAATATTGTTGAATCAATATTTTCTTAATAGCCATTATTAATTTGAATATATCAAATTTTTGGTGCCAATGAGAAAACGATGGGGTCATTTTCCTTGTTTGTTTCCTTTCATGAGAAGAGTTAGAAGATCCAGTGATCCCCTGCAGCTTTTTATCTGTAAGAAAAGATAATATAGGACAAATACAATAAACATGACAACTAATTGGAATTACAGACCTGCTGGAGTTAGGGTTGATTTCATAAGACAGAACAACAAACTTTGAAGCTTGGGTGGTTTACAGAAATTTGTTAGCATTAACCTTCATACGAATGGTTTTATCAAGCTGGATATTATCTGCTTTCCTAGCAGACTGCTCGAGAGGAAGGAACATTTTCTTCTTATTTTGTTGAAATTTATTTCACCAACAGTGAGTAGGAGTTAGAGTTTTGAGGACAAGTCCTGGACTCTCAGTGATTACAAAGAGAGGGAGAGAGAAGCCAGTTGAAAACTTACAAAGGAAGAGTTTTTAACAACTGAAATATAGAGCATGTGATGTGAACTGTTGGGGACTGGGAGTGAACCGTCAAGAAGGAATTCCTGAGATGTCTTTGGGGCAAAAAGGGTGTTCAGTTTTGTTTTAAGATTTTATTTATTTATTTGAGAGAAAGAGCAAGAAAGTGCACATGAACAGGGAAAGGGACGGAGGGTGAAGAGAATCTCAGGCAGACTCCCCGCTGATCATGGAGCCTGATACAGGGCTCAGTCTCACAATCCTGAGATCATGACCTGAGCCGAAATCAAGTGTCAGATGCTTCACCTACGGAGCCGCCCAGGTGCCCCACAAAGGTGGTTTTACTAAAGCATGGGGACAGGACCTGTGGGCAGAAAGAGCTACCCTGGGGTCATGAGGAGTGGCCCATATATACTTTCAAATTGGGAGGGGCTTAGGGATACTGTAAGTCTCTAAGGAATTTGAAAGGAAGATTTCTAGGATCTTGAGGGGCTAGCTGTTTTTAGGATAAGGTCATTTACTACTGTCTAGGAAAAGCTTAGTCATGAGACCCTTCAGATGTATATCAGTGGGACATATGCTTGGAGGATGATTGCTAACCTGTGTCTTTGGGGGTAGAGAGAGAAAAAGTTTCCAAAGGGATTTTCGTACGTTAAAGAAGACTCACAGGATCCTGGAGGTCTGGCTAATGTCTAGGGTCTTGCTGCCTGTTTTAAGTACTTGTCAAAAGGCTGTAAGTTGTAAGGAAGTTTAATTTTTTTTTCTGTATTTCTTTTGCCTTTGTTGTCCACATCAGCATGTCATGTTTTACACTTAACATTCTCCTCTCTTTTGCCATTAAGTGACACTTTCCTTTAGACTTGAGGTTGCACAAGATGCCTTCCCTTCTTTTTTCTGGAGATCTTCTTTTTCTAGAAAGCACTATTCACACCCCGCCTTTTTTTTTTTTAACAAAGGTAATATCATGGTGTGTGTGTATATATATATATGTGTATATATATATATATATTTTTTTTTGACAGACAGAGATCACAAGTAGGCAGAGAGGAGGAGGAAGCAGGCTCCCCGCTAGGCAGAGAGCCCGATGCAGGGCTCGATTCCAGGACCCTGGGATCATGACCTGAGCTGAAGGCAGAGGCTTTAACCCACTGAGCCATCCAGGTGCCCCATTATCCCCCCTTTTTAAGTAAATTCCACCCCAAACATGGGGCTCGAACTCACAATCCCAAGATCAAGAGTCGCATGCCCTCCCAACTGAGCCAGCCAGGCTCCCCTAGAATGCACTACCCTTTAATATTCTCCACATGAGAACGTTTGTGGTGTTTTTAGGGCTGCAAATTATGCCACCTTCCATAAGTATCACTGCTACATATAAATGGTTCCTTCTTATGCCATTACTATACTGTACTTTTAAATTTTCTTTAATTTAATTAAATTAATTAATTTTTTTTTAGTAAGCTCTATACCCAATGTGGGGCTTGAACTCATGACCCTGAGATCAAGAGTTGCATGCTGCACTGACTGAGCCAACCAGCCACCCCTATACTGTACAATTTAAAGTCAAGAAAACACAAGCTGAATGGCTGTTTGATTTTTTTTTTTAATATCCAAATACTCAGAAACCTTCTGTATATACTTTGCTTTTACCAGCTCCCCCGCACCCCCCTCAGGGCCCCTTCATACTTCTTTCCCCTTCAATTCTCCTTTCATTCCCTCATACCTTTCTAAAACTGAGTTGTCCCTTCATCAGATGGTAATGTCAATGCCTAGATCTCCTTTACATGTGAACTTTTACAAGAGATCAGTTAATATCAAGCCTCCATCCTTCTTTGAGACCCCCATTTTGGTTACAGATTTGTAAACCGCAGCTTCCACTCCACATTTTTTTTTAAATTTTATTTATTTATTTGTCAGAGAGAGAGTACACACAAGCAGGCAGAGAGGCAGGCAGAGGCAGCGAGAGAAGCAGGCTCCCGGCTGAGCAAGGAGCCCGATGTGGGACTCGATCCCAGGACCCTGGGATCATGACCTGAGCCGAAGGCAGCGGCTTAACCAACTGAGCCACCCAGGCGTCCCTACACCTTTCATCCACAAGACTGACACCCCCTTAGACCAGCCAACAAACTATGACTTAGTAAATCCATTTCTGCTCTTAGTGTTTCTTCTAGTTTCTGGACAGCATGGGTATTGACCATGTTGGTTTCCCACAGTTGTTTCAGAATGTCCACTAGACTTAATTGGTCAACATCCAGAGGGGTCCAGAAAGGTCCCCAACGTATGTCACAGTGCTTACCCTGGTGCCCCACCTTAGAATCCCTGTCCAGACTTCACTCCCCCAGCTGCCAGGAGGGCTGGCTGCTGACAGCCCACAGCTGAGTCTCTCTGGACTTGCCGTCTACTGGAAAAACGTGCCACACCAACTGTTATATGACAGTTATACCATAGATAGAGAGAAAACTGTTCTAATAAGGAGACTTTAGTCCAATTAAAAACAAACAAACAAACAAACAATCATATTGGGGCACTTGAGTGGCTCAGTCAGTTAAGTGTCTACCTTCAGCTCAGGTCATGATCCCAAGGTCCTGGGACCAAGCCCTGCATCGGGCTCCCTGCTCAGTAGGAAGCCTGCTTCTCCCTCTCCTACTCCCCCTGCTTGTGTTCCCTCTCTCACTATCTCTCTCTCTCTCTCTGTCAAATAAATAAAAAATCTTTTTAAAAATAAATAAATAAAATTTTAAAAATTTAAATGTTTCCCTTACTTGGGATAATTGATGAGAACAGGAGGAACTGTGAAATCTCTCTCTCCTCCAAGTAATGTGGAAAAACTTCACAGAAGATCTCAGAATGCCTTTTTACAGTTACTCATTATTAACCTAAAGTCAATTTCCATATCTTTTGTTCTTTATGTTATACTTAGTAGGAACACTCAGATCATTTAACTAAAATTAGATTTTCCCTTTTCTCATCCAAAAGCATTATTAAGTGGAAGTATTTATATTAGAACATAGAAACACTATTTTTTAAAAGATTTTATTTATTTATTTGACAGACAGAGAGAAAGCACAGGTAGGCAGAGTGGCAGGCAGAGGGAGAGGGAGAAGCAGACTCTCCACTGAACAGGGAGCCCATGTGGTGGGCTCAATCCCAGGACCCTGGGACCATAACCTGAGCCAAAGGGAACTGCTTAACAGACTGAGCCACCCAAGCACCCCCAGAAACACTATTTAAATCACTTTTAAGAAATTTATGATTTTGCGGGGTGCCTGGGTGGCTCAGTGGGTTAAGCCACTGCCTTCAGCTCAGGTCACGGTCTCAGGGTCCTGGGATTGAAACCCCACATTGGGCTCTCTGCTCAGCAGGGAACCTGCTTCCCCCTCTGTCTCTGCCTTTCTGCCTACTTGTGATCTCTGTCAAATAAATAAATAAAATCTTTAAAAAAGAGAAATTTATGATTTTGCAAGATCTTTTTACATTTTTATTTATATATTTTTAAAATTTTATTCTCAAAAGTGTATAATATTCTTTCTGATGAAAAGACCTTTTTTTAAAGATTTTATTTATTCATTTGACAGGCAGAGATCACAAGTAGGCAGAGAGGCAGGCAGAGAGAGAGGGGGAAGCAGGCTCCCCGCTGAGCAGAGAGCCTGATGCGGGGCTCAACCCCAGGACCCCGAGATCATGACCTGAGCCGAAGGCAGAGGCTTTAACCCACTGAGCCACCCAGGCGCCCCTGAAAAGACTTTTTTAAAACAATTTAGTACTCTAATTTTTTCATTTGCAAAGAACCTTTTTATGTACAAAAAACCATTATGAGATTCAGTCCTCTGAAGACAGATTTCTTTAACTTATTTAATCTATTTGCACATGTTACAAGGTTTAATTGATGGTTCAGTCCCACAGATGCTTGCCACTTTCTCCCAGGCTGAAGATTTTTTTCTTAAAGTTCTAGCAGACTTAAGGCATTAGGAATTTGGGAGTGATTTTTAAATTCTTCCCCCCTGGGCATTAAGAAAAGCTTTACACCATTTCCAATAACCTCCTTAGGCAGCCTCACCTATCCAAAGTAGTTATACCTTTTAAAGGAAACTCCTTTCCTTTCTCAATCATGCCTCATCAATATTCAAAGATGTGTGGCTTCTGCAAGTATATTATATTCGGTCACATCACAAGCATCATAAAGACAGAGACTCTGGGATTACAAACCCCTCCTGGATCCTCCAGTCCCGGTCTCTCGGTTCACATGATATTCACACATAGGAAAAAAGTCTCACAAACGACAGAAGAAACTACAAATTCCTGGGCAAGTTGGATATTGTAGACTAACCCTTACTTTTCAAGAAAAAGAAGAAAAATGAACATCTCTTCAGAAAAGAAAACACTTACCAAGCTGCTTTGAGCATCCTGACTCAAACCTTGACCACCAGGGGACAGCAGTTCTCTGATCCTGAAAACAGGCAGTGCTCCAAATTAAGGTTTTGTTTCTGGGATCATCTGTATTCCTGCCCTTGTTCCCAAACAGTAGAGACACATTCTCACAAAGAAAACTTATTTTCCTGGAAGCAGATAAAATTTTACCCTAATCAACACTCAAAACTACAAAATCCATTGCAGAAGGATAGAAACAGGGTTTCCTCCACTGAGATCATTCCCAGTGGAGCCTCAACTAAAACTCTATATTCCATGAACATACATGGGACAAAAGCCACAAATCCACAATCAGCAACAACAACTTTTTAAAAAAACTTTCCCGATGACTTTATAGATCCTTGGGGAAATGCTTCTTTAGAAGTGTTTTTTAAGACCCAAGTGGAAATAAATCTTACCTTTACTTTGGCAGTTCATGGTTCCCAGCTTCAAATTCTCTGCCAGGGTTAGCCAATCTATTGCATGGCATCATTTACTTAAACGATTAAAGTCTCTCAAAACTTTGATGAAATAAGAAACAGCAAGTCATTTTTTTCTTCTATTCATGTGGAAAATATGGAAATGCCAATAATCTTCTTTGCTCTTTAACAAAGAAAAATCCCATAGCATTTATATCATTAATAAAACAGTTGCCATTTTATCTTTTTTAAGATTTTATTTATTTATTTGAGAGAAAGAGAGAGAGCACAAGCAGAGGAAGAAGCAGACAAAGGGAGAGGGAGAAGCAGACACCCCCACGAAGCAAGGGTCCTGATGCCAGACTCTATCCCAGGACCCTGGGTCATGACCTGAGCCGAAGGCAGCCGCTTAACTGACTGATCCACCAAGGTGTCCCTATTTTAAAACTATTTTAAAAAATGGAAAGTTGGAAGTGAAAAACAATAGCATTGCTAGTTTCTTGGATTTTATTCTACAAAGTGTGTAGAGGTAGTTCATTGTGGTTTTAATTTGCATTTTCCTAATGACTAATGATGTTCAACATCTTTTCATATGCTTATGTGCCATCCTTATAACTTTGGTAAAGTGTCTGAGTCTTGCTCATTTTTTAAATTGAATTTTTCATTGTTGAGCTTATGTATCTGGATATAGGTCCTTATGTGATTTACAAATATTTCTCAGTCTGTGGCTTGTTTTTTTTCTTTCCTTAGGCAGAGAAATATTATTTAGGGTGGTGAAACTATTCTGTATAACCCTGTAACAGGGGGTGGAAGAAATTATGCATTTGTCAAAACCTATAAATTTTTCAGGACGTGGTATGCAAATAAGAGTGTACAAACTTTAAAAAATCATTTGGGAGATCAAGGCCTCCCAAGATGGAATGCAGACTATGACAAAAGAATCTAATTTGTATTACAGTGTGTGAAACAGCCTCATTAAAGGGGATGAGAGGATAAAAGCTGACCTAAATAACTTTAGAAATGGAGTCTTTAAAAGGCAAAAGCAACTGCATATAAGCAGTTATCTGGTTAATAAAGTTATTTTCCACAGGGAGATATATCTATATATACATAGGGGGAGGGGGTTAAAATGCATACATGGATTTCTTGTTCTATTGGCTGAGAGGTCTTAGAAGTGATGATACCCCTTTAGCGTAGGAATATCCAATGCTCAGACCTTGGTTTCCTAATACAATTCTCTGTAAAAGAAACAAGGGCTCCTTAAAGAAACGGTTGCGTCTAGAACTTGGGCAGTAACTATATATGATAAGCTGGAGGCAGCTTATAGTACCAACATGTAAGGAAGTACCTTAAATCCAAAACTTAGTTTAATGAGGGTATATCAAAAGGGCACAGAAGCCAACCAAAAGACCTACTAATGTCCAAAGCTGGCACAATTTACAAAATAAGAAGTATTGAATTACAACCAGAAACTATAAAACAAATATCCATGAGTCTGTGCTTGTGTAAGTAAATTAACAAATGTAGAAGAGGAAAATATCTAATGCAGGAGAATTCTAAATAATTTATGCAAATACTCTGCAAGACTCTCTACCCTTAGAATAAGAGCTGTATATGATGATTGCCTTCCAAAAAATAGAGTATGGAAAGAGGGACCGAAGAGTAACTTTCCAGAGGAGAAACCTGATGCAAATTACCATAGCCAAGTGATGAAGGATAAATCATGCTGATAGAATATATATATTTTTAAGATTTTATTTATTTATTTGACAGACAGAGATCACAAATAGGCAGAGAAGCAGGCAGAGAGAGAGGAGGAAGCAGGCTCCCCGCTGAGCAGAGAGCCTGATGCAGGGCTCTATCCAAGGACCCTGGGATCGTGACCGGAGCCGAAGGCAGAGGCTTTAACCCACTGAGCCACCCAGGCGCCCCTGATATAATATATTCTTAATAGGAAGTGATGAGAATGGCACTTTACCTTTCTGATCCTTCTCCTAAGTCTTATAACCCCAGCCAACCATGGGGAAAATGCCAGGCAAAGTCCATTAAAGGAGCATTCTCTAAAAACCTGACCAGTACCTCTAAAAACTGTCAAGGTCACCAAAACAAGGAAAGTCTACTGAAGTAGACATGACAGCTAAATGTAATGTATCTGGATGGAACTTTGGAACACAAGAAGGACATTTGGTAAAAACTAAGGAAATCTAAAGTATGGACTTTAGCTAATGCTAATATATCAACATTAAATAATAAATGTTGCATAATAATATGACCTTAATAGAGAAAAACAGGGAGTAGGGTATATGAAAACTCTATGTATTATCTTTAATTTTTTTCTGTAAACCTAAAGCTCTAATAAAATGAAGTTTATTTTATATTTATTTTATTTTATAATATTCACAGAACTGTACACAGGAAACCATGAATTACATAAATATAAAATAAACATTTTTTAATTTAAATTCAATTAGCCAGGGGAGCCTGGGTGGTTCAGTGGGTTAAGCCTCTGCCTTCGGCTCAGGTCATGATCTCAGGGTCCTGGGATCGAACCCCGCATTGGGTTCTCTGCTCAGCAGGGAGACTGCATCCCCCTCTCTTTCTGCCTGCTTGTGATCTCTCTCTCTCTGTGTCAAATAAATTTAAAAAATCTTTTTAAAAAATTCAATTAACAACACATAGTACATCATTAGTTTCAGATGTAGTGTCCAACAATTCATCAGTTGCGTGTAACACCCAGCGCTCATCACATCACATGCCCTCCTTAATGCTATCGTAGTTACCCCATCCCCCTACCTGCCTCCCCTTCGGTTTGTGCCCCATAGCTAAGAGACTCTCATGATTTGTCTCCCTCTTTGTTTTCTTCCCATTACAGTCAACAAAACTAAAAGGCAACCTGCAGAATGGGAAAAGATATTTGCAAATGACATATCAGATAAAGGGCTAGTATCCAAGATATATAAAGAACTTATCCACACCCAAAAAACACATAATCCAGTCAAGAAATGGGCAGAAGACTGAATATATATTTCTCCAAAGAAGACATACAAATGGCCAAGACACATGAAAAATGCTCAACATCACTTGTCATCAGAGAAATACAAATGAAAACCACCATGAGATACCACCTCACACCAGTCAGAATGGCTAAAATTAACAAGACAGGAAACAACAAATGTTGGCGAGGATGTGGAGAAAGGGGAACCCTCTTACACCGTTGGTGGGAATGTAAGCTGGTACAGCCACTCTGGAAAACAGTATGGAGATTCCTCAGGAAGTAAAAACAGAGTTACCCCACAATCTAGGAATTGTGCTACTAGGTATTTACCCCCAAAAATACAGATGTAGTGAAACCTGCACCCCAATGTTCATGGCAACAATGTCCTTGATAAAATTAACATTTTGAAAAGGATATTGAATCATGAGAATTCATGTATATTGTTCCTCTAAACAAAAACTACTGGATATTACTTTATTATTTGAAATGACTACTGAACTACTTCTTACTCTGAAAACTGGCAAATAGAGGGAAATAATTACATATTTATTCAATTTTTCAATTGTAATGGTATGTCAGGTTAACCAGATAGCCCCAGTTGATGAGGGAAGGTTTAACTTTATAGAAAAATGCCAACTAAACAGAATAGAGAGATTTAGAAAATCATTAAGAGAGATAATACCAGAAAGATGGCAGAATAGGAGTTTCCAGCCCCCAGTCCCCATAGAAACATGATTTCATGGTAACCACAAAGCAAAAACCTACAGTAGATGCACAAAAGACAAAGGTAAGGGAATCAAAGCATACCACTAAAGAAAATTATCCATCCACAAAGGAAGACAGTGAGAGAGGAAAAAAGAAACAAGGGAACTACAAAACAGCCAGAAAATAATATGATGGCACTGTTAAGTCCTTACCTATCAATAAGTACTTTAAATAGGAGTTCCTGGGTGGCTCAGTTGGTGAATGCCTGCCCTCAGCTCAGGTCATGATGCCTGGGTCCTGGAATGAGCTCTGAATTGGGCTTCCTACTCAGCAGGAAGTCCTTCTCCTACACCCTCTGCTTATGTTCCCTCTCTCAGTGTCTCTTTCTCTTTCAATTAAATAAATAAGAAAATTCTTAAAAAATTAAGTACTTTAAATGTAAATGGATTAAATTCTCCAATCAAAAGTCATAGAATGGCTGATTTAACCAAGGAGGTGAAAGATCTCTATTCTGAAAATTTTAAGACATTGATGAAAGAAATTGAAAAAGACACAAGTAAATAGAAAGATATTCCATGTTAATGGATTAAAAAGATTAATATAGTTAAAATATCCATACCACCTAAAGCCATCTATAGAGTCAATGCATTTCTTATCAAAATTCCAAGGGTGTTTTTTTCAAAAGTAGGAAAACAATTCTAAAATTCATATGACACCACAAAAGACCCCAAACAGCCAAAACAAATCCTGAGAAAGAAGAATAAGCCAGGAGGCATTACACTTCTTGATTTTAAACTACATTAAAAAGCTGTAATAATCAAAATAGTATGATAACAGGCCTAAAACAGACACATAGACCAGTGGACCAGATTTGAGAGCCCAGAAACAAACCCACATATATACAGTCAACTAATAGTTGACAGAGCCAGGAATACTCAGAGGTGAAAAGACAGACTCTCCAATAAATGGTGCTGGGAAATTAGATATTCACATGAAAAGAATGAAACTAGATCCCTAGCTTACATCATTCACAAAAAAATAACTTGAAATGGATTAAGACTTAAATGTCAGATCTGAAAACATAAGACTCCTAGAAGAAAACATACGGGAAAGCTCCTTGAGATTGATATTGGCATAATCTTTGGGAATTGACATCAAAAGTACAGGCAATAAAAATAAAAATAGATAAGTGGAACTACATCAAACTAAACAGTTTCTGAACAGCACAAGAACATTCTCTTTTTTTAAAAGATGAATGTTTCACAATAAGTGTATCATAGTGATAAAGACCAAAAACTGATGTCAGACAGACCTGGGTCTGAATCTGGTTCTGACACTTACTACATCAAGGGCAGTAGTGGTCATTCATCTGTTGTTGTTTTTTTTTAAAGATTTTATTTATTTATTTGAGAGAGAGAGAAGCAGGTTCCCCAACAAGCAGTAAGCCCTACACAGGGCTCAATTCCAGGGCACTGAGATCATGACCTGAGCCAAAGGCAGACACCTGACTAAGCCACCCAGATGCCCCTCATCTGTTTTTGACGCCCCAAATCTGAACTGATTTATGTTTGAGTAATTCTGTATCATATGAGACAAGGTGAGAGAGCACATCTCCCTCCCCAGAGCTGGGAAGGCCACAATTCTGCATCCCCATCCCTCTAGCATGAGGACATGTGACCTCCAGTCTCCATGTTTTCTCTCCTTGAGATCTTAATTCCACACAGAAAACCCATTCACACATTACAGCTCATGTGTCCTCCCCAGCAGTTATAAGGTTATGGTCCTGTGATTAGCAGGTTCACTGAGGGAGGCAGTTCCCCCAAGAGACTTGCTGTACAGACAAGAACAGTTTACTCCTACCACATTCTCTTTGAAGTGCAGTTAATGGAAGAATCAGATAAAAATTTAATTTTTCACATAATGGAGCACACACAGAAGATACCATCTGGATCTCAAAGCAATATGGTCAGTTTAAAATCATATTTAAAGAAGTAAAGGATGGTCACAAGAAGAACTGAACTGGTGGTCTCCATGATAAAATGGAAGAGATATTTTACAATGCAAAACAAAATACAACAAAATTAAAATTGTTAACAGGGTGACTGCTTCCCGTACTTTCCTCGTGCTTTCACGGGAAGACTTCTGCTACCCACTCCAGGAGGGAAAGGTATTTTAAAGAACACTTCCATGCTACCTCTCCAAATAATGAGCTCAAGAATTAGAAGAGGAACATGTAGAATTTATAATTAGAAACATAATAGAAGGAAATGTCCCAAAACTGAAGAAAAATGTGAGTTCTTAACATTGAAAGGATTCACCAAGTCCCACGCATATCCATGAGAGAAAGCACACAGCTAGACATAAACTGGTAAACCAACACCACCAAAAAATCTACATTTTCAGGATAGAAAGTTCATATCAGGAGCTTCCAGGAAAAAGATTACAAGATAACAACAAAGGAAAAAGAATCAAACTAACATCAGACTTCTCACCTGCAATTCTGGAAATCCAAAGTACAGTACAATAATTTTTTATAGATTATTGAAAAAACTGCAAGTGCTAAGTCAGATGCACAGCCAGAATACAAAAGTCAAAGTGGATGGGATGGCTCGGTAAGTTAAGCGTCTGCCTTCAGCTCAGGTCATGATCCCAGAGTCGTGGGATCAAGTCCCACATCAGGCTCCTTGTTCAGCAGAGATCTTCTTCTCCCTCTGCCTGCCATTCCCCCTACTTGTGCTTACTCTCTCTCTGGCAAATAAATAAATAAAATCTTTTTAAAAAGTCAAAGTGGAATTCAAGGACATGACAAAGGAGGTTATTATGTAAAAGTAAGTTTCACAATCTTCACTTATCACTTGATGAGCACTGAGTACTATATAGAATTGTTGAATCACTATATTGTGTTCCTGAAACTAATATAACATTGTATGCTAATTAAAGTACATAAATAAAAGTAAATTTCAAAATCTACACAGAAGTGGTAACAGTCATAAAATTGATACCGCATAAAATAAAGCAACAAAATTAATTTATAATGTAAAATCTAATAGAAGAATTTGATTAAATTCTTAGTTACACTTGGGGGATTTTAATACAATTATGTGAGTATTTCATAGTTCATGTAAATAGAAATTAAGTAAGAATATTAGAATTTGATTAAGAGTAAAAAAGCTTAATTTAATAGGGGACATTGTCCCAGATCATTACCAAGAACCTGGTTTATTGGTGGAAAGAAATCATTACAAAATTCCCCAAATTGAAGAATAACAGGCTGTAGTTTCTGACCATAGTCTATTAAGACTAGAAAGAAACTGCTCCCCCCCACCCCTCAAATGACCAAGAGAAATAAACCACCTGGAAACACTTAGACCAAGAGCATCAGGTGCTTCCTCTGAAGATTTATCAGTACTTCTATGGCCAAACAGGTATGTGGACGTAAGATTGTATGACTCATTCCTGCAAAGGTTTATATAAGGCTGAATGTAAGAAATGAAGCCTGGGAGAGACGAGACTGAGCTGTATCTAGTGTGCCAGCTGTGTCCAGAGTCAGCTCTGTATGTTGAGGTAGTCATAGAAGTTATTGTACTATTTCCTGGGATGCCCATCTCAGAAATATTCTCATTGCACTTCATCTACATGTCTGAAACAGGGCATGTCTGATTATCTCAGACACTGTTGTGAGAGTCCGTTCCCCAACTCTCTTGCCTGCTCGTCACTCCTTCCTTGACCCCATTGTTCCATCTATAAAATAAAGAAGTCTGACCCCCTTGATTCCAAAGATCCTGATTATAAGAGTTTCCAGGATGTTATACATTGTATAAAAATGTGTTTATTCATTTCATTAAACTATTCTTTTCTGCATCCCTCTTAATTTAAGCCCCTGACCCTGGAAACAGTACAAAGGGAAAACGTTTTCAGTTGGTCCCAATGCAGTGCGATGAGGACTAATGTAGAGGGGAGGCACTGTGAACAGAAACACTGCTATACTCCTATGATTGGGGTGGGGAAGAGGGCAAGGAAGACCCCCTGGTGTGTGGATTCTCTCTTTATATACTGCTATGATATTTTCACCTTCTCTTCTATTCTGCCTCCCCACAGAACAGGGATCTGAGTAGTGGATAATCAATTAATGCTTCTGGCCTACAAGTCTACGTTCCTTTGTATCTCTTTTTGTTTCACTGCCCATGACCCACCCCCAGAAAGCCGCCCAATGGAGGCAAATAAAAACCTGAGTCCAAAGTCCCACCACAGAATGTTCTGGACTCCTGGATCTGCCACATCCTTCCTAAAGACCATTAAATTCTTACTCCTGACCCTTATTGTATTTTTGATCCTGTTCCAGATGCAGCCAGGTAACCAGAACCAAGGGAAAAGGAAGAGAGTTAGGGTGGGAAACTGCCTGTGGAAGGTTTATTATCTTTCTGTCCATTCAGATGAGGTTTTCATGGGTGTCTGAAATCTGCTTGACCTTATCAGAATGTACTCTCAAGCCAGACCTAAGCACCATACTGGGAATGTGTATCTAGCCAGGATCCCTAGATCCATGGAGTAGGGCAGGATGTCTTCTGAAAAGTCCTTCTCATATTCAAGTGTAACTTCAGCAACCAAAATTCCCCTTGGTACTTTGCACCAATGTCCCAAGGACCCAGCTGAGCTACTGCCTGACTTCAGGTGTCTTTCCAGTCCCTACCAGATCATGAGTTCTAAAGGTCTTCTCAGACACTAAGTTCTGTTATCTCTCCATATGAAATCTTATTCTAGTCTGGAATGAAAATATCTGCAGAACAGTCATGTGGAAGAGAGCACAGTCCTTTCTGCTCCTTTCCAACTATAAAAACCTGTGATTTTGCTAATGATTTATAATAAGATGTTATAAACAAGTGGCCAGTGCTGTGAAACTACTGTATATGAAGGCCTGAATAATTTTTAGACAAAGTACAATTTCCTTTATCTGTCTGATATTTAAAACCTTTTTTCTATGCACATATAAATGCATATAAGTATGTGTGTGCTTATAGTTTTTTTTTAACCAAGAAAGGTAACTATATTTTGCTCTAAAATGTTTTTATTTAATACATGGTAGACAACTTCCTTGTTGGCACGTAAAAATCAACCTCACTGCTTCTAGGAATCACATACTAGTCCATCATGTAGACAGACCATAATTTGTACACCTAACCCCTATTCAGGGTAAAATGTGGTCTTTCCATATCTTTGATAGGACAAATAGGACCGCAACTGACTTTTTGCACATATGTTTTTACTTACTTGAACAAAAATTTTGAAATAAGATCCTAAAGGTGGACTTGCTAGGTAGAGTAAGTTTATAATTTTGTTTTTCATGAGTGCTTATTCTATGTCTCCTTTGGATCAGACATAGCCAGAAGAAATCACTCACCGTCCAGGACAAAAAGGCTTTAGAAGACCCAAATGAACATTATTTGCATAAACTCAGAAAAATCAGGGTTGTAGCAACTTTTCAACTGTAGCACTGATATGTAAAGTAAGTAAATACTTACATAGTGAAGGAAAAGAATCATAAACCTAGAAATCTTATATTCATTTACACTGATATTTAAATATAGAAGTATAACAAAAATATTCTCAAGCATAGAGGGCCTAGGAATGTTTGCCACACAAAGACACATCTTGAAAACACTCTTGGAGGAAGAACTCAAAAAGAGAAATGAATGCAGGAGAATGTTGGAAATGATATGAGAGCTAAGAATAATCAATTAGTTTGTAATTTTTTAGTTGACTTGAAAAAACTAGACTCTGGGGGGCTTGTATAGACAAAGAATATGTATCCCATAATTCCCATAAGTTTTAGATAATTAATGTAATTTGGGAGGGGATGCCCCTGGGTCAGTGGAGAGAAAGGCCAAGAATATGAGAATATTGCTGAGGTATTTGCCTTTTTAAAAATAGGGTATAATTATAGACAAGTTTCAGTAATCAATAGAACTAGATTATCATGGACATGGGCTTCATGTTATTGTTAATATTATAAGAATAAAAATAAAATGAGTACATTTTAAACCAGCTGAAAAAGAAAAAAAAAACCCTTATCTATCTAATCAAAAATAGTAAGTAAGAAAAAAACAAGTAGGGGCACCTGGGTGGCTCAGTCATTAAGCGTCTGCCTGGAGCTCAGGTCATGATCGCAGGGTTCTGGATGGAGCCCTGCATCAGGCTCCCTGCTCAGCGGGAATGCTTCTCCCTCTCCTACTCGCCCTGCTTGTGTTTCCTCTCTCTCATTCTCTTTCTCTGTCAAATAAATTAAATAAAATCTTCTTTTATTTTTTTTAAAGATTTTATTTATTTGTCAGAGAGAGTGAGCACAGGCAGACAGAGAGGCAGGCAGAGGCAGAGGGAGAAGCAGGCCCCCTGCCGAGCAAGGAGCCCGATGTGGGACTTGATCCCAGGACCCTGGGATCATGACCTGAGCCGAAGGCAGCCGCTTAACCAACTGAGCCACCCAGGCGTCCCTAAAATCTTTTTTTAAAAAGTAGAAAATATAAAATAAGATCGCAGAAATAAATCCAAATGTAACTTTAATTACAAATAATGTAAATGGATTAAGCCCACTAGTTAAATGCTAAGGCTTTCAAATGAGAAGGAAAGATCAAACAGCAGGTAATCTAAAAGACACAGACATGCTTGATCTAAAAAGTTATGGGTTAAGATAATGAAGTGCCATACCAGGCAAATATAAACTAAAAGAAAGCTGAAGTAGCAGTCTTAACTGTGGCAAAGAAGAATTTAAGGCAAAACATAATAATTAACAAAGAGGCAGGTTATATACTGGTAAAAGAAATAATTGGGTCATAAGAACCTTTGGCACTTACAATTTCAGCTTCCAGATTTGAAAAACAACAAATCAGAGGGAGACAAACCTTAATAGACTCTTAACTCTAGGAAACAAACTGAGGATTCCTGGAGGGGAGGTGGGTGGGGAGATGGGGTAACTGGGTGATGGACATTAAGGAGGGCGCTTGATGTAATGAACACTGGGTTCTATATGCAACTCATGAATTGCTAAATTCTACCTCTGAAACTAATAATACACTATATGTTAATTAAACTGATTTTAAATTAAAAATTTAAAAAAAAGAAAAATAGCAAATTATGGTACTTCAATGGCATTTGAAGATCTTTAACCTAATTTTAACACTTAACTGATAACAACACACCAAAGATCTGACCAATGTATTGAATATTGGATATATATATTTATATGAGGACATTTCTCTGCCCAACAAAGAGTACGCTTTCTTCTGAGAACACAAAAATTTTACAAAATTTATAAAAATATCTCACATAAGACCACAAAGAGGGGCACCTGTGTGGCTCAGTGGGTTAAGCCTCTGCCTTCGGCTCAGGTCATGATCTCAGGGTCCTGGGATGAGCTCCTCATCGAGCTCTCTGCTCAGCAGGGAGTCTGCTTCCCCCTCTCTCTCTGCCTGCCACTTTGCCTACTTGTGCTCTCTCTCTAATAAATAAATAAAATCTTTTTTTTAAAAAAAGACCACAAAGAAAGCTATATTAAATCAAATAATATCATAAAGATCATACTCTCCAATATAACCAATAAAATTGGAAGTTAATAATAAAAGAATAGCAAATAACTCATTTATTTGGAAACCAAATAGCACATTGCTAAATAAACTTCCACCTATATAAGAAATTTTATTTGCTAACAACTAAATCACATGGATATGCTGAGAGTCAAATGGTGGGGCAGACCCCTCAACCATAATGAAAGAGAATCATGCAATTATAGAGCAAAGGGTGTGGATCCAAAAAAAGGATGAAAATTTGGGGGCCTGGGCACCTGGGTGGCTCAGTGGGTTAAGCCTCTGCCTTCGGCTCGGGTCATGATCTCAGGGTCCCTGCTTGGCAGGGAGCCTGCTTCCTCCTCTCTCTCTCTCTCTGCCTGCCTCTCTGCCTACTTGTGATCTCTCTCTGTCAAATAAATAAATAAAATTAAAAAAAAAAAGAAAGAAAATTTGGGGGCCTTTTTCACAGTTGACCTACCACATGATATTAGAAATCAGGGTGGGATTACTTTGGACAGCGGGGGGGGGGGGGGGTGAGATGGGGGTGGAGAGGAACATTAATGGCTGCAGGAAGACATGAAGGGTGTTTCTAGTGCTGATTACATGAGTAATTTTATGATGATCCATCCAGCTGCACACCAATACTTAGTGCATGTTTCTGGAACATGTTATGCTTGAGTTAAATTTTTACTTCAAAAGCTCAAACATAAGTTTGCTATATACAGCTTCTAGATTTATGCCTTCTGTAATTTTTATCTAGATTTCCTCTCATTTGTCCTTCTTCTATCCTTTTTTTTCCCCAGTATTCAACCTGATTCCTGAATATCTTCTTTCATTTGAAATGATATGTGGTATCACTGAAGTGCATAGAGTAGCAAATTTCAGCCATTGTTAGTTAAGTAGCAGATCAAGTTAAAAAAATATTTTTAAAACTATATATGACCCTTTGGGAACTTTTAAGATTAATAATAAAACATCAAGACCCAATGAAATATACAATGATATCAGTTGCATTTCTCAATTTTTAAATTTTATCTTTCTTAATTAAAACATGTGTCATTAGAAAACCTATTTAGATTCACTTAACAATTAACAGCCAAATTTTGACAGTTTAGGGATAAAAAGTCATAATGCCTCAACAGGTTAAACTTGTCGATCAAGTGTACTCTAGCTCATAAAACTTGGAAAATTCTATGTCTTCCCCATCTGTTTTCTGTGAAGTGATCAATAAACCTTTCACAAAACCTCAAAATTAAAAGGAAACATATTTTCATTTAACTGTGGGGATAGTCCATCCTCAGAGATTCTGTACAATTCTTGGGTTTTGCCCTTCCAGAATTTATTAATGTGTGGACATTTCCTCCAGATATGTTATAGACTTTGTCTATAGGATGCTAGTTCTCCCAATCACCACCAACAGCATGACCTAGGAACTTGTTAGAAATGCAAATTTTCCCAGCTTTACTGGGATATAATTGACATACGATGTGTAAGTTTAAAGTGTTTAATGTGTTGACTTGATACACGTATGTATTACAAAATGATTGCCACTACAGAGTTAGCTAACATGTCCATCATGTCACACAATTTCCTCTCTTTTTTTTTTTTGTGGTGAGAATTTAAGATCTACTCTCTTAGTAATATTCAAGTATTTAATACACTATTGTTAACTATAATCACCAAGCTCTATATTAGATCTCCAGAACTTATTTATCTTATAATTGAAAGTTTGTAATCTTTGAGCAACATCCCATTTCCCCCAGCTGTTGGCAACCATTATTCTAATCTCTGTTTCTATGAGTTTGATGCTTTTAGATTCCACATATAAGTAAGATCAAACAGTATTTGTCTTTCTCTGTCTGACTTATTTCACTTAGCATAATGTTTTCAAGATCCATCCATGTTGTAGCAAATGACAAGATTTCCTTCTTTCTCCTGGCTGAATAATATTCCTTTCTCTCTCTCTCTCTCTCTCCGTGTGTGTGTGTGTGATCTTTTTTTTTTTTTAATTTATTTATTTGACAGATAGAGATCACAAGTAAGGAGAGAGGCAGGCAGAGAGAGAGGAAGGGAAGCAGGCTCCCTGCTGAGCGGAGAGCCCCATGTGGGGCTCGATCCCAGGACCCAGGGATCATGACCTGAGCCGAAGGCAGGTGTGTGATCTTTATCCATTCATCTGTTGGTATATATTTCTATATCTTGGCTGTTATTTCTATATCTTGGCTATTGTGAGTAATGATGCAATGAACATAGGAGTACAGACATCTCTTCACAATAGTGGTTTCTCTCCTTCAGATATATACCCAGAATTGGAACTGCCGGATCATATGATAGTTCTATTTTTAATTTTGGAGGGAAACCCCATACTGTTTTCCACTGTGGCAATACAAATTTAAATCCCCACAAACAGTGGGCAAGTATTCCTTTTTCTTCACCTCTTCTTTTCTTCATCTCTTCTTTAACACTTGCTATCTCCTATTTCTTTATAGTATCCATCCTAACAGGTGTGAAGTGATATCTTACTTTGGTTTTGGTTTAATTTGCATTTCCCTGATAATTAATGAAGTTGAGCAACTTTTCAGGTAGCCATTTCAATGTCTTCTTTAGAAAACTATCTATTTAGGTCCTTTGTTCATTTTTTAGTTGGATTGTTGTTTTGTGTTTGTTTGGTTTTGTTTATTTACTACTGAGTTGTGTGGGTTCTTCATACATTTGGGATATTAACCCCTTACCAGTTATACAATCTACAAGTATTTTCTTCCATTCCATAGGTTACCTTTTCATTTTGTTGATAGTTTCTTTTGTCATGCAGAAGATTTTTTATTTGATGTAGTCCTATGCATTATTTTTTGCTTTTGTTACTTGGGCTTTTGAAGTCAGACCCAAAAACTCTTGCCAAGACCAAAGTCAAGGAGATATTTCTCTAGGTTTATGCCAAAAGTTTTAGAGTGTCAGATCTTCACTTTCAGTCTTTATTTTATTTATTTATTTATTTATTTGACACAGAGAGAGATTACAAGTAGGCAGAGAGGCAGGCAGAGAGAGAGGAGGAAGCAGGCTCCCCGCTGAGCAGAGAGCCTGATGTGGGGCTCGGTCCCAGGACCCTGGGACCATGACCTGAGCCAAAGGCAGAGGCTTTAACCCACCAAGCCCCCCAGGTGCCCCCACTTTCCGTCTTTAATTCATCTTGAATTCATTTTTGTAATTGATGTAAGATAAGGGACCAATTTCATTTTTCTGCCTGTAGACATCCAGTTTTCCCAGCACCATTTGTTGAAGAGACTATCCTTCTTCCACTGAGCATTCTTGCCTCCTTTGTCAAACATTAGATGTCTCATATGCAGGGATTTATTTCTGGGCTCTCAACTCTGTTCTGTTATGCCAGTACCATACTGTTTTGACTACTATAGCTTTGTAATATAGTTTGAAATCAGGAAACATGATGCCTCCAGCTTTGTTATTTCTCAAGATTTCTTTGGCCATTTGGGTGTTTTTTTGTGGATTTTTTTTTTATGGTCCCATATGAATTTTAGAATTGCTTTTTCTATTTCTGTGAAAAATGCCATTGTTATTTTTTTAGAGAGATTTCATTGAATCTATAGATGGTTTTGGGTAGTGTGGACATTTTAACAGAATTGATTCTTCCAATCTCTGAACACAGGACATCTTTCCATTTACTTGTGTCTTCTTCAATTTCTTTCATCAAAGTCTCATAGTTTTTTAGAAATGCAAAAATTTAAGCCCCATCTCAGACATACTGAATCAGAAATCCTGGGTTGGGGCCAGCAGTCTGTATCTTAACAAGCCCTCTGGGGGTGTTGTGATGCATGCTCAAGAGAATCAGTAATAATCTACTATGGCTGTGTTTCTGAGATGGCCAAGTAAAACACTGATTTTGTTTCATTATTGCCTGTTAGAGCAATTATTTTTGTGATGTTTGTGGATCCATTCAAGCAGAAACTTCTATACCTGTGGTATGGTAAATACAAATAGCTCTGCTGAAACAATTCAATTAGCCTACTCTGCTCAGCTAATTTTACATAATCACACAACTTCTTACCAAAAACTATAGCTCCTGCTGGCTAGCAAGTTCTTTTGATATTGACAATAAGATGCTTAAAAATACGGTATATATAAAATCTTGCTTTGCTTACACAATCTCTCCTACTGAACACAGGGTTGTTGTGAAGATTACAAATACAGTCACTCTAATTGTTACAACTATAAGCACCAATATCCTGAGATAATGGACATTCTTTACTCTTTTCGTCTATGGGAGCCAAAAATCTTGCCGGATCATAAAAGGACACTGCAGGACAAACTGCAAATCTGGTGAACAGGTGAAAAAGCCATGTAAAAATGGTGACTAGTGCTGCATTCCAAGAAAGACAGATTTTCAACCACACAGACCAACCCAAACACCTACCAGGAAATATTGAGTTATAAGCACTAATTCAGAAAGAAATGATGGGTGCCTGGGTGGCTCAGTCATTAAGCGTCTGCCTTTCACTCAGGTCAGGATCCCAGGGTCCTGGGATCGAGGCCCACATTGGGCTCCCTGCTCAGCAGGAAGCCTGCTTCTCCTTCTCCCACTCCCCCTGCTTGTGTTCCATCTCTCTCTCTCTCTGTGTGTGTGTCAAATAAATAAATAAAATCTTCAAAAATAAATAAATAAATAAATAAATAAATAAATGATGTTTTGGAGCATGTACCATTAGTCATCATTTGTTTAGAGTGAAGCAGAAGAAATTTGGGACTTGTCAGGTCCGGGATTGTTAATTCTAATCTCTCTTCCATGGGTCCGTTAAAGCACATGACCTCCTCTCTGCTGTCATTCATCTCTGTCCTCACAACACTGGATTAAGACTTTGAGGGGCCCAAAGTACTCACTGAAAATATAGTGGTGTTCCACCCTCACCAATATTTAATTCAAAAACAAAACAACAATTGATCAATATAATAGAAGAAAACCTAGAAAACTTTCAGTGTTTCCCATGAAAATTTTTCATGTTTCAATAATTTTTTGAAACATCCAATATCAAATTACTTCATCCAAGAAAAACATTTTTCCATTTCTTTTGTACCTTCTTTGCTAGTGTCCCATGTCAAGGGTGCTATTCTCTCCATCTAAGCCAAAGTGTTTGAGAAGTATCTGTGAATTCTTTGTTTTATACTTGCCTTCTGGTTCAACATAGTTAGCTCCATGGTTTTTTGACCAACAGCTACCAAGACACTAAGAATTTCTTTATGAAAGAGAAGACACTTCAGATAAATGCATCCCATTTATTACTAACTCATCTTTGTTTATAAATGTCTGTCTGACATAGACCAATGGAACAGAATGGAGACCTCAGAATTAAGTCCCCACATATATGGTCAACTAATATTCAACAAGAGAGCCCCAAAGAAGAATATTCAATAGAGAAAGAATATCATCTTCATTAAATGGTTCTGGAAAAACTGGATAACTATATGTAGAAAAAAATGAAATTGGACCCCTATTTTACACCACTCACAAAAATGAACTCAAAATAGATTAAAGACTGAAATTGAAGACCTGCAACTGTATAACTCCAAGAAGGAAACCTAGGGAAAAACCCTCTTGATAATGGACTTGGCAATGACTTTTTGGATGTGATACCAAAGTCCAAGCAACAAAATCGTAAATCAACAAATTGTACTATATCAAACTAAAACTCTTCAGCACAGCAAAAGAAACTGTCAACAAAATAAAAAGGAAACATCTAGAATTGGAGAGAATATTTGCAAATCATTTATCTGGCTAGGGCTTAATATCCAAAATATATGTATGAGGAACATATAACAATTCAGTAGCAAAAAAAGTCAGATTAAGAAATAGGCAAAAGTTGGGACGCCTGGGTGGCTCAATTGGTTAAGCAGCTGCCTTCGGCTCAGGTCATGATCCCAGCGTCCTGGGATCGAGTCCCACATCGGGCTCCTTGCTCGGCGGGGAGCCTGCTTCTCCCTCTGCCTCTGTCTGCCAGTGCTCACTCTCTCTCTCTCTCTGACAAATAAATAAATAAAAATAAATAAATAAATAAAAATAAATAGGCAAAAGACCTGAACAAAAACATTTTTCCAAAGAAGACATACAAATGAACAATATGTACATGAAAAGGTGTTCAATATCACTAACCAACAGGGAAATTCAACTCAAAAATACCAAGAGATCACCTCACCCTAAAAGGGCCATCCCCAAGAAAATAAGAGTTAATAGGGTTGGTGAGCATGTGGAGAAAAGAGAACCCTTGTGCACTGTTGGTAGGAATCCAAATGTGTGCAGCCACTATGGAAAACAATATTGAGGTTTCTCAAAACATCTAAAATAGAACTACCATATGATCCAGTAATCCTAGTTCTGGGTATATATTTAAAGGAAATGAAAACAGATCTCAAAGAGACATCTGTACTTCCATGTTCACTGCAGCATTGTTCATAACAGCCAATATATGGAAGCAAGCAATCTAAGTGTCCATCAATGGACAAGTGGGTAAAGAAGATGTGATGTGTGTATATGATGGAATATTATTTAGCCATGAAAAAGAAGGAAGTCCTGCCTTTTGCAAAACGTGGATGGACCCTGAGGACATTATGCTCAGTGAGATAAGTCAAATAGAAAAGACAAATACTGTATGATATCACCTATATGCAGAATCTAAATGAAAGCCAAATTTGTAAAAACAGAAAATAAAATAGTGGTTACCAGGGGCAGGAGAGATGTTGTTTAAGGGCACAAACTTGCAACTAGTAGGGAAATATTAAGTCCTGGAGATTTAATGCACAATATAGTGAATATTGTATGATAGCCATCAAGTTTGATAAGAGATTAGATCTCAACTATTCCCACCAAACCAAAAAAAGAAATTATGTGATACAATAGAGGTGCTATCACTAAAATGGCAAACATATTATAATAAATAAATGTATTACATCAACATGTTCTACACCTTACACTTACACAATATTATATGTCAAGTATTTCAGTTCAAAATAAAATAGCCACTCCTCAACAAATAAATAAACAGACAAAAAAGTTTTCTGTCTGATATCCTGCCCTAGAATATGACCAGGCCAGAGGAATGCTCTGAGGAATCCTTCTGTCTCCTTTGCTTAAGGACTAGATGGCAAAGACAACCCTGTTGATTTGCAAGCTCTATGGGCTTCTTTTTTTTTTTTTTTAAGATTTTTATTTATTTATTTGACAGAGATCACAAGTAGGCAGAGAGGCAGGCAGAGAGAAAGAGGAGGAAGCAGGCTCCCTGCTGAGCAGAGAGCCTGATGCGGGGCTCGATCCCAGGACCCTGAGATCATGACCTGAGCCGAAGGCAGAGGCTTAACCCACTGAGCCACCCAGGCACCCCAATGGACTTCTTTTCTTTTTTAAGAAAAGTAGATTTTTAATGTTTTATTTATTTAAGTAATCTCTACACCTAACATGGAGCTCAAACTCACAACCCTGAGGTCAAGAGTCACATGCTCCTACAACCGAGTCAGCCCAGCGCCCCTTCCTGGGCTTATTTTCTTTGACCCAAGCTCTGATCGTATATGGCAATTCAAAGACCTATCCAGGAGGTAGTTGAATCCTACCTGATAATACTTGTTTTCCTGAGGATGTGCGTGTGAGGAGAGGAGGACCCAGAAAAGAACAAGAAAAAAAAAAGTTCAAATAAATGCTCCAGCATAAACAACGTCGAGAGGACAGAGCTCAGTATCAGTTCCACTTCATACCTTTTTGTTACCTCCATTAAGAGGTCCATTCCAAAGGACCATGTAGAAGTCCTCAAGGACTCCATTATTGGTTTTGATCTTTGCACAGCTCCACCTTCTTGGAGACTCAACAGGGTGAGGAACCTTGAGCTCCCCTTCATGGTTTGATAATCTCACGTTATGGGAACTTGGAAGAAAACCTTGTCCTGAACAGGAAGAGCTTATAACACAAGCACAGTTAAACCCAGACTGTTGGCCACAGTCTTGCAGAAAGTTCCCTGCCCAGTATCCCTTATCCAGCCAGTTTTTGTTACTAAATAATTATTAGCTCCCTACTGATACCATTCTCTCTAAACTTCAGATGTTACAATATAGGAGCTCTGTTTTCCTTCTTGGGAATTTAACAACTAAATTTGAATTCTAAGAATAAAATGCTACTCAAACCTAGCAGCACTAAAACAAAACAAAACCCCTGTGATGTAGATACTAGTACTATCACATTTTGTAGATGAGAAAACTAAGGCCCCAAAAGGGCTAATTTAATTAATTTATTCAGCAAATATTTTCTAAATACTTATTTTATTGAAAGACATGTGGTTGGCCCTGGAGCTATAATGCTGGAGCTGACAGGCTTGTTACCTGATCTGATGAAGTTTATGGTCTAGCAAAGAAAGTGGAAAATAAGCAAGTGAAAACATACATAATTTGTGATTGCTAATACAAATGAAATAAGAAAGGCACTCAGGCCAAATGACAACTTGAATCAGAAGGCCTCTTTGCGAGTATTCAGAGAAATAAATCCCTTCTGAGAACATGACATTCAGTGACATTAGGGCAGACTATGAATAGGGGCAGTGTAATTCAGACGTTCTTGCTTTTCTTTCTTTTTTTTTTTTTTAAGATTTTATTTATTTATTTATTTGACAGAGAGAGAGAGAGAGAGAGAGAGCACAAGCAGGGGGAGCAGCAGAGGGAGAGGGAGAAGCAGGCTCTCAGCTGAGTAGGGAGCCTGATGCAAGGCTCGATCCCAGGACTCTGGGATCATGACCTGAGCCAAAGGCAGCCGCTTAACCAACTGAGCCACCCAGACACCCCGTTCCTGCTTTTCTGTAGCGGGACAAAGAATGGTTTTCTCAAAGCCTTCAATTTGGAAAGGGTCATGGATCTCTTCATCATCAAGACTTGGAGACACACCATTCATAACATTTAAAACATAAGTTTTTATGCTTGGATGGAACCAGAAGAGCTATTCTTTATCCTATGTAGAAATTTATCCTATTCTATCACTTAGTCTCAGCTTGACCAAGTCAGTTACAGAATGCCCTTGACCTCTCTGGGCAGCCAGGTCCTAGTAAGGGAGTTCAGCCTATTGGAACCTATTAAACTAAAATTAATTTGGAAATAGCCCATCACCATCCTGGTCACTCCACATGGGGTCATCCAAGAAGAAAACAGGGTTGTTGTTTGTTTGTTTGTTTGTTTGTTTTTAATCCACATGCTAGCCCTGTAAATTCCTGAAGACTGTTCTCCTGCAGGTATTGTCATTGATCCCAGTAGAATCAGCAGCCCCCTCTAAAGCTCTACAGGGACTTTTTGGGCCAAGTAAACAAGAGAAAGCAAGAGTTGACACAGTGTGAAAATGCAACTATAAGGTGGAAGGATGCACCTAGCCAACTATAGGGGTCACATCAACGTTCTGCATCCCAAAGGCAGATCTGAATGTCAAGGCCTTCATGGATGACTCCTGGACCTCCAATAGTCTCTAGGGTGCCCTTGGCAAAAGTAATAGTAGGGAGCCTTTCTGATGACATTGGATATCATCCCCCTTTGAGGGGGTTGATCCTGTTACATCCTATTACAAATTATCTCCCCCAAATTCTGTAGTGAGCCAGCTCTGTTATCTTGGGCAAGTCACTTCCCCTGGTGGACACATATGTAAGTGAGGAAATTGGACTATAGATTAGCATGTGTTTTTTTCATTTTATTTCCAGCAACCTTCACTGAGAATATGCTTTGTCACTTGGGGGGTTCAAAAATGAGAGACAGAGTCCTTATTCTCAGCAATCTCACAGTCCAGCATGAGAAGACAGACAAGTAAACAGTTCAAATGTGGGCTTATGCTTACATGAGCAGGACTGTGAGCAGAGAAGGCAGGACACTGATGAGAGGCCTGGGGAAGCCAAGGAAGATGGCCTGGTATGCAAGCCCTCTGTTTCCATGTCCCCAGCCACTTCCTAAAACTTGTGACTTATAATCTGCATGGTCTCCCAGTGCCTGTAACAGGTGCTCAATCAATGCACCAGCCAACAGACTAATGTTCTGCTTGGATTAGCTTTTACATATCTGTCTGTATCTGTCGGTTCAGTGCCCTATCCCTCTGCCCCCACCCAGAGAGGCCAATAAAACTCTAGATCAGATTTGAACTGCACCAAGTGTTCTCGACTCCTGGATCCACTATCTCCTACTCCCCAAGGACCAGGAGACTCCTGCTCCTGGCTTTTGCTATCCTTGTGTTCCTATCACAAATGACCCCAGTAATCACAACCCATGAAGGTTGCAAAGATGGAGGTGGGATGGGCTTGGCCCTTGGAATGTCCAACATAGTACTGTACCCCCCAACTTGGGCAGCTCCTTGGCCCCCACACTGGGCCCATGTCCCTGACAGGAGTAGAACCTAAGGGTAGAACAAGTCCTCAACAGACAGGTGCAACCACAACATCCAGCGTCATCTTGGGTTCTATATTCCAAGTTGCCACCTAAGGAACCAGACGAAAGCTTGATGCACATTCATTCTCTTTCCAGTTAGTGCTAGCTTGAAAATGACTCCAAAGCCCTCTTTCCTGTGGTTTTTAGCCCTAAAAGTCCTAAGATAGCTTTAAATGAGGTCCTTTCTTTTTTCTCATATTCTGGAATTTGGCAAACAGGTCAGAAATTATCTGCAGAACCGTTATGTGAAAAATAGAATTGACTTTCCTTCTCCCTTTGACAGTGAAAGTCTAGGTTTTAGTAATCACTGCTTTTTAAAGTCTACCTAAAATTATGAACAGAACTTTGCAGTTGTTGCTGAAGAGGAATTAAAGTTCCTTATTCAAAGTACCCTGCTTTCTCCTTTGTTATTTATCTCTCAAGGTACATTTCAATGTATGCACAGAATCATATAAAAAGGAATCTAAATATTTTTGTCTTATAAAAAAAACGTATTGTCCACAGTATATGTGATTCAACAACTCTATACATTGCTCAGTGCTCATCATGATAAGTGTGCTCTTAATCCCCTTTGCCTATTTCACCCATCCCCCACCCCTCTTCCCTCTGGTAACCAACAAACCATCAGTTTCTTCTCTACAGTTAAAGAGTCTGGTTTTTGGTATGTGCTATGGTGAGTGCTGTGAAATGTGTAAATCTGGCGATTCACAGACCTGGACCCCTGGGGATAAAAATACATTATATGTTTATTAAAAAATTTTAAAAGTAATAAAAAATTTTTCTTATACATAAAATATTTTAAATATTTTTTAAGAGTCTGGTTTTTTTTATTCATCTCTCTTCTTTGTTCATCTGTTTTGTTTCTTAAATTCCACATATAAGTGAAATCATATGGTGTTTCCCTTTCTCTGACTTAGCATTATTATAATTGAATAAAAAAAGGAATTTTGAAAAGCAAAAAGTAAACATACTATATCCAAGGCTATGCAGCATTCTTTTGTTCACCTAATAGTATTTTGGGATTATCTTTCTATATCATCACCAAAAGATCTACCTCATTCTTTGTAAAGCTGTGAAATCGCACTCTAAGATAAGCCATAATTCAGGTAGCCACTTGAGAATTTCCTAATTTTCTAACAACACATCAGTGATCATACTTGTGTTAGAATGTTTATATATTTGGACATGGATTTATATAGAATAGATTCCTGGGAGTCAAATGGCCAGGTTAAAGGTCAGTATAAAATTTTTTTCCATTAATTCCTCCCTTATATATCTCTAAGGACACTGCCTACAAAAAATTGCTAGCTATCAGGGTTTGAGTAATTCTCGAGCCTCAATTCCAGACAGGGACAATTCCATATGGTCCACATGGAACCAATTGTGTCTGCTTTGAGTTCTGTGAGGGTGGTGAGACTAGGAAAGAGACAGATGTGAAAGATTTGGTAAAGCAATCCATGAATCATGGGAACTCAGAGAATGTGGGGAGTGAAGGAAATATTACATGTTCTGGGGTTTTAAGTCTGAGGGTTCTGGTAGGACATATAAACTTGAAGCCATCCCCTTGAAGGAATAGTTGAGATGATGAAAGGAACATAAAGTCTTCATGTTTTATCTTGGACAACTCCTAAGTTTAAGGAACAAGAATAAAAATCAGTGACATTTATACAAGCAGGGAAATCTCCCCACCTCTCATCAGCAGTGCACCAGGGTCACCATATCACCATAATCCCTCCAACACTCACATTATTTTTACCAGTCTCATGGGTATAAAGTAATATCACACCATTGTTTTAATTTGCATTTCTCTTATCCTATGATCAAAATACATGAATGACTTCCTTTCAGTGACCTCCAAGACCTTCTGTGATCTCAACCTCCATTATATTTTTCCAATTCCTCTCCATCTAACTTATTCTGTAGACAGCACCACTACCTTATGGTTTTCGCAAAACTTCAGGAGAGACCCTGCCTCTGGGCCCCTGTATTTGCGGCTTCCCCTGCCTGGTCCACCATTCCCACCGTTAGTGGGAAAGCTCCCTCTTTCACATCCTATCCATGAAGTCTTTACTACTTCCCTTCATCACACATTTTCTGTCCACCCCTCCTGGCTTCACCACTCTGTATTTAACTATATCTAACTAAATACAGTATCACTTTTTTCTCTTACTCACTCTCTTACTTATGGTCTCCTGAAAAGACTGACATCACCATGAGAGCAGGACTTTAAGTTTATTTTGTTAATGGATGTATTCTCCTGTTCCTTGAACTGTGTCTGGTACGTAGTCAACACTTAACAAACATTTGTTGAATAAATGAATACGTGACTCTTTCCACTCCTGTTAGTTGCCTATTCATAGCATTTGCCCATTATTTCTTCTGGGCAGGTGATGCTTTCTTGTTGATCTGCAGGAATTCTTTAGCTTTGATATTATTTCTCAGTCAGCTTTAGTCACTGGGTATATTATCCCCCAAACTGTCATCCAGTTATGACCTTTGCCCATCATATGATGTTCATTGAACAGAACACTTAATTCTGGCGTGCTCAAATTCAACAATTTTTTTGCCTGTGGGTTATTAAATTTTGCCTGTGATTTTATTAAAGAAGTTTTCCCCATTCTTATGTCTCAAAGAGAATCTCTGACATTATTTTATTTTCTTTAAATTTTTTATTTAAATTCAATTTAATTAACATATGCTATATTTTAGTTTCAGGGGTAGAATTTACTTATAACACTTGGTGCTCATTACATCAAGTACCCTCCTTAATGCCCATTACCCAATTATCCCATCCCCCCACCCACTTCCCCTCCAGCAACCCTCAGTCTGTTTCTTAGAGTTCAGAGTCTCTTGGAATGCTTGGGTGACTCAGTTGCTTAAGTGTCTGCCTTCAGCTCAGGTCGTGATCCCAAGGATCCTGGGATCAAGTCCCACATCAGTCTCCTTGCTCAGTGGGGAGCCTGCTTCTCCCTCTGCTTGCTTGTGTTCTCTCTCTCTCTCTCTCTGACAAATAAATAAATAAATAAACTCTTTTAAAAAAGAGTCTCCTATGGTTTGCCTCCTTCTCTGTTTTCATCTTATTTTATTTTTCCTTCCCTTCCCTTATGTTCATTGGTTTTGTTTCTTAAATTCCACATATGAGTGAAATCATATGGTCTTTGTCTTTCTCTGATTTATCTCGCTTAGCATAATACCCTCTAGTTCCATTCACGTTGTTGCAAATGGCAAGATTTCATTCTTTTGATGGCTAAGTAATATTCCACTGTGGATATATACCACATTTTCTTTATCCATTCATCTGTCAATGGATATTTGGGCTCTTTCCATGGTTTCATTATTGTGGACATTGCTGCTATAAATGGTGCAGGTTCCCCTTCAAATTACTTTGTGTCCTTTGGATAAATACCTAGTAGTGCAATTGCTGGGTCACAGGGGAACTTTATTTTAACTTTTTGAGGAACCCCCCTACCGTTTTCCAGAGTGGCTGAACCAGTGTAAGAGGGTTCCCCTCTCTCCCCATCCTCATCAACATCTGTCGTTTCCTGAATTGTTTATTTTAGCCATTCTGATCAGTGTGAGGTGGTATCTCATTTTGGTTTTGATGTGTATTTCCCTGATGCCAAGTGATGTTGAGCTCTGACATTATTTTCTAATAACTTTTTTGCTGTGCCTTTCACATTCAGATCTTCAAGACACAAGATGAAATGTGTAAATTCACTTTTTATTTTTCTCTTGGAGTGAGCCAGTTTTCCCACCACTGTATGCTAAATAATCTATGCTTTCTCCATTGAACCATAGTCTCATTGTTACCACATGTTGAGTTCCCCATGTAAGCATGGATCAATTTCACCTGCCTATTCTGTTCTATTGGTCTATTTGTTCTTTTGACAATACTATATTTTTTGTAATACCATAGGTTTCTAGTCTGTCAGTGTCCAGAGTACAAGGTTTCTTCTTGTTTTTTATTTTTTAAGTAATCTTAGCTATTGGTGACCTTTATTCTTCATTATAAATCTTAAAGTAAAATAATCAAGTCTCCCAAAACTCCCACTGGGGTTTTAATTAGGAATGCATTAAATTTATGGATTAGTTTAGGGACAAGTGAATCTTTTTGATAATTGAGTCATTCCATCCAAGGTCAC
The DNA here is from genome assembly GCF_963455335.1 of Martes martes. Lineage (NCBI taxonomy): Eukaryota > Metazoa > Chordata > Mammalia > Carnivora > Mustelidae > Martes > Martes martes. Next base: position 26,033,026 of record NC_137896.1, on the reverse strand, counting down.
ATCTGCTGTTTGAGTTTTAAAATATATTCCATAGGGGTGCCTGGGTGGCTCATTGGGTTAAAGCCTCTGCCTTCGGCTCAGATCATGATCCCAGGGTCCTGGGATCGAGCCCCGCATCGGGCTCTCTGCTCAGCAGGGAGCCTGCTTCCTCTTCTCTCTCTGCCTGCCTCTCTGCCTACTTGTGATCTCTGTCTGTCAAATAAATAAATAAAATCTTTAAAAAACTATATATATATATATATATATATATATATATATATTCCATAGAGGTCTTGAGTACAGCTCATTTAAAACAAGGTACTTACTTCATAGCTACATTATGTATTTATTCTACTTTTTAGTTAGATATTGTTGGTGTGGAGAAGTGCTATTGATTCTTATAAATCAATGTATCCATTCATTTAAGTGTGTTGATTCTTGTTTTATATTATAATCATGACTGCTAGGATGAATGACAATCTTATCCCTTTCCTTCCAATCTTTATACTCTTGTTTTGATTTTTATTTTGGTTGGGTTTTTTTTTTTTCCTCCCTTTAAGCACTGACCAAGTCTACCACTATTATTTTAAATAATAGCAGTAATAGTACATTTGTTTTTCTGACCTCAACAGGAATGAATTTCTTCATGAGATAATGTTAGCTCTAGAATTTGATATATAACCTTCACCAAATCAAAGAAATTCCCTCTATTCCCACTTTACCTAGAGATTTCATTATAGGTAAGCATTGAACTCTATCGGATCATTTTTCTGCATCAAAAAAGAGTAGGTCTATTTTTTATCTCTTTAATTCTATGCAGGTAATATGTTTCATTGTTAAATTGATAGATTTTCTAAGTTGGATGATATTTTGCAGTTTGAGTTATATCCTACATGATCCTGATGCATTTTAATACACTACTGAATTCAGTTGGCTAATACTTTAATTAGGATATTTTTGAATCTCTATTTGTAAACAAAATGGACCCATAATTCTTTTTCTCTCCTGTTTTCTGGAACATTTTATATAAGATAATGTTTGGATTGATCTTCTGTGAAACTATGAGAATTCCCTTTTAAAATCAGGACAGCACAATTGTACTTCACAGTTGCCGAAAGGTAGAAGCAACCAGAATGTCCACTTACAGGTGAATGGACAAACAAAATGTGGTGTGCACATGCAATGGAATAATACTCAACCTTCCAAAGGAAGGCCATCCTGACTCAGGCTACAGTGAGGGTGAGCACTAAAGTCATAATGCTAACTGAGATAGCCAGTCACAGGAGGACAGATACTGTGTGAGTCCTCTGGTATGATACAGAGAGATGGAAAGTAGCATGGTGGTTGTCAAGGGGATGGGAGATCTCTTTTTACCAGGTACAGAGTTTCAGTGTTGCAGTGAAGAGTTCTGGGGAGAGATGGTGGGGATGGTAATGCAGCTGTGTGAATGTGCATAATGGCCCTGAACTCTACACCCCAAAGGGGTTAAGGTGGTACATTTTTTTTTAAAGATTTTGTTTATTTATTTGACAGACAGAGATCACAACTAGGCAGAGAAGCAGGCGGGGGGCGGGGGAAAGCAGGCTCCCTGCTGAGCAGAGAGCCCAATGTGGGGCTCGATCCCAGGACCCTGGGTCATGACCTGAGCCGAAGGCAGAGGCTTTAACCCACTGAGCCACCCAGGCACCCCAAGGTGGTACATTTTATGCTATATGTATTTTAGCAAAATTTTAAAAATCATCCAGGGCTGAGGCTTGGGGGAAGAAGAGGTTTCTCACTGCTATTTCAATTTCTTAACACTCATTGATCTATTCAAGTTTATATGTCCTTCCTGTGTCATCCCTAGAATATTTTTCAGGATTTACCTATTGCCTCTGTGTTTTCAATTTTATTGGTATACAGTTGTTGATAATTCTCTTCTGTTATTTTTAATATAGTGTATCTGTTTTGATATCACCATTTCACTATAGCTGTCACTTTTGATGTCTTCTTTTTTTTCTTAATCAGTCTCTCTAGAAATTTTCTGATCTCATTTCTTCTGACTTCATTATTTCCTTTTTTTTTTAAGATTTTATTTATTTATTTGACAGAGAGGGAGATCACAAGTAGGCAGAGAGTCAGGCAGAGAGAGAGGGAGAAGCAGGCTCCCTGCTGAGAAGAGAGCCCGATGCGGGGCTCGATCCGAGGACCCTGAGACCATGACCTGAGCTGAAGGCAGCAGCTTAATCCATTGAGCCATCCAGGTGCCCCTGACTTCATTATTTCTGACTTGATTTTACTATTCTTCTAATCTAAGTTGTATTTTTATCATATTATTTAATTTCTGAATACATGAAATTTTTAATTCTAATATGGCATTTGGTTGGAAAGCACAGAATGTACAAACATTGAACAGTATTGAATTAAATTAATACACTATTGAATATTAAACACCTGAAATTCACATGAGGTATTTTTATGGCCCTAAACTTTGCTCCAAAAAGTGTAAATCTTGGAGCAGCTGTGCTGGCATCACCTAGAGGATTGTTAGAAAAGCAGAAATTCAGGGCGCCTGGGTGGCTCAGTGGGTTAAGCCTCTGCCTTCGGCTCAGGTCATGATCTCAGGGTCCTGGGATCGAGTCCCGCATTGGGCTCTCTGCTCGGCGGGGAGCCTGCTTCCTCCTCTCTCTCTCTGCCTGCCTCTCTGCCTACTTGTGATCTCTCTCTGTCAAATAAACAAATAAATTCTTTAAAAAAAAAAGAAAAGAAAAGAAAAGCAGAAATTCAGACCCTGCCCCACTGACTGAATCAGAATCGACATGTTAACAACATCTCTACATGATTCATATGCACATTATGAAACTAAAGAAGCAAACAAAGCATCTCACTTAGGAATAGCTACACTCTTCTAAGTATCTAGTAACGTTCTACTTCTTAATGAGAATGCAGGTACCTGGGTATTCATTTTATTGTTACTAGTATTTTTCTATATTCATTTGAGTATATAGTTAAAGTAATTAACCACATGGGGTATGACCAATGCAAATAACTCAACAGTGACCACAAGATGAACTTTCTTTATGTGGATAGCTTCCCACAGCCCCAGGTAGCTTCGTTATAATAAGCTCTAATTCCTTGTGATGAGCAAGTTTCTTTTCATTTATGCCAAGATTCTTCTCCATTTCAGAAAAGTTAAAAAATGGGCATGTAAGAGATTGGGAAAAGATACTTTTAGAAATCTGATATTTACCTGGCCTGAGCTGGGAGTCTTAAAGCCACAATCTAGTTATGACCCATGATGTTGTTACAGATGCCAAAAGTACAGTCGGTCAGGCTTGTAAAACTGAGAGCACCAGTATCCCAAAATAATGGTCTCTCCTTTTGTTATTTAGCCTGTGGTGTGGTAGGGAAGAGTGCTGGCACAAATATTGCAGGAAAACCTGCAGAGTGACAAAGTGACAAAAACAGTATGTCAGCATTATCAAGTCTGTTGTGTTACAGACCAGAAAGTTCCTGTCACTTCTCCCACACCCATACCTAATTTTCAGATAGATATTATTGATATCCTGGTAACAAGTCTTACTTCACCTAGCTTTGAAATAAACACCAAGAGTAAAGACGATGAAAAGTGTGACTCAGAACTGAAAACGCAGACTTTCTCTGAGAGTTTCCTCAAAGCTCATGACTTCATCTTGGCTGTCACTCAGCCCTGTCCTCAAAAGGATAAACTAAGTCATATCAATAAAGCACTAAAAATACCATAGTAATCCATCTTCCATCAATGTGTAATTCTAAATGAAAACATCTGTGTAAATAAATCTGAAAATTTTCAATACTTGCAACAATAAATTCCTCACAGCTTTTCCCAAAATTATTTGCACAGGTTTTTTTTATTTTTTTTAAGATTGTGTTTATTTATTTGAGAGAGAGAGAAAAAGAGAAAGAGAGAGGGATCACAAGCAGGCAGAGAGGCAGGCAGAAAGAGGGGGGAAGCAGGCTCCCTACTGAGCAGAGAGCCAGATGCAGGGCTCCATCCCAGGACCCTGAGTTCATGACCTGAGCTGAAGGCAGAGGCTTTAACCCACTGAGCCACCCAGGCGCCCCTATTTGCACAAGTTTTAACTCATTTTTAGAGTCCCCTTGTTTGCTGGTGACCTATGCACACTCACTTGGTTAAGTATTCCAACCCTAATCTCTCCATTGTTCTGTCTTCTCAACAAGTAGTTTGGTGTACTAGAAGCATCCCTTGTGTTTGTTATGCCCCAATAATGGGTCCGTGATTAAAGGAGCAAACTGATATAAAGCGAAGGTCAAGCAAAGCTTTATTTCGCGCCAAGCATCAAGAATCAGACCGAACGTTCGGGGACGCACCTCTTACAAGAGAGGGCAACCCTTCTCTGTTTCACAGTCTAGCTTTTAAGGGCAAAGGCCATGCGGTCGGGCCTGGCCACGCACAGGTGACCAATGAGATTGTAACACACACAGGAAACTCCACAGTGATGCTAGGTGACCAACTGAATTACAATTTACCCTAGTAGACATTTGAACCAGCCTATTACACCTTGATTAGGATTGGCGCCCAAAAGGCTCCCAAAGGGCGGGGCCCATACTCCTTGGTAACCAGGGAGACAGTATGCAACCCCCCACTGATCAGATGGCTCCACCTGGCCTGACCCACCCTTGTATCTGGGCTTTGTTACCCGGAGCTGGTTTCCGGGACTTGTTTTTAAGTGAATCCCCTGGGGGAAGGGGAGCAGGGACAGTTTAAGGGTTAAACAACAAGGTTTTTGTTTAACCTCAATGAAAGCCTCTTGCTAAAATATAAAAATATAAAATAGGTCCTTACAGTGTTCATCCTGACTCTTGATGGCAGCAAAAATTGTCACCATCAAAGTTCCAAATCCTTGCATTTGTAAGAGTAGCTTCTAGGACACTAAAACCTTTCTTTCTTTTTTTTTTTTTTTTTTAGATTTTATGTATTTATTTGACAGAGATCACAAGTAGGCAGAAAGGCAGGCAGAGAGAGAGGTTAGCAGGCTCCCTGCTGAGCAGAGAGCCTGATGCAGGACTCGATCCCAGGACCCTGAGATCATGACCTGAGCCGAAGACAGCAGCTTAACCCACTGAGCCACCCAGGCGCCCCTAAAACCTTTCTTTACAACAGCAGATACCTCAGGTGAAAGCATCCATTTCATTGCTCGCTAATTTTGCCCCTAAAGCCCTATATTACCACTCACTGTAGGAAAATGGCCCCGGTGTAAGCTGTGAGGACTCCTTTTTGTTCCAATTGCTTCAAGGTTGGAATAGAAGCTGTTGAAAGGCTGGCTTCCTAAGCCCATTTCCTGATGGATCATTTTGTCCACTTGGCTATCGAGAGCTTTGTTTTTCTCCCTCTGATGGCATAAAAATATCTACACACCCTGCCCCCTTTTAGAGAGGCCCAACCACATAACCACCACACACCTCATTTTTACCTAACTTCTAACCTTGTTCTAAGACACTGACTAGCCCACCAGTCAACCCGTTATCACTGTCCATGAGTCTAAGATCCATACTTAGACCATCCCTTCTTCTACAGAAAGGATTTCCCTTACTCATTGCTGCATTTCAGGGCCTCTTCTAAATCGGGCTATAATGCGTCACTTCTAGCCAGTGCTAGCACATGGTGTTAGCCACTCCACAAACCTGCCTTTCCTTTTCCTCCTTCTGTATCTAAACACAACAATTCTCTGTGATGCCACTAGTGTGTGATGAAGGAGAACCAATACGGCACAGGCTTCTGAGACGCCTGCTCCTGCAGTTTGTTTATGTCTTCCAGATCTGCTGAGTCTCTGCTTGGAATATACCATTTCCACCCAACCCTGGAATGCTTCTTCACAAGGGTCAGGTAAAACCCACGTGGTGATAGAAAATTCAAATCTCCTGAATTTATTTTTGCTAATTACTCTTAAAAATATTGTTACTAATAATTCCGATACTTGAAGTCCTTGAAGTCTGGATCTCTGGTCTGTGGTTTCTGCTGGCCTTAATTCATGGTGCTTTATTTCCTTGTGGTTTTTGTGATTTGGGGCTCTGAGCTATGTGTATTCCTTGGAACTTAATCAGAGTAAATTAGTTGAGTCATGACTTAAAGGTTGCTCCTTCATTTCTGTCACACATCTGTGCTGCTACTACTTTGGGACAACTTTAAACTAAATCATCAGCTTGATTTTTTTTTTTTAGACCATCCATATACCAAGAGACTATGTGAGAGGGGCACCTACTGGCTCAGTCAGAACAGTGTGCGCCTCTTGATCTTGGGGTCATGAGTTCAAGCCCCACATTACGTGTAGAAATTAAATAATTTTTTATAGATTTTATTTATTTACTTGTCAGAGAGAGAGAGAGCACAAGCAGGGGGAACAGCAGGCAGAGGGAGAAGTAGGCTCCCCACTGAGCAGGAGCCCAATGCAGGACTCTATCCCAGGACCTGAGGATCATGACCTGAGCCAAAGGCAGGCGCTCAACTGACTGAGCCACCCAGGTGTCCCAATAAATTTTTTTAAAAAAAGAGAGAGATGGGGTTCCAGGATGGCTCAGTCAGCTAAGCATCTGCCTTTGGCTCGGGTCATGATCTCAGGGTCCTGGGATCCAGCCCCACATCGGGCTCCATGCTCAGTGGGGAGCCTGATTCTCCCTCTGCTTGCTGCTCTCCCCACTCATGTGATCACTCTCTTGTGCTCTCTCACATGCGCCCGTGCTCTCTCTCTCAGATAAATAAATTAAATCCTATTAAAAAAAATATATATATATATATATAAAAAGAGAGACTGTGTGAAAGCCAACTTGAGGTTGTAAATTCCCAGCAGGAATTTTTTTCTGTGCACTGAGTGCCAAGGTTCAAGACCAGACAATTTTCCTTGGAAAACACCAAGTGAAGGAGGACAAGTATTATATCTGTTTTATCCTTACACAATACGAGTAACGCTTTCAGGACTGAGATTTATGAAGGAGTCTCCTACAAGACTCCCATTTTTTCAGACCCTAGGCACTGTCTCCTCTCCCCTGCCCACGCCTGACCCTGGCCAGAGCCGCAGAAACTAAAGCTCAAGTTCACCTGATTCAGCAAATGCTTTCAAGACAAAAGCCAATCTCAGTTACTGCCTTCAGAAAAGCACCTGGTTTCACTCAGTCTTAATATTCTTTACTTTTTTTTGAAAGTCAAGGCTGCTTAAGAAGGTTTCTTTTTTTTTTTTTTTTTGCCTGTTTGAAATAAATGATTTTAGATATTCTCAATGGGAGGATTCATCTGGGTTCTTAGACCATGACTCATCCAGAAACAGGTCCAGAACCTCCAATTTTGTCCAGTTCATACGGCTTGTTGCTATGAGAGGCTGGGCAATAGCACAGAACGAAGGAAGAGAAGAGAATTGTCAGAGGAGGAGACTGACGCTCAATGTCTGAACCCAAATGCTGAAACAATGTGATAGCATTAAGCTTTGAAGATCAGGCCATCAGTGCTGGATTCACTTCAGGGTCTACACTTCTAAATGTCATCAACCCTTCTCCAGATCTGTAATCAACACCACTGCCCCAGGATCCTTCCCCCAAATGCTGTTTGAGTTCAGCACTTTGTTCTGCTTAATGAGGCTACGCATGACCAGCTTGACCTCCACCCCCTGCCCTGTACCTCCATCCCACTAGTGCCGGGCCCCCTCTGAGACCCACACAACACAGATGAAGTCAAAACCCTTCAGCTCTCCCTCAGTGGTCCCAAGACATTCCCTCCCCATCTTCCATGGTTTGTCTAGCTTCTTCTCGTCCTTACAGTTTTCTAGCCTTCTCTCCCACAGGGCTGGATCCAGAATGGAACAGGTATCTCACCACGCAAAACGAAGTCTCTCACCATGATTTCCAATGGATGAAAGACAGACAAAGGTAGCAGATGCATGAATTTTAATGAGGGGTCCTGACTTCAGGTTGAAGATGGCGATCTCGAGCATTCAGGGTATTTTTGGCCAGCGGTTCTCTTGGCTCCAGTCATCTTTCTCTTCTCTGCCAGCAATACTTATCCTCATGTAGGACTGGAGGCAGCATGGCTGATAATTTAGGCAGTAGAGATAGGGATGTTCAGTCCTTCTACAAGAGGGTCTACAGACTCCTGTGTTTCCCATGCATCGAAGGGTGTGATGTCTGCCTGGCCAAAACAAACAAAAGACAGATAGTTAGTTTCCACTTAATAGTAACATAGATCCAGGAGTCAGGGAGCAGCATCAGGACATAAAGGGGGTCAAATAAGAATGAGATGCCACTACACACCCATTAGGATGACCAAAATCTGGACCACTTGTCAACACCAAATGCTGACAAGGATATGGAGCCACAGAAACTCTCCTACACTGCCCATGGCAATGAGAACCGAGACAGCCACTCTGGAAGACAGTTTGTCAGTTTCTTACAGAACTAAACATGCGCTTACCACGCAATCCAGTCATTGTGCTTCTCAGCATTTACCCAAAGAACTTGAAAACTGATGTCTACACAAAAATCTGCACATGAACTACTTCATGTAGGCAGTTTGAAAATTAAGTTCCAGAGAAACAAAAGCTATTTCAGGAGGATTGTGGCATTCCGGCGCATCTGAAGGGCGGGATGGTGGACACCCTCCTCTATAGAGTCACCATGACGATTGGTTGGTGGAAGAGTGTATGCATGTCACAGCCAGCCGTGGCTCCATTTCCTGAGTAGCAGGGGTGACCTCAGCTTATCATCACAGCAGGCAGTTGGATCAGTCTCCTTTAGCTCTCTGTGGACCAGTAATCCATAAATAACTGAGTGCTTCCCTGGGGATCAATAGCAACTGCCACCAATAAAGCGGTCTTTACCATGAAAAAAATCTGCACACGGTGTTTATAGTAGCTTTATTCATAACTGCCAAAATTTGTAAACAACCAAGATGCCTTCAGTAGGTGAGTGGGTACATAAACTGTAGCACAACCAGGCAAGGGAATATTGTTCAATGTTAAAAAGAAATGAGCTGTCCAGTCATGAACAGACATGGAGGAATCTTGAAGGCACATTAGTGAGTGAGGGGAGCCAATCTGGGAGGGCTTACGTACATACTGTCTGATTTCAACTCTATGACGTTTTGGAAAAGGCAAAACTATGGGGACAATAAAAACATCAGTGTTGCCAGGGGTTGGGGGAGGAGACAGGTGAATAGGCAGAGCACAGAGTGTTTGATGGGCAGTGAACTTACTCTATATGATCCTCTAGTGATCAATTCATGTCATTACACATTTGTCTGAACCCAGAGAATGTATAACACCAAGAGCGAACCCTAAGGTAAAATGCGGACTTGGGGGTGATAATGATGTGTCCCTGCAGGTTCATCAGTTGTAACAAACACCCTGCTCCGTGGGGGGCTGTTGATAATAGGGAAGACTATGCATGAGTAGGGGCAGAGGGTATGGGGGAATTCTCTGTACCTTCTCGATTTTGCCATGAAGCTAAAAGCAGTCTAAAAACCTAAGTCTTAAAAAAAGAATCCCTGGGGTGCCTGGGTGGCTCAGCAGGTTAAGCTTCTGCCTTCAGCTCAGGTCATGGTCTCAGGGTCTTGGGATCAAGCAAGGAGCCTGCTTCCCATTCTCTGTCTCTCTGCCTACTTGTGATCTCTCCCTCTGTCAAATAAATAAACAAAATCTTAAAAAAAAATCCCTTAAAAAATAAATAAAGCTGTTATGAACATTCATGTACGAGTTTTTGGAACTAAATTTCCATTTCTCTGGAATAAATGCCCAGGAGTGCCCTTGCTAGCTAACACAGCCAGGGTATATTTAGTTTTTTAAAAGGAAACTGCAAAACTGTTTTCCAGAGTTGTGCCCCTTAATGTTCTCACCAGTAATGTGTAAAAGATTCAGTTTGTCGGCATCTTTGCCAGCATTTAGTCCTGCCGTTATCTTTTTTTTTTTTATTTTTTTTTAAAGATTTTATTTATTTATTTGTCAGAGAGAGAGAGAGAGAGAGAGCGCGAGCACAGGCAGAGGCAGAGGGAGAAGCAGGCTCCCCGCCAAGCAAGGAGCCCGATGTGGGACTCGATCCCAGGACGCTGGGATCATGACCTGAGCCGAAGGCAGCTGCTTAACCAACTGAGCCACCCAGGCGTCCCCCTGCCGTTATCTTTAATTCTAGCTGTCCTACTAGTTAGTTACGCAGTGGACTATCACGCGGTCTTCTTACACGTATCCCTCGTGGCTAATGAGGTTGAACGTCTTTTTGTGGGCTTATTTGCTGTCAGTATATCCTCTTTAGTGAAACATCTTTCTTCTAATTTGGTTTTTTTTTTTAATATTTTATTTATTTATTTATTTGTCGGGGTGGAGAGGGAGAGAGTGAGAGAGGGAACACAAGCAGGGGAAGCAGCAGGCGGAGGGGAAAGTCAACTCCCCACTGAGCAGGAAGCCCGACATGGCGCGCTGATCCCAGGACCCTGGGATCACACCCTGAGCTGAAGGCAGACACTTACCAACTGAGCCACCCAGGCATCCCTAATTGGAGAGTTGTTTCTATATTTTAGATACAGGTCCTTTCCTTTGTCAGATATATATATGGCTTGCAAATATTTCTCCCAGCCTGCCATATGTCTTTCCATCTATCCTTTTCACAGGGCTTCTCACAGAGTGAACATTTTAAATTTTGATTAAGTCCAGCTTATTGATTTTTTTCTTTTGTGGATTGTGTTTTCATATCTAAGAAATTGTCACCCTAGGTCTAAAAGATTTCCCTACATTGCTCTCTAGAAGTTTTATACTTTTACATCTAATGTTTAAATCTATGATCCACTTTGAGTTAAATTTCATGTAAGATGTGAGGTTTAGATTAAGGCCCTTCCCTTCCTTCCTTCCTTCTTTCCTCCCTCCCTCCCCTCCTTTCTCTCTTTTCTTTCTCTCTTCCGGATGCCCAATTGCTCCAGCGCTATTTGTTGAAAGAGATTTCTTTCTCCCACTAAATTGCTTTTGCACATTTTGAAAAAACAGTTGGTTGTACACATGTGGGCTATTTCTGATTTCCTGTTCTATTCCATTGATCCATATGGCTATCTCTCCACCAATACCACACGGTCTTGATTACCTTAACTATACAAGCCTTGATATCTCGTAGAATGCTTCCTCTGACCATTCTTTTTCTTCATTCTTGTTTTAGCTATTCTCATTCCTTTGGGATTTCTCTATAGGCAGGATATAGCAAAATAATCCTGTCTATAACTACAAAAAATGTTGCTGGGATTTTGATAGAAATTGTATTAAGAGTGTCTATCAATTTGAAAAGAATTGGCATCTTTGCTTGTTGAATCTTTTCTTTTTTAAAGTTTTTTTTTTTATTTTTTTAGGAGAGCACATGAGAGAGAGAGAGAGAGCAAGCGAGCACACAAGCAGGGGGAGGGGCAGAAGGAGAGGGAGAAGCAGACTCCCCACTGAGTAGGGAGACTGATTCAGGGCTCAAGCCCAGGACCCCAGGATCATGACCAGAGCCGAAGGCAGACCCCATGAGCCATCCAGGCGCCTCCTGCTTATTGAATCTTACAATCTATAACCATAGTATGTCTCTTCATTTATTTAAATCTTTGATTTCTTTTATCAACATTCTGTAGTTCTCAACATACAATTGCTACCTATGTTTCATTAGATATATACCTAAGCACTTTATATTTTTTTGGAGTGATTGTGAATATTACTATATTTTTAATTTCTTTTTTGGGGGGGGAAGTTTTTTTGTTTGTTTTTTTTTTCTTCAAAGAAAAAGACAGAGATCACAAGTAGGCAGAGAGGCAGGCAGAGAGAGAGGAGGAAGCAGGCTCCCCGCTGAGCAGAGAGCCCGATGCGGGGCTAGATCCCAGGACCCCGGGATCATGACCTGAGCCGAAGACAGAGGCTTAACCCACTGAGCCACCCAGGAGCCCCTATATTTTTAATTTCAACGTTCACATGTTCAATGATCGCATTTAGAAATGTAATTAATTTTTTATCTTGTATCCTTGTATGTCTTACTAAATTTGATTATTTAATTATTAGTTCTAGATTTTTTTTTTTTGTAAATCCCTTGGAATTTTCTACAGAAAACATTATGACATCTGTAAATAGCCAGTTTTATTTCTCCCTTTCTAACCTGTATGTCTTATTTTCTTTCTTGCTCTAATGCATTGGCTAGAACTCAGATTTAAAAGGAATGATCTTTTCTGAAGATTAAAAAAAACTGATGCACACGACTTGGATGACTCTCAAGAGCACAGTGCTGACTAAAAAACAAAACCCAATCTGAAAAGATTACATATGATTCCATTTATAGAACACTTTCAAAATGATAGAAATTAGAGAGATAAGAAACAGATCAGTGGTTGCCAAATGGTAAGGATAGTGGCAGAGGGTGGAGGCAGGAAGAGAGTGTGTGGGACTGAGACTCTCCTGCTGTGCAGGAAAGGGGACACCTGGGGGGCTCAGCTGGTTATTCAGGCAGCTCTTGGTTTCAGCCCACGTCATGATCTCATGGGTTGTGGGATCGAGCCCCGCACTGGGCTCCATGCTCAGCAGGGTGAGGGGGAGCTGCTTGAAGATTCTCTCCCTTTGCCCCTTGCCACACTGGCTCTCACTCACTCTCTAAAAGAAATAAATAAATCTTTAAAAAAAAAAAAAAAGGAGTAACAGAGGGAAGGTCTTTATATTGAAAGACCAGCTCTGTATCTTGATCACAGTGGTGGTAACATGATTCCACACTTATGATAAAATGTCATAGAAGTGGGGCACCTGGATGGCTCAATGGGTTAAAGCCTCTGCCTTCGGCTCGGGTCATGATCCCAAGGTCCTGGGATCGAGCCCTGCGTCAGGCTCTCTGCTCAGCGGGGAGCCTGCTTCCCTTCTTCTCTCTCTCTGCCTGCCTCTCTGCCTACTTGTGATCTCTGTCTGTCAAATAGATAAATAAAATCTTAAAAAAAAAAAAAGTCATAGAAGTATACAAACCCATTGCAGCAATTTCCGTTTCCTGTTTTGTGTATGGTACTATTAGTTCTATAAAATATAATCTTTGGGGGGTAAATTACATGAAAGGTACATGGACCTCTCTCTGTGCTATCTTTGCAATTTCCTATGAATAATTATTCCAAAATAAAAAGTTAAAATAAAAAAATTGATGAGGGTGTGGAGAAAAGGGAACCCCTTGTGCACTGTTGGTGGGAACATAATGGGTGCAGCCCCAATGGAAAACAATATTTTCCTCAAAACACTGCAAATAGAACTATCGTATGAGCCAGCAATCCCTCTTCTGGGCATATTTCCAAAGGAAATGAAAACAGGATCTCAAAAAGATATCTGCAGCCTCATATCTACTGCAGCATTATTCACAACTACTCACATAGGAAAACAACAGATGAATGGCTAAAGAAGATGTGGCATAAATATATAATGGAATATTACTCAGCCGTGAGAAGGAAGGAAATCCTGCCATTTGCAGCAACATGGATGGAACTTGAGGGCATTATGTTAAATGAAATAAGCCAGACAGAGACAAATACTGCATGGTATCACTCATTTATGTAATCCAAAAAAAGAAAAAAAGTCTAACTCATAGAAATAGGAAGTGGAAAAGTGGTTGCCCGGAAGTGGGGTGGAGAAAATAGGGAGAGGTTGGTTAAAGGGTACAAACATTCAGCTATGAGATGAATAAGGTCTGAGAATCTAATGTATGACATGGTGAACAGAGTTGATCACACTCTATTGTATAATTGACATTTTCTAAGAGAATACAACTTAAATATTCTCACAAAAAAAGAGATAAATTTGTGAGGTGATGGATATGAGGAATTAACTAGATAGAGGTGGGGGGTGGGGGTGGATCCTTTCACAATCAAATCACCAAGATATACCATTTAAATACCTTATATGTTTATATGCCAATTACATCTCAGTAAAGCTGAAATAAATAAGTTAGAACACAAATAAAATAACCTAAGGAGCTAGGCAGGGGTTAAAAGAGTAGGAAATGAAGTCAAGAAACCTCAGGTTCAAATCCCAGCTTCCACTTTACTTGCTGGGTAACCTTTAACAAATTTCTTTACTTCCCTCTTCTACCCTTTTCTCATCTGTAGAGTGTACACTGTAATAGTCCCTAACACTTAGAGTTGTGTTAATAACTTAAGAAGTGGTGCAGTGCCTGGATGGCACAGTTGTTTAAGTGTCTGACTCTTGATTTTGGCTTAGGTCCTGATCTCAGTGTGGCGGGATTGCCATGCTGATAGGGAGTCTACTTGAGATTCTCCTCTCCTCTGCCCCTCCCCCCTGCTCACTCAAATGCTCTCTCCCTCTCGCTCCCAGCTCAAATAAATAAATAAGTCTTTTAAAAATAGCATAATAGGGGCGCCTGGGTGGCTCAGTGGGTTGAAGCCTCTGCCTTCGGCTCGGGTCATGGTCCCAGGGTCCTGGGATCGAGCCCCGCATTGGGCTCTCTGCTCGGCAGAGAGCCTACTTCTCCATCTCTCTCTGCCTGCTTCTCTGCCTACTTGCGATCTCTGTCTGTCAAATAAATAAGAAAAAAAAATCTTATAAAAATAGCATAATAAATGGAAAACAAATAGGGACTGGCTCATAGCACTAAATAAATGTTAACTAAATAAATGTTGTTATTATCACATAAAGATCCTTTCTGAAGGATCCATTTCTGCCATTTCTGTGCTACAACTATGAACTATTAGTCTGGGAATAGTCCCATGAAATTAGACAGACATTAGTCCCTCAGTGGTAGCCAGAGGTGTTTTGTTTTGTTTTGGTTTGGTTTTTTGGAGGCCGTGCACACATGGAAACCAGAGACACAGTTCCTAGTCTGTAGTAAGCACTCAGTAAACCTTAGCCATTATTATTATTATTATTATTCCCCCTTGGGACTAAGGCCTCCGAAACAGGAAATGATCCTTTGACTGGAAAGAAAAAGAAAAATAATGACCATCACATTCTGCAAATCACCTACTGTGAGCCATTTGGTTTATGTTAAGTTGTTAAATGTTTACTATAATCTTCTGAAGTAGACATATCTATTTTTCCTTCTTGCATTATGAACAGAGGCTCAGAGAGACAGTGTTCTGGAAAAGGCCTGGTAACTGCTAGAGGCAGAGCAAGGCCTCAGACTCCACTCACTATGGCTCCAAGCCCATAGGCTCTCTGAGGTATAGCGCTGCCTTCTCCACACGCTGAGATGGGGCTGGGAAAGGTTGGTTCCTCCCTGGATAATGACAGCTGGAGCCATGGCCCTCTATTGTCTCCAACGTCAAGCCCAAACTTCTGAACCTGGCATTCATGGGCCTCTCCTTCATTCCACCAACCATTATCAACACCCAGTCTTTGTCAGGCCTTGAACTTGGTGGTAGGCACATAGGGTCCCTTGTGTCCAAATGGGCTTAATACAAAGTCTAATGTACACACGCACACAAACACACACCACACATCACACACACACACACACACACACACGCACGCGCATGCACACACAGCTATCCTAAGCCCTTGCATTGAATAAAAAGGATCTACTCCATTTAAGTTTGACCAGAGAAGCTTTACAAGAGCAAAACCACACCCTTTCTGCCACATTCCCTCAAGATAATCCTTTTCCCTCTCCCCTGAGAAGGGCCTTTGTGAGATTAGCATCTGAAAGAAGGGTATACAGTAGTGTAAACCAGCCTGCTTTAACCCTGACCCCTGGAGAGAGGCCATGGCACCCAAGAAAGGGCTTCAGAGTTTTTCAGGGGTTTTACAGCTCCTACCTCCTGGCCTCCCCTCAGCTCCCTGTCACCGTATGCCACCACATCTTCGTCATATCCTTTCCATGTCCCCTCAGCCCCCTCACCAGAAATCAAAAACTGTTTACTAATCCCAGCATTGTCTCGAACCTACTTACGAATGTAGGTCATGGTTCCTCCTCAGACCCCCAGTTTCCCCACCTGTGAAATGGGAAGATAAGAGAAGTTTGCCTAGCTCAGAGATTCTCACAGTTTGAGAGCTATTAGGAATGAAGGAAGTCTGGCAGGGGACTTGAGGTGGGGGAATGGAGCTATATCTCCAAATGAATAATCTGAGGGAATTTTCAAAATTTCACATGCCCAGACCCCAAGTCCAGAGACTCAGACTCGGGGTTAACTGCCTTCTAAAAGCTTCACATGGCTTGATGGTGAGTTCCAAGCTTTTTCCTCACCTCACCATCCTATCGCTCCCCAGGGCTGTCTCTGTGTGCACGTGTTAAGCACAGAGGAGTTTCTTAATGCTGTGGACTGAGGGCCTCATGATGAGTGAACTTGGTGAGGGCATGATGACTGTGTATAGAGACATTAATGCCAGGCCCTAGTACTGGGGGACCCTTTGACTCGCCCCAGACCACCTCCCACACTATGAAATCTGTGTCTTCTGGGAGCAAACCAAGTGGTGAATAAAGAGGACCGACTTGAGCGAACCTTCGGAGCTGCTCTGCATCCTTTTGGACACTGCCCACCAGAGCCGTGTATATCTGATCCCCAAGTCCTCCCATCCCTCTAGCCCAGGATTCTGGCATCACCCGGAATACAGGTGTAAATAAGGTGCTGTCTCAGCTGCAGAGCATTGCCATCCAGTATGGGGGGGGTGGTGGCAGAATTGGTGAAAAGTGAGCAGTGAATAAATTATTACCTAATAAAGTAGTATGTTTCATCCCTGCTTAAGGCCAACACTTTGTAAAGCCAATCAGAACCTAGTTGGAATCCCTGCTCTATCTTATTGTCATGTGACCTTGGCTAATGACACCACCTGTCTAGGTCCCAGTTTCTTCATCCATAAGGTAGGGATAATCAGAGGGTTGTTGTGGGGCACCTGGGTGACTCAGCTGGTGAAGTGTCTGCCTTTGGCTCAGGTCATGATCCCAGGGTCCTGGGATCAAGTTCCATATCTGGCTCTTTGGTCAGCAAGGAGCCCTTTTTTTCCCTCTGCCTGCCTCTCTCTCTCTCCCTCTGGCAAATAAATAAATAAATAAAATCTTAAAAAAACAAAACAAATAAACCAACCCAGAGGCTTGTTGTAAGAATGTGTAAGAACGGAATGACTTCAGGTCCATGAACACCGAGCACAGTGCCTGACACGTAAGGAGTGACAATGGGAACTATTATGATAGCTACTAGTATTATAATTATTAAGGAATAGTGAGACAAAGCTTATGGAAGGCTTTCCTGACTAGGGACATCAACTGCACTTTGAAGGTGAGAAGGAGTTCATTGCAAAGATGAACCTGGTAGTGGGGACGAGGTGGAGGGGAGCCATGACCAAAGGCAAGGTTGGAGAGGGTCCATGAGTGGCAGTCATGGGAGATGAAGCTGGGCCACCAACGCCTTCAGACCCGACCCTGGGCAGGAAGGAGCAAAAGAAACCATCTAAGCAGGAGAGTAACATGGTCAGATGAATCTCCTAGAAAGAATCCCTCTGATAACAGACCCCAGTGCAAAGAAAACCTGGAGGTAGAGAAGCCAGTGAAGAATTATTTTGGATGGTCTCACCCAGGAACTCAGGGCCCAGGTAGCTCTGAAGGGGCAACCTAAGAGTCTCCCCAGATCGCACAGATGTTGAGAATGCAGAAAGCGCAGGTGAAGCAGTCCCTGTCTCTGAAGGGAGCTTGGAGATGATTGCAAAACAGCACCATCCAAATTCCAGGCGCAACCCAACGTTTGTGGGTCCTGGGCACGAACGCACATGGAGGCTCATCTGTCATATGTCTGCATATTTAACAGTTCTGAATCAGCTAACAAGTGGGACAACTAAAATCTATCCCACAGACCTTCATGATATCGCCCTTCATAATGACCTGAAGAGCAGAGTTGGATCTGTAATGCTTGGATTCTTCAGAGTTCTGAGCAGGAACAAGGCAGCAGGAGGGGAGCTGGCTCAGCCCACAGCCCAGCTCTCTTCTCCCTCATCCCCATCTCTGCCCCACAGTGTGAGGACTCTCTCGTGAAAAACATGGACACTCCAGCCTGAACATCCAAGCTGGTCCCCTGCCCCTCAAACAGGAGTGTCCCCTGGTACTCCTCCTGCTGAAGGTGCACACATGGTGGGCCCCATCTTCCGGAGAAAGCCCAAGTGGTCCCTGGAAGCAGGCACAAGTGTTCTCTGGGCAGGAAATTCCAGGCCCCAGCTGCACAAAGCATGGTCTTGGAAGGAGAGGGGGGCATTGTCTCTAAATGGAGATATCTCACTTGTCCCCATTGACTCCTAATTCCATGGGGAGGGACTTAATTAGAGGCTCAGAGTAGGACAAGGATCAGAGAAAGAGGTGTCTCTCTTCCCAGAGTCTAAGAGCAACTCTAAGAGTCTAACTCCCTAACTCCCAGAGTCTAAGAGCAATACTGAATTGAGAACAAATTATCTCATGGATCAGAGTGAACCCCTTTTATGTGTCTCCATGTCACGCACCATGCTTTATAGAACACTCCTGGTATCTGACCTCTCTGTAGAGAGCACAGTTCAGGGATGAACGACTGTGTTGGATAAATGGGGCCCAGAGAATAGGATTTGCGATAACAGAGCAAGGAAGACATCCAGGTCCTCTAGATTCCTGATCAGAATTCTCGAATGTTCTCCATGGGTTAGTCTCCTCCCAGGCTAAATTCTTAGTTCAAATGAGACAGGCTTCCGTGTCCCTCAGAGTCTCACACAGTAGGAAGGCACACAGCAGGTATTCCTTAAATGCTTGAAGAAATGAATGAGCGGGGCACCTGGGTGGCTCAGTGGGTTAAGTCTCTGCCTTCGGCTCAGGTCATGATCCCGGGGTCCTAGGATCAAGCCCCAAATCGGGCTCTCTGCTCAGCAGGGAGCCTGCTTCCTCCTCTCTCTCTGCCTTCCTCTCTGCCTACTTGCCATCTCTGTCTGTCAAATAAATAAAATCTTCAAAAAAAAAAAAAAAAAAGAAATGAAATGAATGAGCAACAACAGTAACAGCTACATTTATTAGAGCTCACAATGTACTAGGCGCTGCACGCTCCATTATCCTATCTTCCACTTCCCACAATCCTGAGATAGATTCTAGGGTTCCAGCCTCACATCTGGGGAAGCTGAAGCGTGGATGGGGATAGGAGCAGAGTCTGACAGCAGTGAGTGGAGGAGCTGGGATGACTGAACTATTGAATCCATGAAAGAATGGAAGAACTGAAGAATGAACAAACGCATTTATAAATGGGTAAGTTCATGTGCTTTATTTTTTTTTAGCACTTGGAAACTTTCTGATCCTTGGGGCTGTGGGGTCTCCAGCATCAAAAGGCATCTCAGCCAACTTCCCTAGAAACCCAAGGATTTGGGCTCTACTTGGTCCTTCTCCACCCCCAGCCTTTTCACCCCCAAAATGGAGCAACTCTCCCTCCCAGCGGCTCTCCCCCTCTCTCGGTACCGGCTGTGCCTTCAAGTCTCTTGGCTTCCCCAGATATGCTCCTCAACCCACTCCGATAGCCTTTCCTGCAGCTGGTAGAGGAGGAACTATCTTTAAGACTGTAACTATCACCCCATTGCTGTGGCCAAGCCCCAGCAATGTCTCTCTGCTACCTCTTAACCCCCATCTTGCCATCCCCCCCACCCCCACCTCAATCCATTTGGGGCATCATTCCTTATGATTGATGGACACAAGAAACAGATTTGTGAGTTTTAATGGAATGTGGGAGCTAAGGAACCTGAAACAAAGCCATTTCTATCCATGAGGTCTATTTATAGGCCCTCTACTGCCAGGTCTGGCCTTTTGTTTTATTGGTTGCGTGTGTGAGGAATGGTCCAGGGTTCCACTCTTTCAACAGTCATTGGCTTGACTGTTAGGTAACGACTAGGGACACAGCACCGTTTACGATTTGCGCAGCGTATGACACTGTCTTCATCATTTTTGCACACCAACCGGCATTTTCCATCCATCCAACACTCTGCTGTTGGGCACAGGAACAACCATTAAGCAGATGTTAGTATCCCTCAAGTGGCGAGAGGAGAGGAGGCAGAGGAGGAACAGGGCGATGGGGGAGGGAGACAGTTGAGTAACTCACAGTGAATCCAGTCCCAGGAAAGGGGAAAAGTGATCTTGAGAGGGGAGAGAATTGAGACAATTGTTCCAACCTTGGGAACTCCAAGGGTTTTAGGAAAGCCTTTTTCAGACATTCCATCCTCTGTCTTCCTATCTCTCAACTTGCTACTCCTAACTTTGTGATCAGTTGATGCCAATGAAGATCCCCCCTAATGGAGCTTGGGAAAGATGGGAAAGGACAATAAACTTTATCTGTAATATTAAGGGATGGAGGGGACTCACCCACATTTCAACAGACCCAGCTCCTAATCAATAGCCTGGTCCCAACTTAAGCTCACCTGGGTCCAGCCACAACCCCATCCCCAAACCTCCTTAACCATATTCACCAAATTCAAACTCAGAACCCAGTCCAGTCTTAAGTAGAACCCCCAGCCCTACCCAACTCAATGTCCCTTGAGCTTGAACTGCAAGTCAAACCTAAATTTAATCAAGTCACCAACCTCAATCCTGAGCAGCAGTCATCAGATACCCTGCCCCATTCAGTACCAACTCCCAGTTTCAGCCCAAGCTCCAGTCTATCCCCTAGCACCACCTCCACACCACCTCAACTCATCCCCTCCCTGTCTCACCCCAAGTCATCAGGGGAGCCCAACACCTTACCTCCAGCTCATCCTAATCTTCCCCCTACCACTCCAACCCCAAGGTCTTTCTCCCCATCACAGCTCACCCTCAGGCTCTAATCTTAATGCCCTCAAGCCCCCAACAAGTCCCCAATCTGCACCCAACCCCATCACCCCTAAACCTTCTCCCAAGATCCCACCAGAATACCATCCTGTCCTTAAGTGTCAGGTACCCCAAAGATCTACCATCCCACCACCTTGGGAAAGAAGAATCAGAGAGAGATGTGGATGTGAGCTGATCATGGGAAAACCTCCCAAACCCCATCAAATGAGGAGTTTTGTGCTGCCCAAAGTGGAGGGGAGAGGAAGGCAAGAGGTTCATAACCAAGATCCCAGACACTTGAGAGAGACCCAAGTTACCTGAGACCATGGGTTCCGTGGCCAGTAGGATGACAAGAAAGAGGAAAAGAAACTTCATGGCTGGCAGGTCACAGGAGAAAGAGGTGGCCGTGCTGGAGGGGATGGAAATAGAGTTCTCTGTAGCAGGGATGAGCCTTGCTTTTATTGGCAGGGCTGTGGGCAGTGAATTATAGCAAGAGAGGCTTTATATGAGATCAGCCAGGCCAAAGGACAATGTGTAGCAGATATCCTTACCAAGCCCAAGATGATAGTGTGGGAAACTGGCCAGCACCCGTGCCAATAGTGACTTTCCTCCCTGCTGAGGAGACAGTCAGATTAAAGCCCATTGGCCTCTCAAGACCCACAGAAGAACTCATTAATTAATACATAAATATATATTGGGGAGCACCTGGGTGGCTCAGTTGGTTAAGCATCTGCTTTTGGCTCAGGTCTTGATCTTGGGGTTCTGGGATCCAGCCCTGTGTCGATCCCCAAGGTCTGTGGGGCTCTCTGCTCAGCCGGAAATCTGCTTCTCTCTTTCATCAAAAAATTTAAGAAATATATTTTAAAAATACATAAATACTTATTAAAAATACTTATTCTCAGCTTTCTAACAGAAGGATACACGGGGATATCTTTCCGAACCTTGAACTTGCCAATCTAGTTCCCAGTTCAGGGCTATAGCATTTGTTATTTGTTATTACTTCCTGTAAAGTTCTTCCTGCAGACCTTCCAGGGCTGGCTTCTGTTCATCATTCAGTCTCATCTCAAATGTCACCTCCTGGATAGGCTTTTCCTGGTCACGCCAGATAAGGGCACTCCCGCCCAAAGTCATTCTGAGTCATTATAACTTGATTCATGACCTGCATAGATTTATTTGTTCTTTTCCATTTTATCTTACATGGTTAATCTTTCTGCATTCCATTAGAATGTCAGAAATCTGCCTTGTAACCCCACTGCCCATAACATCACCTGGATTAGGATATTAATTCAACTGTCTCAATAGATAGTCTCCCCAAACAAGGATTCCAAAAGATACACATTGATTTCTTATGGAAAAATCCAGTCAAGCAGTTAAGGGTAGCAGCTTCCTGATTCTGCAGGAAGCAAGAATCCCCCTGGCTGGACGCTCTGCCATTCTCCCCCAGGCAGCTTCATCTGATGACCCACGAGGGCTGCCCCAGTTCCTGCCAGAGAGGAGAAAGGAGGAAATGAAGTGCACGCCTTTCCCTTGAAGGGACACCCCTCAGAGTCTGCACACCCCTCTTCCACTCCAGCCCAGAACTCATTCAGATGACCGACCACACCTAGCTGCAGGGTAGGCTGGAAAGGTTTCCTTTATTCTGGGCAACCATGGCTAGCTCAAATTCAGGGGTAGTCTTACTAAGAAGAAGGGAAGGGCGGATATTAGGGAAGAGCTAGCAACCTCTGACACCCCTAGCACACCGCAGGGACTTAATAGATACCCATGGTCTGAATAAATAACATACACTGAGGGGCGCCTGGGAGGCTCAGTGGGTTAAGCCTCTGCCTTCAGCTCAGGTCATGATCCCAGGGTCCTGGGATCGAGCCCCGCATCGTGCTCCCTGCTCAGCGGGGAGCCTGCTTCCCCCCCCCTCTCTGCCTGCCTCTCTGCCTACTTGTGATCTCTGTCTGCCTAAATAAATAAATAAAATCTTAAAAAAAAATTAACATACACTGAGAGTGACCGGTGAGAAGTGATCTGACGGGGGAGTAACCCAAGTCCTCCCAGAGCATAGAGAAAGCATACCGACTGTGTCCCTTCAGTCTAGCATCTCAAGAAGCTGAATAAGGACTGCGCTTCAGGCCGCACTTCAGAAGCTGTGAAAGGAGAAGAGAGAAGAGAATTCTAGAATCCTAGAAAACCAGGATTGGAGCATGGGTTTTGATTTCACACAGATTTGAATTTGGGTGTTGGTCCTGACATTTGATACCTGTTGACCCCGAGCCAGGTAAATTTCCTGAGCATCCTACGATAAAATACAAATCAGAACTTTCCCTGATTTAATTAAACGGGATGGCTAACTTATGTAAATTGCTTAGCAAAGTACCTGACACGGAGTAGGTGCTGAGTAATTATTCGCTATTATTATTGTTGTTTTTCATTATCATTATTATCATCGTCCTCATATTTATCTTCTTTATTACCCTCAGAAGGGACAAGCATAAACCTCCAACTCATGTCTGACAAAACGGAGGCTTGGGCAGGTGACATGAACTGCACCAGGGCTCCCTGGATGGGGAGAAGAACAGACGACAGAAAACCGATTTCCGCAGAGGAAGTTCAGGAGAGTGGTCAGCCAACAGTTGGGGTTGTGAATGTCTGAGCCAGAAGGGGAGACCCAAAGGGACATGAGGCAGCCATCAACAACAAGTGTGGGGGGCGGGAAGCTTCCATGCCATGCTCAGGGCTGGGGAAGCCATCCTGGGAGCCATGGGGAGTAATAGTAAGATCTTCTAGAGAGGACTGTGGGGGCATGGTCAGGTTTGCTGTTTTTTTGTTTTGGGCGGGTTTTTTTCTTTTTAGCCTAGAAAAATCACTTTGGCTGCCCAGATTGAAGATAACTGCCAGGGCAGAAATAAGGGAAGGCTAGCAAGGAGGTTGTTTCTTCTCTGGGGAGACATCACCAGGCTGCCTTGTCGCCAGAAGAGCACAAACAGAAAGGGGGTAAGAGGAGAAAACATCCAACAAGCGCAGTGGAGATCCCAGGTTTTCGAGCTGCTCTGGGGCTGGGAACAGAGCGGCTTGTGCGTCCTTGAGGATGTCATTCAGCATCTGCGGGACTCGGCATGGACTCAGCGTGGAGCCCGGGTTCTGAAGTTTGTCTCCTGCCCATAGTGTCTTGGAAAATGTTAACAGCTCTGAGCCTGGCTCTTTGGCTCTACAGTCGGGGGTAATGATAGTTCTGACTTCACAGGGTTGTTAAGGACCAAATGGGCGAATCCCCAGGAAGCATTTAGTGATGACACATGACATACCTGACTCTTCCTAACTGCAGTAGAAGGATCTGCTTTATTATTGTAACAGACCAGAAGTTGCACCCCGGGGATTTCAGGCCCCTCCCGGTGGCAGTTCTTTGCAACATTTCATGAGCCCCTTTATGAACCCTTATAGGCAGAGATTGCCAGGAAGCTCTGGGATGATTCAGAGAAACAGCCTTGACTGAGATAAGGAGAAACAGAAAAAGAAGGGTTCATTTCTATAGCATCTCAAGTTGGGTATCTGAGTTTATAACCTTACATTGTGTTTATATGTACTTGTATGTGTGTGTAAATCCGTGCATGGCTGTGTACGCTCACATTTGTGTATTTTATGTATATTTCACATGCCTGGGTTATTTGTGTGTATTTTATATATACGAGTACTACAATGTTTATGTGTATGTTTATATTTGCTTGTCATTTGTGTGTAGACGTGTAGTTAGGTGGGTGCGTGTTCGTGTATTCTTGAGTACGTGTGTGTCTGTATTTGTTCTCAGACCATCAAGCGCCACCGCCTAGAGTTCTGTCCAGTTCAGCCCCCTGGCCCTCCTCGAGTCCCTACATGCTCTGACTCTGAGCATGATTGTTGCACAGTGATTTTCTGTAAGGCCAGGAGACCCAGGTCAAGGCTAAGGGCAGTGGGCAGCAGGGGACCGTGGCTGCCAATGTGGCCAGTGTGGGAGAAGCCACTGTGGGAGACCAGGAGATAGGGAAAGAGGCAGACCTTGGTCAGAGAGCCAACTGGGCCCCTGGGAACTGTGTGGTATCTCCTGGGTCCTGCCAAGACCAGAACAGAGAGTAGCTTCAGGCTGTGTAATGCCTCCCACATGGTACAGCCTGGCCTGGCCAGTTCCTTAAGACCTGCACCTCCCACTCCCTGAAATCTGCACAGTTGCATTTTTTCAGTTCCTAAAAGGCTGCCCACGCCTTGTAGCCTGAATCCCAGGGTGCGGAGTGGGAGGCCAGTGCTAGTGATCCGGTTCCCAGCAGGTCCCACACAGGCCACATACTTTTACTCTATCTTAGGGGACCCTCCCTCTAACCTGTGAGGTTAATGATAGAGCAAGAATGGATGGCTCAGTGGGTTAAGCATCTGACTTCAGCTCAGGTCATGATCTTGGGGTCCTGGGATCGAGCCCCAAGTCAGGCTCCCTGTTCAGCAGGCGACTCTGCTTGTCTCCCCTCCCTCTGCCCCTCCCCCTGCTTGTGCTCTCTCTCAAATAAACATAAAATCTTTTAAAAATATATATGACAGGGGCACCTGGCTGGCTCCGTGGGTTGGGCCTCTGCCTTCGGCTCAGGTCATGATCTCAGGGTCCTAGGATCAAGCCCCGAATTGGGCTCTCTGCTCAGCAGGGGGCCTGCTTCTGCCTGCCTCTCTGCCAACTTGTGATCTCTCTCTCTGTCAAATAAATAAATAAAATCTTTTTAAAAAAATACATATAAAAAAATACATATGACAAGAAGGTGGAAGAAATGAGCCTTCTCCAGACTTCTTTGACTTGTCTGCATTCACATCTTCTCCTCACCTTCCTGGTGAGGAAAAGCACCCAGATGAGGGCCTTTGGCTTGAGAGAGGTGATAGGAGGCCAAGTTTGCAGGCAAATGGGACGAGGCTATGATTGAGGGGTTGGCAGCTGGAGACACCCCCACACCAGTGTATCCCCGACTGTGCCCCCCTTCGAGCAATGTGTCAGGACCCAGTGAGAGTATTGCTTCTAAAAGCCATTAACACATGAATGACCACACACCAGCCATGAAAGCACCACGACACTCAAGCCTCAGCCAATGCTTTCTTCATTTATATGCAGTTTAAATTCTGCTCCAAGATGCCTCTTAAGAAGTTGGGGAGATGCCCGATGTCAGTGACTGTGGGGGTCTCCGGCCTTCCTCCTCTTGATCCTACTAGGACCCCATGATTCCGGGAAACGAGAAGGAACCTGCTCCTTACTTCCCGGCGGCGAGCTTCATTTCTCTTGCTCCTCGTGCGCAGGCCAACGCGGACGAGTCCCACCAGCCGCTCATCGGACAGCTCTGGGCATTGGAGAATTGCTCCTCGCCAGCCTTCCCCGCTGACCCCAGGCCCCGCCGTGGAAGCCTGTGCTGCGTGTCCCGGGACCACAGCCTCCCACAGTGGCTATCCCCGCAGTGGCGGTCTCCACGCCTGCGGTCCCATCCAAGGACTTAGCGCCTCAGGGCGCTTTATCGAACAGCGCGGAAACCTAACTCCCATGTCTTCTCCCGATAGTGTAGAGATTCAACACCTCCGAATGTGCAGGCCCCTCCTCTCCTGAACTTGAAGCTAAAATCTCCATTCCACGCCTCCTGAGACAATTCAATCTAACTGCCTTCCTTGTGTCTGGGTCTCTAACAAAGAGGAAGGTGGGGGGAAAGGGAGAGTTGTCTTCGGGGCAGCCTGAAACACACACACACACACACACACTCTCTCTCTCTCTCTCTCTCTCTCTCACACACACACACACACACACACGTTTTTTTCAGTCCCCCAGTGGCAAAGGAAAGCCAGGATTCAGAACACGAAGTCCCGGCTCCCCTTCCAATAACTGGGCAGAAAAAAATGATCTTGTCACACTCTATGCGCATGTCCGTTCAAGTAACCCAAGGAAAAAATGATCAGGTAACTGCTACATTAAATTCTTTTTTTTTTTAACTTTTGATATCGAAATTTTATTTGTATAATAATAGATACACATACAGTTGTGTAAGATGTGGGTATAGATAAGCTCCTTTCGTAGAATGTGAACGGCCTGGTGACTGCACAGACGCGGATGTTTCCGGGCCTATTAACGGGCAGTACGCCCCTGAGAAGGGAGAAGGAACTACTCGGGCTCCCCAGGTAAACGCTGGTTTCATCCTCACACCGCTCTTACGGATTAAGAGAGATTAACCCACCTGCTCAAGGTCACTTGGTTTTGGTCAGCTTGATTTTGGTCAGCTTGGCTTCACAGGTACATCTTAACCCACAAAGGAAATGATTTTCAAGGGGTGTCTCAGCCCCGGATGCCTCAGATCACCTGGGAACCACTCCAGCCACACCACGTGAAACTTTTTGACAGTGACTCCATTTTTTTTTCCTCATTATAAAATGTCTTCTTTCTGATTACATCATCCTAAGTAATTTTTCCCTGCCCGTCTTTAGACACAAGTGAAGCAGAAGGAGAGCTCATTTCTGAGCTGCGTTCAGCAGCATCTTGAAAAGGCAAGCGTGTAAAAAGGTAGTTTTAGAAGGAACAGAGATAACTGCTTAGAGGGGAAGGAAGGCCTGAACAGCACCGAGTAACTAGGCTGCTCGTTTACGTTCTTTTTTTTTTTTTAACATTTTCTAATTTTATTTTTTTTAAGATTTTATTTATTTATTTGACAGAGGGATCACAAGTAGGCAGAGAGGCAGGCAGAGAGAGAGGAGGAAGCAGGCTCCCCGCTGATCCCCAGGACCCTGGGATCATGACCTGAGCCAAAGGCATAGGCTTTAACCCACTGAGCCACCCAGGTGCCCCACATTTTTCAAATTTAATCTTAGGAAACAAACTGAGGGTTGCTGTGGGAGGGATGGGGTGGCTGGGGGATGGACATTGGGGAGGGTATGTGCTATGGTGAGTACTGTGAAATAAGACTGATGAATCACAGACCCGGACCCCTGAAACAAATAATACATTATATGTTAATAAAAAATAAGAAGATGTGGTATATATAAACAATGGAATATTATGCAGCAACCAAAATCTTGCCTTTTGCAATGACGTGGATGGAACTAGAGGGTGTTATGCTAAGCGAAATAAGTCAGTCAGAGAAACACAATTATCATATGCTCTTACTGACACATGGAATTTAAGGAACAAAATAGAAGATCATAGGGGAAGAGAAGAAAAAATAGAACAAGATGAAACCAGAGAGGGAAACTCTTAATCCCAGGAAACAAGCTGAGGGTTGCTGGAGGGGAGGAGGGGTGGGGGAGTGGGGTAACTGAGCGATGGACCTTCAGGAGGGCATGTGATGTAATGAGCACTGGGTATTATATAAGACTGATGAATCACTGGCCTGTACCTCTGAAACCAATAATACATCATATGTTAATTAATTGAATTTAAATTTTAGAAAATTACATTAAATTCTTAATATATCATCCTGCCACAATATTTGTTTTAAAAATCCAAAATATGTTTGTATAGTTGACCTCATAAATATATAACAATTTTTTTTATTTTAAGGCAAAGCAGAGTGTCCACAAGAACTCCAGACATTCAGAGAATGACACCACCTGATTTTTATGATTTTATTTATTTGACAGAGAGAGAGCAAGAGAGCACAAGCAAGGGGAGCAGCAGAGGGAGGGGGAGAAGCAGGCTTCCCGCTGAGCAGGAAGCCCCATACAGGGCTTGATCCCAGGACCTTGGGATCATGACCTGAGCCAAAGGTAGACATTTAACTGACTGAGCCACCCAAGCATCCCAGCAAGAGCACCTTTCAGTCCGCTGGGCTATAATGGCAGTGTTGACCAATGGCCATCCCAGTGCTGGATGGCGAAACCATACCCACCCTGCTAACAGTCTTGTCTTACAATCACAATATGAGCCTCTAGTATCATTTCGTGGCTCTTGAATATCAAACACTGATCCTATTCCAAGGTGAAGCGATGCTTGAAAGAGGGAGTTCTCTTGTGAGACCATTTCTGCTATCTATTTTAAGTCAAACATATATCTCATGAAGTCAAAATTGTTCAACTAATATTGACTGAATGCTCGATTTGTGCTGGATTCTGTGTCCTGAGATACAGAAAATAAATCAGCCGTGGTCTCTGTCCTCATGGGGATGACAGTCTATCCTGAAGACAGACACCGAATAAATACAAACACAGGCGTGGTGGGTGGTGCAAAGGAGAAGTGCCAGATGGCATTGGTGAGGCCGGGACTGGGAGGAGGTGAGGGAGGTCCCAGGAGGCACTCATATGACCCCGAGGGTGAATGTCCCCTTCTATGTTGCTCCCTAGGCACCTCCCCTTGATCACCCTAATCTCGGCTCTGGCAGTCAGAAGGTCAAAGTGGAAGGGAAACACTTCAAGCGAAGGCAAAGCCTTGGGGTAAGATTCCCTGGTCACTTGCTGCATCTTCAGACAGTGAACAGCTGAATCCCATTCCATTCTTTGGGTTTCGATGGGAAGGAGGGCTGATGTCCCACTATGGAAAACACTAAAGGCAAATATCCTTTTGCACCACTTTGAGAGTTAGTGGGCAGGCATATGACCCAGGCTCAGCAGAGGACTCTGAATCTTAAAGGACTAAATTCGAACCACAGTGAAGGTGGAGACAATATATGGTGGCCAGCAGGCAGAAGCCACTGTGGGAGAAGTCCAGACAAGACTCCAGGTGTCCAGGGCCAGGATGGCAATGCTGCTGGTGGCATCCCAGTGGATCACTTCTGCTGCTCACTCTCCCTTGGTCCTTCCAAGCCCAGTGGTCTAGACTTCCTATCAGTTCTATGAGCTACACGGTATCTTTCCAAGAAATGCTCTTTCTGCTTAAGCTGGTCTGTACTCAAGTCATTACAACCAGCGACAAATTTAAGGTGTGTCATCATCAAATATGTTAAGGAATGTTGCAATATGCCACATGGAACCCTTGTGAGATTCGGTGCCCGGATGTGGGACAATCTGACTGGGCGGAGAAGTGAAAGACCAGCAGCAAAACTTAAAGTAGAAGGCCTGGAGTGTGAGAAGGTGGAGGGAGGACGCCAAGCAGGGACTGAGCTGAGAGAACAGCCCTGAAAACAGTGAGGAATAGTGGGTTTGTACAAAGGCATTGCCAAGAAAGACTCAAGGGGCCATGATGGCGGACCTGATGTGAGAAGGGAAGAGGAGAGCGACTGAAGTCTTTTTTTTTTTTAAGATTTTATGTATTTATTTATGTATTTATTTGACAGACAAAGATCACAAGTAGGCAGAGAGTCAGAGAGAGAGGAGGAAGCAGGCTCCCCGCCGAGCAGAGAGCCCGATGCGGGGCTCGATCCCAGGATCCTGAGATCATGACCCGAGCGGAAGGCAGAGGCTTTAACCCACTGAGCCACCCAGGAGCCCTGAACAACTGAAGTCTTAATGGGAATCGAATGTGTGCTAGCCTCTGTGCTGGGCATTTCCTACCTGTTACTTCATTTGATCTTACAACAACCCTGTGCCTCAGATGGGATGAATCCTCACCTTAGAGATGAGAAGATAAAACGGAGAAGGTTAAAATGCTCGTCTAGCGATGTGCAGCGGATATGTGGTCATGGATTTGAACCCAGACCTGATTCCGAATCCAGTGCTCTTCCTTTGACGTTTTCAGTAATACTTAGACCCTGAGACTGGAAGTTTCAGCAGATGGGTGTGCCGCGGATGACGGAGGCAAGCTGTAACGCTATGACCAGTTTCAGGGCTCTCATAGGAAGGGACTGGAGAGTGAGTAGATGATGCCCAACAGAACCCCCCAATTCAGAATAATCAAGTCCTTTTTGATTAGTCAGATAAGCAGTAAGGGTGGAGAATACTCGAGGCCACAACTCAAATCATGGGGTTGGTGATGGGAAGATTCCCATCGTCTCAGTTCAGGATTAGTCCCAGAAAAAGACTAGCACACAATTCAATATCCCATGGCCCCAGCTTGGAGGAAAGAAAACAGCTGGAGCTGGAACCCACATGTGGCCTGATGCCGGCTCTGTGCGGGTTGCAGGAAACAACGAGACGCCATCCTGGAGTCCCTAATAGGGTAGAACCGCAGGTCTTCTCAGGGGAGGGTTGCAGCCTTTTGGAGTGAAAGTAGAAAAAAAGGAAGCAACCTATATCCTAGGAGCCTAAAGCCACCACGTCGGATATGATAACCACTACCCACGCATAGCTATCAAAACGAAAGTAGAGATTAGATGAGATTAGATTCCGTTCCCCAGTTACCCTAGCCACGTTTCTTTTCCTTTGTCTTTGTCTTTCATGTGCTCATGGAGCTTAATGCCTTGTCAGGGGAAAAGATATTAATAAAAATCATATAATTTGGGGGCGCCTGGGTGGCCCAGTAGGTTAAAGCCTCTGCCTTCGGCTCGGGTCATGATCCCAGGGTCCTGGGATCAAGCCCCGTATCGGGCTCTCTGCTCAGCGGGGAGCCTGCTTCCCCCTCTCTCTCTGCCTACCTCTCTGCCTACTTGTGATCTCTGCCTATCAGATAAATAAATAAAATCTTTTTTAAAAAATCATATAATTTGTATTTAAGGTGTGATTTAAAAAACAAAGGGTCTGCGTCTGTATTATTGTCCTCTGCTGACTTTATAGGTATATACGCACCTTTAGAAAACATGTAGTATGGGCTGATGTTTTGTTTTCCATGTCAGGGGATGTCTTTCTTTTTTCATCCCACCATATGTCTTGCAGAGTTAGGTGGGTTCACATCATCTTTTTTAAGTGAGACATCATCGTCATTAGCAAGGATACGTCATTTCCCTCTGATGGACGTTTAGAATGCTTTGGGGCTTTGCTTTTGCATTGCAGACAAGGATGCAACAGGTCTCTCTGTGTCCTTACTCACTAGCCACATTTCAGATGCTCAATAGCCACACATGGCTCATGGTTACCATATTGGACAACACAGAGATGGGACATTCCATCCTTGCAGAAAGTTCTATTGGCAGTGCTGGTCTAGAAAACAAGAATCAAATGGATAGAATGGACATTCCTCATTTATATCATCTGGGACAAGCTGTGGGCCAGCAGGCTAGGAGCGATGTGCAAAACAGATTGTTACCACCTACGGGTCCACCCCATTCTCCCTAACCTGCACACACACCTTCCTCTGTTATTGATTTGTAAGTATAATGAGGCCAAAATGCCAGGCACAAATGGTACAGCCAAGAATGATTTAATAGAACTGTGGGCTCTCATGATGTTGGACTCAGTGTTGGGCAAGAAGGGTCAGACTACAGAGGTCACCCCAGGCTTCCAGGTGTGCTTAAGGATCAAGTTTTGACAGGTACATGCTTGGGGTTTACACAACACTTAGCTTCATCCGTGCATAAAATGTGGAATACTTCATTCTGTTCACACATTGTTCTGCACCTTCCCAACTTACCCCAGCAATACATGGCTGAAATTAAAAAGGAAGGAGAGGGCAAAACAAAACAAAACAAAAGGAGAGGGCAGAGTCAGTCTTGAAATAAAGCAGAGGGCTGGACAAGGGGGAGGTCAAAGCCCAGCAGAGATGACAATAGTGAGAGAAATAGGACATATATGGGGAATAAGCCCTTACAAGGCATCCTCCAGATTTAGGAGAGATGATGGGCCATTATCCTTTCTTCTCCCATTTGTGCCCTCAGTCACAATTCCAAAGGCCCCCAAATTTGGTGGCCTGGGGTCTTTGAGACAGCTTCTCCTCCCTGACCAGCTCCTTTGGGGGAAACAGGCAGTCCCCCTCTCTCCAAGTTTTTGTCTCCCGCATAGTACAGTGTAACCAGGTGCCCCGTATCAGCTCCTTTCCCCTTTGCTGTCAGTACCCTCTCTGACCATATCAACGAAATGGGACAGGAATCTGAAATATGCTCATCTGCACATCTATCTGCACATCTTCTAGGGCACCTGTAAAATTCCCAAGAAAGTCATACTCCCTTCTCCACAACATCCTGGGCCATTCTGCTGGTCTTAACCAGCCAAGACAATGAGGAACAGCTGCTCTGTGGAACCTACAAGCTAAAGTAGCCCAGATAAATCGAGATTGTCTTAGGATGGAATTGGAATCCTCAATCAGAGGGACACTTGGGTGGCTCAGTAGGTTAAGTGTCTGCCTTGGGCTCAGGTCGTGATCCCAGAGTCCTGGGATTGAGTCCTGCATTGGGCTTCTTGCTCAGTGGGGAGCCTGCTTCTCTCTCCCCCTGCTGCTCTCCCTGCTTGTGCTTTCTCTCTCTCTCTCTCTCTCTCTCTCTGACAAATAAATAAGATCTTTAAAAAAAGAATCCTCAATCAGAAATTTAGGAACAATTTTCATGGAGGCAACAATAGATCAAAATTCAAATCCCTCCCAAGTGTTTTTGGAAAAGTACCCATTTTTACTATATTCCACACCCAAATCTCTGTCTTGCACATACCCTCTGCCCCCATCATCATGTTCCACTTTTCCAGAGCAAGCCAGAGATCAGAGAGATCAAGTAATGGGGCTGGCAAGATCAGTTGGTACCAGACAACTCAAATTTTCCCTTGGCTACAGAGATCATCCAAAGCCCTCCGTGGAGCCTGCTATTCTCCTAGCCCAGACTTCGAGAGCCCCCAGAATTCCCTGAACATGACCCACTGCCCCTTGGGAGAGATCCTGTTTACCTTGGGTGACCCAGACCAGGAGCAGGGTAACAGTCAAAACCAGGAGAATGAGTTTCATGAACGCTGGGAGCTCAGGGGGAGATTAGGAGTCTTGGAGGCTCCTGGGCTGGCAAGACAGGCAGAGATCTCCATTCTGGGCAGTCCAGACTGGTATTTATTGCCCTCAAGGAGCATGGTGGACCCATGATCAGTGAACCAGAAAGGGAACAGTCATTTCAGATTGGACAGATGGGCAAGTAGTCATCCACACTGGCAGACTGGGTCCCGAATACACCACCTTGTCTGCTCTTTCAGAGGAAGCCAGGACCTTAACAGAGAGAGGACACAGCCTTGCCTCTAGGGAGGTTTATAATGCAACTGGGGAGCCAAGAAGGGGGGAAATGTTTTTACTATTATTTCATGTAATTTCATGTCTGGTAAAAGAAAAGAGAGAGAGCAATGAGACAGATAAGGAGTGATACTTCTGTGTTCCTTGGGTTCCCTCCAGCAATGAGGACGCCCTACGATGTCCCATATGTTGACGGTTCATTTAAAGGATAGTAGGGGAAGGGCAGAAGCAGAGGGAAACACGTACTGGCCCCATGGCCATCACCACTGGAAACTCACTCATGGGCCTTTCGGAGCACGATGAGCAGGAAGACCACAGACCTTACTTTTAACAGTGTGTGTTTGAGAAGAACTGGTAGCATCTTCCCAGGTGCCAAAGGAAAGGCCAATATGCTCCTGTGGTCCAAAGACAATAAGAGATGCACGGAGCAGAGCCACGCTGGCCAGAGCAATCCTGCCGAAGTCCAGTTATCTGCGGGCACGCGAGCAATAACAAAGCCTTTCTGGGGTAAGACCCTGA
Organism: Martes martes; assembly: GCF_963455335.1. NCBI lineage: Eukaryota > Metazoa > Chordata > Mammalia > Carnivora > Mustelidae > Martes > Martes martes. Next base: position 25,998,828 of record NC_137896.1, on the reverse strand, counting down.
GTTTGGGAGTGGAAGGAGCTCAGATACCTAAGGCGGTAGATGGATCAGAGAAGAGTCAAATGCTTTTTAGCACAACAATAGAAAGGTCTATCATATCCAAATGAGCAGAAACAGAGGCACGCCAACAGGGGGACTATCTCCTTCCTGCTCTGGAACAAGACTGTTATCTCCAAGAAAAGTGAATGCTCTAGGCCTGGGGTCATCAGACCTTTTCTGTTAAGGCCCAGATAGTAACTATTTTGGGGTTGGCAAGCCTCGTGGTCTCTGTCGCTATACTCAGCTCTGCCTTGGTGGCACAAAAGCCACCAGCGTGTGTGAGCAAATGGCAGTCCTTTCGATCCAACTTTATTTCTAGACACTAAAATTTGAATTTCATGTGATTTTTACACATCCCTAAATATTATTCTTTTCATTTTTTTCAACCATTCAAAAATGTAAAAACCAGTCTTAGCTCAGGCAGCAAGCGGGATATAGCCTGCAAGCGTTAGAAAGCTGAATAATGGCCAGAAAATGTCAGGGAAATGAGAAGAGAGAAATCTTCACGGACTGCTGGTGGGGTAAGGATCAGAGGCAGAATGACTATGATGCTCAGGAAGATTCAGGACCCCTCTCTTGCTTGGACTCGTGTGAGTGCCAAGAATTCTAGAACATTCTAGCTAGGAAGAGGAAACAATGTTGCAACCAGGAAACTTAATAAGTAAGCGTTTCAGACTCACTCTCTTAAAAGGTCCCAGTAATCTGTTAGAAGTTATCATTCTCAATACATATCCACTTTGGGACCTAATTTTGAATTTGTAATTTTATGTGCTTCTTGAAAAGAATCCCAAAATTCTAAAAGTAGCGGGACCCACAAAACCTAGCTCCTACCCTGAGATGGAAGCAACCATTCAGGGAAGGATCTAATGAGGTGTAGTCCTATTATGTGTAAGCATTTGTTGGGATCCAGAAATTCTAAGCCTGGGGACGTGTTCCAGAGAAATCCCCACCCTTTCCCCAAGGGAATATGCTGAGGGCTATCATAAGCTTAGAATTAGGTGCACACAAATAAATATGGTTGAGTGTTGAAAACCAGTGCTCACTATAATGGTATCACCACTTTGGAAGTCAGTTTGATAGGGATTTTGTTTCGTTTTGCATTTTGTTTTTTTAAGATTTATTTATTTTAGAGAAAGTTGTGGGGAGAAGAGCAGACGGGGAGAGAGAGAGAGAGAGAAAATCACAAGCAGACTCCACATTTAGCACAGAGCCCGATGCGGAGCTCAATCCCAGGACCCTGAGATCGTGACCTGAGCCGAAATCCAGAGTCGGCTGCTTAACCCACTGAGCCACCCGGGCACCCTTGTTTTTTGTTTTTGTTTGATGGTTTCTTATAAAGTTGAACACACTTCCCATACAATCCAGCAATTCCACTCCTAGGTATTTATCCAAGATAAAGAAAGAGTTATGTCGACACCGAAAAGTGTACCTAAATGTTCCCAGCAGTTTTATTTGTCCTAAGTAGAAACAACTTAAATATCCATCAAATAACAAAGAAACAAATGGCAGTCTATCCATGTCATAGAACACCACTTGGCAATAAAGAAGCATTCACTGGTGCCATACACAGTATGCGGGAATCTAAAAAGCACTGGACTGAATGAAAGAAGCTAGACCAAAAGAGAATATACTGGGTAAATCTACTTGTATAAAACTCTAGAAGGGACAAATCTAATCTACAGTGACCAAAAAACCCCACATCAGTGGTTGCCTGGGGCTGGTGGGAGGAGGTGGTCATTGACTGAGATGCGACACCATAGAACTTTTAGGATGATGAAAATGTTCTATACGCAGCTGTCAAAACATCAAAATTTACGTGCTTAAAATGGTTGCATTTTATTTTATGGCAATTGTAGCTGAGTAAAGTTGACTTCTTCAAAAGTTAGTGTTGATTTTAAAAGATAAGCAACAGAGGGGCACCTGGGTGGCTCAGTGGGTTAAAGCCGCTGCCTTCGGCTCAGGTCATGATCCCAGCGTCCTGGGATCGAGCCCCGCATCGGGCTCTCTGCTCAGCAGGGAGCCTGCTTCCTCCCTTCTCTCTCTGCCTGCCTCTCTGCCTACTTGTGATCTGTCAAATAAATAAATAAAATCTTAAAAAAAAAAAAAAAAAAAAAAAAAAAAAAAAGATAAGCAACAGAATGAAATACATGACCTAGAACCACTTACATAAAATTAAAGTGCATACACTCTAAAAAGGTACATATTAAAACATTAGAGGAGTTGCCTATGCAGGACATGGATGGGAGTTGATTGTGGGGATAAAAATCAATAAATCAGTAAAAATCAAACAAGAGAAGGGCTTCGCCTAAGACCAACAATGACAAATTTGCTGTAAATAAATCAATCGTTGCAACAGAAAACTCAAAGAAAAAAGTGCTCTTTGACGAGAAGCTTTCTTCTAAGGATTACTAGTGAGGACATCAGCCCTGTGGACTGGAACGCATTTCCTTTCCTTCCAGAAAGGGTGGCTGAAAAGAAACCCATGGTGCCACTTGAGTTCACAAGGCTCAGGGAAAAACCAAAGGCACAACTTCTTCCATTCTTGAGGAAGGAGACTGTTTCTAGAGTCGTGAAAGACTGGAGAGAGAGGCGAGTGACTCATGGGAGCCCCACTCCTGCAGAATCTTTAGTCCTGAAGGGACTTCCTTTGTACATCCAAAGAACACTTAAAGGCACAGAGCTTCTCCTACACTAAACTGTTTCCAGATCTCCTTCTCCTCCCATAAAGAACTTCATCATAACCCTGTGTGCTTGTTCTCCTCGGGGATGCTGATTCGCAGACTAGTGGCCTAATGCAGGAATGACCTGAATCCATTACGTGCATTATTTAACACCATCAACACTGGTTTTCAGCTGTAGAAGAGACTCGCATAAAAAGACCATTTCCATCTACATTTTGCTTCATTGCAGTTTTGGGGGGTGAAGGGAAAAGGAAGGTGGTGGGGAAAGAGGATGAGACTCCTGGTCCACGTGAGGCTTGGAGATTTTCTGGCTTTCTATCGTTATGTCTATTACTTTCCAGCCCGATGGCTCCTGGTGCTACGTGTGGTTAGGGATGGCAGTGGTCATGCTGGCACTTTTTCTTCAAGTATCTGGAAATGATGGGTGACCATCTATCACCAAGAATGGCCAGTGTGCAGGAATTTAAAAAAAAAAAAAAAGAATGCTTTGAAACCAAACAAATCTGGATTTAAATCCTCACTTTACCACTTACCAACCATGTGACTTTTTAAAAAGTTTTTATTTAAATTCCAGTTAGTGAACATACAGTGTAATATTAGTTTCAGATGTATAATACAGTGATTCAGCACTTCCTTACAACACCCCTGAGTGTGCTCTAACCCCCATCACCCGTTTCACCCAACCCCCACCCCCCGCCCTGTGGCCATCTGTTTGTTCTCTAGACTTAAGTCTGTTTCTCCATTTGCCTCTCTCTTTTTTTCCCCTTTGCTGCATTGTTTTGTTTCTTAAATCCCACATAGAAGTGAAATCATATGGTATGTGTCTTTCTCTGACTTATTTGGTTTAGCATTACACTCTCTCTTTTTTTTTTTTAAGATTTTATTTATTTATTTGAAAGAGAGAGAGAAAGATCACAAGTAGGCAGAGAGGGGGAAACAGGCTCCCTGCAGAGCAGGGAGCCCGATGCGGGGCTTGATCCCAGGACCCTGAGATCATGACCTGAGCCGAAGGCAGAGGCTTAATCCACTGAGCCACCCAGGCACCCAGCATTACACTCTCTAGCCACATCTGCAAATGGCAAGGTTTCATTCTTTATGGCTGAGTAATATTCATATATATATCACATATATATATCACATATGTGATATATATATGTATATATATCACTATCCATGTGACTTTGAACAAACCACTTAATGTCTTTGAACCTCAGTTTGTCGTTCCTAATACAGAGACAATGCTGCTGAGCCCAGAGGTTTGCTGTAAAGATGAGTAAGGTAATATTTGTAAAGCCCCTAGAACAGAATAGAAGAGTCTGGCACACAGAAGAGCCCTGCTGACTGGTCACTGTCAGTATCTACCAGGAATTCTCATCTGCCTTGACCTCTTGGAGCGTTTGACGGCTGACCTCTTTCCTCCCTGCAGCTCTCCTGGCTCCTCCCTTGTCAACACCGTCAGTGTTCCAGAAAGGGGGCAAAGATAGTCAGCGATCCTGAGACCTCTCTGCCCCCTGTGCTTTTTCAAATCAAGGTTGAAAATTTCAAAACTACCTAAACGAATTTCAAGTCTAAGATCCAGAGTGTTTACCCAGAATGCAGGCTTAAGGACAGATCTGTCCTCTGGGTCTGAAGCACATACAATGTATCTTTCCTTTGGCCCTCGGGGAGAAGAGTCATCAGAGCATGCTTCCAAGGGTATCCCTGTTTCTAGCTCTCTTGGGCCTCCCAAGATGACTTCACTGCTTCTTTACCACGGCCCAGACATTTCTAGAAGCTGCTCTTTCTCTCAATGCATCATTTCATTTGTCTTCTTTCCCGGGAATCGACCACTGCTGTCTCCAGGTCGTGTCATGTTTCCATCCCTCCTAGAACATCTTTCTCTAACTGCCCCCACCCCACAACTGATCCCCGCTATGCAGGCCATTTTCAGTTTCCTGTGGACCGGTGCTCGGGACACACTGGCAGAGGAATTATCTAAGGGTGTTCCTGTCCCTAAAATGCTTACAGCTTCTACAGGAAAATGGAAAGCAATCATTTTTAGATGAACTCCCAAAAACACTTCAGAAATGTTTGCTAAATGAATCAGAGCTTGATTGAGCATCTACTATGAACAAGGTACTCTGTTGAGCATCAGAAATACAAAACCGTGTAGGATATTGTCCCCTAATAGCGAACTGTATTAGAGTAAAGGAGGTTACGACACAGGGGTGGGGTGAAGGAGGGCTTGGGGGGAGACTCTTGGTGGCTTAGAAGAACAAAGATTTATTTTTCACTCGTGCTGCGTGTCCACTGCAAGCTGACTGGAGACCCTGCTTTGCATCTTCTTACTCAGGAATCCAGACTGATGGATAGCCCCTCAATGGTTGCTGATCACCACAGCAGAGAAAAAACAGCTCTGGTGGGTCCTGAACTGCTCCTTACATGCCTGGACCTTGGAAGTAAGAGGCAGCGTGTGTAACTCCCTGGGTTACAACCGTGACATGGCCCCATCCAACCACTAGAGGGACAAGAAGTACGATCCCACCACAGGCCTGGAATCTGGAAAGCAGGAAATAATACATCATCACAGTGGTCAGGAGGAATGGCCACAAGAATAAAAAAAATACAGTTGTCTGTGCTGCATCAAAGTAAAAAACAAAGAACAAACAAAAGAAAATTCCAATAGAATAGATAATGGACAACCAACAAAGTCCAGAGTGGTCAGCAAAGCTTGGTGGAGGAACTTCCTGGAGCCTTGAAGGAAGACAGGTTTCAGAGAAATGGCAGAGGGGAGGGTGTGAGAGCGTACTGAAGGTAGGGGTGTGGTGGGAACAGAGCAGTGGCGGCCGACATGCTTGTGAGCCGTTTGGAAACTGAAAAAATAATGCATGCCTATAGCTGGGAGTTCATTCACATAATGTTGCAGAATTGCATAGCCCTAAGACTTTTAAAGTCTTGAATGCAAAGATAAGAAACTTAGACTTGGCTCTGGGGTCCAGATCAGAAAATTGAGAAGGAGGAGGGCCCTTGTCCCTCCTCCCTTCTCCCTTCCAGCTTTAACCTGAGCATCTTCCCTTTGATCTGTTTGAGATACATGGAAATCCATGCAAGTTTTTGTTTTTAAAAAGTTTTCTGCTGTTTTGGTGTCAACGATAGGGAGCCTTTTTTTTTTTTTTTCGTTTTTGAGCATAGATTCTTAGAAATCAGAACTAAGAGGCTGTCTCATCTATGCTGTATCAAAAGCAAAAATTCACTCTAAACAACCCTCACCTTTTCTCTCAAAACACTTCCAGTGATGGAAAAATTAGTATGGCAACATAGCACATTCCATCCCTGGACTCCTGTCATGTTAGGAGGTTGTTTCTACTGAACCAGAATGTACCTTCCACAACATTTCCCCATCATCCCGATTTCTGCCCTCAAACAGCCATGGAGAAGGAAAGCATAAACAGCTCCACGTCAAATACTGGAAGACAGCTACCACGGGTCTCTTGGGTCTTTTCTTTCCTAGCTCATCATCCCAAATTTCTTCTCTCCACACTGAAAGCAGGGCAGCATGCTCTCTTCTTCTGGTGAGATCTCTCAACATACTTCTCATCCTTTATTAAATCTTCATACTTTATTAAATACTTCATCCTTTATTAAATCCCCCAAGGATTTAATAAAGGAGATGTTCAAAGAAGGAGAAGGCCCAGTAGCTTGCTTATACAAGTCCTCCCTCCAAATGAGAATATATTCTGGGTCTGAGAGAAAACTTATGTGGTCCTTTGATTTGAACCCCCACTAGTAACCAGGAACCTAAGAAAACCAAGGCGCAGGTCGAAAAGGTAGGATCCCGTCGTGGTTAAGGGCCGAGGCACTGGGAGTAGACCTAGCTGGGCAATCTCCTAGGTCTGCCCCCCTATTAAGTGTGTGGTGCATGCATCACTTAGCCTCCTTGAAATTTTTCTGATCAGTCAAATAAGTTGTTTTAGGTCCAATTTCCCTGGAGGCCGAATCTGAAAGAGGGATTTGGGTGCTCATGATTTCTTAAGGAGAAAGGAGAGTGAGGGAACAAGACAGGACAGGAGAAGGAGCTAAGGAAGGATGTGGTCCCAGCTGGAGAGCATCTTTAGTCTAACCTCACAGGGAACCTGCAGTGTGAATTGTACCAGAGCTGGTCCTGCCTTGAGGCAAGGAGACCCTCCTCGTGTATTTCTGTATCAGTCAGTCTTGGTAACACACTGCCCCTGAGGGGAAGGTGCTAGAAGCCTCAAGGCAAAGCAGCGCCCATGCCATCTGTCCAGAAGCAGTTCTGCTGCAAAGGGGGCAGCTGGGACCCTCACAGCAACACCCAATGCAGCACGGGGAATGGGTGCCCCGGGCCACGAAGGAGTCTGGTCAAAGCATCAGCAGCATCCATCACCGCTGATAATAATATCAGTAATAAAACAATAGCATATATTGCAAAAAAACATTGTGTCAGTTACACAAAGTGGCAAACACTCTCTCCTAGACCAAAACTCTGCTCAGCCTCCCCTGAACTCTTTCTCTACTGGGTCTCAACTTTAAGGCTTCCCTGTTTGAGAAGCTATTAATGCCATGACAGTAGAATAGGATACTGTTTTTAAAAAGAAGGAAAAAAAAAGAATGAGGAAAAAAACTTAAGTGAATAAAAGTACAAAAATAAAATTTCCAGAAATTAGATTAAATGAGAAAGATCAAAGCAGTAGGGAAAAATAGAAGAAAATGAGAGAATTAGTCAGGGAATCCCACACTGGAAAAATAACAATTCCAGAAATCAGGATCAGGAAACACAAAGGGCAGGAAATCATCAAAGACATAAGTCAAGGAAAAAAGTCCTAGAATTGAAGGGCCTGTGTCTCCTGACTGATGGCGAGAACTCAGCAGAACTGATTCAAATAATCCTACAAAAAAATTAGGCCCATCATCATGAAATTTCAATACCCTATAGTGAAGAGAACATCATAAAAGCTTTCAGAGAGAAAGCACAGTTTATATACAAAAGACGAGCTTCAGAAGGGCCTCCAATTTCTCCGTGATGACCCTAGATGTTGGAAGGCCATGGAGTGCTGCCTTCAAAATTTTGAGAGAAAATCATTTCCAATATGGAATGAGTGACCACACTATTAGCTAAGTGTGAGATTGGTCCCTTGAGGTCAGACAGTTTCCAGAAGAAGTAAGTAAAGGACTAGATCAGGAAAGGCCTTGGATCTGGAAAGCAGGTGTTCATCTCAGAAGGAAATCAAAGAGAATCTTCCAGGATGATGTATATGGAGACCCAGGAGGACCCCAGGTCAGCAGGCATGGAGGCACCCACCTCAGTGTGGAGCAGGTGTGGGGGTCCAGGAGCCAGGTCTCCAAGCAGATAAAATTGATAAGATACCTAATGAGTCTGGACATACTCAGAGATGACAGATAGCTAACTTCTCCCTTTTCAGAGCAGGAATTTGATGGGTAATACCTAAAACTGAAAAAAAAATAATAATAGCAAGTAAGCATCTTATTTATAGATATGGACGTGACATCCAAAGAAACAACCAGAAGATATGAACGTGGTTGTCTTTGGAGAGCAAGAAATGGAGAAAGAGAGATGTGTGGCACGTATACTTTCTTATAGTCTCTTATTCAAAGCTGACTCTGAAAAGCGTGTGGGTGTGTGGGTTTGATGAAAATTTCAACTAAGTATAAAAATTAGGGGCACCTGGGTGACTCAGTGGGTTAAAGCCTCTGCCTTTGGCTCAGGTCGTGATCTCAGGGTCCTGGGATCGAGCCCCGCATCGGGCTCTCTGCTCAGCGGGGAGCCTGCTTCCCTCTCTCTCTCTGCCTGCCTCTCTGCCTACTTGTGATTTCTCTGTCAAATAAATAAATAAATAATCTTTAAAAAAATTTAAAATAGGGGCACCTGGGTGGCTCAGTGGGTTAAAGCCTCTGCCTTCAGCTCGGTGATCCCAGGGTCCTGGGATGGAGCCCCACATCGGCTCTCTGCTCAGCAGAGAGCCTGCTTCCTCCCTTCTCTCTCTCTGCCTGCCTCTCTGCCTACTTGTGATCTGTCTGTCAAGTAAATACATAAAATTGTTAAAAAAAATTAAAATAATATACATGGAGAGAAACAACGGACTAAGAATTTCTGCTTAACTCTTCAGCTTCTATAACAATCCCAGAACATAGGACCCCCTTGTCACATTGTCTATGCCAGCTTTTTATTGGAGATGTAAATACATACATAATAATACATAAATACAATATGTGTTTCTAGTCATATGAGTGACGACAGTCCAGGAGGCAAGGAGCTATTTGCAAGCCTGTGTGCAGCCCAGCAGGTAATCCTAGCATCTCCTCGTGTTAGTTATGCGAATGGCATTGGGTGAATCACTTCACCCACCGGTCTGAGCTCAGTTTCCCTATATATGAAATACAAGTGAGAGCCATAACTACCTCTCAGGTTGGTCTAAAGGAATAGATAAGGGAACGGGTGCACCCAGCACATAGTAGGTCCATTTCCTCTCCTGTACGTACTTCCTTACCTAAGCTTCTTCTACCTGAGTTTGATTAGCTGTACTAAGAGACAAATACAGAAAACAGCCAAAGGTATTTTAATAAAGCTCAAGAATCTGCTGAGGTCAGACTCAGGGCAGGGTTTTCTTCATTTTCGTGCCCTCTGGCTTCGAGAACCTTTTCGCTTCTGCGACACATCTGGCTGGAACCTGGGCTTCAGACTGCCGGGTTTCCCACTCACACAGAGGTTCCCACTGTCAAGAATAGGACAACGGCCATTTCAATAGAGATCGTCGCAATAGGTTGGACTCACAGCTTAGAGCCAGGAGTCCAAAATGATATTTAGGAAAAACTAACTTCTCCAACTGAGACTGAGAGAAAATGAATTCAGTATCTTGCGAGCTGACAAGCGAAGACAGAGTCAAGCATTGAGCCTGCCTCTCCTCTCTGAACCTCTAAATCCTAAGGTACCCAAATAGGAGATGCAGGGAAGTGTCTCTTATGTTAAGAGTTCAGCTCATACCTGGCGATTCACAGACCTGTACCCCTGGGGCAAATAATACATTATATGTTTATTAAAATTTTTTTAATTTAAAATAAATAAAATTAAAAATTAAAAAAATGTAAAGAGTTGAGCTCACAAATGAATACTCTTCCCTACACATTTGGATGGCCTACCCCCGCCCTTCCTTCAAGTCTCTGTTCAAATGTTCTCTTTTCAGCGAGACATTCCGGTAATATCCCTTTTTGAATTGCAAATCCGCCTCCCTTGACATTTGCTACCTCTTTCCTTCTTAACTCTGCTCATCGCCTTCCCCACAGAACCAAGAGAACAGAGATTTTGCCTGGCTGGTTGGTTGGTTGGTTGGTGGTTGGTTCATTGGTTAGTAGGTGGGTAAGTTGGTTGGTTGGTAGTTAGTTGGTTGGTTGGTGGGATGGTTCACTGCTCTGTCTCTGGCACCTGCCCCAGTATTTATTGAACAAATAAATTATTTAACCAAAGAAAGGCATATTCACTACTCCCTAAGTTCAGCAATCATGGAAAGGAGAAGGGGAACAGGTAAAAGGAGAGACACTGGAAGACTAAACATTTACCCAAAGCAGAATAAATTCATCTAAGAGCTGCTTTAAACTGGACAAGATGAATATAATTATCTTCTGAGTTTATGTACCGTCCCCCGCCCCAGCCAACTGTCCCGTCAGTGGGAGGGAAGTTCTGGAAAATTCAGATGAGTTCTAGAAAATAGAGAAGCTACATTTGTTGCACAGCAGAATTTCAGTCTTGACTCCTCAACCTAATATATGATTTCAAATTAGGAAATGAGTAAATTGGGGGCACCTGGGTGGCTCGGTCAGTTAAGCATCAGACACTTGATTTCACCTCAGGTCATGATCTCAGGGTCGTGAGACTGAGCCCTGTGTCCGGCTCCATGCTGGGCGCGGAGTCTGCTTAAGATTCTCTCTCTCATCCCCTGCCCCTCCCCACACCCTGATTTTCTCCCTCTCTAAAAAAGAAAAGGAAAAAAGAAATGAGTAAATTAGAACAGAATTAATAAATGGTGGAGCAAGGTCTAACTCGGCATTTGGAGGTACTTCCCTCTTCCCCATGCAAGTGGTGTTTCATGCATGTGTCTGACATGAACAGACACAAGCCATCCATTCAGACCCTGACCCTGTGGAAAGATTGGAGCGATGCCGAGGGTGGCAGGAGTAGAAGCTTCTGTCAGACTGGAAAGAGGACTTGGTGCTACCACCTTGGGCTGGGCGAGTTTGACAAGGACTCTTCACTTCGTAAAACCTTTCCAAGGCTATGTATGGTACAGGGACTGGCACAGACAGGCAATGGTGGTTGTGAGATCCTGTCTTCCCTAAGGCAGCTATGAACAGTGCGAAAGCCAAGTGATTTCAGGGACTAGTGTGAGAAGAGGTCGCTATTGCCTCCCTTCTTTCCTGCGTTCTCTGTCCTCCCCCACTCTCCTCAAACACCAGACCTCCTCCCCTGACCCCTGGAGCTGACCAAAGAGAGGAGGTCTTGGGGGAGTGGGGGCTGACAGAAAAATCTGGAAGTTACCCTTGGCGCCTAAGGCTGAGTGCCAGCTCTCCTCTTATCAGGGCTTAGAAAATAAAGAGGCTACATTTGTTGCATCAAATTTCAGCCTGTTTCATGTTGAGCCCTCAACCTGATTTATTATTCTAAACCGAAGAATGAGACATTGAAACTCAGAGGAGCCAAATCGTTTGCTGAGGATGTCACAGAGCTAGCAAATGGTAGGGCAGGGTCTCTCCCAGGATTTGGGGGCTCTTCCCTCTTTCCCAGATGAGTGGTGTTTCACGTTGCCACCCCACCAGCCCTTCCTCCCAGGCGTCGGAGTGCCCTGGCTGAGATCCACTCTCTACCCTATCCCTCCCCTGAAGAGCTCTGGGTTACCTGAAATGACCTGGGACAAGAGCACCAGGACAGCCAAAGTTGGCAAAAAGGGCTTCGTCACTTCAGACTCAGAGACTAGTCTCTGGTCAGACGAAGTGACAAGCCAAGGAGGAGAGGTCTGGACTCTCAGCTCCTTCTAATCAACTGGAAAACACGCCATTTACACCCGCCTCAGTTTCCCAGGTTGCGCTCAGCCCTGGAACAGCCTGCGTCCCTCAGAGCTCTCAGTCATCACCCCGACCCCATACCCACAGTGGGACCAACATCCCTGAGCTGACACACCCCCCTCTATCCACTTTCGCCTTTTAGAGACCAGCAAGGAGAAATCCCACAACAGCCAGAAAGATTGTTTTAATATATGTCAGCCCTTTTTATAACTCAACTTAAAACCCTCCAAGACTCCACTCATACACAGTCTTTATTTACTATGGCCCCAGAGTCTTGCATTATCCGGTCTAGAATTCCATCATTACCATGGCTGGAATGTACTCGAAGTAAGCTCCTTTTTTCCGACGTTGTTTTCCAATTTGGGAGCAAAAGAGCAGAGAAGGAAAGACATTCATTCAGAACTCGGGAAGAACATGTCTATCAAATTTTTTTCCTCTCTAAGAGGGCCCACCATCCCCTGCTCTGTGTCAGGGAGGATTTGGGCATTGAGAGGGAGAGAGAAGTGAAAATATTCAGCTCCCAGTGCAGACTGGGACCCGGGGAAGGACACTGGTTCCCTCTCTTGGCTTTGGTCTCACCGACGAGCAGATTGGAAGAGCTGGGCTGTAGGGATCAAGCTGGTCCTCATACGACATTGTTCTCTGGATGCTGAAAATCAAGGCGAATGGAATGCTGCTGAATGTCATGTTTTTGCCAACAGAGGTCCTGTCTTTTCACTTTTGCCTGGAATGCAATGTCTGGAACAAACAGTACGGGTCATCTACGGTACCCTGAATGGGAAGAGTGGCCGTATTTTGAGGAGTCCTGGGAGGCTGGTGCTCCCGTGTTTGTGTAAAGACCAGGCTGCCTGCCCATGACACTTGTGGTTTCTTCATCACCTTAAGGTGCCCCGTGGGCTACCAGGCTCCCCCCAGTGCATCTGTGGTCGCCGGCAGATGCTGCCTCTGACAACACCTGCACCCCCGACAAGGTGGTGTTGGAGACCCAGGCAAATGTTTTAAGGAAGCCACCCCAGCCTGGGTATCTTTCTGGAAAAGCTATAAACAGCCCCTCATTACCACTACCAACAGCCTCTTCTCGCAGTCGGCTTCCTGGAATCTTGGAGCTGTCCAGACCACAGTGGCATTCAGCCTTAGAGGCTTCCGTGCAGCCCAAAGCATGCCGGGGTCCCACTTGGAGCATTTCCCAACATTAACCCTTAGCACCTCTTATTTCCATATTTATTCAAAACTTGAAAGATGCAGCAGAAATGTCCTCTTTTTCAACAACTTCCTTGGCTGGAGTTGGAGATGGGGGCAGATGGGCTAAAACATGCGATCCTTCTTTTTTTCTTTTTTCTTTTTTTTCTTTTTTATGTCTTCAGAGGCCAATTCAACGTCTCAAAGAAAGCAAGTGAATACACTAAAAGTTTTCGTGCCTCCAACGCGCATGCACTGACCCCCCCCAACCCGCCCCCGTGCTGTCGCTCCTGGTGCTGCTCGGTGCTCACTCCAGGAGCACCTGAGACACCTCTTTGGTCAAGTGACACCTGAGACTCTGGCACTCACCACGACCATTGAAAAGCCCAAGGAAGGAGTCAAGATTGAGAACAACGGTCCTACCAACTTGATGGTGGCGAGGCAGGATGGTTCCATGGTGCAGTTTAAGATTAAGACGCTACACCACTCAGTAAACTCGTGAAAGCCCATTGTCAACGACAGGGTTTGTCTGTGCGGCAGATCAGGTTCCGATCTGATGGGCAGCCAATCAATGAAGCAGACCCACCTGCACAGCTGGAAACAGAGGATGAAGATACAGCTGATGTATTCCAGCAGCAGACAGGTGTCTACTAAGAAGGGAACCTGTTATTTACTCTAAAACTCAACTCTGTTCTTCCAGACCAGGAAGACGTTCCCCATGAGAAAACTGCAATTTGGTTTCACCACATCCTGACTACTACAGTATCATTTTCTTGATTCTTTCATTGTCCCCTTCCCCAATCCTTTATTGTACATGAGGTAACTGTGTATGTGCACAAGCATTTTGCATTTTTTTTAACTAAATGGCCAAGGGTATGTTTTAATTGACATCAAATGGAGAAGGGATCGGGAAAATATCCCATCCTATGGGGTATTTTCTGTCTGTATTTTGCCTCTGTGAAAATACCCCCTCTCTCTATTCGTGGCATGTTCATTCAGCTCTTATCTTTTTATTCCGGTAAGTTATTTTTCTCTCACTGTTTAACCAAAAAAAAAAAAAAAAAAAAAAAAAGGCAACATAAAAATCCTTGCATACCTTGTTCAATTGGAGAATTTTAATGGTTTTCATTTATCATTATAAAACCAAGGACAATGTTATAACTTTTTTGTACATGGCTGTTACATGTAAGGCAATGGCTTTAAGCACAGATGAATTACTCTAAAAGAAATGAATCCCAGGGGCTCCTGGGTGGCTTAGTCGTTAAGCGTCTGCCTTCAGCTAGGGTCATGATCCCAGGGTCCTGGGATGGAGCCCCATATCCGGCTCCCTGCTCAGCGGGAAGCCTGCTTCTCCCACTCTCTCTGCAGCTCCCCCTGCTTGTGTTCCTTCTCTCGCTGTGTCTCTCTCTGTCAAAAAAAATAAATAAAAATCTTAAAAAAAAAAAAAAAGAAATGAATCCTAGATCGTTTTCCCTTCAAGTTAAGCATCTGTTGTTTAAATAAACTTCTTGCTAAAAAAAAAAAAAAAAAAAAAGAAGAAGAAAAAGAAAAAGTTTGTATACTAAATGACCTGTAGGAGATTTTTTTTTCTTTAGAAAAGAAGGAACAAAAAAAAAAAAAGAAAAGAAGGAACAAGGGCACAGACGTTTCCATTTGAGCAGAAACAACAATGTTCCTTGTTCATTGTCATAAACACCTAAAGATACATTAGTGTCTTAGTAATAATAAACTTGACATGATGATGTATCCATTTCCCAGAACTGCCACTGCAAAGGACCACAACCTGGGTGACTTAAAATAACAGAAATTTTTTTTCTACGATGTTCAATTTATATATTTGAAAGAGAGAGAGCATGAGCAGGGAAGGGGCAGAAAGAGAAGGAGAAGCAGACTCCCCACTGAGCTGGGAGCCCATCTTGGGGTCAATCCCAGGACCCTGGGATCATGACCTGAGCCAAAGGCAGACACTTAACAGACTGAGCCACCCTCTTTTTTTTTTTAAAGGTGCCCCTCCCCCCACTTTTTTTTTTTCCTTTTAAAGATTATTTATTTATTTATTCACACTTCTGGAGACTAGAAGTTCAAAATCAGTGTTGGCAGGATTGCTTCCTCCTTGGGGGCTCCAAGGGAAAAATCTGTTCTGTGCTTCTCTCCTAGCTTCTGGCAGTTGCCTAGTGTCCCTTGGCCTGCAGCTGTGTCACCCCAGTCTCTGCTTCCATTGTCACATGGCTTCTCCCTGAGGGTCTCTGTCCAAATTTCCTTCCTTTCCCAGCCCAGTCTGATCCAGTACAACTTCACTTTAACTTGATTACATCTGCAAAGACCCTATTTCTTGATAAGCCACATTCACAGATGCTTAGGGTTGGGATTTGAACATCTCTTTCAGGGACTGGGGGGTGGCGTGTGATTCAATCCACAACAGATAGCTTTCTAAAAGTCCTATTATGGGTAATATTGAACATCTTTTCAAATGTTCACGATTCTTTTAATTCCTTTTCGGGAATTGTCTATTTGTATTTTTGTCCATTGTCTTTCAGACTTCTACACCAGCTCCCTTGGCGACCCCACTACCATCCTGAACAGATCTTCACTTTCCTAGCTCCTTCTGCAATTGAATAGTTTAATTCTGGGGCACCTGAGTGGCTCAGTGGGTTGAGCCTCTGCCTTTGACTCAGGTCATGATCTCAGGGTCCTGGGATAGAGGCCCACATCAGGGTCTCTGCTCAGCAGGAAGCTGGCTTCCCTCTCTCTCTCACACTCTCTCTGCCCGCCTCTCTGCCTACTTATAGTCTCTGTCCATCAAATAAATAAATAAACTCTGAATAAAGTTTAATTCCTTGGCCCCTAATACTGATAACGGTTCTGCTCCTTCCCAGATCAAACCTCAGGGAACACATTGTTTAAAGAGATGAGCCTCCTTAATGGAAGTGAACACGATAGTGGCAGGTTTCTAGCCTTTAGGCACTGTGTCCCTTTCTCCCCACTGACTCTTCTTCATCATCAAGGTTTCAGAAGGAGTTGTTTGGAGGACTCTGGGTGGCACAGTTGGTTGGGCCACCGACTCTTGGTTTCCGCTCAGGTGGCGACCTCTGGTCGTGATCTGGGCGTTCTGGGATCATGTCCCATGTCATCCAGTCCCACACTGGACTCTGCACTCAGCCGGGAGTCTGCTTGGGACTGTCTCTCTCTCTCCCTCAGCCCCTTCCCACCACACTCGCTAGCGCACTCTCTCTCTAAAATAAATAATCTTAAAAAAAAAAAAAAAAGGTGTTTATACCTCCTGACCTCATTATTTCTATTTTTCAGTCTTCAACCTCCTCATTCTGTTGCCCTATGGAAATAGTTTTGGAGTCATTTTGTCCTGTAAACCCTATATATGCTTTTGCACCCTTGACGCCAGTGAGGGTAGCGTCTAGTCAGGAAATGGAAGGCAACAGGATGTTTAACTCAAGGAACTGGTCACACGTTGTTGGAAGACTGAAAGCACAAGGGAACCCTGAAAACAGAAGAGTGACTACAGAAAGAAAGGGAGACAAAGGGACTTTCCGGATCTGGGAGTTCAGAGGAGGGACTCCAACAGCTGATTCCTGGATCTCTGAGGAGGGGCTCGGCCCGGGTCCAGAAGACCTGCCCCCAGGGGTAAAGGGCACATGGCGCGGTTGGCCCAAGGATGGCGGAGGGCACGGCCAGGCTGGTGCTGGGAGCTTCATCTCTCACCACCGTTCTCCCGGTTTCCCTCTGGTCACATCATGTTTCTCACTCTCAACCCCAGCGTAAGCCTCAGGGCCGACTTCCTCTGCCTGGAACGCCAGGTGGGCTCACTTGCAGGTGCCGTCACCCTCTGGGCGAGGTCTCCCCAGCCCCTCTGCGTTCCGCGTGCGTGGCGCCCCCTGGCGGTCCTTCGGTGCAGGCGGTTTAGAGCTTGTGGAAGGACCTTGGACCCGGTTGCCTGCCCCCCCCTCACCCCCCCCAGTCCACCCCACCCCCACTGACCAAATGACCGCAGGAGGCGTGCCAGCTCGGAGTGTGTGGCTGCAGACCCTGGGCTCGGGGAGCGCGGGGGCCGAAGCCGTGGGCGGCTGAGGGCACGTGCGGGTGACATCGGTCCCGCTGAACAAAGGGACCTCCAGCCAGAGAGGCCGGAGCCCTGCCCCATTCGTTTTGCCATCCCCTCGGACTTGCAGCCTCACCTTGGGCCACTTCCAGCCATGAAGCTCCTGTTGCTGACTCTGGCCGCTCTGCTGCTCTTGTCCCAGCTCACGCCAGGTAACCTGGACCCCCTGGGGAGGGGCAGGGTGTGCAGACTGAGACCTGGTCGCGGAATCCCCAGGCCTGGGAGGATGGGCTGCCCAGCCTCGGGAGCTCCCCTTTTGGAAGCACGGAGAGGAGGCGCCCTCGCCCACAGCAGGTGCCAGAGCTTAGGTGCCAACCACGACACTTAGAGCTTCTGGCCCCGCCGTGCCATCCATCTGTGCCCCCTCAGGAAGCAGGTGCAGGTGGTCTTGCACCTGAGAAAGAATGGAAGGGGTGCTCGGGAGAAGCAGGAAGAAGAGGGCAACCGTGGACCTTTTACCAATAGCCCCCAGAATGTTCTCGGCTTTGTAAAGATCACAACCACCTCAACCAGAGAGAAAAACTCACATACACTGTTGCTGCCTCTGTGCTAGACCCTGTGTTGGAGCCTAGGGCCACAGAGATAAATGAAAACGGCCCTAGGTGAGACAACGAAGGGCATTTATGACCCAGGATGGTATGACCTCTGACAGAGGGGGTCTAGGGATCTGAGGTGCACATGGGAGGGACCAGCCCAGTCTGAGGGCCAGGAGAGTCCTCCTGACGGAATACCCTGAGTCCTGAAAAGTATGCTGAGATTAGAAGGGGAAGGAGAAGAGAAGGAAGCAGGAAGGGTGGCCCAGACAGAAATCAGCTTAAGCAAAGAAAGATCCAGCTGTGGAAGAGAGTGTGGAGCCTTCAGAAAACTGGCACACCATTGGGGTTAGGGGCCTGGTGAGGGGGAAACTGAGGAAGCATTCAAGGTCCAGGTCTTGAGGGGCCTTGACTACCAGATGAGGGGGCCATGGGAAGACTAACCGGTTCGGGCCATGTTCAGACTTGCCCATCCCCCACCTCTACCCCTGGCCTCACTCTCCGCCCCTCCGGCCCAGCTGGATGAAGCTTCCCCCAAATGTGACAAAATAGTTTTTAATATCTTTGATGAATTTTTATTCATTGCAATCTTTATCGCTGCAGAAAGTCAAATTGTCCCATCTTTGACTTTTGGTAGCCTTATAACATATATCCCCGTTGGTTTGTGATAGTTTCCTTGTTTCCTTGTGAAAGCCCAGCTTAGAGACACCACAAGAAACACATTCGCAGTTCGGTGGAGTTAGACATATTAACTTGGCACAGCAAAGGAAAATACACAATAAAGGAACTGTGGGACAAAAGACGGAACAAATAAGGTTTCTATAGGATTAAGGAGAGGGACAGAGTTTGGGTAAAATGTAAATGAAGTTATGTGTTTTGTTTTGTTTCAAGTTTTTTATTTAAACTGTAGTTAACTTACAGTGTAATATTGGCTTCAGGAATAGAATTTAGTGATTCATCACTTACATACAACACCCAGTGCTCATCACAAGTGCCCTCCTTAATGCTCAGCACCCAGTTAGCCCATCCCCCGCCCCAAAAGCCCAGGCAGCAACCCTGTTTGTTCTCCATAGTTAAAAGTCTCTTAGGGTTTGCTCCCCTCTCTCTCTTTTTTTCTTTCCCTTATGTTCATCTGCTTTGTTTCCTAAATTCCACATATGAGTGAAATCATATGGTATATGTCTTTCTCTGTGAAATAGTGTTTAATAGACTTCATGTGAAAAGGGATTAACACCAGGCCAAGACTGAGAAACGGATTCAGGGTTTCATTTCCATGGAAAGTACAAAATGAAGAGAGATGTGGAATTTCGTATCCCAAAATCCCTTCTCTGACAGTCTGCCCTTGGCTCTGAAATCAAGGATACTTTTCTGTTTTGAGAGAGTGGCTCCTCCAGAAAGAATGTAATGTTCCAGTCCTGCCCATATGATTTCAAATACAAAATTTCTGAAAGATGCGACTTGAGACTTTGTCCTTTTGTTAAGTGACAAAAGCAGTGTCACTGGTTTGTAGCTGTTTATCTGGGGTGACAAGACATTCTAGGCTCATCTTGTACAATTCCTGCCCCAGTCTTGAAATCCTCATTTCTTCAAGAAGCTCTGGGGTTTTTGTTGTTGTTGTTGTTGTTGTTGTTGTTGTTGTTGTTTTTCTAAGTAGGGAAGTGGTATTTCAGAACCATGATCTAGATGCTAGAGATATTCAATCCTACTAAATTAGTCTTTCATTCTACGTCTTTTCAGTAGACAGAACTGGGTGGGAAAATCAACACATTGAATACATATAAAGTATCTCATGAATTCATATTAATACTTCCTATTCAAAGTGATCTTGATTAGACATGATAGGGCACACTTAATGAATGATATTCCTTTTTTTTTTTTTTAAGATTTTACTTATTTATTTATTTGACAGAGAGAGAGATCACAAGAAGGCAGAGAGAGAGGGGGAAGCAGGCTCCCCTCTGAGCAGAGAGCCCGATGCGGGGCTCGATCCCAGAACCCTGGGATCATGACCTGAACCGAAGGCAGAGGCTTAATCCATTGAGCCACCCAGGCGCCCCAGTGAGTGGTATTCCTATCAGGAGAAAAAGCATCACTAACAAAAGTGTGCACCCAGGACCAGAGTCCTGTTGGGAATATCCAGGAAAAGCCACCAGAAACAAACTCATGAGTCTTAGAAGTCAGACTATATGGTTCACTCAACAAATGCTTTGGTTGCTTACGTGGATGCCTTCACACGCACACGCACACATCAGAACGCTTTCTGGGGGGGCATCTGGTGGCTCAGTGGGTTAAAACCTCTGCCTTCGGCTCAGGTCATGAGCCCAGGGTCCTGAGACCGAGCTCTGCATGAGGCTCTCTGCTCTGCGGGGAGCCTGCTTCCCTTCCTCTCTCTCTGCCTGCCTCTCTGCCTACTTGTGATCTCTGTCTGTCAAATAAATAAATCTTTAAACAAAAAAAAAAAGAAAGAAAGAAAGCTTTCTGGGAAATATGAATGTAGCAGACATTACCAACAATTCCACATATGTCTCCCTCACATGGCAAGATGATGTCTAATCCCAGCTGATGATGCACAATGGCTTTCTGGAACTCCTAGAATTGTCAAAAGACTATGGTAGTATTTTTAGTGACATTGTCAGCGGCTCTGATGACTTCACGAAGGAGCACATGGAAAACTCAGGTGCTGCCCTGAACTTCTCCAGTGCCCTCCAGTTTCCCTAGAAATTGCCATCATATAAAACCTATCCCCAGGGCTAGTAAGCTCATCTAGCTTGATTCCAAGTTTTTCAGCTTCTTTGCACAATTCTTTTCATCACCACGTGAGAACAGGTGTTTTGCAGAAGAATATACGCATCCCCAACCACTGAGTTCAAGAGCGAGAGTTTGATTCCTGACGGGAAAAGGCAATAAATTGTTCCAACTTAATCCAACTGTACAGCAAGGAAAGGAAAAGATGCTGGGCAAGGTATCGTGGCCTTCTACAATTTGCTGGGGGGAGAAAAACAGTAAACATTGGACCCACGAACAAATTATGAGTCACTTAGGCTCTTCAGGGCCTTCTATCAGTTTAGTTTTTAATTTCAACATACGGCAAGTTCTTTCTATTTTTTCTGAGGGTTGAGAATGATAAGGACGGCATGATTTTTGGCAAAACTGCCCTTCCTTAATTAATGTCCCAGGAAAAAGAGTACCTCGGTCACTAGAAAGGCGGGTAGGCTTTCCCAAATAGGAAGACAAACTACAATTGTTTTTAGACACAGGAAACACTGTTGCTTTCTGGCAAGGAAAAGCCTCTGGTCCCCCACAGAAAAGGCAGACAGAAGTGAGTACATATTCGAATCCTCGAGATTTGGGCAGCCGTGCAGAGTCCCTGAGACAGTGGTTCCTTTTCCTGTCCCACTTTTGCTGTTTTTCTGAGGGTTATTAAGCTGGAGGGTGGGACATATACTGGAGCTGCCCTCACTGATCAGTTCAAACTTCTCCACCAGCGTCGTCTCAGAACAGATGATAAGTTTCCGGGGCAGCAGCTAGCTCAGTCAGTGGAGCATGTGATTCTTGATGGGGTTGAGTTCAAGCCCCATGTTAGGTGTAGGGATTACTTAAAAACAGAATCTTTTAAAAAAAGAAGAAGAACAAGAGTCTATGGGTTTTCTTTATTGTGGTGGGTCAAATTTTCCACCAAGCTCCATTTCATACAATCCGGAAAGGAACACCCATTAGCCATCTCAGTGTCTGCATCACACGTCAGATTTCTCTCAGTATATTTTTTCAGAACCTAGTTCTTGTGATGGTAGTCTGCTCAGGGTTCAAAAGAAGTTTTAAAAGATAATTAAAAAAAAAAACCAACTTAGGGTTGCTTGGGTATCTCTGTCAGTTAAGCTTCTGCCTTCGGCTCAGGTCATAATCCCGGGATCCTGGGATCAAACCCCACGTTGGGGTCCCTGCTTCTCCCTCTCCTCCCCACTCATGTTCTTTGTCGTTATTTCTGTCTCTCTTTCTCTCTCAAATAATAAAATAAATAAAACCTTGAAAAAAAATTCCTGGCTCATATATATGTATGTATACTTATATGTACATATGAGCTTGTGTTAAAGATTTTATATAACTCATAATGAGAGAACAAGGCAGATTTTATAACTGGATCAAAGCATAAATAGGAACTGGTTTTCCAGGGCGCCTGGGTGGCTCAGTGAGTTAAGCCTCTGCCTTTGGCTCAGGTCATGATCCCAAGGTCCTGGGATCGAGCCCCACATTGGGCTCTCTGCTCAGCAGGGAACCTGCTTCCTCCTCTCTCTCTGCCTGCCTCTCCGCCTACTTGTGATCTCTGTCTGTCAAATAAATAAAATCTTAAAAAAAAAAAAAGAAAGAAATTGGTCCCCCCCCCACCATGGTGCAGGGGAAGAGAGGGAATCCACTGAACCTCTATGCAAAAGAATATACTTGAAAATAGAGAGAAATAATTTTTTTAAAGATTTTATTTATTTATTTGACAGAGAGAGATCAGTAGGCAGAGAGGCAGGCAGAGAGAGATGGAGAAGCAGGCTCCTTGCTTGCGGAGCAGAGAGCCCGATGCGGGGCTCAATCCCAGGACCCTGAGATCATGACCTGAGCCGAAGGCAGAGGCTTAACCCACTGAGCCACCCAGGCACCCCTAGAGAAATAATTATTTTTGCCCTACTATTGTTTATCAATAGCTCATAGAGTCGTAAAATAATTCCCACATAATCAAATCAGATAACCCTAAAGACTGTGGTCTATCTAGACCAAGCATGACTGACACTACTGACCGTTATTGACCTTTTGGCACTTTGGGCTAGATAGTCCTTTGTTGTGGCTGTCCTATGCATTGTAGGATATCTAGCGGAATCCTTGGCCTCTACTGACTAATTGCCAATAGCACCTCTCACCAGTTGCAGCAACTAAAAATGTCTCCACACATTTCATTCCAAACATCCCCTCAGGAGCCAAATTACCCCAGCTGAGAACCCCTGCTCCAGACAATGCATTTTTTCAATGAAGCACAGATTTCCACCTAGACTTTCTCCCCTGTATTGATCAAAAGATTGTCTCAAAGAGAGCTTACTCCCGATCACAAAATATACTTGGTCAAAACCTACAGCAGGAAGAAGGAAATAATAAAATTTACAAATTAATGAAACTTAAAATTAACTTACAAAGGAAGGAAATAGAAAAGAGTCAGGGCTTTAACTTCCTAAAGAAAATGGTTTAACAGACACAACTGGAGGTCCCAGGCTTCATTCAGCTGCCAGAGCCCCTGAAGACCCGAGTAGGAGCAGGCGTGGGGCTTTTCAGAACAGAGAAGGGTGTACAGGTCCGCATTTGGTTCAAGCAGGATTTCATCTTTAACCGCTGCAAAACCTGTGGCTGGATTAGAAAAACTGTCCCAGATTCGTGTGCCTCTAGGTTGAGGTCATGGGCGCCATCCCACCCCCAAAACTGTCAGAACACTTCTTTCGGGAGCTGTGTTGGCAAGTCTTGCAGTCTGTTGATTGATCAAGATCCTGGGACAGGAAAGGCCCCCCAAAAATATGGACGGGCTGTTGCCAGGGGCTCCAGGGAAGGGGAAAATGGGATGGGGGTTACTGTTTAATGAGTAAAAGAATTTCAGTCTTGGGGCACCTGGGTGGCTCAGTGGGTTAAAGCCTCTGCCTTCGGCTCAGGTCACGATCCCAGGGGCGTGGGATCGAGCCCCACATCGGGCTCTCTGCTCAGCGGGAAGCCTGCTTCCTCCTCTCTCTCTGCCTGCCTCTCTGCCTGCTTGTGATCTCTGTCAAATAAATAAATAAAATCTTAAAAAAAAAAAAAGAATTTCAGTCTTATGAGATGAAAAGAGTTATGCGGGTGGCTGGTGATGATGGCTACCCGCAATGTATTTAACACCGTCGAACTGTGTGCTTAAAAATGGCTAAGATGGCAAATTTTATATTATGTGTACTTAACTGTAATTAATGAGAAAAAACCTAAGTACAGCCACCTCTTAATGTTAGACCTTGGCAAAAATATAAATAAATAAATAAAATTAAGAAAAAAGTGATGGAATGTTAGCCAAAAACAAAGCCAAAAAACAACCAGTATGGATGACCCATGAAAACACGCTAAGTGAGAGAAGCTAGACGCAAAAGGCCACGTGGTACATAATTCCATTGGCATAAAATGTCCATAGTAGGTACATCAACAGAGTGGAGGGCAAACTGGTGATTGCCCAGGGCTGGGGAGAGGCGTGCAGGGTTTCCCTTTGGGATGATTAGAAAGTTCTGGAACTGGATGGTGGTGATGGTTGCATAATAGTGTTAATATACTTAATGCCCCCGAACCATGCACTTTGAAATGCTTGATGGGTGCCTGGCGGCTCAGTCGGAGGAGCATGCTATCTTGATCTCGGGGTCATGTGTTTGAGCCCCACATTGGGTGGGAGATTACATAAATAAACAAATAATCAAACTTAAAAAAATAAAATAAAATGCTTGCCCTAGTAAGTTTTATGTTCTTTGTATTTTGCCCCAATTTTTAAAAAGGGAAGGAAAGAAAAAGGAGGCCAGTGGTCAAAGACAAGGGAAACTGAAGACCTGCTTTAATACCTCTTCTCAGGGCTGACACTGCCTCCATTCTTCTTTCTTTTTTGTGTCAGGCGGCACCCAGAAATGCTGGAATCTTCATGGCAGATGCCGCCAGAAATGCTCCAAGAGAGAAAGGGCCTATGTTTACTGTACCAATAATAAACTGTGCTGTGTGAAGCCCAAGTTCCAGCCAAGAGAAAAGCTATGGCCATTTTAAGTTCTTTGAAGCCTGAAGCCTTGAAAACGCAGATGGAGCTGCCCTGTCCCTGGACCGCAGGGGATTCCTAAATTCTGTCAATAAACATGTGTGGCTGATCTCTGTGTTCGTCTCTTTGTCTACCCCAGCAGTTCTCAGGAAATCCCCTTTCAGGTGAAGTCAAAATATTTTCGTAACAATAACCATAAGAGAGTATTTGCCTTTTTCAGTCTCATTCTCTCACAAGTGTGCGGTGGAATCTTCCAGAATCTATGTGACATATGATGATATCATTGTTCCATGAGTTGATGAAAAGTGTGTTTATGTATCCTGATGTTCCTAGAATTTTTTAAGGTAGCAGGGTGTTCATTTTCAGAGATTAACTCAGATTGTTCTCGATAATTCTATTGTGCTCTGACTAGCCATCTTTAGTCATTATTCATCTCTGTAACCTCATGATCATCTAATAATAAATCATTACTTTGAAGGGGCTCCTGGGTGGCTCAGTCCACTAAACCTCTGCCCTTGGCTCAGGTTGTAATCCTGGGGTCCTGGGATGGAGCCATATGGTCAGCTCCCTGCTCAGCGGGGAGCCTGCTTCTCCCTCTCCCTCTACTATTCCCTCTGCTTGTGCTCTCTCTCTCTCAAATAAATAAATAAAAATCTTTTAAAAAATCATTACTTTGAAATTCCAAAATGTTCCTCTGTACCTGTATGCAAACCCGAGGAGAACCGAGAACACGTCGCTCTCTTGGTTTGCAGAAGCTATACTCTCCCTGAGTGAAAACAATACTTACTCTACACTCCGCAGTTCCTGTAAATACAATTTCTAGCATACGATTGAAAGATATTAAAAGACCTTGACAAAGGAAGGAAAATAAGATGCATGACATAACCAATTGACTAAAAATAGCCAATAGCAGCAAATCCAAACGTGGAACAGGTGTTGGACTTCACAAACAACTTTAAAGATTGATTGATTGATTGATTGATTGATTTGACAGACAGAGATCACAAGCAGGCAGAGAGGCAGGCAGAGAGAGAGGAGGGGAAGCAGGCTCCCTACCCAGCAGAGAGCCCGACACAGAGCTCGATCCCAGGATCCTGGGATCATGGGATCATGACCTGAGCCGAAGGCAGAGGCTCCAACCCACCGAGCCACCCAGGCGCCCCTTCACAGACAACTTTAAAATAACTATTACAAACATGTTAAACTAATTAGAGGGAAAGGTTAAAAGGATGTATAATTTAAACTAATACACAGAGAAATACTATATCATTTTTTTATTGCTGCATGACAAATCACTCTAAAACCTAGTGGATTAAAATAACAACTATTCATTCATTCTCAGATTTCTGTGTGTGAATTGAGTGGTTCCTCTGGTCTTCTCATCTGGGGTCACCCATATGTCTGACTGCATCTCTGTCCATGTGACCTTTCTGTTTCAAGGAAGTTCACCTTGGCTTCTTACATGGATAGCTAGGTCTAAGAGGGTAAGCCCCAATATGCAGCATTTTCAAACTTCTGTTATCATGCTTTCTTAAATCCCATTGGCCAAAGCAATATTTGCTTTTTTTTTTAACAATTTTTTTTTAAGATTTTATTTATTTGCCAGAGAGAGAGAGAGAGTACACACAAGCAGGCAGAGAGGCAGGCAGAGACAGGCAGAGGCAGCGAGAGAAGCAGGCTCCCTGCCGAGCAAGGAGCCCGATGCGGGACTTGATCCCAGGACTCTGGGATCATGACCTGAGCCGAAGGCAGCGGCTTAACCAACTGAGCCACCCAGGCATCCCCAATATTTGCTTTTTAATTTAAATTTTAGTTAGTTAACATACAGCGCAATATTGGTTTCAGGAGTAGAATTTCGTGTTTCATCACTTATATGTAAGACCCAGTGCTCACCACAAGTGCCCCCTTTAAAGCCCAACGCATTTAGCTCATTACCCCTCACCACCCACCTCCCCACTATCAACCCTCAGTTTGTTCCCTATCATTAAGTGTATTACGCTAAATGAAATATGTCCATCAGAGAAAGACAAATACTATATGATCCCACTCATATGTGGAATTCAAAAAGAAAACAGAGAACACATGGGAAGGGGGAAGGAAAAAAAGGAGAGAGGGAAAAAACCTAAGAGACTCTTAATGATAGGACGGGGAAAGGGGGGAGGGGGAAGGGGGGAGAGGGAAGGGGGGAGAGGAAAGGGGAAAGGGCAGAGGGAGAGGGAGAGAGAGAACTCAAGCAGAGGCCTCACTGAGCAGGGAGCCCCAGGCAGGGCTCGATCCTGGCACCCAGAGATCATGACCTGAGTGAAAGGCAAATGCTTAAAGGATGGAGCCACCCAAGCGCCCCCAACATGACTTTTACAAAGGCATTTTTCAGCTTCCACTCCAATTATAAACTGCTTATTCTCTGTATTTCCCAAGTCTATTCCCAAATTCTTGTCCTTTTTTTTTTTAAGATTTTATTTATTTATTTGACAGACAGAGATCACAAGTAGGCAGAGAGGCAGGCAGAGAGAGAGGAGGAAGCAGGCTCCCCGCCAGGCAGAGAGCCTGACGCCGGGCTCCAGCCCAGGACCCTGGGATCATGACCCGAGCAGAAGGCAGAGGCTTTAACCCTCTGAGCCACCCAGGTGCCCCATGTTCCCAAATTCTTGGAACAGAATCTTCCTGATGTAGTTCATCATTTTGTACCAAGCCACCTGGTAGGTCGCCGGCCAGTTTATAAGATTAGCTTGGCTTGGGGAGGTCCCCACCTCTTGTCCAATCAGCTGTGTCTGGGGCATGGGGAAGGCAGGGGGAGTGGTCTCCTGGTCTGCATACGACTGTCACTTCATATGACTGTCACTGCATATGACTGTCAAGGCTCTGAGCAGGGCTGCAAGAGCATATATGGATGGTTCATGCTGTGTCCCATGTATTCACATTTCCATGTATCCTTGCTATAAACTCCTATAGGGAGGAATACGTCTTTGTGAAATACCGAGCCCCTATGCTTAGGGAGAAACAAGCATCAGTAAAACTCGGGTCTTCCTGGTGGAATTCTGAGGAAGGTTACCTGTGGCCCCTCTCTCTATCCCCTCATGAGTTCCAACTAATCTATTGGTGAGAGCTCGATGTTCCCAGGGTCCTCTTAGACCCAATCCTCCTTTTTATAGTAAATATTTTGCAGGGGCACCTGGGTGGCTCAGTCAGTTAAGCATCTGCCTTTGGCTCAGGTCATGATCCTGGGGTCCTGGCAAGGAGCTGCTCAGCAAGGAACCTGCTTCTCCCTCTCCCTCTGCTGCTGTCCCCCACTCCCTGCTTATGCTCTCTCACTCTTGCTATCTTTCAAGTTAATTAATTAATTAATTAATTTTAAATGGGTAAATAAATAAACATTTTGCAGTGCCCCCTTTCTGTCCCAAAATAAAATTCATAAATATTGTAACCTATCTACTCATATAATTGCAAGGAAAAATATAAAAATAAGCCCTAACCATAATATAGGGGAGAAAAGAGACTGTTTCATAATAATATATATTTTGATATGTAAATACATTTAAAGACATAATGAAATATGTCAGATCTTGTGCCCATACAGAGCATGAGTGCAAGAGCTACAAATGCAGGCTCAAATGCATTGTCCATATGCACAATTCAAATACTACTC
Source organism: Martes martes (assembly GCF_963455335.1). Taxonomy (NCBI): domain Eukaryota; kingdom Metazoa; phylum Chordata; class Mammalia; order Carnivora; family Mustelidae; genus Martes; species Martes martes. The sequence continues at coordinate 25,970,786 of NC_137896.1, read as the reverse complement.
CAAGTGTTTGCTCTCTGTATCCTGACTTTCCAAAACGGTAAACAACTTGGGTAAAGTTCTAACCAAAACAACGTATAATCATTCCTTGATTTACACAGTAGTTTCATTCCAGGAAAATTCAATATGCAAAAACAAAAAACAAAAAACTTGCAAAACAGCCTTAGATTCTGGGCTCAGAGAATTATAAATGGGTTTCTCACCTACATAAATGTCTAGCAGGACATCTGAATTTTGTTTGGGAAATGGGTCAATACTTCATTTCCCAGGTCAGTCACACACATAGCATGCCATCTTGCATCCCAGGTCCCCCACCTACTAAATTCCAGTAAGGACTCCTTTAATTTTGACTACCAAAGGAAAAAAAACAAACAAACCAAAAAACCACCAGCAAATTTCAAAAATCACCCCTAGAGGGCAGTGTCTTCCCGTTGAGAATCATCCATCTGCCGTGAACAGAGTCCTTTCTCTCTGGTGGGTCTGTTTGTAAAATAAATGTAGCTGCATCATAAGCTTGAATAACTTACCCAAATTTAACTAAGTGTGCTCCAAAGAAAAGATAAAGGGAGAAATGAGGTTTTGGGTGGGTTTTTTTTTTTTTTTCGAAAAATTTTCTTGCCTTTATTTTATTTATTTATTTATTTATTTTTGGAGGTTTATTTATTTGAGAGAGAGACCGAGTGGGCATATAGGGGAAGGGGCAGAGGGAGATAATCTTCAAGAGGACTCCCTGTTGAGCTCAGAGCTTGACAGGGGCTCATTTCAAGACCCTGAAATCATGACCTGAGCCAAAGCCAAGAGTCGGACACAAGCAACTCAGCCCCCAGGCACCACCCCCTCCCCTTACTTTTTAAATCAACCTAGTTTTGCCTTTCTGAAGGTGGTATAAATAGAGTCAGTATGTACATCTTTGTATATGGTTTCTTTTGCTTAACATAATGTTTTTAAGATTAACTCACGTCGTGTGTATCCGAGTATATTGTTACTGTTGTTTATTGTTTATTATTGTTAGTGTTGTACTGTATAGATGTAATCCAATTTATCCAGTCACTTCCTGGACATTTGGGTTATTTCCAGTTACAGGATATTAGAAATAAAGCTGCTATAGGGGGTGCCTGAGTGTCTCAGTTGTTAAGCGTCTGCCTTCAGCTCAGGTCATGATCCCAGGGTCCTGGGATCGAGCCCTGCATTGGGCTCCCTGCTCAGCAGGAAGCCTGATTCTCCCTCTCCCACTCCCCCTGCTTGTGTTTCCTCTCTCATTATCTCTCTCTGTCATAAATAAATAAAATATTTAAAAAAGAGAGAAGAGGGGTGCCTGGGTGGCTCAGTGGGTTAGGCCTCTGACTTTGGCTCAGATCATGATCTCAGGGTCCTGGGATCGAGTCCGGCATCGGGCTCTCTGATCAGCAGGGAGCCTGCTTTCTCCTCCCTCTCTCTCTGCCTGCATCTCTGCCTTCTTATGATCTCTCTCTGTCAAATAAATAAATAAAATCTTTTTAAAAAATAAAAATAATAAAAATAAAAAAGAGAAGAAATAAAAAAGCTATAAACATTAATAGAGAAGTCTTTGTATACACATATTTCTATTTATTTATAAGTAACTCTTATAAAAGTTACATTCAACTGTTTTTCCAAAGGGGCTGTCCATGTTACATTCCCATCAGCAAGGTATTAGCATTCCAGTTGCTCCATATCTTCACCAACACTCACTTTGGTCCATTTTTTTTTCTTTTATCTTAATCATTCTGGTGGGTGTGTGATGGCATCCCATGATGGTTTTGATTTGCATTTCCCTGATGCCTCATGATTTTGAACATCTTTTCATGGGCTTAGCGTCATTTGTATACCTACTTTTGTAAAATGTCTAAAATATTTGCCTACTATATTATTAGACTGTCTTTTTCTTGCTGGTTTGTAGGAGCTCTTCGCATATTTTGGAAATGAGTCCTTTGTCAAATTTATGAATTGCAAATATGAGCAATAGTAGTCCAAAGAAACCAGAAGAATGCCTCCTGGAGCCAGTGGCTGTGTGCATGAGAGATGGGAATTGCCTCGATTCCCATGCAGGAAAAGCACACAGCAATGAAGGCATTACACTGTGTTGTGTGATTCAACTGTGGAGAGGTACTTCTTTTTCACAGAAATGGCCATTGATGAAAGGTACTGTGTAAGGTATACAGTCCATGGTATCGTGGTGACAGGTGGTGGTTACCATTGTGGTGAGCACAACATAGAGGGGTCAAATCACTACGTTGTACGCCTGAAACTAATGTAACATTGTGTATTGACTGGACTTCAATGAAAATATAAATAACAGGGGGCACATGGTTGGTTCAGTCGGGGAAGCAGCGTGAGGCTCTTGATCTTGGGGTTGTGGGTTTGAGTCCCACGTAGGTGTAGAGATTACTTAAAAAAACAAAATCTTTTATAAATAATTAAAATACATCTTTTTAAAAAGTCTATTTTTCTATTTTTCTTTAAAAAAGAAAAGAAATATCCCCTACACATAACCAATAACTTCCTTTGGTGTATCGCCAGAGAAACTTGACCTGTTCCATTGGGGGAAGAAAGTTCACTTTGAATGGCAGTCTCCAGAAAGGTGCCTTCCTGAACCATTGCCAAAGAATTTGTGGCCACACGTGATTGTTGCCTGGCTCTCAGACTTTGAGGTAGCCCTGGCACAATAAGCATATTCCACTCAACACTTTGCCACGGAAAACCCTGGGTGAGGAAGGGAGCAGGGGGCCACCAAATCTTACCCCAAACCCCCTACAGTGCCTGTCATCTTCACCCATTTGTTCTTTTCCCTTCTGTAAGCCCAAAGGGATCCACCTGCCAGTGGAACAAGAACTCCTCTAATCTCTAATAGAAGAGTCTATATGTAAATGCGGATAGTGCTCGTTTGGGCAGCACATATACTAAAATTGAACAGATACAGAGAAGATTGGCATGGCCTCTGTGCAAGGATGACACGCAAATTCGTGAACCGTTCCTTATTTTTTGCCTGTCAGGCTCCCTGCTCCTCAAGCCTGTTTCTTTGTCTCCCTCTGCCCCCACCCCCCGGCTCATGTGCAGGAGCACGTTCTCTCTCTCAAATGAATAAACAAGGGGCACCTGGGTGTCTCTGTGGGTTAAGCCTCTGCCTTCAGCTCAGGTCATGATCTCAGGGTCCTGGGATCAAGCCCCTCATAGGGCTCTCTGCTCAGCAGGGAGCCTGCTTCCCCCTCTCTCTCTGCCTGCCTCTCCGCCTACTTGTGATCTCTCAAATCCGTAATCTCTCAAATATGTAAATAAAATCTTTTTTTAAAATGGATAAACAAAATCTTTTTTTAAAGCACATATATATGAATATAACATATTATGTATTATGCATTTATATATATATGAATAGTATGTATACCATGTATACTAGTAAACACACACACACACACACACACACAGAGGTTTGTAACATTTAAAAAAAAATATATGTGTATCACCTCCTGAGAAAATATGTAACAAAAGTTAACGGGGAGGTGGGTGGGGGGTGGGAGAGGACTGCACCTGGCTGGCTTGGTTAGAGGGGCATGTGACTCTTGATCTCAGGGTTATGAGTTCAAACCCCACGTTGGGTGTAGGAATTACTTAAAAATAAAATCTTTAGGGGTGCCTAGGTGGCTCAGTCAGTAAAGCATTCGATTCTTGATTTTGGCTCAGGTCATGACCTCAGGGATTAAGATTCTCTCTCTCCCTCTCCCTCTACCCCTCCCCCTACTCTTGCTCTCTCTCTCTTTCTCTCCTCTCTCTCTCTCAAATAAATAAATCTTAGAAACATAAAATGAAAATAAAATCTTTTTTTAAAAGGCTAACAGAGATTATAAGAGTGGTAAATATTTTGGGGGCGCCTGGGTGGCTCAGCGGGTTAAAGCCTCTGCCTTCGGCTCGGGTCATGATCCCAGGGTCTTGGGATCGAGCCCCATGTCAGGCTCTCTGCTCAGCGGGGAGCCTTCTTCCTCCTCTCTCTCTCTCTGCCTGCTTCTCTGCCTACTTGTGATTTCTGACTGTCAAATAAATAAATAAAATCTTAAAAAAAAAAAAAGATGGTAAATATTTTGAAACTCATCTATGTTTTATTTCCCTACAATGTGTTCTAACCATTCTACTCAAGTAATAAAAATTGGAAAATTTTAAAGAAGTTTTGGGAGACATTTTAGTGCTAAAAATCTTGTTTTGGCAGACTGTCTAAGCACATATGGAAATGCTCGTGATACATTGGTAAGTAAAAAACAAAACAAAACAAAGACATAAAACCAGGACACCAAAAAGTATGTGCAGTTTTATTCCTTTTTATTTGCAAATCCCATTTTACATATATTTTATTTGTGGGTATTTATGTGTAGTGAAAATACTGATGATGTTTGCTTTCTTATTTGTGCTTCTGTTTCCCAAGTTCTCTCCAATGAACATGTATTACTTGTAAATTTTAAAAAACACAAGTAAGGGTGAATCTGGAAGATAAAATCAAGTGCCAGAGGACCAGTGTGGAGTCCTAGCAACACCATTTACTGGGTGTATGACCTGGACAACGCTTCACTAAGAGCTTCAGCTGCCTTCCAGAAAAGGAGGGGATAATAGTACCATGACTATGAGAATTAAATGAGATGAGGTGTGTAAAGCTGTTGGTCCTTACTAATAATGGCCAAGTGATAGTATTGTTATCACTAGCTCAGCCACTCGATGACTCCCTGGGGAATGTTTGTGCTCTGAAATAGTGCTGCTGAATGCCAATACACAGCAAAAATCCCTTCTGTAGCATTGTCCACCCCCCTAGCTCACCTTGCATACCTCCAGGGCCAAGGAGCGCTCTTGCTCCCAAACATTTCCCTTCACAATGGCCTGTCCTACCCATGTGTGGCTACTGTTTATCTGGGAAGAAACCTTGACCTGAAGTTCAAAGATTTAAGTCCACATCCCAGCTCCATGCCTCAGGAGCTGTGTGGCTTTGGACAAGTCACTCCCCCACTCTGAGCTTGAGAGCCTCATCTGTGAAGTATCTTGAGGAAACTTCCACCCTAGAATTGCCTCATCTCCTTAGCCTGCTAGGTGCATCCGTATGACTTAGGCGGTGGGATTTAGGCTTAGACGATGGTCTGTTAGGGTGCTGGGTGGGAAACTGTCCTGCACATGTGAGGTGTGAGCTTCCAAAAAAACCTATCTAGACTGCTGGGTCTCAGTTCAGTCCCTAGAAGGGTGATGGTTGCCTTCAACGTAATGCTCTGAGAGAAACACAGCATTGCTTCTGGAATATTCCTGCCAAAAATGCATAAGCTGAATTCAGTCATGAGGACACATCAGACAAACTCAAACTGAGGGATGTTCCACAAAATAACTGGCCTGTCCTCCTCTAAGACATCAGTGTCATGAAACACTGAAGAAAGGCTCCAGGTTAAAGGAGGTCAAAGAAATTGACAGCTGACTGCACTATGTGATCCAGAGGTTTTGTTGGGCTATACAGGACTTTTTTGGAAGAGCTGGTAAAAGCTGAACAAGATCTGAAGATTAGACCATAGAATTTTGTCAATGTGAATGTCCCGAGTTTTGTCATTGTACTGTGGTTATATAAAAAAATGCCTTTGTTTTTAGGAAAAACCCAGTGAAGTATTTAGGCCTAAAGGGGCTCATGTCTGACATACAGATAAATACACACACATATATTTATATTTTTTATATACACACATAGAGAGAGAGAGAAGAAAAGATAAGGTAAAAGTGATAAAATGTTAATATTTGGGAAAACTGGGTGAAGGATCTACGGGAATTCTTTGCATTGTTCTTGCAGATTTTCTGAAGTCTGAAATCTGTGGAGAAGAAGGCCAGCGGCGTGACTCTGGCTCTGGAGAAGAGACAGTTTTACGGAGCCCTGACAGAGTACGGGAGAATCTCATCTGACCCCACAACCACCCCATTCAGAGCTAGGATGCCCATTTTGCCGGGGAGGATTCTGACATCAGATGCAGGAAGGGACTTGCCCTGTGCTCACAGCCCGAGGCCTGGACGTGGCAGAGCTGGCGTATGAAGTTGAATCTGACTCCTCACGCCTCAAACTCATCACCATCTTCACTGCAACAAGGTCACAGACTCCCTGCACCATGTCTGGGACTGAGCAAAGAAAACATAGCTTCTCCACTCTTTGTAGAATAACGCAGGGGGGAGGGGTCAGAGGGCAGAACTAAACTTAGTTCGCCCCAGTATAAAACTTGGTCTAATTCAACAACTTCAATATTCTCTTGAGGTTTCTTGAATTCAGAGAGACTCGGTCTCTTTGGTATAATTGCTCAGGATTCCTGATTCCTCCTTTCCTCCCCTCCTTCTCCCAAATAGGACCGCTGTGCTAGGGATGAGGAGTTTCAGTGACCGGCATCTGCTGGAATCTGGATGTTGCTGAAAACATCCACTGGCTTTCTAGTGGCAGCTGGTTGCTGGTGAACTGGTCAGGCGTCCTGCTGATCCATCAAGGCCTACTGGTGATACTGGCTAAGGCCACCTCACATTGGCTCGCTGTAGTTCTGTGGCCAGCTCTGGGGTTCTTATCTGATTCTCTTTCTAGGCTCCCAACACAAAGCCCACTCCACCCCACCACACTGGGTCCTAAAACAGGCCCAGAGGCCATCGGCTCAATGTCTAGGTCATCCAGAAACTGAGGGGGATACAGAGGCAAGGCTGATACTCAGGAAGCATGCTTTGTTATTAAAATAATTCAGTACTTTCCTCCTGGTTGGTAAAAAGCGGTTGCCCGAGAGCCTTCCGTATCCCCTCCCCCCTCCTCCAGTCCAGCCGCCTCTGGCACCTTCCCAGGTCCCTTTCATACCAGCAACTAAAGGGTTAACACAGCTGCTAGCCTCCAAGACTCTGCTCCAGCCCTGAGACTCACTCCCTCCTGATGGTCAGTATTTTGAATAGCACCACTCTTCTTAGCCAGGCCAAGCAGGGGCCTTTCTCTTACTCAAGACTACCCTGAACTCCTCTGAAAAGTCTCAAAGGACAGTGGATGAGAGCCCTTCTGTCCTTGGCGTTCCCTTCACCTTATTGAACGTGCCTGCCCCTGTCTGGGCTCCCCCCCAGGAGAGGGTGGGTCCACACGGGAGGTCTTCCCCAGCTCCCTTCCCCCACCCCCAGGTCCCGTCTACTATCCCCGCAAATACATTCTTCCCAGCCTCCCTGACACCGGAAGCTGCCGGCCCATAGCCATGTGACACAGCTCTGGCCCCTGAGAAGGAGGCAGAAGTCTGCTGGGGACAGTTCCAGGGACAGCGTTTGCTTTCCTGGTAAAAGTGAGAAACTCGCTCAGTTCAACCCTCCCCCTGCTTCCTGCTTTAAACAATGACGTGGCGCTGAAGTTTTGGAGGCCATAGGGGACCCAACAGGATGCTCGCCCGATGTGGTTTCTGCCTAACTCCAGATAAGCCCCTGCAAGTTGAGATACCTATTTTTCAGCCAGATGTCATCCTGATGCAGGGTAACTGGCATGTGACTCTGTCAGCCTACCTCCCAGACTGCTCACGTTTTCTCCCGGCCTTCCCGTGCCCACGGTTCCCTGGGTCTGGCCGAGGCCCACTTCTCCCCTCTCTGCTTACCCTGCATAAGTGAAAACTGTTTTCCTAAAAGCCTGTGGTCTTTTCCACCTGGCCAGGCCCTTGCAGTACTAAAATAGGAGATAAAGGAACCTAGAGAAATCCTTTCGCTCTTGAGGGCCTGCCTTTTAAAATGCCAAAGGATATTAACTCTACCATTATTCATCCTTTCTGTAATTAACTCATTAACATTATTATTAGCTCACATTGTTACTATTAACTCTAACCTCCTTTTTGCATTCTTTCTATAAGGTCCAATTCTCCTGATATTATCATTTATCCCCACTGCATGGATGAGAAGACTCAGGATGCTTGCGGAGATTGGGTAATTTTTCCAGAGTTGGAGAGAGCAGAACGAATCTTATAGGCAGACCTGAAACCATTTACCGAGGTCATTAATACCCACTGGCCCTGGGCGCCTCGCCTCCCTTCACCAACCATCCCTCCATCCCGGCCATACCAGGACCTCGTGCACCCCCATACCCTCAGCACGGGGTGGCCTGGTGGTGAGCAAGCAGCAAAGGAGACAGTCAGCAGCAGGTGTTTATTGGAGAGCAAGGGTGCCAGCCCCAGAACCACCTCCACATATTAAGGCTTAGAGGCCAGAGGCCTGATTCCATAGGGGAGGCAGCACAGGGAGGCATCTGGGCACATGTGCATGTAGGTTTCTTGCCTTGTACAGTAAGTCCGGCAGGCCCCCTGGCCCTTCCAGCACCGCTTAAATTCACTTCTCCCTAGGCAGAGGAAGACCACAGGTCACAGGGCAGCCCAGGCATTGCAGGTTAGACTGCTTTGACCATACATCAGGGGTTAAGCCACAGGTCACAGATAAAACCCCTGACCACAAGCTAGACCATGGGACCCACATTAGATCACAAGTCTGATCTTTTGTTAGCTCTCCGGTCATTGTGTTGGGCGACTGATTACACAACAGCCCACAGGTCATAACTTAGGCCACAGGACAGGAACTCTGACCACAAGTCAAGGGGTTAGATTAGATGGAAGAGATTAGACCCCTAGGCACAGATGAGACAATTAGTTACAAATGAGCCCTCAGATTTCAGTCCAGATTAGCCCGTAGGTCACAAGTTAGACCACTAGCTATAAGTTAAAAACCGATTTCCTTTTTTTTTTTTTTAGATTTTTTTTTATTTACTTAGAGAGCAAGTGAGGGGAGGGGCAGAGGGAGATGGAAAGAGAATCTCAAGCAGACTCTGCATTGAGTTTGCAGCCTGACATGGGGCTTGACCTCACAACCCAGAGATCATGACCTGAGCTGGAATCAAGAGTCAGATACATATCCGACTGAGACACCCAGGTGCCCCTGGAAACTAATGTCTTGTCCACCCACCCCCTGCTCAGGTACACTCTAAGCACTTTTTAATCACAACACTATACAATTACAGTTGGTCTTATTATGATCCCCGTAATACAAGGTAAGGAAACTGAGGCACGGGAAGGTTAACAACCTTGCCCAAGATTACAGAGACATGAGGAGCAGAACCACGATTCAAACCCAGATAATCAGGCTCTAAAGTCCACACTCATAACCATGACACAAACTCCCTGGCACACATAGGGACCCGTTAAATATTAGCCACGGGCCATGGAAAACATAGGGTTTTGGAGGAACAGTTCCTCCTGTACCCCCTCTAAGGGTCTCTGGTCACAGCCTGAGGCATCGCCTTCATTTATTCATTCAACAAACCTGGGCCATTGGGAATACCACAATGAACAAGATGGGCCAAGGTCCATGCCCTCAAGGAGCTTCTAGAAGGAAAGGCAATTCATACCCTAGCGAATAAATACAATCACTAGAACTGTGGAAAGCGTCCCGAAGGAAACCATCAGGATATGGTGATGGCCAGTTAGAACAGGTGTGCAAATTCGAGGAGAGAGGCAGGCTCAGGCAGACCTTTCTGTTTCAGCAGGATTTCTAGGCATGTGACCCAGGTGGACAGAGAGCAGCTCTGAAGAACTGAGCTGAGCAGGAGCTGGAGGGGAAAGGCTTCCACCCCTCTCCCTCGATTAAAAGAGATCCCACGGGGGCGCCTGGGGAGCTCAGTCAGTTGGGTGTCTGACTCTTGATTTTGGCTCCAGTCATGATCCCTGCGTTGGGCTCTGGACTCAGTGCGGAGTCTGCTTGGCGTTCTCTCTCTGCCTCTCTCTCTCTCTACCCCTCCCCACCATGTTATCTCTCTCTCTCTCTCTCTCAAATAAATAATTCCTTAAAAAGAGAGAGAGAGAGAGAGAGAGAGAGATATCCCACAGAACCCTCCCAATGGACCAACCCATGAGTGTTATTCTGCCCTGTCGACCAGCCATCCTTCCATCCTGCCAAGGTAGAGAATCTTAGAACGAGACTGACCTGGCCTCGAAATCTCTACAAGGCAGAGGGTCCACCCTCTGAAGGAGGCATGTGTATAGCGGTTAGCGGACGGCGTGAACCCAGCTCAGATCCAAATCCCAGCTCTGCCAGTTGCCGGCTTGGCCTCAGATTCCTCCTCTCTGGAACTTCCCCGCTTTCAGGGAGCAGCTATACGGACTTTCATCATTCTAGCACAGTGCCTGGCACATACTAAACACCCCATTCATGGCAAGCGAAATTATCAGAGTGACAGTGTAGAGGGCGGAGCAACCGCAGCCCATTCGCCGCCAAGCCTCTCCTTTCATAGGTCAGGACAGGAAGCGACTTACCCAGCTTTTCCCAGCCAGTAAGTGGTGGGTTCTGGAATCAGAACCCAAGACTCTGACTCCCAAGTGAGGGCAGTTCCTATAACTACTCTTAACACATCATCATATTTTGACCTTCTGATGACCCGGAGACCCAGAGTTGCTATTTTCTCCTACATGATCTGTACCTCCCGCCCTCCTCTTCTCTTTGACTTCATCTTCTCTCCTGGTGCACTCCCACTCCAAACCATAACCGGCCTCCTCAAGGCTCCTCAGACACATCCAGCACCCTCCTGCCTCCTGGTGCCTGAGAAGATCTTAATATTCTCACCACAGTCAGATCTCTGCTCAAAAACGACCTTACAGGGGTGCCTGGGTGGCTCAGTGGGTTAAAGCCTCTGTCTTCAGCTCAGGTCATCATCCCAGGGTCCTGGGATCAAGCCCCACATAGGGCTCTCTGCTCAGTGGGTAACCTGCTTCCCTCTCCCTCTCTGCCTGCCTCTCTGTCTACTTGTGATCTCTGTCTGTCAAATAAATAAATAAAATCTTTTAAAAAAACAAAAACAAAAAAAACGACCTTACATGAAGTGGTGAAGATACCTGAGACTGACTTCATGATAGTTCACTAAAACCAGGCTGGTTCATGGTGACAATTGTTGAGATTGGGTGAAGGTACACCGGGGTTTGTTATACCATTTTTAAATTTATGTTTGGCATTTTCTAAAATGAAAAGGTTTCTTTTAAAAATACCATTACAGGGGTGCCTGGGTGGCTCAGTGGGTTAAAGCCTCTGCCTTCGGCTCTGGTCATGATCCCAGGGGCCTGGGATCGAGCCCCACGTTGGGCTCTCTGCTCAGCGGGGAGCCTGCTTCCTCCTCTCTCTCTGTCTGCCTACTTGTGATATCTATCTAACAAGTAAATAAAATCTTTAAAAATAAATAAATAAATAATACCATTATATTATTCTCTACATTTGCATAAAAAAAGACTCACCTTGTTCTTTATATTAATCTCTCTACATTCATGTAAATTTCAAGTTGTTCAGAATAAAAAATACACAGGGCCTCCCTTGACCATCCCCATCAGCTCTCCCACCCATACCTCCCCCCACCACAAACAAACAACACACTGACCCCTGGCTCTGCTTCTATCCTTCTGAACACTTATCACCACCTGATATATCATGTGTTTATTTGGTTCTTTTCTGTCTAAAATACCAGCACCATGAAAGCAAGGACCTTGTTTTCTTTCCCTGCCAGATCCCCAACAGCTGTCATGGTGTCAACCCACAGTAAATATTCTTCAAAAAATATTTGTTGCGTGAACCCCATTTTAAGGATTAAGAAACTGAGGTGCAGACTGATTTAGGAAGTTGCCCTAAGGGGCCCAGCAGGTCAGAGGTGGGACCAGAACACAAACACTGGTGTAGGCCTCCTCTATCCCCCAGAACCTTGGAGGCTATTACACACACACACACACACACACACACACACACTTACCTGGAGGCAGATGACCCAGGGCCAGGAGAGCCACAATGAGCAGCAGCAGCTGTGTCATGACCACAGAGAACACTGGAGGAGCCAAGCATACTGAGCGTTGCTGCCTGCGGCCCAGCCTTTATCGGGGTGCAGATCAAGGCTGGAGTGTGGGCAACCCGAGGCCTGAGTGGGAGGCTGAGGCTCTGTGAGCCCAAGGATGTAGCTGGATCTCAGCCAGCTCTGCGGCAAACTGCTCAGCCATACAGTGAATGAGCGGCTGAACGGCCGAGCTGGGACTAGAAGCTAAGCTGCACGACAAGACACCAGTCACAGTCTATCTTGTAGGAAAGGGATGCTCAGAAGGCCAAACCACAGAAGGAGGCCAGGCGTGAGGGGGTACAGTGTCTGCCCCGAGCCCTGCGGGGGCTGAGCTAATCTAGAGACTTTCTCTGAGAGTTGCTCTGAGCTGGACACCCGGATCCCCTCAGCCATGACAATGAACCCCACGCACAGGTACAGCCTGGTCTGCAAGGGCCCACATACAAACCCACCCAGGTCCCTCGAGACCTCAAAGGAAGCACCCTGTTCAAAGAGCCTGGATCCTGGTCCCTCGGATGGCTGGAATCACCAGTTCCCTACAGCCAACTGCCCTACTCTATCACAATATGTCTCTCCACCACCAAGTGCCTAAGAAGAATTATTTTTAAAGCCATGGGCGGTGATGGAAAGGGACAGTTGGCTGAGAGGCAGAATCCTGAGCAGCCGGCCCAGATAAGCTTCAGTGTAATCATCCTTTTAGTGTTGTGCTGGAATTAAATGAGCTAATAATCGAGGCAAAGTGCTCAAATCATACCAGCCACAGCCCAAATGTCCAGCAAATATTCATCAGGGAGGGGACAGCCTTTCTTCCAGGCACAGGGCCGCCCCCTACAAGAGTGCTTAACCTAGAACTTGGTGAATGAATGAATGGAATGCCAAAATCGGATATCCAGAAGTCTTCAGTGCAGACTTCCTAGGCTCCCTCCTCCCCTGGAGCCATCTCCCCAGATTAATTCTCCATCCAGAGCTGAGTTTCTCAAAGTGGGGTCCATGAACTCTGCAAGATCACTGGGCATTTGTTTAATATGCAGATTTCTCAAGCCCTCCCCAGAACGGGCTGAATCTGCCTTTCCTGAAGGGTGAGACCTCGGAATCAACATTCAACCAGCTCCCCAGGTGGATTCTGCGAGGGCTAAAGTTGGCGCGCCCCGTCGGTGGCGTGGATGCAGAGGGGGTCCACACCCAGGAATTTAGAAATCCCTTCTTTCCTCTCTCTCGGGCCCCATCCCCCCGCCCCGACACTGCCACTACCACCCCAGGCGAAGGCCTTGCAGCAGTGGGTCAACTGAGCTCTGCGGAAAGTCGAAAAGTCGTTGGGCGGCGGAGGCCTCGGGGCGGGGACCCCGGGGCTGCCCTGACGGGGCGGGGCTGGACGGGGCGGGGTCGCGACTCCTCCCCCGGCCCCGGCGGCTGGGCGGGACCGGCCCGAGGGGCTGCGCGCCGAGGCGGTGGTGCAGCCTGCAGCACCAGGCAGCTGCGGCGGCCGGGGACTCTGGACCCCTCCCCACGCGAGGTAAAGGCCCGCGCAGCCCGCCGCCAACTTAGTCAAGTTGGAGCGGAGTTTGCCAGGCGCCTGACTGGGGGGCGGAGAGCGGGGGGAGGCTCTGCGGCGCAGGCAGGGGCGAGGGAGGCCTCGAACCCACGTCCCGGGGTAAGGTTCCTCCGGCCTGGGGCCTGGTGGGTTGGAGAGCCTCGGACAAGGAGCCCTCCCGGGATCAAGGGACTCACACCCAGGACCCGGGGCGGGGGAAGCTCGGACTCAGACTCCAGGAATGGCACATGCGCCCCCGGGCCCTGTAGGTCCCTTCCCCGCCTCCCTCCAGGACCCTGTCCTATCACCAAAACTGGGTCCCCGCAGCCTCGAAACCCCCACCCACCAACAGCCGCTGGAGGCCGTCGCGCCAGCCTCTCCTGAATTTTTCATGTAGGGGGCGGGCCGAACACGCCGTTCCCATGGCACCAGGGCTCTCGGGTTACAGTCGAGGGAACCCCCAGACTCCCCTCGCCCTTCGCCCTTCGCAATACCAACCCACTCCATCCTGCCTCTTCCTCAGCTCAGCCCTCAGGAGATAGGGCAGCGGAAGGGAACCCCCCAGGGGCCCTCAACCCTCCAACCCCGATCTGAACCTTGGAGAAGAGAACTGTGGGGAAGGGGAGGACCGGGCAATTAAGACGACTTTCGGAACGTAGGTCCCATGTTTCAAATGCGAGGGGCATGTCTGTGTACACGGGTGTGTGCGTGCTTGTGTGGGCATCCCACCTCGCCGCTGCCCCTCTGTCTGTCTCTGTCTGTGTGTCCTAGGGTTTGGGGTCATCCTCAAGGCATAGGAAGTGACCTGTGGGTGTGCAAGCATGTGCTCGTAGCTTGCACACTCACACGTCCCAGCATGACCCAGGTTTACTCTGGCCCCAAAGCCAGGAAGCCCCGACCCCAAGGAGATGAGGCGCCTCCTCCTGTCATTTGAACAAGAGAAGGTTTGGAGGAAGTCCTCTTGGGAGCTCATCTGGACCCTGCAGTGCCTTGGTTCACTACCATTCTTGCTTCTTGCTTACAGAAGGAAGGAAGGAAGGAACAAAGCCCCTCCCACCCAAGGATGACACTAAACACCCAGCAAGACGCAAAGACCTCCCTGCGTCGGCGAGCCAGCACGCCACTGACCCTGTCCCCCCGTGGCCACCAGCCTGGCCTCCTGTGTGGAGCACCTTCCACAAAATCCCAGCATCCCCGGCTGGGCCAGTCAGCCTCCCTCAATCCTCCCACCCGGCAACCTTCGCCTGCCCCCAATGGTTGGTCCTCTGAATCCAGTGACTCCGAAGGCTCCTGGGAGGCCCTCTACCGTGTGGTACTGCTTGGAGACCCTGGCGTAGGGAAGACCAGCCTGGCCAGCCTCTTTGCCGGGAAGCAAGAGCGGGACCTCCATGAACAGCTGGGAGGTAGGGACCCTGTGGGCTGGGTTGAGATGTGGCCAAAGGAGTGAAAGGCCTGTCATCAGGGGCACAAGGCTGCCAAGAAGAGTTGTGCAACTCACACACAGCTCAACTTGAAAGGGCATCATTCACACAGACTATGAAGTGAATGGTCCCCACACACACCCCCACAAGACTGGTGCAGTGCACAGTCTGCACAATGGTCTATAGGAGGGAAATGCCTTGAGTAGTGAGAAGGTTGCCCATTTCTCATGGATGAGGTATATGATTAATTTCCATGTTATAAGGGAAGCAATTCTGAGTTCCATGAATCTCAGATGGAAAGAAATGGCAGGCTTGCACCCCACTCAGAAACTCCCAGCCCTAACTTCCACTGACTCGCAGATCTTCCTAGCCCCACAGACAACCATCCATGGCTACCATGACCTACAGCAAAACTAAGATCCTGCCCCAAGTGGAGACTCCCCAGGTTCCCTTATTCCCAAGAGATGCAGTGAGCCAAAAGGGTCAGGGACCCCAGGATGAGGGGAGACGGGGACAGGACAGAAGAAATGAAGAAGGGTTCCTACAGGACCAGCTGAGAGGACACAGGCTGAGTGCAGAGGGAGGTTGGTTAAAAGCAAAGAGAAAGTGGGGACACTGGCCAGGCCCCTTCTCTAGCCTTGACCCCTCTGAGTGTGAGAACCCTAGATGAGAGGTGTACATATGTACCTATAGGTGTAATAAGTCATATGTACCCGTAGGTGTGACAAATGGGGATACTGAGGCTGGAAGAGGGTAATGTGACCTGCCCAAAGCATACACTAAGTTGGGGACAGAGTGGCACTGGGAGAATTCCCAGCCCAGCTTTAACCCCACCATCCCATGCTCATCAGTCAACCAAACTGGCAAAAGCTTTCTCAGCCCCTACTACACGCCAGATATGATGCTGGCAGCTGGGGAGACATGGGCTCCTTGTGGAGCTTCTTGACCTATCAGGAGAGACAGACATCAAACAAGTGTGGAGCACAAGTGGCGGGGGAGAGGGGGCCCACTGTGACCAGAAAGGGAACTGGGGGGCCACGCCCTCCTCACGCCTGCCCCTCCTCCCTGAGATCTGGTTCTTTCCTTGGTTGCAGAAGATGTGTACGAGAGGACCCTCACGGTAGATGGAGAGGATACCACGCTCGTGGTCATGGACACCTGGGAGGCTGAGAAACGGGTATGGCACAGTAAGCAGGACTTGGGGGGAGGGATGCTGAGCTTGGTACCAGACTCCTGTCCCCTCCTAGGATACAAAACAGCAGAGACACGGCGAGGACATCCGCAGCAGCCCCCAAAACCCACAGTTGCCAAGCAGCCTTTGCAGCCAAAGGCAGAAGAACCTCATGACCTTTTCTCACTCCACTGATCCCCTCTGCAGCCATCCCAGGAGGTGCAAACCTCCACCTCGTCCTCAGCACCCTCATCCCACTGCCCCCCTCCACACGCACTGTGCAGAGGAACACTGCGTTTAGCACCAAAATGCCTGAGGGTAACCCCCCCATACCCTTCTCTTCCTTACCAGTCATGTGGCTTTGTGCAACTGACTCACCACCCTCAGTTTTCTCACCTGATAAATGGGTTAATCATTCCTGCCTTCCTTACCAGCTGGTTTTTTTTAAAGTTCTTAACCAATTTCACAGCGGTGACCAGTTTGGAGCATGCAACAATGCTGAACGTAGGTGAAGGAATGTAAATTATGATCATTCTTATTCCTCATAACTTGGTAGCTAGTAAAGAAGGAAACCAAAGGATGTCCTTCCCTACCGGGTTCCAGAGTAGGAAGAAAACAGCAGGCAAGGATATGCCCCTGTTATTCTTTTCTCACCTTGTTTGAGTTTTCCTTTGTCTTGCTATGCAGATAATACATGCTTATTGTAGAACTTTGAAGAAATACAACCAAGCAGAGAGAAAGATGTAAAAATCACCTGGGAGGGGCGCCTGGGTGGCTCAGTGGGTTAAAGCCCCTGCCTTTGGCTCAGGTCGTGATCCCAGAGTCCTGGGATCGAGCCCCGCATCGGGCTCTCTGCTTAACGGGAAGCCTGCTTCCTCCTCTCTCTCTCTCTGCCTGCCTCTCTGCCTCCTTGTGATTTCTGTCAAATAAATAAATAAAATCTTTAAAAAAAAAAAAAAATCACCTGGGAGCCTATCTCCGTAAAGGGTAGGCCCCGCCCCTAACATGCAAGGAGGCCACGCCTATAGGGTGGGGCTTAGGAGGGCACTGTCCGGTGATTGACAAGAATGGCTGAGAGCTCCAGTGATAGGCGGGAAGGATAGGGAAGATGCTAAGTGGCTGATTCCTTTCCACGAGGATAAAAGGACACCCAGCTCCAAATGAGCATGATAACGATGATGATGGTCCTCCTAGCAGCAGCTGACATTTATGGAGTACCCTCCAAGTGTCAGCCCCTGTGCTAAGCGCTGGATATATGTATTAAGATGTTCACTCAAAACAAATACAATAGGTGAGTATTCTGATCCTATCCTGTTAATGAGGAAATCAAAGCTCAGAGAGCAAATGAGATTCAAACCCAGATCTATACGCCCCGAGCCTGTACTCTTATGCACCAGGACTATCCCTCTCCATCCCCACTGGGAACATCACCTTCTGAGCCTTCAGCTGGGGTTTCACTCCTTCACTCATTCATTCACCAAGAAACACTGGCTGGGTATGAATCATGGGCCAGGACACTGAACACCCAGCAGTGAGTAGGACAGACATGTCCCTTGGCCTCATGGAGGTCACAGGCTGGTGAGGGGCGAGGGGGTCACTTTTTGAATGCAGTTGAAAATCCAGTGGGCAGAGTCCAGTGAATTAAGAAAAGTGATCAACCTGGGAGTCCGATTTGGGAGACCAGGGAGGAAGAGTACTGGAACTGGAATTCTGTGCCCAGCTGGCTTTATGGACTTGAGAATGTTTTCTCTTCTCCTTTGGCCCTTGGACTTCCTACAAGCAAAATGGGGAAACTGAACCAATATCCCTGACTAGTGGAGGCAATTTCCATAGAGGGTCCATGCAGTAGCGGTGCCACCGGAATAAGCTTCCATCCTTTCGACAGATGGGCCCCTTTGGTGTCAGAGAGGAAGGATCTTGGGGTGCCTGGTGGCTCGGTTGTTAAGCGTCTGCCTTCGGCTCAGATCATGATCCTAGGGTCCTGGGATCGAGGCCCACATCGGGCTCCCTGCTTAGTGGGAAGCCTGATTCTCCCTCTCCCACTCCCCCTGCTTGTATTCCTTCTATCGCTCTCTCTCTCTCTCGCTCTCTCTCTGTCAAATAAATAAATAAATAAAAATCTTTAAAAAGAGAGAGAGAGAGAGAGAGGCAGGATCTGCCAGAATTGGATGGACCTTTGGCTTGTGCAGTAGTGCCCTAGCTGGCCTGACCATCAGGGTCACCTAGAGAATATAAAAAAATCAAATATCTGGGGCACCTGGGTGGCTCAGTCGGTTAAGCGCCAGACTCCTGATTTCGGCTCAGGTCACGATCCTAGGGGACGTGAGATGGAGCCCCGCATAGGGCTTCAGGCTCAGCGGGGAGTCTTCTTGCCCCCTCAAAAACAGTGCCTCTGCCACACTCGGTATTTCCTACCCCTGGTCTACTGTCCTCTCCTGTTCATTCCCTCAGACCCTACTCCCCGGTCCGCTCTTGTGCCCTCCCCACACTGTACCAGGTTGAGTTCTTCTGACCTCCTCCCCTCATGCCCCATGGCTCCTCCAGCCACGTGCTCCTGCCTCTTATTGCTACTTATCACAGGGCATCAAAACTCTTGACTTCCAGGGCCTCCCTTCCAGCCCATGAGTTTTTGAAAGATAGGAACGGTTCCTATCTTCCAAAAACTAAACACTTGTAAAGTTGTCACCCAGCTGGTCCAGTCTCAGCATGCTGTCCCTGACAAAAGATTGCCACCCAAAACAGCATATCAAAATTGCTCCATTTCTCCCCTTCCTTGTCAAAGAACTTGCAAGGACTCTGCTTCTTAAATACTCCACCTTGGGGCACCTGGGTGGCTCAGTCATTAAGTGCCTGCCTTTGGCTCAGGTCATGATCCCAGCGTCCTGGGACTGAGTCCCGTGTTGGGCTCCCTGCTCACTGGGAAACCTGCTTCTCCGTCTTCCTCTCCCCCTGCTTATGTTCCTGCTTTCGCTGCCTCTCTCTGTGTCAAATAAATAAATAAAATCTTAGAAAAAAAAAAAAGAATACCCGCCTCTCCCACCCCTTCCCTTACACTCCAGGGTTGCTCCTCCACTTCTCTCTTCAACACTGGCCTGGAAAATGCCTTCCTTTGAAATCAGCCTCCCTTCACACTTCTCTCCCTTCCTTTTGCCTCTCTTTTTAAAAGATTTGTTTGTTTATTTATTTATTTATTTAGAGATGTAGTGAGTGGGGGAAGGGCAGAGGGAAAGGGAGAGAGAATCTCAAGCAGACTCCGCACTGAGCGTGAAGCCTAATATGTGGCTTGGCCCCATAACCCCGAGACCATGACCTGAGCCTAAATCAAGAGTCAGATGCTTAACCCACCGAGCCACCCGGGCGCCCCCGCTTTGTCTCTTAATTGGACTGCAGAAGGCCACAAGAACTGTCTAGCAAGGCTGAACCCTTCTCCGAAACCAGACAGAAGAGCTGAACCCTCCTTAGCGGGAAAGGGAACCAAGAAATCTTTTGACTCCAGTGCCTGGCCTCCAAAAGCAATCAGTGAATGAGAAAATGTAGTGAGGTGTTATTAGCCCAGATTCCCACTCAGACAAACTAAGGCTCAGAGAGGACTGGTGGTTTACCCAAGGTGACACAGAATAATGGCAGAATTTGTCCCCCAAACCTGTCCAGAGTAAAACCTCAGCCCCAGCGCCCCCTTCAGACCATCCCAGCCCCACCTTTCTCAGCCAGGGCCCTCTGGTTGAGAGGTAGGTACCCTTGGAGAATGGGCCTGGGGTCGCTCTGTTGCAGGGTGAAAGCTGGAGACAGGATTCGTGCCTGGAGGTGGGCAGCGCCTATGTCATTGTGTACTCCATCGCGGACAGAGGCAGCTTCGAGAGTGCCTCTGAGCTCCGCATTCAGCTGCGGCGCACACATCAGGCGGACCATGTGCCCATCATCCTGGTGGGCAACAAGGCTGACCTGGCACGCTGCCGGGAAGTCTCCGTGGAAGGTGAGCCCTCCACTCTACCCTCCTCCTCCAGCTTCCTCTCAATCTGCTATCACTCCTCCTCCTCCGGTGCCCTCCATCTCAGGGACTGTCACCCCACCCTTGCCCCCATCGTGCATCTACATGCCTAAGCCTCAAAACTGGGAACTATTCTTGCTTCCTTTCCCACTCCCCCAAACCAGCCGCCAAATCCGTCAGGTCCACCGCCCTTAACCCCACGTTCCCTTCCCCCTGTGTCCACAGTCTCTGCCCCATCCTGGCATCTCCACCTTAGCCTGGGCCAGCGCCTGTACTTCTCTCTCCCCCTTCAATCCGTTCTCCTCGCCAGCTGTCAAGAGTTTTCTAAAACCATATCTGACCTTGTCACTCCTTTGCTTAAAAATTCCCCCTATGGTTCTCCCATGCCCTCAGTCAGAGACACTATCTACCAGGCATGATAGGCCGAGTGCCTACAAGCTCTCCAAAGGCTTACATCTGGGGTCTGAAACAATTATTAGCTCCAAAACACCGTGAGAAAGTTGCAAATTAAAATTTCACAAAACTTTAATCATCTATAAAATACAATATTGTGGCAGCTGACAACTACAAACCAAAACGTTTAGTTACAGATAATTTGTACTCAAAGTGAGGTAGGGAATATTTCAATACGTTCGATAATATTGTCTGGGACCCTAGAAAGATCTCAAAATGGCCCTTCTTTCAGGGCAAAATCTAAAAATGAAGGAAACTGAGAGCCAGAGAGTATAAGCCAGTTCCACGGGGTCACCAGCATCTAAGGACTAGAACCCAGGCCCCTGTCTCCCAGCCTAGTGGCTTCCTGAAGGTGGAAGACCGTATGCTTTGTGAGCAGACAGCCCCAAACTCCCCAGCGTAATCCCCAGAAGACGTTGTTAAAACTCTGGTTCACCGACCTCGTCCCAAACCTACCGAATCAGATCTTTGCCGGTGGGCTCAGGAATCTTCATTTTAACAAGCTCCCCCAGATAACCCTGATGCACAACTCAGACCCCTTACCTGGCCTTCAAGCCCCTTCCCAGCCTGTCTTCCCAGCCTCATTCTGCTCCCAGTATCAGTCACTAGCCTGTGAACTAACTCCTCAGAGCCAGGTCTCATTTACCTCCGACTCCCCTGGTACCCAGCACAAGGTAGGACCAAAAGAAAAAGCGCTTAGCTTGAGACTAAACACAACTCTTCCCACCTTTATGTCCCCCTCTACCTGGCCCGCCTGACCCCGCCCCTCAGAGGGCCGCGCCTGCGCAGTGGTGTTCGACTGCAAATTCATCGAGACATCGGCCACGCTGCAGCACAACGTGGCCGAGCTCTTCGAGGGCGTGGTGCGCCAATTGCGCTTGCGCCGCCGGGACAGCGCGGCCCCCGAGACATCAGCCCCCCGAAGGCGGGCGAGCGTGGGCCAGCGGGCTCGTCGCTTCCTGGCCCGCCTGACGGCCCGCAGCGCCAGCCGTCGGGCACTCAAGGCCCGCTCCAAGTCTTGCCACAACCTGGCGGTGCTCTGAAGCCGCGTGCCCCTCGCCCCCAGGGCTAGCGGAACACTGGGCCGCAACCTGAGCTCCACCGATGCCATCGAGGGGCCACGACATAGTTGCCTGGAGTCTGCACGGTGGGCGGTGCCTGCCCGCTGCCCAGACGGCTGGAGCATCTCCCCTAGCCACAGCTTCAGGCACCCCTCCGCCCCGGGAAGCAGTGGACAGACTATGGGACCGAAGCCTCAAAATGGACACAGAGTAGGTTTTTGGTTTTGTTTTTATGCGCCGCAAGCCTTTTTGTAAAAATCTTTGTCCCTGGGCTCTGGCCAACTCCCCACAATAAACCAGACCAGAAGGGTATCCAGTCTGAATGCCCAGACCTCTTCTTTTGGGCTCTTCCAGGCATCTCCACGTCTCACTGTCCCATCTACACTGGCTGCAGACTGGGTTAGCCTGCTGACCTGGATTCAAGGTCAGTCAATCAAATCACTGGACCGGTTGCATGTTCAGGCCCTTCTCCCAACCACTGGGCATGCCCCCTGGCGCCGGTCTTTTTGGGAGACCCAGTGGTGCACAGACAACCACAATTCAGTGTGATGACCTCCTATTTTTTCCATCAACCCATTTCTTAGATTATAGGTTCATAAAATCTTATTTGGAAGGAATCTCAGCATTCATCCTCACAATATAGTAGCTCTTGTTTGTTAGGAGCTGTGGTTTAAGCTGTCACAACTAGTAACTAATCTTCACAACCCTGTGTACTAATTAGAAAATTAGAAGCACAGGATGGTGAAGATTCATACTCAAGATCGTAGAGCTACTATAAGGGAAGTTGTCAGGATTCCAGCCCCGGCTTGTCAGGCTAGAGTCTGTGCCCTATCCACAATCCTCTCGGAGAATGTGACAAAAAGCTATAGAATTCCAGGGAAATGAACTTTCAAACACAGGTTTGCTTGTAATTTGAAATGGAGGGGAATGCTAGCTAGCCCCATGAAACTCAATCCACTAATCTCCAAGACAGCCACCCCATTTCATCCATCTCACTCATTTTTCTGATGTGGAAACTGAAGCCCATCGAAGGGAAGTGAGCATCCCACGGTCACCCAGCCAGTGAGGGTGAGGACTGGACCCCAGGGCCCAGCCTCCTCCTCTGTCTGCGCAGGAAGGACGAGGTAGTGAGGCATCTGGCCTGGCTGGGGCTGTGAGGCTAGGGCTGGGCCTTAGGGGTCAGGTCAGGAGTTTCCAGCTGAAGGGGAAAAGGGGTGTCACTGCTTTGAGAGGAGAACAAGATGCAAATGGTTTGGACCATCATGTCCCTGAGGCCTGACACCCCTGCCCCCAACCAGCTGTCCGCCCACATGCCTCAGCCACCAGGACCACGGTGCCAAAGAAGACCGGAGCCTGGGCAGATGAGCCATACCCTCTGTCCTCAAGCCCCCAGTCTTGCCACCTGGGCACTGCTGGCATTATTTACCCATCCTAACTCCAGTTTGGGGAAGGGAAGAGGAGGGGAGGTCTTCCCCCACCCCAAGCTGTCTCTGGCCTGCAGTCGTGGGGGAGGGGCTACAGTTGTGGAAAGTTGGCAGAGGCAGCCGGCAGCAGCCGGGGAGTGGAAAAAATGATATCAAACCCGGAAAAATGCAGGCCGGATGAGGGCCTGAGTCGGCCCTGGGAGGTGAGAGGGAGGGAGGCAAGGAGGGAGGGGGCCCCACAGGCTGAGAAAGGAAGACGGGCCAGGGAGAGAGCACAGGAGCTGGTTAGAAGAAAACTGCAAATAATTGCTGTCATTCCTTCCTTTCTTCATCCACAAATATTTATTGAGGGCCTACTAAGTGCAGGGCACAGTGCCAGGCTCTAGGGAGACAGATGGGAATGGAAGCAGTAGGATGCTCTCCCTGGAGCCACCCACCCCCCAATCAGGTGGGGAAAGCAGACTGGGAAACAAATGAATAAAATGATTACAAACTGATAAGGGGCTGAAAATCAGGGTGGTCATGGAAGGCCCAGAGGATAATCCAATGCAATCCTCAAAGTCCACAAATGGGGGAACTGAGAGCCGGGGTTGGGGGGGCACTTACCCCAGGCTGCTCAAAGAGTGTGGAGGAAGTCCTTGAGACCAGGACTGGGAGTAGAAGGGGAGGAAAGAAAGAAGGAAAGAGCGCAGACCAGGGTCAAGGGGGAGCAAGAGCAATGCAGCCAGGACGGCAGGACAGCTCAGCGGTTGAGGCAGGTCATGGGCCCTGAACCAGAGGGTCTGTGCTCAGTACTCCATCTCTCTGTTTGTTAGCTCTCCCATCTATAAGACAGGATTCACGGCAATTCCCTCCCTCAGGGTCAGTGTGAGGATTAAATGACTTAAGATGTTGGGCACCTGCGTGGCTCAGTCAGTTTAGGTGTCTGCCCCTTTGGCTCAGGTCATAATCTCAGGGTCCTTGGATCTAGCCCCAGGTTGGAGTCCCTGCTTAGTGGGGAGTCTGCATCTCCCTTTCCCTCTCACCCTCCCTGCCCCTCTCCCTGTGCTAGCTTGCTCTCTAATAAATAAATAAAAACTTTTTAAAAATAAAAATAAGGGGCACTTGGGTGGCTCAGTCATTTGGGCATCTGCCTTCAGCTCAGGTCATGATCCCAGGGACCTGGGATCAAGCCCCGGGTTGGGTTCCCTGCTCAGTGGGGAGTCTGCTTCTCCCTCTCCCTCCGCCCATCCCCTGCTCATGTGCATGCTCTCTCTCTCTCTTAGATAAATAAAATCTTTTAAAAATAAAAAATAAAATAAATGACTTAAGATGTGTAAAGTACTTAAAACAGTTCCTGTGTCTAGAAAGATTCAGTACATATTGATTCCCACTAGCGTATCTTAAGACCTTGGGGAAACCAGGCCTTGTTAAGGGTAGGATATTCTGGGACTGAGAAGACTATTGAAAGTCTTTGCCCTGCTATGACACCGGAGGAATTTAGGAAAATCTCTTCCCCTCTTGGGCCTCAGTTTTCCCATCTGTAAAATAAAGGGGTTGAATGTAAACTTGTATCCTATGTTCATGAACTCACCCATTTACTGCCTGTCTCCCCCATAGGAATAAAAGCCCCATGAAGGTAGGGCCCTCAGTGCTGCTCTCTCCCCAGCACCAACAACAGTGCCTGGCTCATAGTAGGTAATCAGTAAATATCTGTTGAATGGATTGATGAACTGATCTGTAAAATGGCCCTTCCAATCCTGACCTCTCTGATTCCAGGAGTCTGTGACTAAAGCATAGCTAGAAAAACATGTGACAAAACCACAATAGTCCTCCCAGGGACATGGCCCATTAGAGTTTAGAAAGCTCTTTCTCATCCATTAAAAAAAAAAAAATGCTGTTTTAGCTCTTTCTATGTGCTAGGCCCCTTGCTACATGCTTAGTACACATTTTCTCATCTAATTATCACCACACCCATCTACTTAATAAGTGTCGTTTAACAGATGAGCCAATTAACAGATCGAAGCTAAGAAAACCCAAGAAATTTGTCCGAGAAAGGTTTGTCAGGACTTGTACTCAGGTCAGGTTGCAACTGCTTTTCTTTATTGTACAGTTGGGGAAACTGAGGCCCAGAGAAAGGAGATGAATTGTCCAAAGGCATGTAATAACAGCAAAGCAATTATATCACTCTTCCGGTGTATTGAGTGCTGTCCTAAGTGCTCTTCAGATATTAAATCCTCAAGACTGGTCATTGCCAGTTTTCGGATAGAGAACCATGACACAGAAATGTGCAGGACCTCACCAAGGCTGCACAGTTAGCAAATAGCAGAGTCAGGGTTTGAACCAGGGACGTCTAGAGGTCTGTGGTTTGTTAAAGGCTTGCCTACATTCCACCAGCTGTCAGGACAGCAAGTCCGGAGCAGGCTGGGATAAAAGAGGAGGTGGCTTTGCCCAGCACCCCACTGCCTGGACTGGGGACAGGATGGAAAACAAAAGCACATTGACAGTAACCTCAGCCGCCAGCTGGGACTTTCCACCTTGAAGGGAGAGTACTGTTATGGAAAAAATGATAAAGCTCTAGAAAGATGAATGTCTCCCGAGGGGCCCCCAGTCTCTTCAGAGTCCTTCCTCTCCTTGCAGGGGGAGAGGGCCACAAAGTGTGTCGGCCTGATCCAGATGAGACAAGGGCCACCTGGAACCCGACACACCCCAGCCAGGCTGCTTGAATACTGAGGATCACTGGCCTTGATGGAAAGTTCCAGTTTCCCAGCCAAAGGGCACAAAGCTTCCACTCGGGGACCCCCCTCCCCCATCCATGTCTCTTCCCTCCCCCCCCCCTCCGCCCCAGCCAAGTAATCAAGTTCAGGCTGACACTGCTTTTCCTTGGATGGTGGGAAATTCCCACCTCCTAGGGGCGGTTCAAGCCTCCCTTAATTCGGCAAACTTTGAAAAGGGTATGCGCTCTGAAGGAGGGTAAGAGGGTAAAGAGTGTCAGAGCCGGCTGCTTTATAAAGACTAAAAATCTCTCAATTCTGCCATGACCATGTGGCTTTAAGCAAATCAAAATATACAGAGTTGAAGGCATTAGGGTAGAATTCTCTACGTGACTCTCTCTGTCTCAAGAATATTTGAATATCCTATCTAGTTCAACAGCTTGAGAAAATATACTTGTTCAGTTTCAATTTCAGCAGTGTTCCCTTCTGTTCGGACCAGGGTTCAGTTAAAAATAATACTAATGATGGGATGGGAGTTCTGGGCTCAGCAATGTGTGCAATTTTCCCCAGTTCCATGTGGTTCAAGTTCAAGGTTAGGATAGGTCGCCGTTCCAGTTACTAGGCTGCCTAACGAACCAGCCCAAAGCTTAGTGGCATAAAAACAATCATTTTATTATGCTTCTAGGTTTTGTGAGTCAGGAATTCGGGCAGGACAGAGCGGGTTCAGCCCCTCTCTGGGGCCGCAGCTGGGAAACTTGAAGACTGGAGTGACTGGAATCACACCTCGCAAGTCTGGAGGTTGAGCTGGGATCTCACCTCCACGTGGCCCCTCCAAGCGGGCCGGTGTCTTTACTTCCTGTTGTTACTGTAAGGAATCACCACAAATGCAGTGTCCTAACACAGCACAAATCTATCTTCTTCCAGTTCTTTATGGTAGAAGTCCAATGTGGGTCTCACTGGGCTAAAATCAAGGTGCTAGCAAGGCTGCATTCTTCTCTGGAGGCTCTAGAGGAGAATCTGTTTCCTTGCCTCCCCAGCTTCTAGAGGCCGACCACTTTCCTTGACTCATGACCCTCCCTCCATCATCAAAGCCAACAACTTTCAGGCCAAGTCCATCTCAGTTCCATCTCTCTGATTCTCCCTTGTCTGCCTCCCTCCCCACCCTTGTGGTCACATTCAACTCACCTGGATAATCCAGGATAATTTCCCTGGATTAAAGTCAGCAGATTAGCAAACAATTCTATCTGCGACTTTACCAGGATAACTTCCTATTTTAAAGTCAGCATGGGGCACACCTGGATGGATCAGTTGGTTAAGCGTCTGCCTTTGGCTCAGATCATGATCCCAGGGTCCAGGGATCGAGCCCCGCATTCCCCCTCCCCCTGCTTGTGTTCTCTCTCTTGCTGTTGTCTCTCTCTCTGTGTCAAATAAATAAATAAAATCTTTTTAAAATTAAAAAATAATAAAGTCAGCATATTAGCAAATAATTCCATCTGTGACCTTAATTCCCTTTTGCTATGTAACATCATATATTCACAGGTTCCAGGGAATAGGATATGGACGTTTTGGGGAACTGGTTTTCTGCCTATCGCAGCAGGATAGAATGGAGGATGTGGCAAGGTAGTGGTTGGGTCTGCGCTCTCCCCCAACACACACATATTACACACACTCAGTCTTGGTCCAGTGAATAAATAGAGAAAACTGTAACCTGAAGGGCTTCCCTTCAAGGAGGGTGTTGGGGGCAGGAGAATGCCATTCCTAGGATCTGACCTCGCCTCCCTTCCTCGGGCTCATGCTTCTCTCCAGGAATACCAGCTTCTTCAGACCTCCACTGGGCAAATCTCCATCCACCTTTCAGAAAACCTTACTCTTTAGCCACAGACGGTGCTCTTGCCTCAGAATTACCCCTCTCCCCCAGCACTGCATCTTCAGAAGTCTGGGTTAAGACCCCAAGTGACACAGCAGGGCAGTCAAGGGTGCCCTTAGCTCTTCTAGCCTTACAGAACAGCCTAGAGAACAGCCTTCTCCAAATCTAGCCTTCTTCAAGATGTGCCCACCTATGTGAATGAGGACACATACCTTGTACATGGCCAGTTGCCTAGGAAGCAATTGTTGAATCTTACATACTACATATTGTGCCTTAATTCTAAACCCCAAACCCAGGGGTCACTAACACAAATGCTCACAGAGTCAGATAGGTAATAGACATCAGTGAAATAGACTGGAGAAGCAGACATTAGGGAGCACCAAGGTCTGTGGTCTGCAGGGAGCACCTGCCTTGTGTAAAGGGAGCGACAGATCAAAGCTGGCGATTACTGCGGCTTGAAAATGAACCCAGTATTGCCTGAAACTTCAGTTTTTCCAAGAAAGCCAGCAAGCCAGATAGGTATGTGAAGTATCCTAATTCTTAAATACAAATTGCTAATTTTATTTTATTTTTTTAATTTTTTTAAAAGATTTTATGTATTTATTTGATAGAGACAGTGAGAGAGGGAACACAAGCAGGGAGAGTGGGAAAGGAAGAAGCAGGCTTTCCTCTGAGCAGGGAGCGTGATGAGGGGCTTGATCCCAGAACCCTGGTATCATGACCTGAGCTGAAGGCAGACACTTAACGACTGAGCCATCCAGGCGCCTCTAATTGCTAATTTTAATTTTTAAAAATCCTGGGCAGTATAAGCAAAACATATCCACCAACCAGATTCTGACCAGAGACCCACAGTTTGTAACCTCTGGTCTAAACCCAAATAGTGATAGAGAAATGTATTCTCAGCCATTCCCCCCATCTGCAAGGTCAACTCTCAGACCATCAAGCTAGTACTTAATTATAAGGAACAGCTTGTTCCCTTTGTTTAACTCCTCCCGCCCCTCCTTTTCAAGAGTGACTCTTCAAGCCTATTGGGATACCAAAGGTGCCCAATGCCAAGTAGTATATTTTTTAAAGTGAACTTTGAGTTACAAAAATAATGCCTCTTAATGATAAGAATAAATCAAAACAACAGAAAATATATGGTTAAAAAGTAAAGATGCATTTATCTGTTAAGCTGCCCTCTGCTACCCAGGACAGAACTCCTTATAAGGATATTTTCTAACAAGATGTCCAGAGGCCTTAAAATGCCAGGACACTGGGTCTGCATCTCCATAATTATCTCAGCATTTCTTTCATGGTTACCATATGGCTGCAACAACTCCAAGCATCACATCTTCACACCTGTATCCCAAGCAAGAATGGAAGGGGAAAGGTCAGAAAGAGGGTTTCTTTTTACGGAAGCAGAATTCATTCTCCCAGCGGTTTCCCTTCATATCTCACTGGCCAAACTGTGTCTCATGACCACCGCTAGCTGTAAGGGAGCTGAGAGAGAGACTCTGTGGAAAGAGGTTGCCACAGTGGGTTTGCACCAGTCATGAGTCATCCCTTTGCGGTCCTGACAAGATGGCTTTTGTGAGGAAAGGAGAAGTGGGGAAGGTTGTTGGAGAGGCAACGTTAGGATTTGCCACCGAATTCCTTTCTTCCCCCGTCCCACATCTCTCCCCCAGGGGTTCCCACCATGAAAAGTTCGGGGCTCCTTGTGGATTTTTCAGCCCATATATATATATATAGCAGACATTTGGCCATTTGTCTTTTCTTTCACACTGTAAGAGCCACGATTTTGCTTGGTTATTCTCTTTTTGAAGGGATCAAAAATAAATCTCAGTTGCTCTAAACCAGGGACTGGCTTAAAGACGGACTTACAACCCAGCTATGGCCAATAAGATGTGAAGGAAGTTTCGCAGGAAGGTTCTAGAAAAAAGTTTATTTTCTCTTAAAAAAGAGCTGGAAAATAAACAGAGCTACAGCAGGGAGAAACCATCCTTTTCCTTCTCTTGGTCATTGTAATGTATCAATGTGATGCCTGGAACTGTAGCCCCATTTCCCAGCTGCAACAGGATCTAATCAAGAGGATGGCAAGCAGGGCGCCTGGGTGGTTCAATGGGTTAAAGCCTCTGCCTTCGGCTTATGTCATGATCCCAGGGTTCTGGTATCGAGCCCCGCATCGAGCTCTCTGCTCAGCCGGGAGCCTGCTTCCCTTCCTCTCTCTCTGGCTGCCTCTCTGCGTACCTGTGATCTCTGTCTGTCAAATAAATAAATAAAATCTTTAAAAAAAAAAAAAAAGAGGATGGCAAGCTAGAAAGATCCTTCATGATGAAGTCAAGTCACTGAATTAAGCTGCTCCACCTCTAGACTTATTATGTAAGATAATATGTCTTCAGTCCGGAAGCAAATTATCTTGGGGGTTTCTGTACCAAAGTAAAAATCATCTATTTGATCTACATATATAGGTTTGTTTGCTATTTTTCACATAAATGGAATCATAGTTATAGGCGTGGGCACTAAGTTCATTGGCAAGGAATGAAACCCAAAATAGTAGTGATGGAAATAAGATAGAAGTATATTTCTCCATCGTTGTAAAGGAAGTGCAGAAGCAGGAAGCCCAAAGCTGGTGTGGCAGGGACAACGACTCCTTCTATCTTGTGGTTCCACCGTCTTAAGTCAGTACGACTGCTCAAGCTTTAACAGTCACATCCACAATCCTGCCAGCAGGAAGTGGGAGGGAGCAAAAAGGGAGAGAGGCGCACAGCCTCTCAGAAGGTACGCACGTGACTTCCGATTACATCTCATTGGCCAGTGCTTAGTCACATCGCCACAGTTGACTGCAAAGGGGTCTAGGAAATGTATTTTATCTTGAATAGTCACGTGTCAGCTCAAAATCAGGGATTCATTGTTTAAAGAATGGGAGAATGGACATTGAGAGGCAACAAGCAATCTCTGTCATGATATGTATATATTACATATCATTTGCTTTTTTCATTCAATGTGCCCTGGCTTTCTACTGAAGCCGGTACATATAAATTTACCTTGTGGGGCACCTGGGTGGCTCAGTCGGTTGAGCATCTGCCTTCAGCTCAGGTCATGATCCCAGGATCCTGGGATGGAGCCCCACATAGGGCTCCTTGCTCAGCGGGGAGCCTGCTTCTCCGCTCTCTGCTGTTCCTCCTGCTTGTGCTTTCTCTCTCTTCCTCTCTCTCTCTGTGTCAAATAAATAAAATATTTAAAAAGATAAAATAAATTAAAAATTTACCTTGCAATTTTGAGGTTTATTTTTTTTCTTTTTCTAGCTTCCTTTTTTAAAAGATTTTATTTATTTATTTGACAGAGAGAGAGAGCACAGCAGGAAGAGTGGGAAAGGAAAAAGTAGGCTGTCAGCTGATCAGGTACCCCAAGGTCCTGGGATCATGACCTAAGCCAAAGAAAGATGCTTAACCAACTGAGCCACCCAAGCACCCCTTTTTACTAGCTTCTTAAGATAGGAAATTACATCATTTATTTGATAACCTTCTCTTCTAATATGAGCCTTTAAAGCTATTTTAGAAAAAAAGCTCTATAATTTATATAAAGCTGTAAATTTTCCTCTATGCACTGCTGTAAGTGCACCCCAGAAATTTTGGAGTGTTGTGTTTTCACGATCGTTCAGTTCAAAATATTTTCTAATAGCCTCTGTGATTTCTTCTTCCCGTAGGTTATTCAAAAGTATGTTGTTTAATATCCAAATATTTGGGGGGGGGGCTCTACATATCTTCATGGTCATTGATTTCTAATTCAATTTGATTGCAAATTTGAGACTTGTTTTATAGTTCACCATCTGGCCTACCATGATCCATGTTCCATAGTGTACTTGAAAAGAATATTCATTCTGGGGGCACCTGGGTGGCTCAGTGGGTTAAGCTTCTGCCTTTGGCTCAGGTCATGATCTCAGGGTTCTGGGATCGAGCCCTGCATCGGGCTCTCTGCTCAGCGGGGAGCCTGCTTCCCCTTCTCTCTCTGCCTGCCTCTCTGCCTACTTGTGATCTCTGTCCATCAAATAAATAAATAAAATCTTTAAAAAAAAAAAAAGAATATTCATTCTGCCATTACTGAATGTAGTGTTATAAACTGTCAGTTAGGTCAAGGTAATTACCAATGATGTTCAAATATTCCATGTGCTTAGTGATTTTATCCCTACTGTTTCA
This sequence comes from Martes martes, assembly GCF_963455335.1. Taxonomy (NCBI): domain Eukaryota; kingdom Metazoa; phylum Chordata; class Mammalia; order Carnivora; family Mustelidae; genus Martes; species Martes martes. The sequence continues at coordinate 25,939,142 of NC_137896.1, read as the reverse complement.
CCAATTGCTGAGAAAGACATGTTGAAATCTCTGATTATAATCGTATTGTATCTATTCTGCTTTCTGGCTGTCTTTTTTTTTTTTTTAACCTTGTTCTTTTTCGTGGGTATAAAATATTCCACATTATGGATGTACACAGTGTACCCTTTGAAGGACATTATGTTACTGTAAATGTTTTGCCCTTGCAAGCAGTGTGGCAGTGACTATTTTTGGACGAAGAAGGAAAATTACCAAATGCAAATCTACCAGGTCAAAGAACAAGCACATTTTATATTTCATCAGACACTGCCAAATTGCCCTCCAAAAGGACTGCTTTTTTGTATATTCAGACCAACAGTGCCCAATTCCCCACACCATGACTGCATTACATATAACTAGTTTTTTCTCATTTGACATTTTCTTGGGCACAGGCGGAGGGAAGGTTGGAAACGAAGATGCCTCATTGCTTACTTTGTAACAAAGTTTAGCAATATTCCTCTCAATGACTGTGTCCCTTAGATGCCCAAAACCCCAGCTGAAACTTTGAAATTACAGCTTGAAGGGCTGGATTAAAATCTCAGCCAAACCCATTCTCTTCGTTATCTGTCTGAAGCAAATAGGTGTCCTTTCTTCCAGTTATCAGAGCCTTGGTTAGAAAAGGAAATCTGGAATCAGTCAGATCTGAGTTTGGATCCCTCTGCTCAGCCATTTGATATCTGGGACACGTTACTTAGCTTCTCTGAACCTTTGGACCCTCAGCTTTACAAAGGACATGACAAACACTCTGCACAGGTGTTGTATGGATTAGGAATTGGGTACGTAAAGCCCCTGACATCTGGCACCAAGAAGGCTCTGATAGCAATTAATTAAAAAAAAAACAGGTCTTCGTTGAGACTTGCCATGTGCAGGGCACTGAGCTAAACCCTTTCCGTAGCTTATTGCATTAACCCCCACAACAGTAAGAGACAACACCCTTTACAGATGGGGAAAACTGAGGCTCCGAGATGTTGAGTATCTTGCCCAAAGTCACACAGTTAAGTTACCAGCTGAGCTAAGGATTAAATCAAAGAATGTCTGACTCCCGGAATGCCTGGCTGGCTCCATTGGTAGAGCGTGCAATTCTTGATCTCCAGGTTCGAGCCCCATGTTGGGTGTACAGATTACTTAAGAATAAAATATTAGGGGCGCCTGGGTGACTCAGTGGGTTTAGCCTCTGCCTTCAGCTCAGGTCATGATCTCAGGGTCCTGGGATCGAGCCCCAAATCAGGCTCTCTGCTCAGCAGGGAGCCTGCTCCCCCCTCTTTCTCTCTCTGCCTGCCTCTCTGCCTACTTGTGATCTCTCTCTCTCTCTGTCAAATAAATAAATAAAATCTTAAAAAAAAAAAAAGAATAAAATATATTTTTTTTAATGACTGACTCCCAAGCCTGCTTCTCAGGGTAGGTACCCCTTTTCATAGATTAAGAAACTGAGGCCCAAGAAGATAAAATGACATACAAAATTAAGGGGTCAGGGAGCAGCATCCAGCAGACCAAGTATCTCCCCTCCTTCTGGGTCCCGGTGACCAGCTGGAGGAGAGGCTGGAGAGAGAGGAGGCAGGGACAGCTACCCAGCAGAGGAGTCAAGAGTATGGAAAATGTCTCTTTCAGCCAATTTTCCTGCGGAACCCTGGCCGAGGCTCAGAGCTGGGAATAGAAAGTGTGCAGGGAGGAGGCAGCAGCCGCGTCCATCCGTCCACTCGGAGACGCTGTTTGCAAAGCCCTGCTGAGAGAGACAAGCGGGCTAGGGGTGCGTGGAGAGGAACAGATCCCAGAGGCCAAGGGTTTGGCATCTGCCCAGGGCCTGGTCTCCTGGGAGAGGAGGAGCAGGCGTCCCCTGAGCTCTCTGCTTCCTCCTTAGGTTTCTCTGCTCTGCCGGTTCCTGCTGCGCCCTCCCCACTGGTCTGGGCACCAGCCGTCCTGGAATCGAGACGCTGGCAACTCTGACCCTCCAGGGAGCGTGCACAACCCAGTCAGAAGGTTCGGAGACCAGGAAGAGGGATTTTGATCCTGCTCTCAGACGAGGGCAGGGCTTGAGAACCACAGACTTCCTCCGTGGCCTGATCACGTGGACATCAGCGTGGTCCCTCTGCTCAGAACATCTCCCTTCGCTACTCACCATGCCTGTAATTCCACCATTACAGATACAGCAGAGGCTCGTGTTCAGCCAGTATGGGAAGTGACGGCCATACCAGTCGCCAAAATGTTTTGGTTATTTTCCTCCTCATTGTTCATAGCCCCTGCCCTGGGTGCCCTCCACGTACTCCTCAAGCATGCCGGCCCCTCTGGACTGTCCTCTGGGACTAGCCTGCCCTCCCCACCTCTGGCCACTAAACGGGTAACCCCTGCCTAGAGGGGCAGTCCCGGCCTGGGCAGGCAGGTCAGGGAGTGATGGTCAGAACAGTTGTTCTGTTCTGATCAGGAACAGATCATTCCTGGAAACAATGCTTTGGCTTGAAACTTTTTCTCCCACATAAAGGCAAATTGATAGGAATCTAGAGTGAGAAGGGCCTTGGGCGACCTCTTCATTTTCCAGATGTGGAAAAAGGCCCAGAGAGAAGCAAAGCCTTAGTTGAGGTTACGCGGCTCGTCAGTAGAAAACAAAGCACTGAGACGCAGGTCCCTGAATCCTGACGCCTCTCTAGCCACACAGATGCTGCATTTTAGGGGAGATGGAAGAAGTGACAGGGAAGAAGCTGTCTCAAGGCAGAACTGATAACCAGTCAGTTGGCTCTTGGACCTCGTGACCATAGTCATGGTGACAGTGTCCTTGGTCACTGTCTCCACAGAGATAGTTGTCACAGCAACCACCACCTGGGGCCCCAACTTCCTGACACCAAGAGCTTTAAGATAAACCAGAAGCAACTCTTTTCCAGCGCACTGACCCAGATCAGAGCTCCAAGGAGGAAAGAGACTTGCCCAACATCACACAGCACGTTGACGGTGAAGCTAATCTTCCTGAGTCCCCAGGCCAAGGCTCTCACAGCTGTCCCACCCTTTGGCTGACAACCCCCCCCCCCAACCCCTGACCCATTTTTCTGCCTGCCTTGGTGCTTCCCACATTCCTCCAGGCCTCAGTCAGGATCTCCTTCCCACGGCATCTCACCCTTGGCTGCCTGTCAGCCAGATCATCCTCCTGGGAACAGGCCGGCATGAGCTTAGTGTAGGACTCCTCACAGGGCTTTCCATCATTAGTTGGGGCCCCCTAGAGACCAAAAAGTCTTCAACACCCTTTGCCCCCCAAAGGAAGTGATCTCTAATGACAGAATTTCAGGAACTATTAGAATTGAGGAGCTCTTTTGCGGGGTGGGGGGGGTCAGGCCTTGTTCTCTGTGTAACACCAAACAGAGTTGCTGCCCCATTGTGGAAATGGCTCTGGACTGGGAGGCCAGGAGCCCAGATTCTAGCACACTTCTGAATCTGATCCCCTGCTTTGCTTTTACCAAGTCCCTTCTTCTCTCTGGGACTCTGCATTCCCACCAGAGAGATGGGCACGAGGACACTACTGTTCTTCTGGCCCCCTTCTGCACCACCACCACTGTAAGGCTGCTGGAGACCAGACGCAATCCAGTGTTTTAGTATTACCCGGGAATGACGTGGCTTACAGACCTGGCCTCCCTTCCCAGTTCCTCCTTGTAGAAGAATGGAATCTCAGGATTGGGAAGACGGTGCCAGCGCGGGGAAGAGTTTGAGCCAAAGCAGGGAAGCTGAAGGAATCTAGAAGCCTAGCATCATTGGTATGTTGAAGTGTAGGATAATTCTGGGGACGAAGAGAGAAGAGGCTAGAAGGAGAGGCCAGATGTGACGAAAAATGATCACCAGCTCTAAGGCGAGGGCATGGCCTCAGGGACTCTCTGACACAGTCCCCTGCCTGAGTCTGACCCATGTACTTCCGAACTTGTGGGACACAGCTGTGTAGGATGAGGGAAAGCCTGAAGGCCAGCGAGAATATTCCAGGAATCAGACCCTCAGGTGTTCGCTCATGAATATTTATTAAGCAAGAACCAGGCTGTGGGACCTTGGGCAAATGACTTAGCCTTTCTGTACCTCAGATTCCTCACATGTAAATGAGGGCAATGAATATGCCCGCCCATGGGGCGACGTGAGGATCAAAGGGGCTAGTTATTTCTACAAATGCCAGGCCCCGTGCATGGGAAGGTGGTGCCCCCCACCATGTGCACTATAATTACCGGGATGATGATTGAGCTTCTGCTCTATGGCTGGTGTTGTCTACACAGTAGAGGTGCAGAGCGAATGCTGGTGAACTCAGTACGTCATTCTGCCATCAAGGGGCTCCCAGTCTAATGCAAGACACACACCAAAAAAGAAAACTTCATAAAAGCAGGAATTAAAAAAAAATTACAGATTGTTGCATCATATCTAAATCTTAAGCCCCAAACTCAGGTGTGCAAGAAATACTCATTTCTTTATTTTCTCAAAAACTGAATTAATTTCAGTGTGCCTGGCTGGCTCAGTTGGAAGACTATGTGACTCTTGATCTCAGGGTCTTGAGTTCTTGAGCCCCATTGGGGTTATAGATTACTTAAAAGGAGGAGGAGGAGGTGGAGAAGAAGATGGAGAAGAAGAGGAGGAGGAGGAGGAGGAAGGGGAGGAAGAAGAAGGAGGAGGGGCATCTGCGTGGCTCAGTCCGTTAAGGGTCTGCAGCCGGCTCAGGTCATGATCCCGGGGCTCCATGTCGGGCTCGCTGCTCAGCTCCCTCTCCCTCTGCCACTCACCCTGTTTGTGCTCGCGCTCTCTCTCTCTCTCTCTCTCGCAATATAAATAAATAAAATTAGTAAATAAATACATCTTCCTCAAATAAATAAATAAAATCTTTAAACAAACAAACAAATTAAATTACCTTCCTTTCCTCCTAGAGCTCCTAGAGTTCCTTTGTGTCTCCCGCTGTCCTTGCCCTCAGAAGAAATGAGCTACTCTCTGTACAACAAGAATTTACAAACTCAACAACAACAAAAAAAGTGTGAAGCTTGGTAACTAGAAAACACATGCCCTACCTAGAGTGGGGAGCTCAGCTCAGCCCACGAAAGTGCTATCAGGCAACATGGTCTAATGGTTAGGAGCCCACATTCTAGAGTTTTGCTCTCTGGGTTCACTTCTGGTGCTGCTGTTAACTGCCTGTGAGTTCTTAGGCAAGCCACTAAACCACACTGTGCCTGCTTCTGTAGCCACAAAAAAGAATACTTGTCCCTGGCTGAACGACAACCTCATGGAAGAAAACACTTTGAATAGGGCATGACATCAGTAGGTAGTCAATAAATATTAGTGCCCATCCCATGGAAATGCAAGCCTGAGATGGCCAGATCCTCTAAATGTCCAAGAGAAGCCAAATATCCAAATATTTGTTTTGAAATTGCTCTGTGTTTTAACTTTGGCCACAGAGTGAAAACAGTCGTTGAACCTGTGAAAGTAAAGGTCACACAAAACACATCTGTGAGCAGGACTGGACCTAAGGAGCTCACAGTTTCCCTATCTGTTCCCCCTTGTTTAAATGTATAGAGAATGGAAGCCAGAAAAGAAAGAGTCTTGGAGGCAACTTCTGCTTTTTAGGCAAGAAATACAGAAAGGGAAGGAGAAAATAGAGACAAAAAACACAAGTTGACTTATCAAATTATCCTGGTACCTAGCATATTGCCCACTGCAGTGTTCTGTGCTATGAGGATTTTTTTAAGATGCTGAAATAAAGACTTTAAGGTAATATTTAAGCTAAGACTCATGAGAAGGAGCTAAAAAATCCAGGAGAGAGGGGTGCCTGGGTGGCTCAGTCCAGTAAGCATTCAGCTCTTGATCTCAGTTCTGAACTTGATCTCTGGGTCCTGAGTTCAAGCCCTGTGTTGGGTTCTGTGCCGGGCAGGGAGCCTACTTTAAAAAAACGTTGGGGGGCGCCTGGGTGGCTCAGTGGGTTAAAGCCTCTGCCTTCGGCTCGGGTCATGATTCCAGGGTCCTGGGATCGAGCCCCGCATCGGGCTCTCTGCTCAGCGGGGAGCCTGCTTCCTCCTCTCTCTCTGCCTGCCTCTCTGCCTACTTGTGATCTCTGTCTCTGTCAAATAAATAAATAAAATCTTTAAAAAAAAATAAAAATAAAAAAAATAAAAATAAAAAAAACGTTGGGAGCGGAGGGGAGAAAAAAGAAAATTGGAGAGAGAGAAGACCAGGAAGGTAGGAACAGCCTATGCAAAGGACCTGAGGCAGAAAAGAGCTAGATGCAAGAGCGGAGCATTAATGGATGAGCTAAACATCTTGGTGGGGGGCGTGCATTCAGGGCCTTGAAGGTCGTGGTAAGGAGCATGAGATTACCATGAGGGCAGAGGGAGCATTGAAGGGTTTCAAGCAAAGAGATAAGATGCAATCTCCAAGAGATAAGATGCAATCTCCAAGAGATGGGTTAGAAAGCTATTGAAATAGCCCAGAAGAGATGATATGGCCTGGATTGTCCAGGAGCCTTGGACAGGGACAGCCCTCAGATTTCTGTGTCTGGACTGGCCTCAAAGTGAAAGGCTGGATTTAAGCCTCAGAGCAGACCTAATGTTTTTCCATAAACCAGACAACCTCGTTGCCGTAGCCACTGTCCCTAGGACCGTCTGGGATATCCTGGTACCGCCCACTCTGTGTCCGTTCATTGACCTAGGCTGCCCTCTGCTGGCAGGAGAGGACATTAGCGCAAGGGAAGCCAAGGTCTTCCAAAGAAACAATATCAGATTGAAAGAAACCACCCCCATCTTCCCTCTCTCCATTAATGGCATCTTTGTCATCCAGTAGCTCAGTTTAGAAATTCAGGACTCAGTTTCCCCTCCTCCCTTACACCCCATCAGGGAGTCTTTCTGATTATATTTTCTAAATAAAATCCTAATTAAGAAATTTCCTGGGGCGCCTGGGCGGCTCAGTGTGTTAAAGCCTCTGCCTTCAGCTCAAGTCATGGCCCCAGGGTCCTGGGATTGAGCCCCACCTGGAGCCCCGCATGGAGCTCTCTGCTCCGTGGGGAGCCTGCTTCGTCCTCTCTCTCTCTGCCTGCATCTCTGCCTACTTGTGATCTTTGTCTGTTAAATAAACAAGTAAAATCTTTAAAAGGAAGGAAGGAAGGACGGACAAAAGAAATTTCCTGAGTATATCTTAATCACACCCATTTGTCTCCATCCCCACCAGCCCAGCCTAGCCAAAACCACTACCATCTCTTATTTGGTCTATTTCTCTTGTTCTGGCCAATCCATTTCCCACTCAGCAGCCAGAGCTCTCCTGTTATCCTCTAATTCCAAAATTCTTTCTCCCAGTTGGTAGCCTGTCACTCCATTCAGTGCGGAGCCCATTGTGCCTCCTCTGGGTATTTTCCTCTCTCTCCCTGTAGCGTCTCAGACTCAGGCCATTTCACTGGCTCCTTTCCTTCCTCCATCCTCTCCTTCATTTCTGATTCTCTCTTTCTCTCCATCCTGTTCATTTCTAAAGCAGAGCAAATTTGCCATTTCTGTTTCTTCCACACGCTTGCCATCCAGGGTTCTTAGGTTCTCACATTCAGATCACACAGATTGTCCAGGTATCTTCCCACACTCAACATATATACCCTGTCCTCCCTAGAAAAGTACCAGTGCCAAGATGGTGACATTGTGATGTTAACATCCTGTGGCTCAACATTTCACTCCAACATGCTACAGCGTGGCTGGTGATTATGGAAATCTCCACTGACCCCTGACTCAGATCGTTGTATTGGAAGTCTCCCCCACCCCAGAAGCCTTTTTTTTTTTTTTTAAGATTTTTTATTTATTTATTTGACAGAGATCACAAGTAGGCAGAGAGGCAGGCAGAGAGAGGGGGAAGCAGGCTCCCCACTGAGCAGAGAGCCTGATGCGGGACTCGATCCCAGAACCCTGGCATCATGACCTGAGCTGAAGGCAGAGGCTTTAACCCACTGAGCCACCCAGGCACCCCCCCCCCCGAAGTCTTTTGACAGTGGAGCTGAACATCACGACCACGCTGAACCAAGAGGTTCATGAACCCAAGAACCTCTGGGTTCTGGAGGCAAATCATTACTTGTTAAGTCAGCTCATGGAGGTGCCATTTGTAGGACACGGGTTTGCTGTGAAAGAGAATAAAGGCAGAGACGAACAGAGAGAAAATCCGGCAGCATAGATGCCCTGGTTGCTGAGGGTCACGGAGGTCACTCTGTCCCTGCAGGTCCCGTCCAGTTGTCCAGTGGTTTGGTTATTTATAATATCCTTGGAGTTCAAGAGCCTAACAGTCCCACCTTTGCCTAAAATGCTCTCCAGCTGGGCTTTCAGCTCTTGCAAACCATAGAACCTGACCCACTGTCAGAAGGACACTTGTCATTCCTTTTATAAACCCAGCCTCTGCCCCCAGCTCAACAAAGAACAAAGGGAAGTCTGAAATGACAGTTTTTTCTTAAAGGCTTCAAAGATCTTGTATATTCTTTTTTTTTTTTTTTCTCTTTTCAGTAGGCTCCCTGCCCAATGTGGGGCTCGAACTCACGACCCAGAGATCAAGAGTCCCATGCTCCATCGACTGAGGCAGCCAGGTGCCCCATGTATTTTATTTTGAATCTCAGAAGCAGAGGGATGAGTTCATCAGACTCATTCCTTCAGGGCAGACTATCTTCACCATTTTCTGGAAAAGCCCCTGTTTTGTTTTACTTACGTACATTTTGTCGTCGTTGTTGTTGTTTAAAATTTATTTCCTTTTAGTAATCTCCACACCCAACATGGGCCTCGAACTCATGCCCCCAAGATCAAGAGTCAATTCTCCTCCAACTGAGCCAGCCCCTGCTGTTTTAATCACCAGTTCCCACTCTCATTCCCATCCCTCTATACGGAACCATTCCAATGTGCTTAATGTATATTCTTTAATATGTAAATATTCTTGTTAGATTTTCAATGTTGCTATGTGATCTGTACTTTCAACTTATGCAAATCATCTCACACACTTCTTAATGCTCAGCTCCACATTTTAAAGTTCTATCATGTTGTTGAAAGTTAGGGGGATCATAAGGAAGGCATTTGGTGCCCCACCCACATCCCCTCTACCAGGCATAGTGGCACAACCCCCAGATGTTGAGAGTGTTAACTGAAAGCCACTCACCATGGCCACCTTCTCGGGAGAATTGCCCTTGGTCACACAGGAGCCAACTAGCCAGGATACCTCGCCCCTGGACCCCTAGACTGTGGCCAGTGACTGATGGGTACAGGGTACAGGAGGCCTGGCCTCAAAGCAGGAAAATTCTGTGGGGCAGTCGGTGCCCCAGAGCTCTCCTTGGGGTCAAAGTGAAAGGAGTCTCTAGCCAAGACCTGCTCCTCACTTAGCCTTGTATCTCCTGCATTCTTTCATACCCTTCCTCCCAAGAACACTCCCCCTTGGAATCACTTAAACAAGAATCCTCCGGACGCCTGGGTGGCTCAGTTGGTTAAGCGGCTGCCTTCGGCTCAGGTCATGATCCCAGCGTCCTGGGATCGAGTCCCACATCGGGCTCCTTGCTCGGCAGGGAGCCTGCTTCTCCCTCTGCTACTCCGTCTGCCTGTGCTCTCTCTCTCTCTCTCTCTCTCTCTGACAAATAAATAAATAAAATCTTTAAAAAAAAAAAAAAAACAAGAATCCTCATCTCAGGCTCTGCTTCTCCTTGACCCATGAAAATGACCATACATGATCATCCCACCCACTATCCTTTTGAGAGTGCAAGGGATTCTATTAATCATTGGGCCAGGGCAAAGGTCATCTAGCATGGCCATCCTCCCCAAATGAGGAGGCAGCATCACCCCACTGAGCACGCTCAGAGACGGTTGCTTCTTGGTGCTGCCCAGAAACCCATCGAGTATATCCAGCACATCTTATCAATCCCTTCACACACCTAGGTTTGCTCTAACTTCCTGCTACCAAGAAAAATAACAAACATTCCTGGAAATCCTTGGATGTGTCCCCTAATCGACCTGTGCAAGAATTTCTCTAGGACCGTGGAGCTGAAAGTAATCCACCTGAGCCATTTGGGTCTCCAAAAAGATTCTCCCAAATGAGGATTCCAGTCCGAAAATAAGGAGGTATGGAGACACCAAAAAGTGTTTCTCCCTGTTTCTTTGATCTTAGTAAAACCCCTGGGGCACTCATGCCAGCTCCACCCTGCTAGAAATACAAGGGTTCCTTGGGGTTCCCCGACATTGGAACCCGACACCGAGCTGACATGTGACTCAAGCTGTGAGGGGTTGTGGGGTGAGAAAGTGAAGGTTGGGTGGAAAGAACAATATATTCACTCATTCACATACAAACACTGGCTGCGCACCTATACGGAGGGCCCTGTGACTTCGGCAGGTAATAAGAACAGTAAACAGGCACACAGTTTTGCTACTTGCCTGCTCATTCTCTCACCAGGATCAAGAACATGGGACTACCTGGGCCCTGAAGCAGACATGGATCACCCACAAATAAGAAGCTTCTCCTACACCAGCATTTCCGAGACCGGTATGCGTGTGGATCTGCTGGAGTTCCAGAAGGTCCTGGGTGGAGTGGAGATTCTGCATTGCTTCCAGGCTCCCAGGGGATGCTGTTGGAGGGGAACCTGGGCGCCACACCTTGATTAGCAAGATCCTACAGTCACGATACAATGACACCCAAACAACCTGTATTCAAATTTCCCCGTTCATCTGAAAATTTTCTTTACAGCCTATTTTAAGAGGTTGTGACCCAAAATCCAATCACAGATGGTACTTTATGCTTGTCTCCTTTCATCCGCAACAATCCCCATGGGGATTTTTTTTTTTTCCGAGGCGCTGACATTTTGGAAGAGGCCGGGCTAGTTGTCTCGTAGACTGTTCCACAGTCTGTATTTTTTTTCTGACTTTTTTTTGATGTTCCTTCCTGAGTAGGTGTGGGTCAAACATGTTTGGCAAGAAGACCGCACAAATGACGTGTCCCGCACATCGTAGCGCAGCTTGTCATTTTGTCCCAACCCATCCTTTCCTGTTTTGTCACTCCATCATAAAGGAAACTTCTTCCTTTTGTAATTAGCACGTAATCTGTGGCATGATGCTCTAAGACTGTATGGCAATCCTGTTCCTCAACCTTATAACAGTTTCAGCATCCATTCATGATCTTTGCTTGTTATTTTCAGGAATAATTAAACATTTAATAGTATGTGTAAGTGTGGGTGAGTATGTGTGTGAGCATATATGGGGAAAAGGTTGGAAAATCTGAAATCCATTCACAGTGACCGGATACAGGAACAAGTGAATAGGAGAGTGGGGACCCATCCTTCTCTGGAACAAATATTTGTTAATTTAACTATCCTAGGCTCTGAACAAGCTCCATTCTTGACCTCAGTTCAGACATCCTCTGGGAAAGTAACCCCATATAGAAGGCTTCGGTAGTTAAAGCCACAGGACACCCACCTGCAGGAGATCTCATCCCTGTTTTCAGACAATATCAAGACAGGTCTGGGGAAGTGCCTGCATGGCTCAGTGGGTTAAAGCCTCTACCTTCAGCTCAGGTCATGATCCCAGGGTCCTGGGATCGAGCCCCCTGCATCAGGCTCTCTGCTCAGCAGGGAGCCTACTTCCCCCCCCTCTCTCTGCCTGCCTCTCTGCCTACTTGTGATCTCTCTCTCTCTGTCAAATAAATAAATATTTTTTAAAAAGAAAAAGACAGGTCTGGGGCATCTGGGTGGCTCAGCTGGCTGAGCAACTGCCTTCAGCTCAGGTCATGATCCTGGAGTTCCAGGATTGAGACCCTCATGAGGCTCCCTGCTTAGCAGAGGGTGTGCTTCTCCCTCTGCCCTTCCCCCTCTCATTCTCTCTCTCTCTCTCTCCCCCTCTCCTTCTCTCTCTCAAATAAATAAAATCTTTTTAAAAATAGATAACATTTATTTTTTTTTTTAGATTTTGTTTATTTATTTGACAGAGAGAGATCACAAGTAGGCAGAGAGGCAGGTGGGGGCGGGGTGGGCAAGGAAGGCTCCCTGCTCAGCAAAGAGCCCAATGCGGGGCTCCATCCCAGGACCCTGAGATCATGATCTGAGCCGAAGGCAGAGACTTAACCCACTGAGCCACCCAGGCGCCCCATAGATAACATTAAAAAAAAAAAAAAAGAAGAAGAAGACAGGTCTGCTCCAAGCCAGAAATCCAAGCCCCCAGAGGCCTTGACAGGATCTTTCTGAACTTGGGTCATGCCCTTAGTTCCCTGGGTCATATTTACAATCTCCCACTCTGCAATGTAAAGAGTGATGGCCGGATCTGCCCCAGAGCAAACTAAAGCAAATGCTTAGCCATGGGGGAAGCAGGACTGTCTCCAGTTTCCAACCATGTCTTCTCCGATAAGTAGGCACAGAGCCGTAAGGCCTGGTTGCTGGGCGAATCCTGTGGCTTGAATTATTGATGGGTGAATTCATCAGGCACACTGCCTTCATCTATTCATTCCAGTCATGTCCAGCTTATTGAAAAACACAGCCTGAAAATGGACACCATCTGCCCAGAACTAAGTTATTCTGATCCATACTCCTTAGCTTCCCATGTAGCTGGAATGTTGCAAAGAGCAAAGGCTTTGGAGTCCCACAGACCTGAGTTCAAGAGGCTCCTGTTCCACTTCTGGCTGTGTAACCTGGGCTGGTTAGTTTAGCTTACTTCTGTGAGGCTCAGTTTCCTCATCTGTTAAAATGGGACCAGTCATCTCTTACTAATGTTATGGAGATAAAACACACACACACACACACACACACACACACACACACACCCGTATACACACATGAAGTTACTAGTTCAGTGTCTGGCACATACTAGGCAAACAACTCTTTCTTTTAAAAAAAAAAATGTAGGCTCCAGGGGCACCTGGGTGGCTCAGTGGTTTAAAGTCTCTGACTTTGGCTCTGGTCATGATCCCAAGATCCTGGGATCAAGCCCCATGTCGGGCTCTCTGCTCCTCGGGGAGCCTGCTTCCTCCTCTCTCTGCCTGCTTCTCTGCCTACTTGTGATCTCTGTCTGTCAAATTAAAAAAAAAAAAAAAAAAGTAGGCTCCATGCCCAACATAGAGCCCAGTGTGGGGCTTGAACTCATAACCCTGAGATTGAGAGCTGAGCTGAGATTAAGAGTCAGATGCTTAACAGACTGAGCCATCTAGGTGACCCCAAACAATCTATTATTCAAACTCTTAGAGTCTGGGGCACCTGGGTGGCTCAGTCACTTAAGTGACTTGACTCTTTGTTTTCGGCCTAGGTCATGATCCCAGGATTGTGAGATTGAACCACACATGGAGGCTTCCCTTGGTCTCCTTGTTGGATGTGGAACCCACTTAAGACGTTCTCTCTCAGGGCGCCTGGGTGGCTCAGTTGTTAAGCGTCTGGCTACAGCTCAAGTCATGATCATGTGATCCTAGGATAGAGCCCCACATTGGGCTCCCTGCTCAGCAGGAAGCCTGCTTCTCCCTCTCCCACTCCCCCTGCTTGTGCTCTCCCTCTCACTGTGTCTCTCTCCATCAAATAAATAAATAAAATCTTAAAAAAATAAAAAGGTGCTCTTTCTCCCTCTCCCTCCATCCCTGCCCTCTAAAAACAAAAACAAAACAGAACTCTTGTAGTCTGACTCCTTATCTTTGTCTGCCCTCACCAAGACTCCCATGCTCCAACCCCACCTCACCCCCTGTCAAGGACATGTGATTTTATACCATCTGTGTCATTTATCAACTCATTGCATCTCAGCTCTAAATCCACTCTTTTTGCCTCTCTGTATTAATGGATCTGGGCCTTCTGAGCAGTTCTCCTTTTCCAGCTGACATAGTTAAGCTTTTTCACTACAGGGTACTAAAGGGACATTGGAGGGGGAATGGACCTTCCTTTCCAGGTTTCAGGTTGGCTTACTTCCTGGGTTCCTGGAGAGCATGATTTTTTCTCCACTACTTGGCCCAAAATTTCTCCACTGCCTGGTGTCTGCATGGTGCAAATTTCTCAGTTTGCCGGCCACATACTTCCTCCAGCTTGTCACTGGGGTAGCAGTTGCATAGCCAGGAGCCCCAGACAGCATGGGTCCGTGCCCAAATTCAGGTTACTCCTGCCCATACCTTCTCCTCAGCCCTACACACCTATACACTGGAAACTCCCCCAGGACTTCCCATCTGCATAGCCAACCCCCTGATTTTTGTCCCCTGGCCCAAGCTAAATGCAGAAGTGAACTAGATTCCTAGAGAGGGATGTCTGTCGATATTATTTATGTCCATTAACATACTATAGAATACATAAGTACATACGAATATCCTAGAGACTCCATATTTTTATTTATTTTCTTCATTTTATTGTCTTCCCAACCCCTTCCCCTACCACCGCACTAAAAGTGCAAGCTTCACGAGTACAGGGACGGACTTTTGCCTGTATTGTTCCTCTCTGTGCCCCCAGAGCTTGGGGCAGCGTCTGACATATAATGGGATACTTAAATATTTAAAGAGTGAAGGAACAATTAAATATCGGATGAATCATGCATGAATGAACAAATTCTGAGTTATCAGGACGAGGTCTTGTGGGGAGAGGAACGGGCGATTGAGGAAGTCGTCTGGGACCGGGGTATGGGATCCTCAGGTCTCCCTCGGGACGGATGCCCCGCACAGCGGTCTCAGGGTTCCTTTCCGGACCCATCGCGAGTTGCTTAGCAACCGGTCGCCCGGCCCTCCGCTACCATTAGAGGGCGCGCGGGTGGGGAGACGTGAACGCGCACGCGTGCGCGGCGCGGACCGGCGAGGGCAGACGTCACTTCCTGTTTCTTTAAGGGAACGTGGCTTTTCCCCGCAGAGCCTGTCTTCCCGTCTGCGTCTCCGCTGCGGCGGCCGGAGCCGGAGTCGGATCACGAGCGCAGCGTCGCCATGGACTCGGCTCTCAGCGACCCGCACAACGGCAGCGCCGAGGCTGGCGGCGCAGCCAACGGCACGACGCGGCCGCCTTCCACGCCCGAGGGCATCGCGCTGGCCTACGGCAGCCTCCTGCTCATGGCGCTGCTGCCCATCTTCTTCGGTGCCCTGCGCTCGGTGCGCTGCGCCCGCGGCAAGGTAGGGTCGGAGGCAAAACCGCGCGCGCTTTCCATCTCCCACCTGGGACACGACTGACACGGACCCTCCCTCCCGCCCTTGGCGGAACAGATACCTCCTCTCCCCAGACACTGACCCTTCACGGCATGGATCACCACCGGTTCCCCATCCCGAGCTTACATCCGGGAGCTGGCCCTGGGTGCTCCGGGATCTGACACCTCCCCTCACAGGGACCGGCTTCTGCCCCCACTCGGACCCTGACACATCCCTGCGTCTGTCCGTCATGCTGCAAACACTGTCAGCCTCACACCGGGATTCGGGCAGTGTATTATTCTGAGCCTGCTGGACCCAGCGAGGCCGGCCCCACCCTCTGCTCTGGCTTCTTATCCCATATGGGACACCTCTTATTGGGTTCTGGGTCAACCCCCGTCTGTACCTGATGGGGCGCTGGTCTGACAACTGAGTGGTACAGTCCCTTATCATTCCTTTGTTCGGAACCCTGCCTCATCCACCCTAGGGCAAATTCTGGCATCCTGAAACTGTGACACCTGTCTAACTGGAATCTGTGACCCGTAGTGTACTCTTCTAAAACCTCCAGATCAGGCCCTTGAGCCACCTCAAAAACATTAAACCAAGGATATAGCCGCAGCTCAGGCACCAGTTTTTGGCTTCACTTCTCAGACCAGTTTCACTCAACCAGCCCCTCAGAACCTGGCACCACAGTGCCTCTCTTTTTAACCAAGCATAGACCCCTTCTTTTGCTGATTTGGTCTTCCTGACACTCCCAGTCTTGGACCTGTTCTAGCCTGAGTCCAGACCCTGTTCCCAACTGCTCGCCCTGTTCCCACCCCCCAGACCCTGACCCTACCTTGATGTAGCTTTTCTCTCTGTGCTCCCTAAGACAGTCCCTCCACCAAATTGAGCTCACCTACTGAGCTGCTGTTGGGCTCCCTTATGAGACCAGGCCAGATCCATTCCTGATCATCCTCAACATATGTCCCATTGGACACCTAGAAGTACCCCATCATCTCCCCCTCTCTCCATCTTCTTCCCTGTTAAGCCCTCTCCAGCCCCTTGAACCAGTTGCTTCTCACTTCCTGGCACCCTCTCCCCTCCTAATCTGTAGCTCCTCCCCCACCAAAACCTGAAGCTGAACCTAAGCGGAAGCCGTCTTACCCGAAGAGGGCAGGTCCGCAAGGCAGCTGCTACTTTTGAAACTGCTCAAGTGCGGGTTTTCAAACCATTACACAACTTGAGGTCTGCCACCTTCCTTACCCAAGATCAGAGAAAACTCTGTTGGGTCCTTCTTTGGGCAGACACAAAGGGAAATAGTCAGGGCTTAGATGGCCCTATTTGCCTTTCCATTCTGCCTCTTCTAAGCAGGGTTCAGGCATCTGACTTTTACTTTCTGCTGAGATTGTGATCTCAGGGTTGTGAGATCGAGCCCTGCGTCCATCCTTGTGACGAGTATGGAATCTGCTTGGGGTTCTCTCCCTCTCTGCCCCTCCTGCTCATGCTTGTGCACTTTCTCTCTTCCTCTCTTTCGCTCTCAAATAAATAAATCTTTTTTTTATAAAGATTTTATTTATTTGTTTGACAGAGAGCAAGAGAGACAGAGAGGAAATACAAGCAGAGGAAGCGGGAGAGGGAGAAACAGGCTTCCTGCGGAGCAGGGAGCCCGATATGGGGCTTGATCCCAGGACCCTGTGATCATGACCTGAACCGAAGGCAGACACTTAATGATTGAGCCACCCAGGCGCCCCTCAAATAAATAAATCTTTAAAGAAAAAAGACAGCTGAAGAGTTGGCCAAAGCTCTGGTGTGGTGGGAACAGAGGGTGTGCATAGAAGAGAGCTCTCCATCCACCATGGCCTCTAGAATACCTTGCCCACCATCTCCTGCAGGCTGCATGAAATTACAGACAGCCAGATCCACCACCAATAACCAGGATGTTCTGAAAGTTACAAAGCCTTCACCGTCTTTGGTTCTCCCAGCAATTGAATGTTACAGATGGAACCAGTTTTATTTTCCCTGTCTTACGGAGAAAGAAACAGAGGGTCAAAGAAATGACTACTCTTGATCCCTCTGCCAATAAGGGGCAGAACTAGGTGTTGCTAAACCTAGTCCAAGGCTGTCCTTGATATATGTACCTCTAAAGACCCACACAAGTGGCATTTGGGCCTAGGGGGAAAAAAGCCAGCAACTCCCTTTTTCTACCCTGAGTCATGTTTCCCAGTCATGTGGCAAGGAGAGAGAAAAGTTAGTGTGGGGGCCCAGGAGTTTTGATTTCCCACCAGTGTTAGACCTTAAAGCCAGCTGAGAGAGGGCATGTGAGGACAGAATTCTCTCTGGAGCCAAGTTGTCCATAACAGGCAGGGCAAATTGTGAAATCATGGGGAGAAGAAGGTGGAGCATCCAGGAGTGTGTTGGGAAGAAGTAGCCGTGGGAGGAGCAGTCTTAGAGGGGTGCCCATCCCTCTCAGAGACCTGTGTTCCCAGAAGGGAGCAAATCCCAACCCAAGCAGTAGCTGGGGATCAGATTACTTCAAAGGCCCTTGGCCTGTAACTCAGAGGAGCCCCTCAGCCAACTGGACTGGGCTTCTGCTCTGTGCCAGGCCCTGGGCTGGGTACCAGGGGTGCTGGGACAACAAATGCCAGGCCTTGTCTTCCCAGAGCTCAGTGCCCCACGGAGAAACAGATGTGTAAGCCGCCAACTAAACCGAATCCTGATACGCCTTCCAGAGGAGGCCGCAGCTGCCTTTGCAAAGATGGGCGAAAGTTCAGCAGGCGGAACAGGAGAGAGGGAGGCATGGCTTTGCAGGCATTCAGAGGGGCAGCGAGCAGTGCGATGTGAGCCCCCGGAGCAGGGCCCTGGAGGCCATAACAGAAAGATGTTCAGGCAGCCTGTAGCCTTTCTGCATGATAGAATCCTGAAGGCAACACAGTAGTTCATCTTCATAGCTACAAAATGACCACACACTTGTAAAAAATTCCAAGCCATGCAGAAGTATAAAGGAAAAGCCTCCTCAGTACCACTCCTTGAAGGAACCTATGTATATATAAATGTGTGTATATATAAATGTATGTATATATGTATATGTAAATGTATATGTGTGTGTATATATATATGTATATACATTTTCTATGTATATATAAATGTGTGTGTGCCTGTGTGTATACACAGATGTAAATTTATTTTTATAGCAGTGGGATTTTATAGTACATACTGCTCTGCAATTTAACATGGTTTTTTTTTTTTTTTTTTTAACATGGTTTTTTTTTTTTTGGTTTTTTTTTTTGGTTTTTTTTTTAAACGCTGTGTCATGGTCATTTTCCTGTCCATACCTGCAGATCTGCCTCATTATTTTATGTTAGGGAGGGTAAGTAACACATGCCTGTGGTATAGAATTCCAGAGGTGCAGAGGGCATCGCAAAAGCCTCTGTCCCACCCAGCTACCCAGCTTCCCTCCCCAGAGGCACCCCCTGTTACCTGTTTCTTGGATATCCAAGAAGTTCTGTGCCTTTACAAATAAATAAGCATATGCTTTCCCTGCATTTTGGCAGTATAACTTACATTTTGTTATAAATCCACTTTTTGGCACCTGGCTCTTTTCACCAAAGCATATGTCGGAGATCAGTATATCTGTGCGTACGGAGTGGTCATGTTCTTTGACAGCTCTGTGGGATCCAGCCTGTGTCCCATAATTTGTTTAGAGCACTGGTCTCAGAGTGTGATCGCTGGACCAGCAGCAGCGGCCGCAGTCTCACCTGGGAGCTGGTTCGAAACGCAGATTCTGAGTTAGAGACTCAAGGTGGGCCTGGCAGTCTGTTTTCACAAGCCCTCCTGACAATTCTTCTGGGTGTTCATGTGAGAACCTCTGATTTAGAGTTCTCCACGGGTTGTTCAGATGGGTGTCAGTCTTTTGCTATGACAAGCCATGCTGAAATTCATCTCCTTATATGTTTGTTACTTCACACTTGTTTGTATTTGTAGGATTTTTTTTTTAAATTGATTTGCTGGGTCAAAGGCCATGTGCATGCTTGATTTAGATGGATCTTAACAAATTACGCACCGTAAAGGTTGTATAAGTTTATACGCCCACCAGCAGTGACCTCAGTTCCTGTGTAATGGCTGCACAACAGTCCAGTCCCAGGGCTTTCTGAGCCAGACTGGGGGATCCAGTCAGGTCTAGGTTTCACAAAGAGCTCCTGATAGAGTCAGTGATGGGCGGGAGGGAGAACAGGAAGGAGGCTGGTGAGGTGGTTGCCGTGAAGACTGCAGTGGGGCACAGGATTTGGTTGGGGGGTTGCCAGTTTGAGTTCTAGAAATGCTTAGGAAGCAGAGTCATGGTGAGGTGAGTGAGTGAATGTGGTGGAAAGAGGAGGAGACCCTGGGGTCTCCAGCTGGGATGAAATGAACAGAATGGTCCACAAGTCCCAGATCATTTCTAGGACATGGCCTGGAAGCAGCACTCCCAGAGCTCGGGCCGAGCCAATGACTCGAAGCCGGGCATCTGTCTTCCCTTGCTGCTTTTGCTTCCGCCCTGATAACTGAACATCCACAGTGTCACTGGAAGCTAAATTTATTTCGGCTATTTGTGTCAGCTTCTTTCTTTCTTTCTCTCTCTCTCTCTCTCTCTCTCTCACACACACACACACACACACACACACACACTCTTTCTCTCTCACTAATTACGTTTTGTGTTTTGGGAGCTATTGCATTTGCTTAAGAGCATCTGGCTTGAAAACCCACATCAAACTGGTAGAGAATCCTAACAACTTTTTATACTTTTGTAACAACAAAGGTTAACTGTTTGGGGAGGGGTTTGTTTGTGAGGGGAGGAGCAGAGCGAGAGAGAATCTTAAACAGGCTCCATGCCCAGTGCAGAGCCCAACATGGGGCTCCATCTCATGGTCATGACCTGAGCCAAAATCAGAAGTCAGATGCTTAACCAACTGAGCCACCCAGGCACTCCAAAGGTTGATTGTTACATTGTCACAAGCTCCCTGAGCATCTTGTCACAACTTGCTAGCAGAAATTTCCAGATAGAAAAGGTAGAGGTCATCTAGGAAGTAGTGGCTAAGAGTTGGGACACTGGGGAGCACCTGGGTGGCTCAGTGGGTTAAAGCCTCTGTCTTCAGTTCGAGTCATGATCTCAGGGTTCTGGGATCAAGCCCCGCACCAGGCTCTTTGCTCAGCGAGGAGCCTGCTTCCTCCTCTCTCTCTGCCTGCCTCTCTGCCTACTCTGTGATCTATCTGTCAAATAAATAAACAAAATCTTTAAAAAAAAAAAAAAAGAGTTGGGTGGGACACTGGAACCAGACTGCCTGTGTTTGAATCCAGGCTCCACCACTCACCAGCTGTGTGACCTTAAGCAAGTTACTTTACCTCCCTGAGCTTCAGTTTCCTCATCTGTAAAGGGGAGCTTTTAAAAATACCTGCTTCATAGAGTTTTTGTGAGGATGAAATCACATATAGCACCTAGAGCAGGGCTTCGCACATAGAACGCTCTCTGTAAGTGTTATCTTTATTACTGTTACTGTCAGATTTCCAGTCTCGCATTCTGACTCAGCATGGCAGCATGGATATTTACACAGTCACCATGGAGGAGCCAGAGTCCTTTGTATAGTGGGATGTGTGTCCAACCTTGGCTTGTCATCAAGTAATTTTAAGCTTCTTTCCACCCAGGATACAGGGCTGAATTGAAAGGAATATGTGGGGGACACCTGGGTGGCTCATTCGGTTAAGCAACTGCCTTTGGCTCAGGTCATGATCCCAGGGTCCCGGGATCAAGTCCCACATCGGGCTCCCTGCTCAGTGGGGAGTCTGCTGCTCCTCCTGCTTGTGCTTGCTCGCTCTTTCTCTCTCTCTGACAAATGAATAAATAAAATCTTTTTCTTACAGATTTTATTTATTTATTTGTCAGAGATCACAAGTAGGCAGAGAGAGAAGAAGAGAAACAGACTCCCCGCTGAGCAGAGAGTCGATGCGGGGCTCGATCCCAGGACCCTGGGATCATGACCTGAGCTGAAGGCAGAGGCTTTAACCCACTGAGCCAGCCAGACACCCCTGAATAAATAAAATCTTTTTAAAAAGGGGCGGGGGAGGAAAAGAAGAAAGGAATATGTGGAAATGAGCCATAACGCTGGTTTGTAGGTGAGACCAGAATCGCCTGTGCTCTGCACCTGCAGGTCCCTCTGCCTCCTGTTTCCCTGCCTTGTACACAAAGCGAATTCCTCAACTCTGTATATATTTGGCTCCTACACCCTACCAGAACCCATGCTTGACCTTCAAGGCTTTGCCTAAGTGCCATCTGCTTTCTTGTGATTCTTTATATACCACTACTACTACTACTACTACTACTTATAAAAATACAGAGTCTAAACAGTTCGTGTGACAGCTCAAGGCACAATACTAAGTATTTCCAATGCAGAAGTCATAGAATCCTGGGGTGCCTGAGTGGCTCAGTTGGTTAAGCATCTGCCCTAAGCTCAGGTCATGGTCTCAACATCCTGGGATCAAGCCCCGCATTGGGCTCCCTGCTCAGTGATGAGTCTGCTTCTCCCTCTCCCTCTGTCTCTCCCCCCACCCTGGCTTGTGCACATACACTCTCTCTCTCAAATAAATAAATCTTAAAAAAAAAAAAAGTCATAGAATCCTGAAATTCACCATACAGCTGAGGAGATTGAGGCTCTGAGAGAGAGAAATAACATTCCTGGGCCCCACAGCTGGAAAGAGGCAGAGCTGGAAGTCACTTTCTGACATCAGCGCCCTCTCCCATCCATTTGGCACTCAGGCTGGGTATCGCAGCAGTATATGTCTTGTTTTGTCACGTGTCACACTGTATCGTGATGTTCTCTCTGCATGTCAGGGTCTTGGCCTGCCTGCCTGTGGGCTCTGAGATGAATAACTGTCTTATTTACGTTTGGGCCTCTGCTCCTGCTACAGGGACATACATTGAACTTGTGGAGGTACACAGAGAGGTGGGGAAATTTTCCCCAGCCCCACAGCACACTGCTGCCAAAAGCAGACACCCAGGGCTGGGGGAGATGGAGGGAGTCAGTACTGCTCACCCACCCCACCCCTTCCTCCCAGCAGAGCTGCCCCTGGGTACTCCAGAAAGGAGGGTCTCCCTCCTGGCCACCTCAGTCAGGCACATGCTGGGGTTTGGTGAAACGCCTCCCCACTCCCCCTCTCCCTGACAGTCCCAGCTCCTCATACACAGTTACAGCACTTTACAGTTTGCCAGGCTGTTCCACATCCCATATCTCATTTAGTTGAAATCTCTCGGCCCTTTTAGAGGTCAATAAAGCTAGAGACTGTGATCCTGTTTGACAGAGGAGTAAACTGAGACTCTGAGAGCAAAGGATGTGCTTCAGTTACCCAGCAAGCCATTTACTAGAGCACTGAATGCCTTTATCATACTTTATGTGTATCGTTAGCATGTGTGTGAATTTTATCTGTAGGAAAAGTTCCCTGAAGTGGAAGTGCTTGTTCAAAGTTGTATGCACTTGTGATTTTGACAGATACTTTCAGTGTGCTCTCTACAGGAAGACCATTTTACCCTCCTGAAGGTACCAAGGGTCAGCACCTGTTTCCCTGTAGCCTCACCAGCTCAGTCTGTTACCCAGCATGGGGACTTCCGCCGTTCTGACAGGTGAAAACTGGGATCTCAGTGCACTTCACTTCGAGCTTCTCTTATTAAGAGTGAGGGTGGAAAGAAAGAGAAAAAAAAAAGAGTGAGGATAACATTTTTTCCTGTGAATAAGAGCTTTTTGTGGTTCCTGCTCTGTGAATCTTCTCGGTGCCCTTGGGCACGTGTAAATTGCAGTTTGGTGCATCTGCTGAGTTGCCCTCCCCAAAAGGCTAGACCAGTTTGCACTATAACCAACAGTGTGTGCACATCCCAGCTCCATTTCGTGGGCATTGCATGGGCTTACTGCTCTCTGCCCTGTCTCCTTCCCTTTCTGCAGTTTTCCTTCCATTGTTGGGCAGAAGGTCTGCCTGACCAGAAATCTGCCCTCTCCAGGCAGCTTCCCCTTGAGCAAGTTTTGTCCTGTTGGTTTTTAAGAGGCTGCCGTGAGCCAAAAAAAGTAATGAGACTCTGCAGCTGAACATGATCCCTTCTCCCCAGGGTGCTGATGCCTTATTCACAGGATAGACGTGGTGATGGTGGAATCTTAGGCGTTGAGATGAGCCTGTGGAGAGAGAACTTGACTTTGACTTGAGCAGAAGTCTCATCTGGCATTACTAGGACCTCTGGTAGCTAGGATATAAAGTGGAATAGACATACAAAGTGCAGGGAGAATTGCAGTGGGAGAGGAGGCTTAGCCAGTGGGAAATCTGGAAATGCTTCATGGCAGTGACATTGGCAAGGTTCTTGATGACTGAGGATTCTGCTTAGCTGAGAGGGCATGGAGAGAGAGCATGATGATCTTGAAAGCTTTCAACTTTGTGTTTTTTAATATAAATTTAAACCAGAATTATACTGCCTCTGGTGGATTCTCATTAGAAAGTTTTCTGGCGGGTGGCTCAGTCGGTTAAGCCTCTGCCTTGGCTCAGGTCATGATCTCGGGGTCCTGGGATTGAGGCCCACATCGGGCTCTCTGCTCGGCGGGGAGCCTGCTTCCCCCTCTCTCTCTGCCTGCCTCTCTACCTACTTGTGATTTCTCTCTCTCTGTCAAATAAATAAATAAAATCTTTAAAAAAAGGAAAGTAAGTAAGTAAGTTAGTTTTCTGGCAGGGGCGGTTTTTTCAGTCGGTTGAGTGTCTGTCTTCGGCTCAGGTAATGATCACAGGGCCCTGGGATCGAGCCCCACATCGGGCTCCCTGCTTGGCGGGATGCCTGCTTCTCCCTCTCCCACTCCCCCTGCTTGTGTTCCCTCTCTCGCTGTGTCTCTCTGTCAAATAAATAAATAAAATCCTTAAAAAAAAAAAAGTTTTCTGGCTGGAATTCTATGAAGTTGATAAAATCCCTATTCTGTGCTGTTGTTCCACTCCCAGTTTTTTCTTTTTTAAAGTACTGAAATTATTTTGACTACATCCAGGTTTTTTCATGTAAATATTTATCCTCTGTCATGTCTTTACCGAAAGCACATGGTCACCAACTGTAGCATCTGCCATTGTAGATTTAATTGTGGCTTTTACTCTTACCAGATTCAGTTTCCCCAGTCAAATTTCTTAAGTGTAAGTTTTGTCAAGATTTGTTCTCCTTGCAGTTAGCGTCTGCCCGTGTACAGTTTCAATTGCTGTCAGTTTTATCAGTTGTTGGGTTGTTTCTACTCAGACCTATTGGATAACAAATTCATCGTGTTTACCTGGTAGCTAATCCATAAGGAAACTGGGAATAGTTCTCATGAGGTCTAGGACTGCTCTGTTGTCACAGTTTCCAGGGTTTTCTCTCAATTATTTCATGCCATAACTGTCTCTGCCATCACTCTTGTCCCAGATATGCCACACGTGCACTGCTGGGGCCCAGATGGCCCTCGTGCAAAACGGCAGGGTGAAGTATCTTGCCCTAGGGTGGGCAGAGGGAACCGCACTGCCAAAGCCTGGGGTCGGGAAGATGTGGTGGGAGGATGAATGAGCCCCAGCCCCAGAGGCCAAAACTGCACCCTCAACTCACATGCACCTTTCTTGTCTGTTCTAGAACGCCTCGGACATGCCAGAGACTATCACCAGCCGGGACGCCGCCCGCTTCCCCATCATCGCCAGCTGCACACTCTTGGGGCTCTATCTCTTTTTCAAAGTAAGTCCTTTGCCACCCGTTGTGTTATTTGGTTTAAATAACTTTGTTTTGTTTTGTTTTTCCCATCACAGGAGATATGCATGTTCATTTGTAGAAAATAAAGAACAAGGGGGGAAAAATTCCTAATAATTCACCTCTAGACTGACTGCGTGCACAGAGATAACCACCGATGGCGTTTAGGACTCTTTCCCATAGTCATTATTTCTTTTCTCTGTGTGGCTTTTTTGTTTTGTTTTCATGATACCATTTTGGTTTGCACTGTACTGTTTATGCTGGGACGGGGTATAGCTTGTGTCTCCAATGCGCCTCTACCATACTAATTGCCTTTTTTTTTTTTTTCTTAATTTACCGAGGTTTATTTTCCCAATAAAAGTTACACAGGCTCAGTGTTGAAAACGTGGAAAACACAGAAAAGTAAAAAGGGGAAAACAGCAGTCATCCAAAACCCCACTACCAGAGACAATCACAGATTCCCTTTGGAGGTGTGTCCTTGCGCTGTTTTCCCGGTGCATGGTTTCTCCGTAGCTGTGGCCACGTGGCGTACTCAGTTTTGTAGCTGCTGCTTTCACTCCCCATTAATAACATCATAAGCATTCTCTCATGTTAACTGCAAACTCTTCTGAAGCTTTTCTTTTTTTCTTTTTTTTTCCTTCTTTTGTTTTTTTACTATAACACATACTATTTTCTGATTATGGAAGTAAGATATGCAGAAGACTTTTAAAGAGCAGGGGAAAAATACGCAGAGGTAACGGTCACTATTAACGTTTTGGCATGTCTCTTTTCAGGCTTTTAATAAGCATGCTTTTCACATAAGTATGATCCTATCCTAGCTGTAGTGTTGTGTCCTGTGTTTTTGCAGTCGTGCCTCACAAGCGCTTTTTCCCTGGTCGCTGAAAAGCTCTCAAGGACGACTTTTAATTCACGTGTTAAAAACACAGGTAGACGGCGAAAAAAAACATTTCCTGTCTAAGGGAAGACGTAAATGAGCCATAATCTTCTCCCCAGTGTAGTTGCTCCTGGATCTTCCACGTAGATCTACGTTTATGTTAAAATTCAAAAACAAATATATGTATGAGATACAGGGTGTTTATCATAGAGATATTTTTCTATCCGTGCAGTCACGTCTGCCTCATTGATCTTGACACCTGCCTGTGGCTCTGTCTTACGGCTGTGCCTCTGAGGGATGTCTGGCGCTGGGATATCACAGCAGTGCTGCCTCGAGCGCCAGCCCTGGGGTACAGGATCTCAGCCTGGGCATGTGTGTTCAAGTGTATTTGCAGTAGGAGGACCAGGTCACGTAGCATCTCCATTTGTAGTTTGAACAGATAGTTCCAAATCCCCGCAAAAGATGGTGCCCTTTTCCATTTCCCCTGACCGGGAGCAGTAGGCTGGCTGCCTTGACTCTCACCAGCATGGGGTGGCATCAGAATTCCTCATCTTTGCCAGTCTGTGAGTGAGTCCACAACGTAATATTTAACACCTGCTTCCTGTCCCATCGTTCCCTCGTTGTTGGATCAGAACTATGCTTCTTAATGGTTTCAGAATCCCCCCACAGGCAGGTTGACCACAGCTCACCTCCAGCACCCTCCCCCGCCTTTAAACAAAAGAAGTCATTCCGATTTTTACTCTTACAAACCAGAGTGCATCAAGTAACATTAGGTATTCACGGATTTTTTTTTTTCCTGGACCTTGGGTGAAGAGTTGGATTTATTCCATGCTTCGGTTCATAGCATCCCGTCATCAGTCCATGCCAGGCGCCCCTCCACCCCTAGTGCCCTCCTCCATGTCCCACCTCCATGTCCCTGTCCACAAGAAACACCTGCTCTGATGCGTTTGCTTTGTCTTCAGATGTGTGTCTCCTTATAAAACGTATGGTGTCGGTCTGTCTGTGTCTACTGAGAGTCCAGCGTCCATGTACAGAGCTGGGCGGTGCATCTCCCTCTGTTGGCCTTTTCTCTCCCCTGTACTTTTGAGATCTCTCTGAGGCCGTCTGCACATCCGGCCCATTGCCTCCAGCTTAGCTTTTGGCAGAGATTTCTCAGGTCTCTGCTGTGCTGAGTGCCAGGGATACATCCCCAGGCCCTTGCCTCAAGACCCTCTAACATTTTTAGTACTTAGGATTCTTTCCTTCAGCTAGGTTCCCTCAGAAAGAAATTTCTGGCAGTGGAGGGTAGGAGCATTTTTCTTTAAGCCACTGGATGCTCAGCCTGTCCCCCGCTGCAGGCGGGTAAGCCCCAGCCTGCCGTGTGCCAGAGGACACAGCATACCTCTTACTCATGTCTCTAGAGGGTCCACACTGGGATTTCTGAGAGGCGGCCACCTGGACAACACAGCCAACAGATTCCTCCCAAACTCCAGGGTGGCGGCTTGTGAATTGGTTTTCCAAATGGTGGGATCCCTCGGCCCCTTTCCTCCCCGCCGCCACCCCGGGTGGGACGTTTCTCAACATCATAAAATGTATCTGATTCCACCTCATTTAAAACTGATTGCTCTGAGGCAGCTTACAAAAATTATACCCAGCAGCATAAGCATAAAGAAGTAAAGGAAGAAATTGGAGTGAAAGAGAAAATTAAAATAGGATAAAACAAAGCCTTGGGTGAGGACCATACCCTGAACCCAGGCCGTAAACTTGAAAGACATGTACTTTTGTCAGAGTGGCTCTGATACTGGTGTCACTCTGCATTTCTAGCAGCTAAAGCACAGAGAAAGCCAGGCTTGGTGAGACTGGGTGCATAGTCCACAGGCCGCACAGTCCAACCAGCTCGCTGTAAGTTGCAGCCAGAGATATTTTCCTAAGGGCCCGGCGGGGAAGGAACACTACTGAGAGGTAGACCACATTGTCATAAAACATGGCCCACGTGCCTATGAAGTATGTTCATAGGGCTTTTTCTTACGGTAGTCACATTCTAGGTCACTGCTTTGCTCATCCATCCATTCTGCAAACATTTACTGAGTGCCTGCTGTATACAAGGCCCTGAGTGAGGAAAAACTGACCATCCCTGCCCTCCAGGAGTCTCTTTTTAATTGGTGGAGATGGACACCAGTCAGTCACCTTGATAAATGCGAAGCTACAGTCCTGGAAAGTGCTGCAGAAGCAAGGCGTAGCAACAGGAAAGCACAGAAGAGCCCCCCAGCTAGCATGAACCTCTGCCCCTGCCCCACTCCCACTTCCAACAGCAGCACCTTCACCTACCTCACTGCTCAGCCGGCCTCAAACCCGGGGAGCCGTCCTCCCTGCACTTGCAGTCAAGGGCACCGTCCTCTGTCCGCCAGAGTCTGCAGTACCCTCTTCACCGGGCTGTCTGCTTCCACCCTCGCCCTGGGCAGTCTGTCTCCCACACAGCAGCACAGGAATCCTCTCAGGCCATCCAGTCATGTCACAGCCCTGCCCTCAGTTTCCAGTACTGGCCTGACTCACCCAGAGGAATCTAGTTTTTCTAATGGCACTGAAGGGTCTCTCTGCCTCTCAGCCATCCCAGCCTCATCTCCTGACACCGGCCACTTACTCTCTCAGCTCTAGGCTCACAGGCCCTGACTCTTCCCCACATACATAAGCCAACATACCCACCTCAGGACCTTTGCACTCACCTTTCTCTCTGCCCCAAATGCTCTCCCCCTCAAATACCCTCACAGTGGCTCCCTCGCTTTGTTAAGGTTCTATTCCTGAACGAGGTGAGTATCTTCCCATTGAGAAACTTTCACTGACCACCAGTCTAAAAGAGCAGCTCTCCCCTCTTCTCTCTGTCTCTTTGCCCTGCCCTGCTTTTCTTCTGAGGACCCATCACCACTTGACAATATATTACATACTTGTATCTTTTGAGATTCTTTCTCTCTTGCTGGCACATAAACTCCATGGGGGCAGGGACTTTGATGCCTCATTTCTTGCTGTGTCCCCAGAGTTCACATGACGCCATTAACATCGTAGGCAGTCAGTACATGTGAGCTGAGTTAATGAGGGGTGGTTGTATCAAGGAAGGCTGCTCCGAGCTGAGAGTCGAAGAAAGAAGGGTGGGGAGAATGTCCAGGGCAGCAGAAGAGCATGTGCACAGGCCAGCTGCCTAGTGGTGGGGCTGTGGCACAGACAGGGCCTTCAGAAAAGCTGGTGTGGCCCCAGTCTGCTGTGAGCCGCAGCTGAGAAGGTCTGCGGTGGCCATCGCAGGGGCTGAGGCCCCGGGGAGGGTGTGGGCTGTGAGCCGCAGCTGAGAAGGTCTGCGGTGGCCATCGCAGGGGCTGAGGCCCCGGGGAGGGTATGGGCCGTGAGCCTGTGAAGGCGAGGCTTTAAGCAGGGGAGCAGTGTGGGCAGACAGGCTTTAAACAGATTCTGTAACGGCCTCCTTGAGAGCACCCAGTGCCCCCGTGCCCATACCACAGCACATGAATCCCCCCCGGCCAGAGACCCTCAGGAGAGCAAACTCAGGAAGGAGAGGATGACTGCGGAAGGAGATGGCAGAGCCTTCCCCAGAGTCCAGGATTCCCAGCAGTGACAGGCAGCTTTGGAGTATCATGAAAGAGAACATTTCCCAGTTCCACTTGACAGTAAGACTGAGAAGCAGCAGGCAGGGTCTGCTGTCACAGCTTCTAGCCATCACCATGGGACAAGTCCTCCAAAAGACCATCATGTAGACGATGGGGCAGGGCACAAGCGACTTACAAGTAGCATGCTTGGGGCCTTGGTAGCCACCGTAGGGGGCTCCCTAGATTTTTGAGCAGGGAGAAGGAAACTTGGAGGAGTGCATTCTGAGGCTCCCTTGGGGGGTTGTACTCAGGACTATCCTTCCCCATGATTCCATGCCAGGACTCTGAGCACATAGTATTGCCTGTCTCCAGATAATGGAGCCACCAGGCACACACAGACTCCGTTGGGTGTCCCTCCAGGGGCATGAGGTTCCTCCCTTTTCTTCTGTAGTCGCAGAAGCTAGAAGGCCCCTAGCACTGTCTGAGATTCTTCCTCCCACCGTTCCCTAGCTCCAGAGGGGTGAGACCAACCTCCAGAAGAGAAGCGGGGACTCTGATTTCCCCATAACCACGGGCAACCCTGACTTCCTGTTTCTTTTTTTATTTCTGCCTCAGATATTCTCCCAGGAGTACATCAACCTCTTGCTGTCCATGTATTTCTTCGTGCTGGGGATCCTGGCCCTGTCCCACACCATCAGGTCAGAAGGCATCTCTGCAACATTTGAAGCAGCTTTCTCAGGAGCCAGTACAGGGTCCTGGATGAGAACATGACCTTTGGCGTCATTCAGAGCCAGGTTTGAATCCTGGCTGTACAACCCAAGGGCTTCTTTCCCCTGCGGTACAGCGTGGGTGAGCTAGAACAAGACCCGTAACCTCTGCGGCACGGTCCCCTCCCAGGGACTGACAAGAGTATCCAGGGGGTATTTCCCACCACCACAGTTGTTGGGAAGGTTAATCACATCGTAGTACCAGGATGTCACTTGTCACGGTGCTGAGACAGATAACAGCAGTGCCACTTGCCATGTGTTATAGGCTGCTGACACCTCGTGGTAAGCCCGGCTTCTCACGCGTGATCTTGTTTCCTGCTGAGAGAGGGGCAGTAGAGTGAGAAGTTAGGAGTACAGCCTCTGGAATTTGATTACCTGAATTTGAATCCAGACTCTGCTACTTAATAGCCCTGTGACTTGGGGCAAGTCACTTAATCTCTCTGGCCTCAATTTCCTCAGCCGAATGTGGAGGAAAATAACCAAACCTTCCTCATGGGTCATGGGAAAGCTTTTAGCCCAGTATCTGACACCTAATGTGTCCAATGACTGTTAACTGTCGTCGTTACTATTACTTCCTGTGCTAACCTGCCAGGTAACTTACAAGGTTAGCTTTTGCTTTTATTTATTTATTTATTTATTTTACCTATTTATTTATTTATTTATTTGAGAGAGACAGAGACAGAGGGCAAGAGAGGGAACACAAGCAGGGGGAGTGTGAGAAAGAAGCGATTTCCCGCTGAGCAGGGAGCCCAGTGCAGGGCTCGATCCCAGGGCCCTGGGATTGTGACCGCAGCCAAAGGCAGACACTTAATGACTGAGCCACCCAGGCGTCCTTAGCTTTTGCTTTTAATCTTCTGTTATCTTTGGAAACTGAAGCTCAGAGAGATTAAGGAATTTGCCAAGATCGCACAATGGATAAGCAGCAGAGCCAAGATTCAAACCCAGGTCTGAGTGGCCCCAGAGCCATGTTCCCATTGCCACCTGCTCAGATCGGCACATGCTGTGTCTCTCCAGTGGGGATGGAGGACCTAGGCCGGGACCTTGAAGGGGTGCTGCTCTTCATGTCATGAACAGGCCAATTCTCCGTGTGTTGTAAACATTTGGCATTCCCTAGCCCTGTTTACTAAATGGGAGTTATGTCCCCAGTCTGCCCCCTAGCTTGTGACTACAAAAGTTTCCCCGCCTGTTTTCATCTGGTCCCTTCAGGTGGATACAATGTCGGGTTGAGAACCACTGACCATAAGGTGGCCAGTGGACTATGGAGGTTCCCAGAAGGAAGGAACACAGCTAAAAGTCAGCCTTGAAGGGTGGGAAACCTGGAAGAGGCACGAAGGAGAGGGGAAAGCTAGGCGTAGAAGATCTGTGTGCAGTGAAAGCGCATTCGGGATCTTTCTGCGGTAGTCAGAGAGGAAGCGCCGGGCCTACTTACAAAAGGCATCAAAAGCCAGTTGGGTTTGGCCTTGTTTCCCTAGGCACACTGGCAGGACATTGTGGTACTCAAGAGCGTGGGTTCAGGAGATGTTGGCCCTGGAACCGAGGCCTGGCTCTGCCAGCTTGATAATTTGTATAAACTTCTCAAGCCCTCTAAGCATCAATTCCTATAAAACGGAGACACTTAAAAAAAAAAAATGTAGACACTGCAAGCACTTCCTCACTGGGGCATGGGAAGGATCAGGTGAGCCACAACTAAAACATGGCTCAAGCACCGTGCCAAGTGCACCATGAGTTGTGCTTCTGGTCCAAGATCATACAGCTGGGACTGGAATTCTGGTCTTTTGACTGAGTTCAGTGTTGTCTTCAACTCTACCTGCCCTTTCCCCATACAGTCTTGTTCTGGCCATCTTATAAGAATTTTAGTCCAGCCCCCGTCCTAAAAAATGAAGGCCCAGAGAACCTACCTGAGTAACTTGGACCTCACAAAACCATGGCAGACCCAACCTCACAGGGCAGAGCTCTCTGATGGATCTGGGGGACGGTGGGGGCAGTCGCTTCCAAACACTGGGACCCCTCCTTCCCCATGATGATTAGGGACCCCCTAATTCTCATCCATCCCACCCCTTCATCTGTGAGAGGCTTGAGATACCCAGGCCTCCCCGTGACCCAACCACCACCTCAGAGAACCTGGTGTATTTTATCTGTCTTTTTTAACTAATTCATAATTTTGACTGGTAGAAATTATTTTTTTATTTAAAAATTTTTTTAAAGATTTTATTTATTTACTTGACAGAGATCACAAGTAGGCAGAGAGGCAGACAGAGAGAGAGAGAGGAGGAAGCAGGCTCCCCACAGAGCAGAGAGTCCGATGCGGGGCTCGATCCCAGGACCCTGAGATCACGACCTGAGCCAAAGGCAGAGGCTTTAACCCACTGAGCCACCCAGGTGCCCTGACTGGTAGAAATTATTGACAGAGAACCAATAGCAACTGAAACTGCACATGGTAAAATAGATTAGTGACTAAAACTTAGAAGAAGAATCATCTTCTTGATGAAATTTATAGCACAATATTTGACCTGGCAAAATCAGACCTCATAAACACACGGGTAACCGTGGGCAGGAGGGGCGCTCACCACACAGCATCAGAGCTGTCCTGTGCAAAATTTCATACGGACCAAAAACGGTGAGATGAGAGAAATTGTTTTGAAAAATTTACATGGAAAAAAACTGAATCAGATGCACATAATTTGAGCAAAAAGGGAGGAAAGCATAATTTAATCATATTATATATGGAAAGCTGAGCCAAAAACTATTTTTTTCAGTCAGATTGAGTTTTCTGAAATACTTTCTCAAAGAAAGTCTACAGTGTAGTTAGAATTTCCATGAGCTGTTTATATTCACAAACTTGGAGGCAGACCTCTGTCAGGATCCAAACCAGAGGGTCCGAAGGTGGGGTTCAGGGAAGGCGAGGCCCTGAGAGGTTGTGTAACCACCAGGATTCATGGCTGGTAGAGGCAGGGGGTTTGAGCCCAGGTCTGTCTGACTTCAAGGCCCATATTCTTCCCAGTTTGGCAGGAGTGAGGGGGAAACAGATTATAGAGGGTGGGCTGGCCACTGCTTCCCAGCAGTCCTTCGGTCCCCAGAGGACTAGGGGAACAGACCTGACGAGGGACTAGAAGAGCCTGGCCCCGAGCCGAGTCAGCCCCTGGTGGGGATTCTCGTGGATCTTTCCACCCCTGCTGCCACCCGCAGCCTGCTACCTGCGTTCACCTTGTGCAGCCACCAAGATTTACAATCCCACGCCAGAAGCCTTCCTGCCAAGGGAACCTCAGCTTATTTTTATCATCTCTGAGCTCACACCCCATCCAGCTGACCTTTAGAGGGAAAAGGACCCATAAGGTCAAAATCTACCACCCTAGGAAGAAAAGGTCAGTTTTATCGACCCTTGCTTTTCACTCCCAGGGGAGAAGGACACCAGGATGTGGTTTCCCAGCAGGAAGCAGTGACCTTTAGGTTTGATGTGAGCCATGAAGGCTGGAGAGAGTCTCTGCCTGCTGCAGAGGTCTGCCTTCAGAGGCGCTCAGTGAGCATTTACCAGCTGCCACCCAGGCCCCAGGCCTGCAGTGTGTGGGGAAGGTGGTGAGACGGGCCCCCACTCTCAAGTTCAGGCTCACCGGCCAGGTTGCTTGACTCTTGCCCTGCATTATCCAGCGACCCTTCTTTGCTCGGGATAACTAAGTCATCAGTCTGGAGAGTTCTTACCTGAAGTCAAAGCGGCAGTTAAGCTTACAGGCTGCCAAGCATTCATTTAATCATCTTAATAACTAAGAGAAAGATCTTATTGTAGTGTTCCAAATGAGGAAACAGTTGCACAGAACAGTTAAGTAACTTTCCGAAGATCACACAGCTAATCAGTGGCAGAGTCAGGATTTGAATCCACGAAGTCGGGCTCCGGAGCCACTGCCTCTGCTGGTTCAGAAGCAAAACATCAAGCTCCTAAGGAAGAGGCTGGTCTGTAGTGAAGGCCTTAGCTCCTCGGGCCTTTTCTCTGTCTCTGCCCACACGCTCTGGCCAGATCTCCCAGAAGTGATTCAGCAAACTGAGCTGAAGGTAGCTTCCAGCCTCATCTCTCCCAGCTTCTGCCCCCCACTTCTCAGAGCCCTCCTGTGGAAGCCCACTCCTGGTTGCCTACTTGTTCCCGCCACATTTGGGTTCACAGGGCTCTCTTGTTTGTGCCAGGGCCCTGCAGACGGGGAACCTGTTTGACAAGTGGGGAAACAGGCCCTGAAATTGTTCTTAACTCCATGTCTTCTTTCTCCAACCACCAGGGTCTTAGAAAGGGAGCTCTCTTTCCCTGCCTTTCTGCTGTGCCCTGGGTACCTCTTGGCCTGCCTCCGTTTACCTACCAGTTGGGAGCACCATTCTGGATTTGGCCACCTCATCAGTCACTGTCAGGCTGATCCAGTGTTGCCAAATGGTTTTGAGCTCAGGCTCTGGACAAGTGCCAGCATTGACGGACGCTCAGAGTTCTTATTTACATCCCTGTTGTGGGTCCAGAGTTGGGCTAAGCCTCTCCCCTGCCTTCTCGCTTACCTTCACAGCAACGGTTTGAGACAGGTGGTATTGTTACTCCCACGGAGAGCTAAGGAGATGAGCCACTGCAGTGACTCGTCCACAGCCACACCACTAGCATAGGGCAGGGTAGTCTTCTGGGCTGAGCTGCCCCCAGGGCCAGGCTGGGCCAGGAGGCCCTGATTTGTTCCTCTTTGTCTGAAGGTGATCCAGAAAAGAAAGTTTCTATTCCCTGCCTGGCCAAGGCACGGAGTACACCGGGTGATCTGAGACCATTTTCCAGAGATGAGGCTAGCCCATCCTGAGCAACGGAGGCCTCTTGGAAGAGTGAATGTGAGGTGCTCCTGCCCCCTCCACCTCGGGGCTATGATTCATCGAGCTGATTGAGTCCAGCTGAGTTTATAAAACACTCAGGCCTGATAAGTCATGGAGTGGGGGTTAGGCAGTAACCGTCAGATCATCTGACTTGATAGGTGTGGAAGAGTCGAGGAATATGCATTCTTGACAAGGGACTCACAGAGCGTGCACGGACCAGACTCTGGCATCCGTTCCTGTTCTAAAGCTGCATTTTACATGGAAGTCTGGCCCAGCTTTGTGTTTCTTGGACAAGAACCAAGAGGCAGCACGGAAGCATTAGGATTCCAGAGATCTGTATTTGAGTCCCTGCTCAGATGGGGAGTCAGCCCTGGGCAGTCCCTTACTCTCTCCGGGCTTCCGTTTCCATCTGTGAAATAGGGCTGGTAACTCCTCCCCGTCAAGAGGACTCCCCATCAGGGCAGCTGCGAGGGTGCCAGGAGGAAGGACCTGTGAATGGGCACTTCTGGGATGGTGTTGGGGCTGCGGTAGCCCGTGGGGGTCCTGTTTGCCGACCTGCTTTGTCTTTCCTTCCAGCCCCTTCATGAATAAGTTTTTTCCAGCCAACTTTCCAAATCGACAGTACCAGCTGCTCTTCACACAGGGCTCTGGGGAGAACAAGGAAGGTCAGTGCCACCTGCTTTCCCTGGCCTTGGGGGTCTCTCACCTCTCTTCCCCTTTGTCTCCAGTATCAGGGTTCTCCACTAGAGCAAGGGATGGAAAAGGTGGGCTCTGCAGTCACATTGCCTGGGTGGGAACCCAGCTCTGCTGCTGCCTACACGGGGGGCTCTGGGTGAATGCCTTTACTCTCCGAGTTGTTGTGTTTGTTCCAGCTGTAAAATGAAAACGATAGATCTGGTACCTCCCTCACAGCACGTTGTTAGGACTGGGGGTCAGTGATGAGGGGCACACTCAGCACACAGCCTGGCCCGCGGCAGCACGCGGTGATGTTGGCCGGCGTAGCTCCTTGTATCATACCTGTATGTAATGTGATGACTCTCCCACCTGAGATCTGGAACAGGGCTTCTTTGTTTTTTAAAAAAAAAAAAAAAAAAGAAAGAAAAGAAAAGAAAACTCTGGGACCTTGGGAAAAGCCTGGGCTTTGGGGGTTGGTTCGGATAGTAGTACTGGTGCTGTAACACGATTGGTGAGGGCTTGACCAAATGAAAAGTATTTCTTGCATCAAAGTCTGAGCTTGGGAATGTCACTCTCTCTTACGGGTGCCTGCCACATTCTGCCTTATTCCCAGAGAGGGGTGACTTTAAGTCATTCCTTTTTGCATCTCAAATGTGTCTGTGCCTAAGAGATGGTTGTTGAACTTCAAAAAAAAAAAAAAAAAAAGCTAAGCTTGCACCACAGAGTCTTTGAGGTCCAAGGCTCCATCTGTCTTGTGCTCTGTCACATTCGGGTGACTCTTAGGCCCAGAATGGTGTACCGTCACCATATCATGGGTCCGTTTAGCTATAGGGCACGTCAGAAGATGTGGCCATGAGCTTCACATCCAGTTAAAAATCACCAAGGTGCTTCCTGAAAATAATACTATACTATGTTAACTAACTTGAATTAAAAACCAAAAAAAATTTCCCAGGATGCCATCACAAGAGAGGAGAGAACAAAAATTGGGGCCAACCAGCAGTCCATTCCACTCTGGAATCTGAAAGAAGTGGCTGCACTCTCTCACCCTGGGCAAGCCCCACCACCTTCCTGGGCTTCCTCACTGGGAAACTTGGAAGTGATAGGGAATGTCTGCCTCAGGGCCCCCCCTCAGGAGAACACAGGGACTCCCTCCTGCTTTCTCTCCAGGGCTCCAGCTGTTACCTTCTTCCTCTTCCTCTTTTGCTGATGATGTAGGGCTGCCAGCAACCTTCTTGCTTTCCTTTGACGGCAAAGTAGGAAGATTCCCGAATGGACTGGGACCTAGCTAAAGACCTGGGTAGCAGCTGGCATTGACTGAGCACCCACTGTGTGCCAGGCACTGTGCTGAGTGTTTCATGAGGACCACTTCCCTTGCTCCCCAGAGCAGCCCTGTGGGGGAGGTGCCACAGTCCCCTTTTTACAGAGGAGGAGACTGAAGGTCAGAGAGGGAACTGCCTCCCCCAAGGTCACCCAGCTACAAATGCAGAGTCCATGCTTCTGACACCACGGACCACCTCCCA
This sequence comes from Martes martes, assembly GCF_963455335.1. Lineage (NCBI taxonomy): Eukaryota > Metazoa > Chordata > Mammalia > Carnivora > Mustelidae > Martes > Martes martes. Next base: position 25,902,135 of record NC_137896.1, on the reverse strand, counting down.
CTGACCCCACACCAGGCCTGTGTTCTCTCTGGGCCTCCAGTCCCTCCTCTAGGAAATCGGGGCGGGGAGGGGGTGCTGGGGAGGCTCTGACAGTGCCCACAGCCATGCCCTCCTCCGTCCAGGGGCTGACAGGTGGGAGGGGCAGCCCCGCCCCGGGGAGTGGACTTACCCGGCCTCTCTGCCCAGAGATCATCAATTATGAGTTTGACGCCAAGGACCTGGTATGCCTGGGCCTGAGCAGCATCGTTGGCGTCTGGTACCTGCTGAGGAAGGTAAGGAGCCAGGGCCTGGGGAGGATGAGGGGAGCATGAGAGAGGATGCGGGAGCAGGGTAGACAGACAGCCGATCTCACTCCCGCCTTTCCCCAGCACTGGATTGCCAACAATCTCTTTGGCCTGGCCTTTTCCCTTAACGGGGTGGAGCTCTTGCACCTGAACAACGTCAGCACCGGCTGCATCCTGCTGGGTGGACTCTTCATCTACGATGTCTTCTGGGTGAGTGGGGCTGGGGTACAAAGGGCCCCTTGCCAGGCGCCTGGGTGGCTCAGTTGGTTAAGCATCTGCCTTCGGCCCGGGTCATGATCTCAGGGTCCTGGGATCGAGCCCCACATCAGGCTCCCTGCTCAGTGGGGAGTCTGCTTCTCCCTCTGTGCTCGCTCTCCCTCTCTCAAATAAATAAATAAGTAATTTTTTTTTAAGGGGGTTTGCTTGCCTCCTCTGTCCCTGTCTTGCGGCAGTCATCTGATGGAAGGCGGCTGTCTCAGCCTGGAAATTAAGACCCCAGAGCGGGTCTTCTCTGGGCCCACTTGCCCTCGTCTGTGAAACAAACGAGAGAGCAGATTCCTCACGTGGCTGAGAGCCCAACCTGTGCCCCAGGCCTTCTAGCCACCCTCACTTCTCCCAGTGGTCCTGGCAGAGCTGTTCCTTTCCTCTTTCTTTCTGGCAAGCAAGTTGGGACCCAGAGAAGTTGAGGCAGAGGAGGTTAATACTGGTGAATGGGCCCAGTGCAGGCACCAGTCTGAGGACAGAGGCTGCTGGGGGCAGCACATTCTGGCATACACCGGCCCCTCACGTGCCACGCTCACTCCCAGCAGGCATCACTGAGGGCAGCCTGACTTCGGCACCTTTCCCTGGCCTCAGGCAGCCTCTTTCCCCCTTAAGTGGGTAGTGCTGGAGGACTTCATCTCCTAGAAGCAGCAGAGCCCTCAACATATAGGAGACCTAGCCTGGGCCATCAGAGGCCCTTTCCCAGCTCCTTCAAATTGCCCTGTTTATTGCCCAGAACCAGGAGTCCCCCGAGGTATCCCTGTGACCAAAATCAGTAGCCACCTAATCTCAGCTTCACATCTACTCCGGAGCACCTCATCACTCCCTGCCCCTCTCCTTTTGGGTCTCAGGCAGCACTGTGTCAGGAGTCCCTAGAACGGGGGCACATGGGTGGCTCAGTCAGTTAACCGTCTGACTCTTAGTTTCGGCTCAGGTCATAATCTTGGGGCCTTGAGATCGAGCCCTGCATCAGGCTCTGAGCTGAGAGAGGAGTCTCCCGGAGTTTCTCTCTCTCTCTCCCTTCCTCCACCCATCCCCATGTGCTCTCCCTCTCTCTCTCTCTAAAATAAGTCTTTAAGGAAAAAAAAAAAAAAGAGGGGCACCTGGGTGGCTCAATGGGTTAAGCCTCTCCCTTCAGCTCAGGTCATGATCTCAGGGTCCTAGGATTGAGCCCTGCATCGGGCTCTCTGCTCAGCGGGGAGCCTGCTTCCCCCTCTCTCTCTGCCTGCCTCTCTGCCTACTTGTGATCTCTCTCTGTCAAATAAATAAATAAAAATCTTTAAAAAAATTAAAGAAAAGGAGTTCCTAGGACAGTGTTCCTTTCCCGTCTGGCCCTCACCTCCCTCCAGACTCCTGTCTTCTCCTCCTAGGTATTTGGCACCAACGTGATGGTGACAGTGGCCAAGTCCTTTGAGGCACCAATAAAATGTAAGTGACCACATCCACCGTGGGGAGCCCCTCTCTTTCCACCTCATGGCCCTTCTCCCCTCCTGGTCCCTGTTTTGGTCCATACCTCTCCCTTGGCTCTTCCACGTGCATCTCTTCCTTCTCCACGCTGTCCTGTGTCTCCAGCCTGGTTTCCGTCCCCTCTTTGATTCATCTGGCTGTGTTCACACACAGCCACGCTCTGCCCAGGGCCTGGCGTCCTGCCGCTTGGCCCCAATGTAGTGTGTGATGGGAGGAGACAGAGGGGCTGTCTAACAGGGCCTGCAGCAGGGCCCATGGGGGCTCTCTGGGAAAGGAGGTTCCACACTGAGGCCCGAAGCCGCTCACTGGGCACGTTAGCCAGCACGGTCTGTCCCGCACCCCTCACACGGCTCAGGTATTATTCTTCCATGTAGCTACCCGTTGTTTATAAAGATGAGAAAATCCAGTGATGGGCATCTAGGCATCAGTAAGCAGCGCGGAAGTGTCATCCCTCTCTGTAGCAGGCCCACAGCACAGCATCTCAGCCGTGCATTACCGACCCTCACCAATTGCAGTCACCAAGAGCTGGCTGGCTTCGGTGTCCACCCCACCATCTTCAGCGCGGCCACCTGTCCCTGCAGCTCATTACCTCATGGTCCCAAGCTAGCTGCCACAGCTCCTAGTACTGACTCTTCGCTCAGCCATGCCCAGAGGCAGAGAGAAGGAACTTCATGCCTCAGTGGAGAAGTAGTTTTTCCCCCACAGGCCCAAACCCAAACTGGTATTGGGGGCGGCGGGGGAGGAAGCATGATCAGGTTTGAGTTTAAGGCTCAGACCACTCAAGGGTCCCCTCCTGGGATCACGAGACCCAAAGAAGAGGATGGAATGAGTCAGGCTGATAGCAAGAAATAAGGGGAGAGTCTTGTTGGCAAGGCCTTGGTCTTGGGAAGCGAGCACCATGGGCACTGGGCAGCCAGGGTGAAGCTGGCCTCAGAGGATCGAGAAAGAACTATTGTCCTCAAAGTCTTGCTGCTGTGGCAGATGGGCCTCCGTGAGCTGGACAGACACTCCTGGATGCACCCTGCTCCCAGGTGCGATGGTCCCAGCTCAGTGACTGGACGGAAACAAGTTTCTGCTAGCTTTGGTTTGAATAAACCAGTGGGCCCATGAGCCAGGCCCTCCTGCTGGGGGAGGGCCTGGGTCACGGCCCTCCTCAGTGTCTGGGAGCAGAGTATTTGAGTTGGCAGCCCCCCAGAACCAAGGATGTAAAAGCAAGGCCGTTCTGTGGCAGGAGAACAGGTGCTGGGCCAGCCAGGGCAGCCCCTGGTCCCCACGTGCCATGATAGATGAAGCCAGCCCGGGTGCCAGGAAAGCTTTCATGAAGGATAAAGAACACGTGTTCACCAAGGAAGCAGGGGCAGGGCAGGCCTTTGAAAGAGAGAACAGGGCTTCAGCGAAGGGCAGAGGCAAGGAAATGCACGGAGGGCCCTGGGAGCAGAGGATTGGAGAGGGAACCTGGCTGAGTTTAGGAGAGCAGCAGAAAAGAGGCCAGATTTGGGAAGCCAAGAGTATCATTCCAGGAAGCCTGGACTGCCCAGGGGGCAGTGAATGAGCCATTGGAAGGCTCTGAAGAGGGCAGTGACACTGTCAAACTTGGGTTCCGGGGTGGGGAGAAGGCCTATTGCCCTCAACTGCTAGGCGTGGTGCTCAAGCAGGATAGCAGAGTGCTTAAGCTGGGCTGCCTGGATTGGAATCTCAGATATGACATTAGCTGGTTGGGTGGCCTTAGGCAAGATCTTCATTCACCTCTCTGGGCCCTGGTTTTCACATCCGCCTCTTAAAATTGAATGGTACCAGGACTGGGAAGATCGAATGCGGGGATCTGTAAATCACAGTGACTGGGCACTCAGGGCAGGAAGAAGTAGGTGGGGAAGGGCATCTGTGTGTTCATTAGGGAGGCACAGGCTCACCTAGAACCCCCGGCGTACCTCTGCTTACGTATCCTTGGCCCGAGCTGGGTCATGTGGCCACCCCTAGCTGGAAGAGAAGTAGGGAATTCAGGGGCCAGGGTTGTCCAGATTGCCCCAGTCTTGTGCCACTGGATCCATCCCCTGGGAAGGCTGCTGCACCCCAAGTCAGAACTGGATTGGTAAAGATGGCATGGGGTGACAGTTAACAATGTGTGCAAATCATCTCGATTTTCACCACAATTCTGTGGGGTCAGTTCTCTTGTACCCATTCACAGGTAAAAAAACAGAGGCACAGAGCAGCTAAGTAACCTGTGCAAAGTCACAGAGCAGAGCCAAGATTCAGACCCATGCAGTCTCACCTTGGAGCCCGCACCTAAGTGCTCTTCTGCTCACAGGCGCTGTAGAGGGGCACCTGGACGGCTCCGTCGGCTCAGGTCACGATCTCAGGGAGCCTGCCTTGCCCTCTCCCTCCACCTCCCTGCTCTCCCTTGTGCTCTCTAGCTCTCTTTCTCAAATAAATATTAAAAAGAAAAAAACAGCAAGATGCTATGGATGAGATCCAGTTCTACCACCTCTTGCCATTAACTGGGCACTGAGGAGGTGTCTCTGTCCATCTGTGACTGACTGTCTAAACGAGTGGGCCAGCATGATCTCTGAGTGAGGGGCTCTACGTAGGGAGTTTGTAGGAGTTTGGCACACCCAAGAAGGGCCTCCAGCCCAGGCTCCCCTTTGCTGCAGAGCAAGGCCACCACCTGTCCCACCCCCACCTCGCCGGAGTGAGATGGAAAGCCGGGTAGATGTCAGCACTGTGTGGGCTCTTCGGTCCCTTTCATCCATGTGGCTTTAGGGTCGATCCCACATCACCAGAGGCTTCCATAGCTACCGAAGAGTACTGGAATGGTGTGTTGTGTGAGTTCTAGCTCCATAAAGGCAGGCAGCGTTTGATCTAGGTGACCCTAGATTCCCACTGTGGTTCCAGGTGGAGACTTTGCCCTTCAGCCTGTGCCCGTCCTCTTGCCTCCACGCTCGCCCATCTTTAAATGCAGGTGTATGCATTTCATGCAACAGAGGTGGGGGGATAGACTGCCTGAATCCTCCTCTCACCAGTTCCTCGCATTCCTGCCTCCCCCCACAGTGGTGTTTCCCCAGGACCTGCTGGAGAAGGGCCTCGAAGCGGACAACTTTGCCATGCTGGGACTTGGAGATATCGTCATTCCGGGTGAGCGGGCCGGGGTGGGGGCCCTGGTGCAGGTGGTGGAGGGACCTGAGAGGAGGAGGGGGCCACGGGGAAGAGGAGGAGGAGTACTGCGATGCAGCGTCAACCACTGGGAGTGGGGAAGGGACGGAGATTCCAGACACCCAGCCCCGTGTCAGCCCAGGGTCGAGCACCAGTCACATGCCAGGTGCTGAGCCGGGCAGCTGGGGCGGGGGGTGGGGGGGGGGGCAGAGGCACGGGAGGACAGCAGTGAGCAAGACCATCCTCACAGAGCTTCTGGTCTGACTGAATAGTCCTTACTCCAGAACAGCTAAAAGAAGTGTCTGTGACAGACTGAAGTACATTCTGTGAGAAGCACATCTCGTGAGTCTTCACATGCGTGCCTGCCCCTTGCCAGTGTTTCCGAGTAGGACCGATCCGCTGGGACTGCCACCTTCCCCGGGGTCCTCCTCCCCCGGTCCCAGGGACAGTGTGCCTGCGGCATGGACGCAGGGCACCACAAGCGGGCACTCCTGTACTCTCAGTAAAGGGCTTGTCCACGGGAGCGGACCGCAGAGCCGTCCACACGTGGGTGCTCGTTGGTGCACCTGGGCTCCGGGCACACAGCCCTGGGGGCCCACAGCCTGACCTGACCCTGGGGCAGCCTCAGCTGCCAGCCCAAAGCCTCAAGGCAAAGCCGAGCTACTGCTCTGCGGGCCACTGCCACAGCTGATCCAGGATGTGTGTCTCTGCAGATCCGGGCCTGGTGACAGGTATCCGAAGGGCATACTTGTTCCTGTAGTCCAGAGGCTCAGAGTCCAAGGATGAGAAGCACCCCTGGTGCTTGCTTAAAAGAAGAAAGTGCAGAGCAAATGAAAAGCCGACCTATGTTTCACTCTAAGAAACGATGGCAGTTCTAATATTCTGGAATGGTGGCACAGCCACTTCCCTTGAGACACTTTGGTGTTGTGTGGCCATGAAGGAGAGGTGATCTCTTACCAGCGAGGAAACTGAGGCCTGGAAGTAAGGGGACTTTCATAGCTTCATCCACTAGCAAGGCCCCAGCCCAGGTTACCCATCTGCAGAAAAAGCCTCCCCTGTCAGAAATGGCCCGTAACAGTAATGGCAGCAGTAGGCAGGTGATCGCCCCAGCCGCCATGGCTCTTGGGCACCTGCTGGGCACCCACCGCCGGGCCAGCTGCTTCTCCTACGTTGTCGCTTTGCTGCTCCTCGAAGCCCAGTGAGGTAAAGGTATTTCCATTTTACAGATGAGCTAACTGAAGCTCAAAAAGACCTGCTTGAGTTCCTGGGCATGTGGGGGGATGGTCTTGAACCCAAGACTCTCCATAATTCACAAGGCTGTGAGGCCGGGGCAGGGGGCGCGCAGCTCTGTCGGGCAGAAGAAGTCGAGTCCTGGAAAGCAGCCAGCTTGCTGTGCAGGGCGTGGGCTGCGCCAGGCACCCCCACAGCTTCCCCAGTATCCTGGGTGGTCATGGTTCTGGACTTGGGGTGTGCACAGGACATCCCTGCGTGTACCTACGTAGCTAAGACTTCCGGTGATTTCAGTAGCTGAAAGTCGACTGCACCCTTGCAGCGCCCCAATGACATCCCTCAGAGAATGGGCTGCCGCAGAGCACTGCTGTTAGGCCCAGGTGCCTGACAGGCAGTAAAGGCTCTGAGTTGGAGAACAGTTGTAGAATTCGTCCGCCAGGGGGATGCTGAGTCCCCAGCTTTGTTTCCAGAAAGGTGACATTTGTCTTCCCTCTCCAGCCACCCACTCCCTCCTCACACACAGTCCCCAGGTCTCTGGGGAGACTCCCTCACTTCCCGATTTAACATCAGTCATCTGCTGAGGCGCCTGGCTGGCTCGGTGGAGCATGCAACTCTTGATCTTGTGGTTGTAGGTTCGAGCTCCACATCGGGTATACAGCTTGCTTAAGGATAGAATCTTTCAAAATAAATAAATAATAAAATAAAGTAAGTCCTATGCTGCCAGTCAGTATTTCTGATCAGCTCAGCCCTTGCCCTGTCTGAGCCTTGAGACCAGCAGGGAGACAGACACAGATGGTCGTCGTATGTGAGTAACAGAGGCTGGCCCGGCTGGCTGTGTCTTGGAGAGTCTTGGGCTTTTGGGGTGTCTGGGCTGGGGTTGGAAGTGCCAGTAGGGGTGCAGTGGGTGGGCAGAGTGAGTCATCCTCCCCCGCCCTCCCGCAGAGCCTCCTGATGGTCTGCTTGCCCCTCCTCCACCCTCCAACTAAGCAGTTGCCACGAGGCCTGTTCTCAGAATCTGTTTAGGTTGTTCCCCTGCTCAGAATTCTTCCATGTGTTCCCTCACTCAGGGAAGAGACCCAGTTCCTCCTTGTGCCCCACAGCCCCACTTGGCTGGTCCATCCCCTGCATCTCCTGCTCTGGGCCGCAGCCTTCCTGGCTCCTTGACCCATGCCACACCCTAACCCCTCTTCCCTGAGGACCTTTGCACGTGCTGTTCCCTCTCCCTGGCAAGCGTCACTTCCTTAAAGAAGCCCTTCTTCCTCTTCCCCCCACGACCCCTCGCCTGGCATATCCCCAGATATATCTCCATGACATAGAAAGCACCCTTTCACAGTTAGGATCTCAGAGTAAATTTTTATCCTGTTTGATCGGCATGTCCACCTCCCGTCATGTTGGTTGAGTTCTGTGGGTGCAGTGATTTTGCTTCCTGTTGTCTACAGGGCCTGGTACTTAGAAGGCCTCCATAAACATTTGGGTAGGTGGGCCCTGTGTGACACAGTAGGGTGCTATGAAGTCAGTGTAGTCCCAGACCAAAGCTAACTCCTGGGACCTTCTTATTGTTCTGAGGAGGCCTGATGGTAGAGACAGGATTTCTGCTGGCGGTCGGCAGTGTTGGCCCCAGTGACTGCTCCATGACTGGGAACACCAGGTTGAGTGTTCGTTCACTACCCCACTCCTCCCCCTCCTCCCCATCCCAGGCGGGAGACTCCATCCCCAGGCCTTCCCAAGGTGCTGGCTTCCCTGCCACTAACCCTGGCTCTCTGCCCGCAGGGATCTTCATTGCCTTGCTGCTACGGTTTGACATCAGGTAAGCTACTTGGAAACTCTAGCCCTCTAGCTCCATGAATGGGGGGTCTTCCCTGGGCAGGGTACCCCAGGGGTTCCTTGGTGGCTTTCAGGAGCCTGAAAGAGGTGACCTCTGATCAGACCTTCCGCCGCCACAGCGGCCGGTGTGATTCTGATTTATCTGCGTACTGAGTGTTCAAAGACCCTGTGGCCAAAAAGAAAAAAAGGATCACACTCCCAATGGATTTAAACCCAGAAGGTCCTAGTGGTACTCATAGTGCTTTCTCACTGCGTGATCTTGGCAAGTGATCTGACCTTTCTGGGCTAAGGTTTCTCATTCTTAACTTTTGTGGTAAACAAGAGCTCAGACCTTGGCATTACCAAGAAAACCTGGAGGGAGCGCTGAGCACAGGGCCACAGGGAGACCCAGCTGCAGTCCAGTCGTCATCATGCATTATCAGCCCAGGCTCGGGTCACTGTGTCCCAGCTTCTCTGGCTGCTCCCTGCGTGCTCCCCTCACTCAGATTTGTAGAGTCCATTGTGGAAACTGAGCACGGAGCGGGAAGGGGGCCAACTCGAGTCACCACTTCCAACAGGAAAGGTTGCACTGTTAATGCAGCTGGGCGTGCCACCAGCAGGTGGCGCGGTCTTCCCAGTGGAAGGTTCACAGTATGTACACTGAATTTCAAGGTGGTTTGTGAACTTTATTCTTTTTTTTTTTTTAAGATTTTATTTATTTATTTGACAGACAGAGATCACAAGTAGGCAGAGAGGCAGGCCGAGAGAGAGGAGGAAGCAGGCTCCCTGCTGAGCAGAGAGCCCCATGCGGGGCTTGATCCCAGGACCTGGGATCATGACCTGAGCCGAAGGCAGAGGCTTAATCCACTGAGCCACCCAGGCGCCCCTGTGAACTTTATTCTTAATCTCCTTGTGCCTCATAATTGCAAAAGCAGTAATAGTGTTGACAGTGGTAACAAGAAACTGTACCAGTGCCTCTGAAATCTGGTTTGTCTGTGAAATTTGCCTCTGCTTACGTCCACGGGCTTAGACAGCCTTTGGGAGGGACCCGGCCAATCAGTAAATAGAGGCATGTCTGTGCCAACCAGCTGTACTTCTGGCTGCGCAGGGGTCATGCAAAGAGAACCCACAAAGTCACGTTTGGCTGCCAGCACCCTCAGAAGCAGAACCTCATTCCTAGCCTGGATGGGCAGGATCGTTCAGCCTTTCCGAGCTGGTTCTGGAATCTGTGCCGCATGCCCACAGTGGTCGGCTTCACCCCAGGCTCCACAGCAGCAGAACCCCCAGTGCGCCCGCAGCTCCGGGCTCAGCGGCAGCTGGGGGGGGTGGGCGCCAAGGGGATTGTGCTGGGTGCCAGGGACACGCAGAGGTCACAGAGCTGAGGTCGTGAAGGGGAGTCCAGTAACAGCAGTGTGATTCAGTCCTGAGGCTGCTCTCAGATGGCTCGCCTCCTGGAAGTCCCCAGCACTTTATCCACGTGGTCAGCAGCTACTTAGCATGTGCAACAGGTTCCCTGATCTGTTACCGGCCACTGCTCTGGAAAGGAGGAAGTCAGCGGTGCAGCTTCTGCATCAGTGTCGCCCAGAGCGTGACTCGTAGCTTCACCGGGGTGGTTTCTCAAAATGCAGATTCCTGGACTTTGCCCCAGATCTAGTCAGTCAGACTCCCTGGGGAACTGGACCTGGAATTTTTTGTTTTGGGGGGTTTTTTGTAAGCTCTCTAGGTGATTTGTATGCTAGCTAAGGTCTTAAAGCCACTGTTTTAGGTTATGGCCCTTGATATTCACAGTCACTGAGCAGATGGATCACGGTTTTCCCATTTTGCAGATGAATAAATGGAGGCCTAAGGAAGGAAAGTGACTTGTCCAAAGACCTATAGCTGGGACAGTCCCAGGATGCATGCCCAGTGCCAGCCTTTCAGCCATCGCACACCTCCAGGGTCTTCCCCAGCTCCCCCTTCCGAAGAGATGGCGCTCCTCCCATGCCTGCAACTAACCCTCCTCCTCTTTCTCCCCACACCTTCCTGAAGCTTAAAGAAGAACACCCACACCTACTTCTACACCAGCTTTGCAGCCTACATCTTCGGCCTGGGCCTCACCATCTTCATCATGCACATCTTCAAGCATGCCCAGGTGAGTGGGGTTGTACTGTGTGCCGGGGGGGATGCGTGGCAAGTGCTCCCACTGTGGCTAGCAGGGACTTCCGTACGTAGGGCTTGTTTGTTGTGACATGCACAAGCAGTCCAGGGATAGGTGCTCCCCAGCAGTGTCAGCAGGGGCACGTCTGTGACCCTTGGCCTTTCACCTGCAGCTGTCGCAGGATGCCAGTAGCTGCTCCAGGTAGCACAGGCATGTGAGTGGCAAGGGGGAGGAACACAGATACCAGCCATGCTTGTTGCCTTCATCAGGAAGGCAGAACCTTTCCCAGAACCCTCTTGGCAGATTGCTGCTCTCATCTCATGGGCCAGATCATTGTCCTGTGGCCCCCACTGCAGGGAGTCTAGGAAAGAGGGGCTCTGGCTTCTGCACCTCCGTAGTGGGGCAGACGGAACAGTATTGGGGTGGATGTTGGGTCTTCTGGCCCAATGCCCACCTTACCAGATGAGTGATAAGGTATCAGGGGCCCTGTCCTCTGATTCCCCAGGCAGGCCAGCCTCTGCGCCCTCCTCCCAGCATGTTGGGTAGTGAGCTGCTGTAGAGTGAATCAGAGTGGGATGAAGGCTGAGAGTGGTCACTGTGGCCCGAAGAGGGTAAGACTGAGAGGGGACAGCCAGCAGACAGGATTACCGTCTACTGGAAATCAGAGCACGTCCCGTGTGCCAGGCTCTGCTGAGTTCTTCGTGGGGGCCCTCATGAGCGGATGAAGGTTATATGCCACATGGCCAGCGCGTGGTAGACTCTGCCTTCGGCTCGGGTCATGATCTCAGGGTCCTGGGGTCGAGTCCCGCATTGGGCTCTCTGCTCAGCAGGGAGCCTGCTTCCCCCTCTCTCTGCCTGCCTCTCTGCCTACTTATGATCTCTCTCTCTCTCTCTCTGTCAAATAAAAAAAAAAAATCTTAAAAAAAAAAAATTGGGATAGTAATAGTAGCCAGCTTGGGGCTTTTTGAGGATGTAATGAGTTAGTATAAGGAGAGTGCTCAGAATTTTGCCTGGCCCAGGTGGTATTCGCTGTCATTGTTGGCACTGTCCCCTCCATCCTCCACTCCCTCTGGTCTCCCCCTTTCCAGGGCCACCAGCCACTTAGAAACCACCTTTGAATTCATCACAGTAGCTATTCGTTGAGCAGTTACTGTGTGGCAGGCACTATGCTAAACTCTTTTGCTCATTAACTCACTTACTCTCTATAATATCTGTGATACTTAGGAAGTAGATAGTAGTAGTCTCTCATTCTACAGAAGGTCCAAGGTCCGGGGTCCCCCCTAGCCTATAGGTGGAGAAACCAAGAATCAGTGAGAAACACCTCTCATTCATTTCTACTCCAAATAGCCTGGGGAGCTCTGTCAGCCAAGAGTGACACTCAAGAAGGAGGTCACCGAGTTATTGGACCTGGCTTGGGGGACTAGCTTAGAGGCCTCTGGGAAGTCTCTGCTCCCAGCCCTGTCTGTTCCAATCTGAGCGCCATTCTCCCCGTGGCCACCAGGTGGCAGCCTTGCCTTCTGCCTGGTTTAGACTCTGAGGACCCCATTGGGCACTCCCGCACTGGCTGGAGAGGTCCTCTGTGTGGGGACACTGTAGCCCAGAGAGAAGACGAGACTTCCTGGGTCATGCAGCAAGTCGAGCTAGGCCCCAGCTGGAGCCCTGGACTCCTAACCCTGGCCCCAGGCCTGTGCTACTCCCCAGCAGCAGCCCAGCCATTGTCCCATCATCCACCTCGGTATCTCCCTGGAAATTTTGGAAAGAGGATCCATGATACAAGGGGACCTGTTTCTTGAGGATCCTCTTCCTTTCTAAGACACAGGCAATCCCAGTGCCAGCAGTTCCCTAGGTGAGAGTCACACCACTGCCCATGTCTTCAGCCCATGTTGCCTCTATCAAAAACCTACTCCAGGGGTGCCTGGGAGGCACAGTCAGTTAAGTGTCCTACTCTTGGTTTTGTCTCAGGTCGTGATCTTAGGGTGCTGAGATCGAGACTTGGCATCAGGTTCCATGCTCAATGTGGAATCTGCTTAATACTTTCTCCCTCTCCTTCTGCCCCTCCATGCGCTTGTGCTCACATGCGCTCTCTTTCACTCTCTCTCAAATAAATAAATCTTTTTTTTTTAAATCCCACTCCAAGCCAGGGGTCTGGCAGCCTCCTAGAAAGGCCCTTCAAGATGATCGGGTGTCTTTATTGTACAGAGAGGGAAGCAGTTTAGTCAGGGTCACACGGCAGAGCCGACACTGGATGGAATATCAAGAGCCCTACCACCCAGCTTGCTGTCTGGAGCTGTACATCCTAGCCTCTGCTCAGCACTGACCTTGGAGCAGTCCCCTGGTGCCTTGAGAATAGCAACCTTGCCACCTCCCACAGCAGCCCTTCAGTGGCTCCTGGCTCTCAAGGCCTTGGGGGAGCTAAACTTGTGCCACCTTTCCCCTACCCCCCCCTCCCATGGAAGCCCTCTACTTTGCCTGGCCTGGGCTTGATGAAGACTTAGAGGTACTTAAAGCCACATCCTGGCCAACCGTGTGAGGAGGGCAGTCCTTGCCCTCTTCTGATCCTCAGTTTCTTTGTCTGCAAGGTGGGTATGAGGACGCCTTTTGAGAAATTAAATTCTAATAAGTTTATATTTGCCTTATTTTCTGTTCCATCTATTTGGGCTTTTTTTTCTTTTTAAGATTTTATTTATTCATTTGACAGAGACAGTGGAAGAGGGAACACAAGCAGGGGAAGCGGCAGAGGGAGAAGCAGACTCCCTGCTGAGCAAGGAGCCTGGTGTGGGGCTTGATCCCAGGATCCTGGGATCATGACCTGAGCTGAAGGCAGTCCCTTAACCAACCGAGGCACCCCATTTGGGCTTTTACTGTCATTATTTTCTTTCTACGTTTTGGTGTTTTATTCTTTTTCTGGCTTTTTTTTTCTTTCTTTCCCCTTTTTTTTTTTTTTTTAAGATTTTGTTTATTTGAGAGAGGGAGATGAGAGACCACACACAGAGGGAGAAGCAGGCTCCCCACTGAACAGGGAGCCTGATGCAGGGCTTGATCCCGGGACCCTTGGATGCAGATCCCAGGACCCTTGGATCCAGAACCTGAGCCAACGGTAGAAGCTTAACTGACTGAGCCACCCACGTGCCCCTCTTTTTCTGGCTGCTTAACTTGAAAGCTAAGATTATTTCAAGTCTTGTTTTCTAATAAATGCACCTAGAGTTGTGTCATAAATCTCCCTCTGAGTACTCCTTTGGCTGCCTCTCACATATTTTGGTGTAGACTTTTGTCATTGTCATTTCTGTTGCCATCCAAAAGGCCTAAAACCTGACCTACGCAAAGCCTAACTCATAACAAACACCTGATACAGTGGGAGAAGCTCTGCCAATTTTAGATACCTAATGTGACCTTGGACAAGTCCTTATCCCTATCTAAGCCTCAGATTATGTTTTTAGCTCCAAGGGTAGTATGTATGAAGTAGTTTGGCTCACAGGCCACACACAGCAGGTGCCAAGAAATGGTCTGAACGTCAGGCTTGGCGGACTCTAGAGCCCTGTTCTCTGACCTCACTTGCCTTTGGAGTGGGGTCTCCTCACCCTTACCCCAGTCATCTCCAAAACACTCTCATCTTCGTGAGCACCCATGAAGAAGCCATTTGCTTAGTACTTACCAGGCCACTGGGAGCACTAGAGGTCACAGAGGGTTGAACAGTAATGTTCAGCTTTCAGGGGCTACAGGGAAAGGAATAGCTTTAGAATCCAATATGCCTGAGGTCCAGTCCCCGGTTGGCCATTTAGATATCTGAGGCCTGCACTGTCTCCTATCCTCCCAAAGCATCAGCCTTCCTCGGGTGAACAAGGAGGGTGGTCATAGGGGATGTAGAGATGGATTGAAATGTTCCTCAGGAGGCTGAGCTCAGGCTAGTATACGCCGCAGTCTCTCTGTCCTCTCCTCTAAACCCAGCTTCACCAGGACTCTCCACACAGTCTCTAGAGCCAGACTGCCTAGGTTGTCTTACTGTAACGGCATCTGACAGCATCTCCTGGAGCAAACTTCCACCCCCAGATGAGAGAAGCAGAATCCCTGGGAGTAGGGTGGACCCAGGAGGTTGCTTGACTGAACCTGATGTCCCAGGACATTAAGATACTGCCAGCCAGATGCCTGGGTACTCTTAAAGCCCTGCATGCTTGACTTTCTTTGGGTTCCTTGCATTCCCTCCCAGGGACGAGCAGCTCTGCTCAGGGGGTCAGGAGCCCCAGGTGTAGGCCCAGGCACCCACTGACTAGCTCTGGGAACCTGAGCAGTCATTGCCCAGAGAAGGTTGGAATGATGGTCATCGCCCTGAGCAGGTGCGCCGCCCAGCGGTTGGTCACCAGCTCTGTTCTCTCACAGCCTGCCCTCTTGTACCTGGTCCCCGCCTGCATTGGCTTTCCTGTCCTGGTGGCACTGGCGAAGGGGGAAGTGACAGAGATGTTCAGGTAAGGCAGGGCGGGGAGGGGGGCAGACACCTGCATGGCACAGGTGCACTTGCAAGCAATTCGTGGAGCCTGCCGGGGCTGCTTGTACACGTCTCCAGGGGAACATTGTTCCTACCACCGGCCCCACCCCTTGTCCTTTCTGCCAGCACGTGGGTGCCTGGCCTGTGGCACCAGCGGGAACCTTTCTGCAGGGCTGGGAGCCAGGGGAGGGCAGCCCCCACATCCAGATGCCTGCTGGGTCTTCAGAAGGGACTGGCTGGTGTAGTTCCCTCCCGCCCCAGGCTGCCCCACTGTCAGAAGCCCCAGGTTCGCAGCCTGCCTGTGACACCATGTGACTTCAGGCAAGTCTTTCCCTTTCCCAGCCTCAGCTTTCCCATGTGAGTAATAGGGAGGATCCTAGTGTGGTAGGAGGTGCCCCAGATTGGAAATCAGGTGTCAGTCCCTGCTGAGCCGCCTCAATGGCTCTCACCCATAGCTCTGTCTCAGCGAGTGTCTCACTTGCACTCATACCCCTTTCCCGTGGCTGTATGCACTTCTGCCACACCCTGTGCCCAGCCCCACCCATAGCCCACAGCCTGCGTGACTCCAGCAGGTGTCTGCTCCCCAGCACCACTGACCCCGCCTGCCAGGGACCCAGAAATAGCTGCCAACTGCAATTGAAGCTGCCCACTCGGGGGCCTTCTGCCCAGCTCCACCTGCCTGGCCTCCAGGTTGTCCCTCGAGTGCCTGCCAGGGCCATCTGTGCACCTGGCTGCCTGCAGGGGAACCTGTGACTCACCCCTCCCCCGTATCTGCCTCTGCCCTCCCTGTCTTGCCTAGAAGCCCCAGGCTCCCAAGCTGCCTGCCCATATCTCCTGGCTGGCAAAGCCCTGTGGACTCTGAGGCCAGGCTGGGGGGTGAACTTGGGGGCAGATCTGGGGACGGATGGGATCTGATCCCTGAGCTCAGCACCTACCCTCACCCTCTGGCTCGTCCATTCTCAGCTACACCCCTGCCTTGGGGTCACCATCCCCCCCATCAGTCCCAGTCCTGTTGTGTCCACATAGGGTCAAGCTCTAAACCCCCAGAGCGAGGGCACCTGCTCAGTGCTTGCTTTCCGTAACTCTTCTGCCACGTGGGCACTCTCTGCCCCTGCCCCCAGGAGGTTCTCGGGTTGAGATGAAAGAGCGGGTTGTCTCTCTCTTTCTACAGCTCTATCCCTAATTCTCCACCTTATCTTTTGTTTTACTTTACCCTTGAGAGGTGCTCTCTTTTTTTTTTTTTTATTCACTTAGTTCACACACTCACATGGCTCAAAATCTCATGGCCAGGAGAGGGAAAACCCCCTCACGCCACAGCCACCCCAGAGCGCTGTCTCACAGACACCACAGCACGCATGCGCGTTCCTGCACAGATGGAAGCACCCTCGGAGCATTCTGCATCTGGATTTTTCACACAAACAGCAGGTCTCAGAGGTGTTTCTGCAGCAGCACCTGTACATCTCGAACATCCTTGCTCTTTTGCACAGCTGCATAGTGTCCCTTTGTATGGGTGCATCTTTTTTTTATACACTTAGTAAGTCCAGCTGCTTTCCCACTGAGTCTGGAAATGCAGAGGAAGATAAAAATAAGACAGCTCTGCTCCCCGCTCCTTCCAAGAGAAGTCTCTGTCCCCTTCCCTTCCCCCCTAGTCTTTTCCTCTCCATCTCTTTTTTTCTGTCTCTCTGTCTCTCACACAGCTACGAGTCCTCGGCGGAAATCCTGCCTCACACCCCGAGGCTCACCCACTTCCCCACAGTCTCGGGCTCCCCCGCCAGCCTGGCCGACTCCATGCAGCAGAAGCTAGCTGGCCCTCGCCGCCGGCGCCCGCAGAATCCCAGCGCCATGTAATGCCCGGCAGGTGCCCACCTGCCCGCTTCCCCCCACTGCCCCGGGGCCCAAGGTAGGGTAGACACCCCAGCTCCAGTGGATGGGGCCGGGAGCATTGCCAGGGGCAGGCAGCAAGTCCTCCACTGTCACCAGGCAGTCACCATACCCAGCCTCAGGTCCGGGAGCTGGGCTCTAGAACCTCGTTGTCCTCACCAGTGGTGTGGGCTTCATGTGAGAGAGCAGAGAGCAATAGCCCTCATCATCTAGGAATAGATACTCTTATTGCTGGCCTCTATAAGAAACCCTGGGCAGGTCACTTTCCTCTTCCAGAACTTCTCTCTGTTCATCTAAGTGGGCACATTCCTGCCTCCTGGGGTTGACCTGGGGAAGAGATACAGGTACTGTCCTTGGCGTGAACTCAGTTGCTCAATAAATGGGGCCCATAGCAAGACCTGAGCCAGGGTGGCAGCCTTCGAGAGTGGTACATTGCCACTTCCTGGAAGAGCAGCCCCCTGCCTGCCTGCGTCCTAGGGCTGAGTTGTTTGACACCTGCCACGCACCCTGGGAAGCAGCCCCCCTCCCGTAGCCTCATCCTGGCTGCTCCATTTTTTTCCCCACTCTCTCCAGTGGAAGGTCCAAGAAGCTTAAAGTTAATCCACCCAAGCCCAACCTCTCCTCCATCTGCCGCTGCCCTCCACTACCTCTTGGCACCACCGGGCACAGAAAAAGGAGAGCAACCTGTCTGAGAAGGGCATACGGTGGGGCCGGGGCCAAGCCTGGAAGATGCTGGGCCGTGAATGCCAGGCTGGTGTTCCTTGTGTGCCCAGGGATTTTCCTGGGATGGTGGGGAGGTGGGGCTTGGAAGTTCTGCTCTCCCCCTCCTCTAAAGGTATTGTTCTTATTGTTTTGTTTTTTTGGTCAGTTATGAGGAGTCAAATCCTAAGGATGCAACAGCAGTGACAGAGGGATCCAAAGAGGGAACAGAGGCCTCGGCATCGAAGGGGCTGGAGAAGAAGGAGAAATGATACAGCTGGGGCCTGACCCTCTGAGGGCCAGGCCAGGCAGGCGGAGGCAGGCCAGTACAGGCCTGCACGGGCAGAGGGCGCCGGAGGCCAAGGGTGCGGGAGGCTGGGCAGCTCCAGCAGAGGGGTGGGGGCAACAGGATCCCTCCTGCGGGGACTCCCACGGCCTGGTTCCCTCATCCCCCTTCTCTGGCCTTCCTCTGCCCCTTCTCATCCCCTGCAGGCAAAAGAAGCCCCAACTCCCCCTCCCTCCCAGATGCCAGGCGGGAAATGTGGGTCTGATTTTTAGATTTTTGTATTGTGGACTGACTTTGCCTTACATTAAAAATTCATCCCAGGATCCCCTGGGTAGCTCAGTTGGTTAAGTGTCCAACTCTTGATCTCAGGGTTGTGAGTTCAAGCCCCATGGTTGGGGCTTGAGCTCCGTGCCCAGTGTGGAGCCCACTTAAAAAAAAATGTCATCCCATTGCTCAGGTAGGCCACTGTGCCCCTGGAGGGGTTCTCTGCACCCAGCATCTTGCCTTTACTAGCTCTCACCCTGCCACTCAGAAACTTCCCTGGAAGCCCCTTCCTGGGAACTAGGAACTCACAACCTCAGGGAGAGACAGTGACCTGGAGGTCCTTCCATCTTCATGGATGCATGCCTAGTGCCTAGCTAGCTCAGCACGCCAGGGATGCCTCCTGCCAGCAGAGGGGGCCCACGAGCCCTCCTTCATTACCACCCCCGCCCCCATTCAGTTTTCTTCACCACATTCTTCCCAACACTTGGGTGCAGTGAGGCTCTTAGGTGCCCCATGTTATCGCCCACCTACCCTGGCGAGACAACAAGGGAGGGTACCAAAAAGCTGACCTGATTCAGCAAGAGGACCAGTATCTGCAAAGCTAGAGAAATGGGCAGGGCCTCATGGATCCCAGGGAAGAATTTAGATTTTATTCCCAGGCTGGCAGGAGCCAGGTCTTTATGGCTTCAGCTGGAGAGCACGTGGACTCTAGGTCGCCCTGGAGATCACGGCCCCATCATTCCTATTCTGCTCATTCCCAGCATTCTTCCCAAAATGACTATGCAAGGCCAGAAGGATGCTGATGCTAGAAGCCACACCCTCCACACACTGAGGCCAATCACAGCACAAGGGCAAGGGCCCCTGAGAGGCTGGAATGGGAAGGAATGGGGCCCAGTGCAAGTTTGCTGAAGACAGCAAGGAGCCATCCTGCAAGAATCCCCAGTGGACCAGGCAAGGGGTGGGCCCAGCCCTTATCCACCTGCCTGGTGTGGGGTCACTGGGTGGAGAAAACAGGTGGAAGGGGTTGACCACCAGCCCAGGACTCAGGCCTCCAGCTCCCAACCCAGGGCTCTCTCATGCCCAAGCTTCAGGTTCAAAGGCTGAAAATAACTGGCCAAAAGACAAGTATGAGCAGAGAATGGGAAGTATCCGTGTATTAAATGGTTCCAAGCACCTCACTCGAAGATTTCACCTCATTTCAGTCTTAACGCTCCAGGCACTAGTATGAGCCCCATTGCGCAGATGAGACCATTGAGGTGGGTTACCACAGATGTGCACTTGACCTCAAGCAGTCCATGTTCCCAGTCCATGAATTCCCAAGTTCCTAAGGACTGTGCAGCTCCCCTCTAGGACCCTGGGCCCGAGTCCCTGGCTGGTGTTCTGGACACCTTTGAGATAGCTGCCCCACTTCTCTGGGCCTATAGAGACAGAAAGGAAGGCTAGGAAATCTCAAAGGTTTCTCCCAGCCAGGGGGTCCCTTTCAGGGGCTTCTCGGATCCCTGCCGACCCCTGCCACCTCCGGAGGGGAGGCCGTGTGGTCCTGGAACAAGGCCCCTCTGAGGGCAGCAGATGGGGCAGGCAGCCCAGGCACACAGCATGGTTGGCTCTGCGGCCCAGGGCCCACAAAGGCCTCATTGAGTCACCGCCGGCCCCCGGCGGAGGCTGAGGTGGCAGTGGCGCCGGGCGCCTGCCACCTAATGACCGGCCCGGCCTGGCCAGATGTTCCACAGACCTCGGCAGCGGCCATCCAGGGCCCGCCCGGCCAGCCGGCACCGCAGAGGCCACTCTAATTCCAATTAACCAGCTTCAGCTGAGCAAACAGCGGGCAGCGGTGGCCCAGCCCGGGCGGTAGGCCCGGCCCGCAGAGCCTCCGAGTCTAGACTCCAGATGTGAACCGCCACCGCCAGAGTCCCATGGAAAAATGGCACCAGGCCGGGCATGGATTGAGCCTGCACGCTGGAGAGGTGGGGGTGGGTGGCTGGGCAGGGCTCTGGGTGGGCCTAGTGCCAGCCTCACCCCGGGGTGGGAGTGGATTCTTGGGAAACTGCTCCAAAATCCCCTAGTCCTGTCCCTGATTTGTTAGGTGTTCCCCTCTGGCCTCAATCTCCCCTGGCTACAGGAGGTGGAAGGGGACTCCAAGGGGGAAGACCAGCCCTGCTAAGAGCCCTAATACAATTTCATTTGTATTTAACATGTTTCTGGCAATATGTTACGTATTTTTGAAATATTTATTTAGTCGTTACAACCCCATAAGGTAGTACCATCATTTTTACAGATAAAGGAAACGGCAGCAGAGAGAATTAAGTACCCAGGGGGGATTTGAACCTAGGATGCCTGGCTTCCACGACCATGATGTTCACCACAGGTGCTGTTTGACATAAATCAGGCTGCTGGATTCTGGGTTCCCTTTCTTGGGAGCAGCGCTGGAGAAGAGGGTCAGCGTCTTGGCGGAGCAGGGCTGGCTTGCCACGCTGACTGGAGGGGCCTGCCCACTCTGTCCTGTTTCCTCAGCTGTGAAATGGGTAAGACCCTCCCAGCTCGGCTCCAGCTTCTGGGGGTAAAGCCTCGAGATACCCTTTCAGGCCTGAACATCAGGAATGAGTTGGGCACTGGTCAAGAAGCTGGGTACAGCGGGGAACACAATGTCAAGCGCTGAAACACTTGAAATGGCTGAACAGGGACGCCTGGGTGGCTCAGTGGATTAAGCCTCTGCCTTCAGTTCAGGTCATGATCTCAGGGTCTTGGGATCGAGCCCCTGCATCAGGCTCTCTGCTCGGCAGGGAGCCTGCTTCACCCTCTCTCTCTCTGCCTGCTTCTCTACCTCCTTGAGATCTCTCTCTCTCTCTGCCAAATAAATAACCTTTAAATTTTTTAAAAAGAAAAGAAAAATGGCTGAACAAGTGAAAAATGTCAAGTCAACAGTTGGGACGGGAGTGGTGCCTCCGGTTTCCCCAATCTTGTCTGGGGTCCCCGAGAGGCAAGGCGAAAGCTTGCGAGATCCAGGAGGTCAGAGCTCATGCGTCCTTGCACAAATGGGAAGACTGAGCACTCCCCTCCCGCTCCCCAAAGTCTCACAAGGAGTGGATCCCGGGGGCTGCTCAGACCCGTCAGGCTTTCCCACCGCTGGGATTCCCTCAGCGATTCCAGGCCGGGTCTTGGGAGGCGGAGGCTGCATCCTGCCCGGGTGCGTCAGGAAGGGCCGAGCGGGAAGGAAGGCACCACCCCCACCCCCGCCGCGGCCACACCTGGGCTCCCCCGGCGGGCGGGGGGCGCGGGCCGGCGCCTGGCTCCAGCGAGTCTGGGCCGCCTCCCCGCGCCGCCCCGTGGGGGCCGCCAGATGGGCCGGCCGCCCGCCCAGCGACGCAGGCAGGAAACGGCCGCTGGGCCTGCCAGGGACGCGGCCGCGAGCGCCGGGGGCGGGGACCGCCCTGGAACCGCCCCCTGAGGGGAGGGGCCGTCTAACCCGTGAGAGCCCTGACTCCCGGATCCGCCACCGCTAGCTGGGTTCCCTTGGGCAAGGCCGTCCCCTTCTGTGTCCCTCAGTTTCCCCACCAGTGAAACGGGTCTGTTTACCTTAGCTCTTTTCTTTTTCCTTTTTTTTTTTTTTAAAGACAATTATTTATATTAGAGAGAGAGAGAGCAGGGGGAGGGGAAGAGGGAGAAGGAGACTAGCAGACTCCCCAGTGGGCAGGAAGCCCATATGGAGCTCCATCCCAGGACCCTGAGAGCATGACCTGAGCCCAAATCAAGAGTTACATGCCGGGGCGCCAGGGTGGCTCAGTGGGTTAAAGCCTCTGCCTTCAGCTCAGGTCGTGATCCCAGGGTCCTAAGATCGAGCGCTGCAACAGGCTCTCTGCTCAGCAGGGAGCCTGCTTCCTCCTCTCTCTCTCTCTCTCTCTGCCTGCTTCTCTGCCTACTTGTGATTTCCGTCTGTCAATTAAATAAATAAAATCTTAACAAAAAGGGGGGGTCACATGCCTAACTTACGGAGGCATCCCATAGCCCCTCCTACTTCTTCTCTTACCACCCTGTGACTGAGCAGTTTCTTGCTCTTCTGTTCCTTGGTTTCCTTACCCGGGAAATGGGGTGACCACGACGAGCCATTTCCACTGGAATACCAGCTCAGGGAGGGCTGAGCTGTCCTCCCTACTGTTGTAACCTAGGGCCCAGCCCAGTGACCAAAAGATGAGGGCACTCAGTATTTGTTGAAAGTCCCAGATCTGGGACAATCCCAGGGGCCTGCCTCATAGCAGGCACTTCATAAACGAACACATGTTATCTTGGGTCTATGGCTCACCAGACGTATAGCTGCAAGCTAGTGTCTTCTTGTCTCTGAGCCTGTTTCCCCATACACCTGGTGCGTGGCTGTGAGGATTAAGTGAGATAATCATGGGAAGCTCACATAGCAGGTCCAGGTCCTCCATAGTTGGTATCTATGGAAGTATCCAGGTGTAAAAAGAGATACTATTCAGGTAAATGTGAGGGCAATTTGGGAGGAAATTTCTCTTGTATATGTATTCTTTTATATATTTTCTATTTTCTTTTAAGATTTTATTTACTTATTTGTCAGAGAGAACATAAGCAGGGGGAGTGGGAGAGACAGAAGCTGGCTCCCCACTGAGCAGGGAACGGAATGAAAGGTTCCATGGATCCCAGGATCCTGGGATCATGACCTGAGCTGAAGGCAGACGCTTAACAGACTGAGCCACACAGGCGCCCCTGTATATTTTGTATTTTTTTTTTAATTTTGAGCCAGGTGAACATAGTTTTCAAAAACAAATACAATTGAAACAATACAGATATAACTGAGAATATAAAGAAATCCAGCCCTCGCAGAACAAAATATTAACTATTACTTCCATGTGACAAAGGAGGCATCTAAAAATCAGAGAGGGTCTGAAGCTGCGCAGGGTCACAAAGGACTAGGAAATGGCAAAGATGTGATTTGAATGTCAGTGTGTTGGACTCCAAATTAAATACAGAGAGGAGGGATCACTGCTTCCAGGAGCGATCCCAAGCTGAGGAGAGGGGAAAGGCCAGCAGAGTGAGAAAGAGTGAGAGAAAGAGGATAAGGTGAGCAAGTCCAATAGGCCAAGGAGCGTAGCCAGGCCAGGCAGTGGGGAGGCACTGGGGAGCCAAGGAAGGATTCTAAGCAGGGTGACCTAGTCCTTTCTGAGCTTTAGAAATGGAGGTCAGGAAGCCAGGAGTGGGGCTGCAGGCCCCAGATGATGATGTTCTGAGTGATTAAAGGGCAAGGGCCATGAACGTGAATGGGCAAGAGAGACTAGGAAGTCAAAGCCAGCCATCGATGGACCCACACCCATCCAGATGTCCCTCCACAGCATGGCAGAGCCACAAACCCAGGTGTCCCAACTCCCCTTGTCAATGTCCTTTCCCCTGAAGGTTATTCAGCCCACACCAGTCTCAACCTTAAAAATGTCCTAAGACCCCTTAAAGCAGTCCTGGGCCTCATGAAGTGCTAGGAAAACCCTAGGTTTCCAGGCACCTGAGTGGCTCAGTTGGTTAAGCGTCTGTCTTCAGGTCATGATCCCAGGGTTCTGGGATGGAGTCCCAGGCTCCCTGCTCAGTGCAGAGTCAGCTTCTCCTTCTGCCCCTCCTCCCACTCATTCTCCCAATCTCTCTCTCTCTCTCTCAAATGATAAATAAATAGAATCTTTAAAAAAAAAAAAAAAAAAGCCTAGGGGCACCTGGGTGGCTCAGTGGGTTAAAGCCTCTGCCTTCAGCTCAGGTCATGATCTCAGGGTCCTGGGATCCAGCCCAGCTTCCCTCTCTCTCTGCCTGCCTCTCTGCCTGCTTGTGATCTCTCTCTGTGTGTCAAATAAATAAATAAGATCTAAAAAAAAAAAAAAAAAAGCCTAGATTTCCAGCATCTTTGAGCTGAAGGGGTCCAGGACCAGAGTGCTGGGCAAAGTGGAGAGCAGAGATGGTGTCAGCACCTCCTACCAAGAGGCTCTGGGCCAAAGGCCTGGCTCCTGTTTGCATGTGCTTGGCATGTAGCTGACGTTCCACACTTTGGGGGGAACTTTATGTGCGTGAACCTGCACGTGCAGTCAGCCTAGGGGCCTGGAGCACACCCTTCCCTGCAGGTACCCAGGAGGTGTCCAATCCTTACCAGGCAGTGTAAAGAGAAACCTGCACTGGAAGAAGAAAAAGAGCAGCTACCTTGGGGCGCCTGGGTGGCTCAGTTGGTTAAGTGTTTCTGCTTCCACTCAGGTCACATTCCTGCGGTCCTGGGATTGACCCCTGTGTCAGGCTCCCTGCTCCGCGGGGAGTCTACTTCTCCTTCTCCCTCTGCCCCTCCGCTTGCTCGCTCTCGTGCTCTTGCTCTCTCAAATAAATAAATAAAATCCTAAAAAAAAAAAAAAAGAGCTACCTTTATTGAGCACTTACTGTGTGCCAACCATCACTCCAAGTGTTTACATGAATTAGATCCTTAAACCTCACCTCACCCTCCACGTGGCAAGTCTCCATTACACAGGACGGAAGAGACAGAAGGGACCTGCACAGACAGCGATCCAAACCTCACCTCACCCTCCACCTGGCAAGTCTCCATTACACAGACAGGACGGAAGGGACAGAAGGGGCGGGCACAGACAGCGATCCAACAGCGTGCCCAAGCTCTGGGCTCACATGTGGCCACCACCCCTTGTAATTTTTTTTCTGTCATTAAATAATCATTTACAAAAACCTTTTATTATCCAGAAGCTTATATCATGCCTTGGAGAAAATTAGAATATGTATTTTTTTAAAAAGGGAAAATAAAGCAGTATATTCCTGCCACCCAGAGATCATTGCTGTTGACACTTTAACATAGATTTCAGATTTTTTTTATGCTTATTATGTCTTCTTTGTAACGCAAATTGTATCTACTGTGCATCTATTTTGACATCTAGTTTGTTTCCACAGTTAACGACTTTCCCCTTCCCATTTTGGTTAGTGGGCCTCTCATCTAATACCCTGACTGCATCCAACCTTTTTTGTTATTTAAAGGTGGACCAGGTGAGACAAACAGGCTATCTGCATGTGAAGGCAGACCCCCACGAGGCGGATGAGGCCCGCTGGGCTCGGAGGTGAGCCCTTCCTCCTTCCCCTCTGCGCCCTGCCCGCCCCGGAGCTGGGAGAGTTGAGGGGCCAGGCCCTGCACCCTCCGGGGAGCAGCCCTGCCGGGCGGGTGGGGGTTGGGGGTGGGGGGCAGGACCCAGAGAAGAACGAGCCCCTTGGCTCTGCAGACAAGGCCTCCATGTTCCTGTCCCTCGCAGGCAAGGTGCCCACCCTTGCTGCTAAGAGCTGGGTGCCCACCGTTTCTCCGGCTCCCCCAGGGTCCAGTGAGGGCCCTGGAACGGGGGAGGAGAGGTGGAGGTGCACGGGACACTCGCATCACTGATGGGGGGTGGGAAGTAGAGAAACCCCCTGGGCCAAGGCTGGGAAGCCAGGTGCCAAAGTGTGGAGTTGGGGCAGTTGGGGCAGGAGCCCAGCCTCCACCCCACCAGTCCTTTCTGCAGGAGGGATCCTCCGTGCTTCTCTGGAGTGTGTGTGTGTGTGTGTGTGTGTGCACGCGCGCGCAACCGAGAGAGAGAGAGAGAGAGAGAGAGAGAGAGAGAATGAATATGTTCTTGGGAGAATACCTGTGCATCCGGGTCTGCACAAGTGTGCAGAAGCGTGAGGGTGCTGATGTCTTCTGTGGATGGTGTTGTGGACGTTTCCCTGCCTGGCTGCGTGGACGTGTATTGTGTATTTTAAGTGAGTGTGTGTGCCTGGGCACGTGGGTAGCTCAGTCAGTTAGGCGTCTACCTTCTGCTCAGGTCATGATCCCAGGGTCATGGGATGGAGTCCTGCCCTGGGTTCCCTGCTCAGTGGGGAGTCTGCATCTCCCACTGTCTGCCACTCTCCCTGCTTGTGGTGTCTCTCATTCGCGCTTCCTCAAATAAATAAATAAATAAAATCTTTAAAGAAAAGAAAAAAAGAGTGTGTGTCTGTCAGAACATTTGTGAGCAAATGCCTGCATTGGTGTGTGTGCGAGTGAGAGAGAGAGCAAGATCATGCGTGACTGGGAGGGCGTCTGGGCTTGTAAAAAGGTTTTTGGAAAGGCTCAGCACTGAGGAGCTTCTACAACCTTCTTCCTGCCCTCCCGTGTGTAAGTCCGGGTTCCACGTCTCATTCTCTGGTCCCTGCTCCCCTCTGCACAGGTCACTCTGAAGCCTCGGTTCTCTCATCCGTGAGACACGGATACGTCGTCACTGGACATCGCTGTCGTTCTGATCACTCCTACTCTCCCCACCGCCTGCCTCCCCTCCAAACGCGGGCTCAGCCTTTCTGCTCCTGCCAAATTGATGATATCTTTGTCTCTTAAGCTTAAAACCTGCTTTTCCCAATTTGCTCACCGACTCTTGGCTAATCCCCCTGGATTTACCTAGGACAGATTTTACAAGAATGAAAGAGCCATTCAAGGAACAGCCGGGAAAATGCCCCACAGCGCGGCTGATCCCAATCAGAGGGAGGCTCGGACTTAAACTGTTCAGGCCCAAATGTGCACACTATCAACTGAGAGGGGGAAAGGGGGGGGGTTGTCCTTGAAAAAAATCTTTTTGTTTTCAGTCTGTGTCTCTCTCAAGCCCCACAGGATGGAGATGTCCTAAAATAAGAAATTAAACAAGAGGGGAAATCCCATTATCTAGGTTTTTTTTAATGGGCCCATTGGGATTCCACGGGGACCCCCCTTCCCAGCTGCTGTGTGGTCCAGGCCTGAGAACGCCAAGCCCCCCGCCCTGGGGCCCACGCCCACCCACCACCCAGCCTCAGCGGCGGTTTCCCAGGATTCACATGGTAATGAAGGCATCCATCTTCTCCCAGACACACACTGGGCCTTCCGACCCTCCCAGGCCCCCCGCACAATGGCCCCCAGTGCCTTGGCCTGCCACCTGTTGGACTTTCCCAGGGAAGGGAGGGAGAGGGTGGAGAAGAGCCCCTTCCTCCCAGCCCCCAGCCCCATTTGCCTCCGGTCCTGGGAGTCCGATGGAGAGGGTGCCCATGTCTTCAACTGCTCTCCCCGCTCAGCAGTCTAAGCTCTCAGTTTCCTCATCTGCAAAATGGAGGCGATGGTACTTGGGTCCCAGTGTGGCTGGAAGGATTCCCTGGGGAATGGCGCTAAGCGACAGGCTCCGGGAAGCATGGGCTGTGGGCAGCAAAGAGCCTGCCAGATGACAAACTGTCAGTCATCACTGCATCCTTGTCACAGTGTGTCCCCACCACAGCCCTTTGGAGTGGCGCCTCTAGGATCCCATTTGCAGGAGAGGACTCAGAGTCCCGGGGAAGATGGACGGAGTGCCCCATGCACCACCATCCCTCGGAGCAACAGAGCCACGACTGGAATCCAGTTCTGCCTCACCCCAGAGCCTGAAGTCTTAACCACATTAGATCCATACCGCCATCATTATCACCATCACAATTACAGAGCGAGATAATGATCCTGGAAAAGGTCACAGAAAGTCCTTAAAGAAGCTAGGAAGGGAAGAAGGCCTACCTGTTACTCATCTCTATCTCCCCAGGACTTGGCCAGATAGCCTGGCACACAGTAGGGGCCTAATAACTGAGGACTGAGCGGGGTAGGTAACTGAGAATCGAAGCACCCGTCTTTATTCTCTGGGTAGTGGAGTCAGCTTCCTCATCTCTTACACTCTGCTGAGCATCTCCCGCGTGCCAGGCCCTGTGCCCTGCCTGGTTTCAAACTGTCTCCGCACTGCTCACTCTGACGCGGGGCTCCATGCCTGGACCCTGGGATCATGGCCTGAGCTGAAGGCAGACGCTTAACGACTGAGCCACCCAGGGGCCCCTCACTGCCTCTTTTTTTGTTTGTTTGTTTTAAAGATTTTATTTATTTATTTGACAGACAGAGATCACAAGTAGAGAGAGAGGAGGAAGCAGGCTCCCCGCTGAGCAGAGAGCAGAGAGCCCGGGGCTCCATCCCAGGACCCTGGGATCATGACCTGAGCCGAAGGCAGAGGCTTTAACCCACTGAGCCACCCAGGCGCCCCCTCACTGCCTCTTTAAATGGAGTCTTGGAGGGGCCTGGCTGGCTCAGTCCCTCGAGCATGCCACTCTTGATCTCAGGATCCTGAGTTCAAGCCCACACTGGGGGAAGAGCTGACCTAAATAAATAAATAAAGGTATTATCTATTCAAATAAATAAATAATAAATAAACGGAGCCTTGGAAATCACTAGATTCTGTCCCCACCATCCCGGCTGCTCTCCGGTGCAGAAATTGCCTTCCTGCGGCTTGCCCAAATCCAGCACCCCTGGCACACATTTGAATATTCAGAGGTTTCCTCAGGCATTCATGGGGGCAGGGATAGGATTTTTTTTTTTTAAAGATTTTATTTATTTATTTGACAGACAGAGATCACAAGTAGGCAGAGAGGCAGGCAGAGAGAGAGAGGGGGGAAGCAGGCTCCCTGCTGAGTAAAGAGCCCTGATGCGGAGCTCCATCCCAGGACCCTGGGATCATGACCTGAGCCGAAGGCAGAGGCTTTAACCCACTGAGCCACCCAGGCGCCCCAAGAATTATTTTATTTTATTTTTAGATTTTATTTATTTATTTGACAGAGAGAGAGATCACAAGTAGAGAGTCAGGCAGAGAGTAGGGGGAGAAGCAGGCTCCCTGCCAGGCAGAGAGCCCGATGCGGGGCTCGATCCTAGGACCCTGAGATCATGACTTGAGCCGAAGGCAGCAGCCTAATCCACTGAGCCACCCAGGTGCCCCGCCAAGAATGATTTTAATTTTGTTTAGAGCTGATCTATGTTTCTAAATTCTCTACAATGATTGTTATCATTTTAATCAGATTTTATACAAAAAAATAGCTTGTTATGAAAAAGCAGATCATACAGAAGTACATACAATGAAAAGGGAAGGTCTGCCTTCAGTCTGAGGCCCCTGGTTATATGAAGTATCCAGAATAGGCAAATCTAGAGACAGAAAGTAGATTCTAAGTTGGTGGCCAGGGGCTGAGAGGTTGGGCAAATGGAGCATGATTGCTAATATGAGCAGGATTTCTTTTTCTTTAGAACATTTTGATGAAAATGTCCTACAATTAATTGTCATGAAGGTTGTACAGGTCCAGGATGGACTGAGAACCACTGAGTTCTACACTTCAAAAGGCGGTGCATTGTATAATATGTGAATTGCAATTCAATAAAGCTGTTAAAGGGGAAAAAAAAAAAGGAAATTCTAGAGAGACCCTTGTCTCTGAGCCCCTAGCCTGGCGGGAGGGGGGATGGTGGCGTTCACTACCTCCAAGGGCCACTCGCTTCTGGGTCCCATTTCCAGATGGTTCTGATTCTTGGGTGCAGTTCTCAGACTCAGCGTCCACAGGGGTCTCCAAACCACACAGTCCTTCCTGGGATACAGCGCTCCCCCTTCATCTTGTGTGGGTCTAGACCTCACCCCTTTACATTTTCATTTCATTTTTGAATACATTATACATGCTCACAGGATAGTATTTTGAGAGTTTGGACATCTCACTTATCCTCTTCAGAGGCAGAGACGGTGATCAGTCTCAAAGTGAGATATAAGCAAACTCGAAACAGGTGCATGATCTTGTTTCTTTTCTTTTCTTTTTTGTCTTTTAATTAATTCATTATTTTTTTAAAAGATTTTATTCATTTGTTTGAGAAACAGACCACATAAGCGAGGCAAGGGGCAGAGGGAAAGAGACAAGCCGACTCCCCCCGGAGCAGGGAGGCCGATATGGGGCTCACTCAACCCCAGAACCCAAGGATCATGACTTGAACCAAAGGCAGACACTTAACCGCTTAAGCGACTGAGCCACCCAGGCGCCCTTCTTTGAATTAAAAAAAATTTTTTTTTTCTTTTTAAAATGTAAGTGGTGGGGCGCCTGGGTGGCTCAGTGGCTTGGGCCTCTGCCTTCCGCTCAGGTCATGATCCCAGGGTCCTGGGATCCAGCCCCGCATTGGGCTCTCTGCTCAGCAGGGAGCCTGCTTTCCCCTCTCTCTTCCTGCCTCTCTGCCTACTTGTGATCTCTCTCTCTCTCTCTGCCAAATAAATAAAGAAAATCTTTTTAAAAAAATAAATAAATAAAATGTATGTGGTGACAGTCTATGCATACTGTGCAACTCATTTCATGTGGGGTTTATTTCCACTTAACAATGTACCTTGGAGATCTTAGCAGATGTGGATAGCAGGCGGCTTCTCCTTCTCTTTTACAGCGGCTTGCATTCCGTTATATGGAGAGAACATTCTTTTTTGTTTTTTAAAAGATTTTATTTATTTATTTGACAGATTACAAGTAGGCAGAGAGGCAGGCACAGAGAGAGAAGGGAGGAAGCAGGCTCCCTGCTGAGCAGAGAGGCCCATGCAGGGCTCCATCCTAGGACCCTGGGATCATGACCTGAGCCAAAGGCAGAGGCTTTAACCCACTGAGCCACCCAGGCGCCCCTGGAGAGAACATTCTGAATTCAAGCAGTCCCCTAGTGATGAGCATATGGGTTTTTTCCAATTGTCTGTTCTTCCTGTACGTACATCATTTCCCACATCAAAGTGTGTCCTTAGTATAAATTCCTGAAAGTGAAAGTGCTGTCTCATGATTTCCCAGGGCCACATGGTATTTCATAGTTTATTTAACCATTCTCCTTTTGATGAACACTTAGATCGTTTCCAATTGGTTGCTCTTATGAACAAATCTGCTGTGAGCACTTTATACATCCGTCCCAGACCCCTTTGGTAATGTGCTAGAAGCTGTGGATCCTTTCCCCACCACCACCACCACTGAAAAAAAGAAAAAAAGAAAAAAAAAGCACCAAACTCACCCACCTTTGAAACCTACCCGGAAGCAAACTCTAATCTAAACCAAGGGCTGTCATCATTCAAATGGAGAAATATAATGCCCTGGTGGGCAGGGCCACGCCTCACACAGGGAGGCAGTAAACTGGCAGCAGTAGGAACAGAGTTGTTGAGATTCGGCACAGTCAGTTCATAGTTCTCTCCGCTCAGAACCTTCCCATATGGGGTGCCTGGGTGGCTCAGTCATTGGGTGTCTGCCTTTGGCTCAGGTCATGATCCAGGGTCCTAGGATGGAGCCCCACATCTGGCTCCCTGCTTGTTGGGAAGCCTGCTTGTCCCTCTCCCACTCCCCCTGCTTCTGTTCCCTCTCTCACTGTGTCTCTCTCTGTCAAATAAATAAATAAAATCTTTAAAACAAAAAAACAAAAAACCTTCCCACGGCTCCTGCCTCCACCCAGAGTAAACACGGGTCCTCACTGTGGTCTACATGACAGCAGCTATGCCCAACCCCCACTCCCCCATATCTCCCTGACTTCACTTCCTAGCGTCCTCCTCCTTGCTCCGCAGGCTAAAGTCACACTGGCTTCTTGAGCACACCAGGCACACTTCTTAGTCTTAGCCTCAGGACCTTTGCACTGGTTGTGACTTCTGCATGGAATGTTTTTCCCCTGATAGCAGAAGGATGTGAGAAAACAAGTTCTTCACTGAAATATCACCCTCTCAGAGAGGACTTTGCTGACACACACACCCAACCCAACCCCCCCCCGCCCGCCAAATCCCAGCCTCCCTATCCCCTCCTTTCTTGACTTATTCTTCTCCATAGTATTTATCGTCATTTAGGATAATATATATTGCACTGACTCTGTCCATTGTGTGCCTCCCTCTCCCAACCACAAACTCCCCAGGACAGGGACTCCTGTCTGCTGTCTTCGTGGCAAGACCCCAGCGCGAGGTAGGCGCTCCACAGATACTTATCGATGAAGTAAAGGAAGGTTCCTAAAGCACTTAGCCACAGGAAAACAGGTGCGGTATCCAGGAACCCACATGCTCTGAGAATCCAGAACTCCAACCCTAGCCCTGCCACAAAATTGCCGTCACCTTCCCCGAGTCCCTTATCTACTTCAGGCCCGCCATGCTCATCCTCCCTCAACTGGAAGCGGTACTTGGTACTTAGCGCAACTTCCGTACGGTGGGGGTGGGGGGCAGGCTGTGACAACTTAAATAAGGAAATGATTTAAAGCTCGATAAATGCTTAATAAACCTCCGCAGCATTGCTGCTATGATGACGGTGGCAGCGGCGGTGTACCTCCGGGGGTGCGCACTGACACGCCCACCTGTCCACCTGCCGCACGAATACCGGAGGCTGGCGGAGGAAGGGCAGGGGGCAGGGAGCTCGGCCCAAATTCCTCTCCGGCACTTTACAGCCCGAGAGTGGGACCGGTGGGGGCGGGCCGAGAGGTACACAACTTGTCCCAGAGAAGCCCTCAGACCCCGCCTCGTCTCCCCCTTCCCGGTCGTCCCCCGGCGGTGGACCCAGCCGCACCTTGCTCGCCGCACGCCCTCGGCCGCCGCAGGGGGAGGGCGGCGGGAGAGCAAGCTGGGTTTTCCCAGGCTCCCCCCATCCCGCGAACATCTGGCCGCGAACATCTGCCCCGAGCCTTTGTCGCTGGGCCCCAGGCCGGCCTCGAACCCATCTGCCGGCGCCCACGGCCCCCGCCCCATCTGCACGCGCCCCCTCCCCCCGGGGCGGTTCCCGAAGCCCCCGCCCCCGCCCGCCAGGCTCGGTTCCCACGGGTTGAGCGCGGGAAGCCGGGCTGCCCATCTGCCCCGCGCGGCAGATCCAGCCGCCAGGCGTCCCCAAGGGGCGGGGCGCCGTGCCCAGGAATGCCTTTCAGGCGGGTGCGCGCCCCGAACAAAGCCCGGGGTGCAGGGCCTCTCCTGCCCGGCTGGGCCCGCCGTCCCGCCCCGGGCTGCCCGTCCAAAGGGCGGCCGGCGCTCCTCCCAGCCGCCTGCTCTCCCCGCCTCCTGCTCTCCCCGCCCTGCCCACCGGCATACCTGCCCGCCTCCCGCCCCCACCACCTCTGCAGTCCGCACCCGCCGGTCCCGGTGCCCTTGCGCACGCCTTCGCCTCCAGCCCCCAGGTCCGCAACTGCGGGGCCCTGCTGCTCGGAAATGCCCCGGTCTCTCGTTGCTCCTCTAATTTGTTTTGTGAAATGTAAAAATTACCGAGAAATAACAGCGATTTGTGTTCCTAACACCAGGTTCCCACCGCCCAGAGCTAGCGATTGTGGGTATTCGCTGTATTTGGTCCCCTTTCATCTTCGTTAAAAAAATAAAACTCTGGAGATGGTGCTGACCTTGTAACCAGGGCCCCTGCCCCTTTCTCCGAGACTTTTTGCCATCTCCTCCCCAACTGGCACCATGACAGGACATGTTTCCTCATACTTCTACTACACATAAATGTGGTAGCGTTGCTTGTGTGTATTTCTGCTTATGCTTTTTTTTTTTAATTTTAAGATTTTATTTATTTATTTGACAGAGAGATAGCACAAGCAGGCAGAGCGGTAGGGAGAGGTAGAAGCAGGCTTCTCGCTGAGCAGAGAGCCTGGGGTGGGGGTGGGGGCTCGAGGGCTCCATCCCAGAACCCTAGGATGGGATCATGACCTGAGCGGAAGGAAGCTGATCAACTGACTGAGCCACCCAGGTGCCCTTGTGTTTATGCTTTTTTTTTTTTTTTTTTTTTTTAAAGATTTTATTTATTTACTTGACAGACAGATTACAAATAGGCAGAGAGGCAGGTAGAGAGAGAAGGGAGGAAGCAGGCTCCCTGCTGAGCAGAGAGCCCGATGCGGGACTCGATCCCAGGACGCTGGGATCATGACCTGAGCCGAAGGCAGCGGCTTTAACCCACTGAGCCACCCAGGCGCCCGTGTTTATGCTTTTTAAAGAATCATTCTGCAGTTTCCATAAGCAACATCAGATTTTGCATGTATCCAGCAGAATACACATGGGGCTCATTCATTCCCATGAGCTGCTGTCTGTTGATGGGGGCACCCCTGTTTTCTTGGCCCATTCTGTGGGGGGTACACGTAGAGAGTTTTCCATTTGCTGCTGCTTTGGGCACAGCAGCCATGGTCGTGCCCATGTCTTTGGTGTCTTGTGCGCAGGACTTGGAGGGGAATGTCCGTGGGAGTGAACTGCTGGGTCAGAGGGTGCTCCAATGTTCACTTTTACTCAATATTGCCAAATTGAGCTCGGAAGTGATCATACCAGTTTACACACTCACCCGTAGGGGATGAGGGTAGTTTTCCCACATCCTTACCACATGGTATATTATCAGACTTCCAGGCTTTTGCAGTTTGATGTGGCAGCTGGGTCCCTTGTGCGTCCCAGATGTGCAAATGCTAGGACTCAGGGGCATCTGCCTGGCCCTTCCTCCCCTTTTTTCTTCTCAACCGGACAGGGCTGCCGCCTCCTCCTCCAAGAAGGCCCTCCCTGACCTCGCTTGACGATCTGAGGTCCCTCCCGGGCCATGGTTTCCCAGCCCCTTGTGCAACCCCATCAGGGCACTAAGCATTGGCAAGTGACCTGCTCCCCCGCCAGACTGGGAACTCCCCAGGCAGGCCCAGGTTTGCAGGGCCACTGGGCAGGCTGCCTGTTTTGTGGAGCACAAAGGGGTGAAGGGGTTACAGAACGTGTCCTCAGGAAGGCTTCATCTTCTCAAAATAAAGGGCTTCTCTAAGTCCTACAAAGCACCCCCTTGGGGTGGCAACAACTCACACTTCGGTGGCAACCGGGTCCGCAGCGTGTGGACACAGCAGCCAGGAACAAACCATCTGGCCAGAGCTGTTCACTTCCACTCGGTCACTCCCAACTGAACATGGCTCCCTGAAAAGCATGAACCCACATCTTGTTCTTACACTGTTATGCCTAGCACAGAGTAGTGCGCGCTAATGGTTTATGGAATGAATGGTTGGCACTTAATGGTCCTAAAGTTTTGTAATTCCGTGGTGGAGCATATACCCAATTGCTTAACAGGGGTTACCTGGAGGAGAGGTGGAAGAGTCACGGCACTAATAACAACCAGAGTCGGGGCACCTGGCTGGCTCAGTTGGTGGAGCCTGTGACTCTTAATCTCAGGGTCATGAGTTCAAGCCCCATGTTGGGCCAGGAGCCTACTTTAAAAAGGGGGGTGGGTAGGGCAATAATCACAACTAGAATCTATTGAACGTGGACTTTGCCAGGCACTGTTCTAAGCTCTTTACATGACTTATTTAAGCCTCATAGATATGGGAACCTGTACCACCCTCACGGTCACAGATGGGGACCCTGAGACAGGAGGACAAGAAGTGAATTGTGGTCCCACAGCTCAGCAGCGGTGGCAGGATGTCACCCTGGGCTCTGGCTCTCTGAGAGACCTCACTCTGCAGTCTTCTAGGAAAAGAGTCCCTTTCGTCCTTAAGTGTTTCACTTCCTTTCAACCAGAAAGTTCTGCTTTTTCATCAGCAAAAAATAATAAGCCTTTTTAAAGACTTAAGATATTGTCATGAGTCATAGTATTTGAGGAGTATAGCCACTCCTGCGACCGGAGGCAAGGGCGCAGCTGGAGGTGCCACCCCCTAGTGACAGGGTACTTAGGGTTGGGGTGAGCTGAGAGGGTGGGGACTGCTCCAGGCTCTTCTGGGCGGGCAGGGAACAGGGCTGGTCCTGAGAGGCACACCGCACCCTCCCCGGGTTCCAGGTTCCGGGCCCTCTGGCAGGAGGAGGAGCCAGGGGCACGGAAGGCAGGTGAGTCAGGGGAGGGCTTGGCTGGGCACCAGGCAGGAGAGGTAGGAGAGGTGTTACTTCTGGGAGGGGCCCTCTGGGGCCTCCTGTCCATGCCCCCTCCCAGGGAGGTCATGGGGGGAAGCCTCTGAAACCGCTTCCAGTCCTCTTGCCCAGTCTCCCCCATTTCCACTTCTAGCCCTGCATGAGCCTTGTGGCAGGGGCAGGGGTCTCTGCCCAGCTCTGCCAGGGCCCCAACTTGGGGTGCTTTTGGCTGGTGGCATGGCGTTAGCCTGTGGCTTGCAGGTCCCACACCTCTGGCCTGGACAAGGCTCAGGCCTGCATTGTCTGGCCTGAGTTCCTGGGGTCTGGGTGCATATGGTCAAGTGGTGTGTGGTGTGTGTCCTCAGGGTTTCTGCAGGATTCTTAAGTGTGTGTGTATGTGTGTGTGTGTGTGTGTTTGGGGGAGGCAGTGTCTATACCTAAGAAGCCTAAGGTGGGAGGAGACAGTATGGGAGCTTGAACTGGGGAAGGTGGGCGTGGGTCTGCTGTGTGCAGCAGATGCTGCTCTGTCGATTTGCCTTGGGCTGTCTTCGCCAAGGACACAGGCATGGCGTGTCAGCACCTTGGTGCGAGTGTGTGTTGTGTTTGGCGAACGCGCGCTGCTGAGCAGGGTGTGTGCGTCTGTGTGCCGTGTTCATGGAGGGTGTCATGGTGGTGTGCTGCCTTAGCGTGGCTCTGTCAGGTGTGATCATCGGGTGTTGTGATGTGTTGCCACCTTGGTCCCTGCACATTCATGGGCGCCTTGGTGGTATAGCCTTAGATGGTGCGCCGTGACGTCAGCGTGCTGGTTGTACGCATGGTGCGTAGCTGCGTGGTGTGCGTCAGTGGGCTGCCCTGGTGGGTGTGTGTAGGGAGGTGTGGCTGTCCCTGACATGGCAGTTTACACATGTGCGCTGTATAGGCTGCGTAGAAGTGCCCCTCTGTGTCGCTCTGTGGGTGTGGGTATGGGCAGCGTGTGTTTGTGCAGCCCCGCGGGTCTGGCCTGTGCTAAGTGACCTGAGATGGGAGCTCCCTGGGCCCTGACTGCCCTTCCTCTCAGCCCCTTAGACCCCAGGACAGCAGTGGTCCTTTGTCAGGCCACAGGAAGTCCCCACCTCCCTCCATCTGCAGGGGACCCAGGGAGGGGCCCAGACTGGCGGGCCCCAGCCTCCCTGGCCATTGTTCTGGGGCGTCTTTGGAAAACAGGATGAGAGGCAAAAGGTGGACCTGAGCCTGGACCCTTGTCCTCCCTGAAATGACCCAGGAGTCCAGCAAAGACCCCCTGGGGAGGAGGGTCAGCAGCAGATGGGGAAACTGAGGTCCAGCATGAGAAAGGGGCTTGGCAGAGGGTTCACAGCTGTTAAGGACAGAGAACTTGAAGCTTCCACACCCTCACGTGCCCATCCAGGGCCCCCGTGAGGTTTGGGGGACAAAGAAATGAAACCCCTGGAAAGACCCACATCTGTGTTCCGGTTCCCATTTCTGAGTACTTACCATGTGCGGAGGACTGACACAGTGTCATAACTGTAGGTTAAATTGAAATGTTGTCCCCATTTTGTACATGAGGAGACCGAGGACCATAAGGTACTAATTCATTGAGTCAACAGATATTACTCTAAATATTACTCTCTTCTAGGTACCATGCTGTGTGACTTTGACATCACTGATAATTAATGCAATTTCACAACTGTTTTTCTTTTTTTGTTTTTTAAGTGGTCTGTCTCCCCAACACGGGTCTCAAACTCACAACCCTGAGATCAAGAATTGCACGCTCTACCAACTGAGCCAGCCGGGCACCTCCTGTGCTATGTGACTTTGAGCAAGTCCCTTACTCTCTCTCTGGGCTAGGTCCTGTGCTTAGCTCTAGGGACATAGCAGTGACCAAAGGACCCACAGTCCCTGCCTTCCTAGAGCTCACAGCCCAGGGAGAGCATGGGGTGGAGGAAGATGAACAATGTCCAAGAAAACAACCATCATTTCAGGTGGAGATAAATTCTATGAATAATTAAGACCAGGAGAATGTGCACGAAAGTGAATACCCAAGGCAGGTTCTAGGAATGCCTCTGAGGAGGTGACAGTTAACCTGAGACTTGAAGAAGTCTTAGGACAATCGGGATGAGTGTTCTAGGGAGAGGGAACAGCAAGGACAGAGGCCCTGAGGCAGGACCTGCTCCTGGTCCTGTAGTAAAGATGGCCCGTGGCCTGGGAGAGAAAGGGCAGGGCAGGTGGTGAGGTCTGTAGCTGTGGGCGGGGCCGGCAAGGCTGGGAGGGGTTTGGATTTTATTCTCAGTGTGATGGGCAGAGAGGCAGTGTTGGCGGAGACACGGTTCTGGGGGTAGAGTGTGTGTGTGTTTTGGGGGGGAGCGGGGCCTTGTCGTCTCCAGTTACAAGGGAGGGGGCGGGGACAGTCAGAGCCAAAGGTCTCTCCCCCGCAGCTCCAGCAGTCCCAGCCCAGAGGCGCCGGCCTGGCGGCTGGAAGACCATGCTGTGGGCACATCTGGGGAACAGCTGCCGGGCCAGGGCCAGAGCGGGTCACGTGGCCCAGGCGGGCCCGCCCTGGAGCCTACAAGGCCAAGACTCAGAAGGGGCAGTGGTAAACATGCCGGACATGAACCCGCATCAAAAAGAATACACTCTGCAGTGGAGACATGCGTGCACGCAAGTCTCTCAGCCCCACACAGCCACTGCCCCAGGGAGCCAGACCCTCTAGATTCAATGCCACATCCCAGCTGTGTGATCTGCAGCAAATCACTCAACTTCTCTGGGCCTCAGTGGCCTCAGTGGGAAAGGGAACATAACATTACTCCTTAGGTCATGGGTTGTTTTTCTTCGTTGGATAAATATTCCCTGGGTGTCTCCTGGGTGCCAGACACTGCACTGAGCCCCGGGTTACAGCGGGGAAGAGGACAGTGTGGTCCCTGCCCCTCCTGAGCTCACTGTCTTTGGTTAAAACTTGTAACCATGCCTGATGCAGTATGAGCACTTAGAAAATGGGAGTCCCTGAGCCCGGAGGCCCCAGGAGGGTACTTGAAGGTAGAAAGGGAGATGTGGGGACAGAGAAATAATGTCACCTCTCAGCATAACTTATTCACTCCCCCAGCCACGGTACCAAAAGGGCTAAGCATTGTCTTCACTTCAAAGATGAGGAAACAGGTACAGCTGGCTCCTGGTAGAGGAGCCAGGATTTGAGGGTATAAAGGGCCGTAGTCCCTCTTCCTCTCTGGCCCCAGTATTCTCATCTGTGAAATGGCACGTGATAGTAATACAGCCACTGCCAGCCCCAGGAAGGAGCTGGGGAAATCAGACAGTGCCAAGGATGTGTGAAGGGCTTCCAAAGAGACCCCTGGCATGAACCCTGGGTCGGGACCACGGGGGTTCTTTTCCTGGCCACCAAAAGAGGAGTCTGTTTTCCTCAGCTGACCTGGTATGTAGGACTGGGAGAAGACTGCCCCCCACCCCAGCTCAGGGCACACCCTGAGGGGGAGGGCACGCAAAATGCCCATTTGGCAACCAGATAAACAGACAGTTTTTATTTAAACTCCTTGTCAGGCCTTAAAAATGTAAGAGATGATAACCGATGTCTGGGAGTACCAAACATTTTCTGGAAAGGAATGAAGCCAACTTTTCCCCATGTGCCTGGGACGGGTGTAAGTATAGGAGGGTCTCACTATTTCAGTTGGGAAGCCTGAAGCAAGCACAAAGAAGAGAACATTTCAGGGGGTCTGGAAGCCCATCTCACAGAGCTCCCTCAAAACCCACAGAGCTCCCTAAAAACTCCTGGAAGTAACCCAGTGGGTCCCAGCGGTCTGGCCTGGAATTGGCCAGTTGCTATGCCCATCCACTGTTTAGTAAGCATCTACTATGTACCAAGACCGTGGCAGGCACTTTACCAGCCTAATTTCAATGACTCCCCATAGTAACCTAGGGAAGTGGGAACTTCTGTCATTTTGCCAGTGGGGAAGCAGAGGCTCAGAGAGGTGAAGGGTGTTCCTTCAGGTACAGTATAATAAGGATTTGAAGGGGCGCCTGGGTGGCTCAGTGGGTTAAAGCCTCTGCCTTCCGCTCAGGTCATGATCCCAGGGTCCCGGGATTGAGGCCCGCATTGGGCTCTCTGCTCAGCGGGGAGCTTGCTTCCCTTCCTCTCTCTCTGCCTGCCTCTCTGCCTACTTGTGATCTCTGTCAAATAAATAAAATCTTAAAAAAAAAAAAAAAAAAAAGGATTTGAAGCCTGAGCTTTTGGACCATGAACCCTAGCCCTTTCCACTTTTCCACAGTCAGCTGTTTCTCTTCAAATTGTCAAAGTTTGTCCAGACACCAGTGGCCCCACCTGCCTTCATTCAGGCCATTTCTTCTTGTGCCTTTCCTACATAGAATGCCCAGAGGATAAGTCACCTCCTCTAGGAAGCCATTCTGATTTCCTCCAAGATAGATGTCTTCCTTTCTTTGTGTTTCTAAGGCACCTAGTGGGAAATTTCTCAATATAGTCTCAATGTGAGAATAATTCCTTTCTATGGCCCCGTGGCCAGCACAGGACCTGGCAGGAGGTGTGTGTTTGTGACTGTTAAGTGCACTTAACTATTGGGGGTCCTAACTGTCCCTTGACTTTCTTTCTCTCCTGTTTGTCTGCAAAGTGTCATTGACATTCAATCTCAACCTGTCTAGGAGTCAGGCCAGAGGGAGGTACACTAAACATTTGGAGCTGGCTTTTTATGACACAAAGTAGTACATGAATACATCTTTGTATAAAAATATATTCAAGAGGGGAATCTTGGTGGCTCAGTTGGTTAAGTTTCTGCCTTCGGCTCAGGTCATGATCCCTGGGTCCTGGGATCAAGCCCCACATCAGGCTCCCTGCTCAGTGGGGAGTCTGCTTATCCCTCTCTCTCTGCCCCTTTCCACTGTTCCTGCTTGGTTTCTCTCTCTCTCTCAAGTAAATAAAATTTAAATACACTCACACACACATATATATTCAGAAAATAACCATGTGTAATGGATCACAGACTGAAGTGTAAAACCTAACACTATGAAACGTCTGGAAAATATAGTAGGAAAAAATCTTTGTGATCTTGAGTGAGGCAGAGATTTCTTAGATATGACAAGAAAAGCGTGATCTATAAAAGTAAAAAAAATTGATACACTGGATTTCAACAAAATTTAAAATTTCTGTTCTTCAAAAGATACTGTTAAGAGGATGCAAAGAACAGACACAGGAAATAGTTGCAAATCATATGTCTGGGGATTTGTGTCCGAAATATATAAAGAACTCTTATGACTCAATAAGAAGAAGACAAACAAATGAAAAGAAACGGCCAAAAGATTGACAGGTAGCACGAGGGACCTCTGTGATGGAACCATTCTGGGTCTTCATTATGGCGGTGGTCGTGTGGATCTGCACGTGTGATAACATTGCATAGAACTAAACACACACACACAAGCAAGTGTGCGTAAAGCTGGTGAAATGCAGCTGGGGTATTGTATTGCCAGATGCTACCTCAGGGAAACTGGGTGAAGGTTATAAGGGATCTCTCTGTGTTATTTCTTGTGACTACATGTGAGTCTACAATTACCTAATTTTTTTTTAAGGAGCAAGTGAATGACCCTTCACCTAAGATGATGTATGGATGACATATAAACACATGAAAAGATGCTCAACATCTTTAGTCATTAGGAAAATGCAGTTTAAAGCCGCAGTGTGATACCTTAACCATTCTATCAGAATGGCCGAAAAAGACTGAGTATACCAATTCTTTGAGAGGCTGTGGAGGAACTGGACCCTCAGTGCTGCTGATTGGAACGGACATGGAGGGACACCTGGGTGGCTCAGTCAGCTGGCATCTGACTTTGGCTCAGGGCATGATTCCATGGTCCTGGGATGGAGTCCTACATCGGGCTCCCTGCTCAGTGGGGAGCCTGCTTCCCCCTCCCCCTCTGCCTGCCTCTCTGCCTACTTGGGATGTCTCTCTTTCTCTGTCAAATTAAAAAAAAAAAAAAGTTAAAAACTAGGCTGAAAAGTTATTTTTTTGATAGGAAAGAAAAAATATATATATATAGTAAATACTCTATTCCAATCATATAAAATTCTAGAAAATGCAAACTAATCTATAGAGAAAGATGAGTGGTTGCGTGGACACTGGGTGGAAGGAGGAGGGAGGGAGGGATTAGGAGGGGCAGAGGAAAGCTTTTATTTATTTATTTATTTTTAAGATTTTATTTATTTATTTGACAGACAGAAATCACAAGTAGGCAGAGAGGCAGGTAGAGAGAGAGGAGGAAGCAGGCTCCCTGCTAAGCAGAGAGCCCGATGTGGGGCTCGATCCCAGGACCCTGGGATCATGACCTGAGCTGAAGGCAGAGGCTTTTTTTTTTTTTTTAAGATTTTATTTACTTATTTGACAGAGGGAGATCACAGATAGGCAGAGAGGCAGGCAGAGAGGGGGGTGGGAAGCAGGTTCTCTGCTGAGCAGAGAGCCTGATTCGGGGCTGGATCCCAGGACCCTGAGATCATGACCTGAGCCAAAGGCAGAGGCTTAACCCATTGAGCCACCCAGCCGCCCCCAGAGGAAAGCTTTTAAAGCTGAGGAGGTGTATGTTAATATTCTCGATTGTGGTGATGGTTCATGGGTATGTATGCATGTCAAAAGTTATCAAATTGTACACCTTAAATATATGCAGTTAATGTGTGTCAATTACACTTCAATAATACTGTCTCAGGAAAAAAAGTATAAGAATGAAATATCTATGTGAATAAGAGTGAAGGTCCTACTTCATATTATTCTCCTTCCCTTAGTCTTCACTGAGGGACATCAGGAGTTTTATGTTTGTTCATCTTCTTTTTTTTTTTTTTTTTTCTAATTTTTTTTTTGTTAGATACAATTTATTTATTT
The DNA here is from genome assembly GCF_963455335.1 of Martes martes. Taxonomy (NCBI): domain Eukaryota; kingdom Metazoa; phylum Chordata; class Mammalia; order Carnivora; family Mustelidae; genus Martes; species Martes martes. Next base: position 25,859,691 of record NC_137896.1, on the reverse strand, counting down.
ATTTATTTATGCTTTTATTTATTTATTTGCCAGACAGAGATCACAAGTAGGCAGAGAGGCAGGAAGAGAGACGGGCGGGGGCAGGGGAGAGGCTCCCCACTGAACAGAGAGCCCGATTCGGGGCTCCATCCCAGGACCCTGAGATCATGAACTGAGCCGAAGGCAGAGGCCTAACCCACTGAGCCACCCAGGTGCGCCTATTTTAATTTTTTAAAAGTAATCTCTACCCCCAACTTGGTGTTTGAACTCACAATCCTGAGATCAAGAGTCCCATGCTCCACCGACTAAGCCAGCCAGGCGGCCCTGTTGAGGTGAAATTTAAATTCTATGAAATGCACAAATGTATACAATCCAGTGTGTTTTGACTAATTCATGCACTGTGTACCACAAGCCTCATCATCATATAGAACATTTTCATCATTCTAGAAAGTTCCCTCACACCCCTTCCGTGGCAACTCCCACCCTCCACCCCCAGAAGCAACCACCATTCTGATTTCTTTCACCAAAGATTAGTGTGCCTGTTCTAGAACGTCATATAGGAGACATTACATAGTACTGTGTTTGAAATTTTTCCCACAGCTCGATTGCCTGTTTTTTAAAAAATTAATTCCCCCCCAATTTTTTTTTAAGATTTTATTTATTTATTTGACAGATCACAAGTAGGCAGAGAGGCAGGCAGAGAGAGAAGGGAGGAAGCAGGCTCCCTGCCGAGCAGAGAGCCCGATGCGGGGCTCGATCCCAGGACGCTGGGATCATGACCCCAGCGGAAGGCAGCGGCTTTAACCCACTGAGCCACCCAGGCGCCCCCCCAAATTTTTTTAATTTAAAAAATTCATTTCCAGATATGCTTGCACTTGGGAGCAGTATGTTTGCTTTTTCACATGTAAGAGGTTCTATCTTGACCCCCAATCTAACACTTGGTTTCTCCACCAACAGTGGAGTCTAGATATCTCTCAGCCCCACTTCCCACCTGCTGCATAGATATTCCACAACATTGACTTTCCATTCATAGCGCGTACGTTTCACTCATAGTTCCTATAATGCCCCTGTTGATGAACATTTAGGTTACTTCAACCTTCCCTCTTGAAAATAGCACCTCAGTGAACATCCTTGGGCAGATATCTTTGTGTCTGTGTGTGTAGGTTTCTCTGGAATTGATGCCTGCAAGTAGAATTGCTGGGTCGATTAATAAACACTGGGTAATGAATTAATACTCTAATTTCCTCTGGCTGGTCATTGTCTTTCCAAGTCTTTAGCAATTGTTTTGCACAGCAAAATGTTCTCTTCAGTCATCAGAAGATTGCTAAACAAGGCTTAGGCAGTTTGGAGAGTTTGGGGGGTGTGGTAAAGGGGATGAGGAGTCTGGTTAATTAATTAGTAATGTCTCTCTCCTTTGAAGCTGGTCTCACTGATCAGTTTTCCTGGGTCCCCCATGTGGAGGCAGAAGCCGGGTTCACTGGCCCCTCCCCCAGACTTCTGTGGGAAAAGGAAACCTGCTATACCCAGTGAATTAGTTGCTGGGGGTGGGGAGGAGGAGGAGGAGGAGGGGCCATAAACATAATACCAACTCTCTCCTTGGTGGGTACAGTATTTTAGTCCTGCTAAAGCTGTGTGCCCTTGGGTGGCTATTCTAAACTTCGGTGTCCCCAGTTTCTGGCCAGTCTAGGGCTCCGGAGCCGAACTGCCTACCCTGGCAGGAAGAAATCGCATCACACCACAGTGCCCCTGTTATAATAACGCAGCCATTAAAACAGCGATTGTTCTTGGGAGGCTTTTTGAGCCTCAGTTTCCTCCTTTGCATAAAAAAACCAAAGAGCCCTCTCTAGAGTTGTGGCCAGGATTACAGAAGTTGATAAAGGCAAAGGCTGCACTCACTGAAGTACACAGGGCCTTGCACGAACTAAGTGTTCAATAAACCGCTTCTGTCATTATTCAAATACCAGGCAAATACTCTATTAGGAATCAGAGAGGGCCGGAGACAACTAACTTTTCACCCAGCTGCAGAGTTGGGATCAAATCTCCCCCGGCGGGAGGGGGAAGCTAGGGGTGCGGAGGAGGAGGTGAAGAAACGTCCCAGCGGTATGAGGTGTGAGCCTGGGGGTCGAGTCCCAGGTGTGGAGCCGGGGAGGTAAGGTGACCCTTGCCCAGCGACCGCGCCCGCGAGGAGCGCATTCCCAGCTTCCCGCCAGAGGTCCGCAGGTGACTGGCCGAGCGCGGCGCAGTGGGGGAGCGCTCTAGCCGGGTTTGCCGTCTCCATGGCGACCGCCCGCGCGGCGCCAGCCTGACAGCCCGTCCCGGTTTTATGAATGGGTGACGTCACGGGCCTGGCGTCTAACGGTCTGAGCCGCTTGTTCAGACGCTGACACAGACCCGCCCGGGAGGTGGGGGGAGCACTCGAGCTCCGCAGCTGCCGCGCCGTGGGAGGGAGACCCTGATCGGAGGTCTTTGGAGGGAGGGGGGAGAGGGGGACAGGAAACAGCCAAAAAAGGGAGAAAAATTCTAAAATCACTAGTTGATGCAGATTTGGGGCATTTTTGCAGGGGATGCAAATTTAGGATAGAATCAGGCCTTGCAGCCCCGCTCTGGGCGCCTTCTATCCAGTTCATGTCCCAGAGGATCGGCCCCCAATCCCAGAGGAAGACTTTCCCGAATTAGTTGCTCCCATCCCGAGGGGCCTGGGTAAAGCCTCCCTGGTTCTAGGAATATTAACCAGCAACTTTCTCTGGGAATTGGGTAAGGGAGACCTGCCCTGGGGGGCAGAGTGTAAAGGAGGGCCTGCTTTAAGTTTCGGTCCAAAGAGCCAGGAGGTCAGGCTCCCAGAAGCCCGGGCTCTAGTCCTGGGCTCTCTAGATAACCCAGAGATAGCCGCTTCCCCATCCGGGCCTCAGTTTCTCTCATCTGTAAAATGGAGCTGGAGAGTTGAGAAGATGAACCTGAGAAAAGTGATTCTTGAAGTCTTTTCGTTGTCGGCAATGCTTCCTTTGCGAGAAGCCCAAAGTAGCCCTCGCCTCCACTAGCCACCCCGCCCCGAGCCTTCACACTCTCTGTTCCTGAGACTTGGGTTCCCTTTCCAAGGCCGTGAGGGTGCACTAGTGGAGCAGGAGGCGGGACCCAGAGGCACCGGAGGCCACGCCTCTAGGCCGCCCATTGGTTGCTTTTGAACCTCTGAGCCCGCCTCTGGCGGTGGGGGCAAGCGGGGCGGGCGAGGCGCGGCGCCTCTATAAAGACGGCTCCGGGGCTCAGCCCTCGCATTCTACAACAGTCTTTTCCCAACTTCTCGCTCTTTGCTTTCCCCCGGCGTCGCTTCCTCCGTGCACTTCACCTCCCTCCTCTTACTCCGACGCCAGAATCATGAAGGTCGCCAGTGGCAGTGCCGCGGCCGCCGCGGGCCCCAGTTGCTCCCTGAAGGCCGGCAAGACGGCGGGCGGCGCGGGCGAGGTGGTGCGCTGTCTGTCCGAGCAGAGCGTGGCCATCTCGCGCTGCGCTGGGGGCGCTGGGGCGCGCCTGCCGGCCCTGCTCGACGAGCAGCAGGTGAACGTGCTGCTCTACGACATGAACGGCTGCTACTCGCGCCTCAAGGAGCTGGTGCCCACCCTGCCCCAGAACCGCAAGGTGAGCCGGGTGGAGATCCTCCAGCACGTCATCGACTACATCTGGGACCTGGAGTTGGAGCTGAACTCGGAATCCCAAGTCGGGACCCCCGGAGGCCGGGGTCTCCCTGCCCGCGCTCCGCTCAGCACCCTCAACGGCGAGATCAGCGCCCTGGCGGCCGAGGTGAGATCCGAACTGGAGAACGCGAGCATTTTCTTTCTACGGATGGGTAAACTGAGGCCCAGAGAGAGGCGAGGGGTGGCTATTTGGCTCCACGTCGGCCCCATGCTTTCGGGCACCTGGCTATGCCAGGAGATAAGAAAACACGCTCACTTAAAGTGTCCCCTGGGGAAGGGCTTGCAGCCTTGTCCCCTCCGACTGTCTCACCTCTCCTCCCTCTTTTTCACAGGCGGCATGTGTCCCGGCGGACGATCGCATCTTATGTCGCTGAAGCGCCTCTCTCCTGGACTGGCGGACCCCAGCCCTCCAGGGGGGCGAGAAGAATTCATGCCCTTTGATCCTGCAGAGCGCCTTGCCTGAGCTGGGGAGGCACAAGATTGAGATCAGCGACTGTGGGGCGCTTGCTGGATCCAGCCCAGGGCCAGGGGACTGAGGAGGACAGGCTGACCCTCCCTCTGCACCTACCAGCCACCAGAGACTTGAGGGACCCCCAGTGTGTTTCTATTTTTTGAAAAGCAGACATTTTAAAAAATGGTCACGTTTGGTGCTTCTCAGATTTCTGAGGAAATTAATTGCTTTGTATTGTATATTACAATGATCACCGAGAATATTGTTTTACAATAGTTCTGTGGGGTGGTTTTTTTTGTTGTTGTTGTTGTTATTAAACAAATACTTTAGACTGCGGTAAAGTTGCAGTGATTTCTTGGACTAAGGGGAGGGCCTTGGGATGCCGGTGACCCCTGACCCTTTTCACAGCTGGTGCTGGGGGGAAGGGAACTAGAAGGCCACATCTGGACTGTCGCTTTTACCGACCTGAACTGAGTGTTTTCCGGTGTCTTTAAAGTCTATTCTTTCCCGATCACTAGCCATTTCCCTGCTCCCTGGTGTCATAAAATTAAATCCTCTAGACCTCTAGGGTTTCTCCAAGTGGTCTTGGGCCATCTGGGTCACCTGGGGAGGCTGTTAAAAATTCAACCTGCCAAGTCCCCCTGTCGGTTGAGTATTCCACAGACCATTGAAGTCGGAGAACCTGGTCACTGGGCCACCTCCATCTTTGCCAAGATGGGGGAAGGGGAGACCTAGAGGAAAGACTTGCCCAGAGCCTGAGGCAGGACCTCTGTCGCCCCATTCCACAGTGGGAGGTGCCTCCCCTGTTGGACTGCCTAGCCCTGGATTGTAGCAGCCTGCCCTGGGGCTCCCAGCTCGTCCAAGTGGGTGAGCAAGTTGGCAGAGTCAGCCTGGGCACAGCTGCTGGGCCACCTGCTCTGGGTCCAGGCTCTGCCCCCTCACCCTGGCCCGGGTATGCCGACAGCTCACGCAGACCTCTCTCCCCCAGGGTTCCCGTGTGGGCTGAGGAGGAATGGGAGAGTCAGTCCCCAGCTCTTGAGTAGTTGAAAGATGTCATTGGCAAGGGGCTATCTGTCTGGACATGTGTGAGTTTGTACTCAGGGGATTGCATAGGAGTGTCTGGGCCTGTGTTAGTGACATGAGTGAACTGGTAGATTTCTCCCCCTAGTGGGGCTGGGTCACTTGCTGGTGTACAGGCCTAGGGGTGTGGGTAAGTATACACATGGGGGTGTATGCAGAAGGGCAAATGTGAGCACATGTGTTCTGCAGATAAGTGCAACCTCCAGCTGTTTGGGCTTGTGTGTTCTGTCTCAGTGCATTATGGGCATCTCTGCATGGGTCTGACTTGATGGATGGGTCTGTGTGTCCGGGAGCTTCCGAACCACACTGTGGGTTTCTAAGTGTATAATTGTTCTGTGTGTTGGCTGGCATTCCTAGGTCTCTGCTGGTCTGGGGTGGAGGTGGGGGCAGCTGTGTTCAGTCAAACCCTCCCTCTCAAGTTCAAGTACCAGCCCTCTGAGCAATTGTTGGGCCCTGGGGATACCACCCCTCTAGTATCCCTACCACCTACAGGGAAAAACCAAGCCCCACCAAGGGCAAAGGACGTGCCCCAGAGAGGGTAAGGGCTATTAATACATTTTGTCAATGCTCAACTCTTTACACAGGGGACCCCACGGATCCCTGTGGGGCTAAAGGCAGGATTCTGATCCCAGGTTTACAAAGAAACTGAGGCTCGAAAGAGATGAACAGCATTGGGGACAAAGGCAAGATCATCCCCTGCTGAGCGCTAACTCTGAGCCAGGTGCCTCTCCACCCCAAGCACGTTATGGCCTTGATCAAAGAATACAATATCTGGAAGTAAATTATGCCCTTTGCTACGCCCCACTCAACACCCCACCCCGCCGCTGTTTTGTAGCATTCACTTCTCCGAATTGTAGAGAATACACAGACTAGAGCACTTAGCACGCAGCATTTGAGAGCTACAAATTATCATTATTAACTGTCGCCTGTGTGTCCTTGGAGTGTCCTCAGAGGCACACGTGTGCACCCATTCCCTCCCAGGGCCGCTCCCCTGCGAGCCCACCCACGGGCACGTGGGCGTGTCCCCCGCGCGTCCTCCCCAACACGGCAGGGCTTCCTTCCAGGGGAGGAAGGGGCTGCGGCGGGGGCCTCGGCCACCACCACCCCCGGGGTCCGCCCCCCCTCTCCGCGCCGTTCAGGCGCACTCTGGCTTCCACGTTTCCCTCTTTTCCCCTTTGGCCGGGGCCCAGCCCATCTGGAGGCCGGCTCGGCGGCGGCCTGGGAGCGTTTCCATCAGCTGGGCCCGAGGAATGCGGAGCTATTTAACCTGAGCATCCCCAGGTGTACGGAGGCGCCTGGCTGTCTGGGGCCCGCCGCCTTTGGCACGGCCGCGCTAGACAAACAGCGCCGCCCCCGCCCTGCCCCTCCGCCCGCAGCTGCAGCCGGGCCTGGGAACGGGCGGGCGCTGGGCTTGCATCAGGCTCGCCTCACGGGGTGGGGGTGGGGGGGCACAAGGGGGCAGGCGTGACAGTGTGTGTGTGTGCGCGCGCGTTGCACTCACAACCCTGCTGTGTGTGTGCAGTGTGCAAAACTCATGTATGTGTGTAGCACCCAGACCTCTGCGGTGTGCATCTACTCTGTGTGTGTGTGTGTGTGTGTAGCACACAAAACCTGGCTGTGTGTGTGTGTGTGTGTGTGTGTGTGTGTGTGTGGTGCAAAGCCCTGCTTCTTTCAGCGCTGCTTGGGAAATTATTAACGCCTTAACCCCTCCTGGACAGGGGGGGTGGGGGGAGACACAGGACACCAGGACAAGGACTCTTGGGCATTGGATTCTGCCTGCCCAGGGCTGTGGGCCTGAAACCTGAAATACTTTTTTACTTTATTTAACAAACACTTATGGAGCACTTACTATGTGCCAGGTATCATACTAAGCTCTTTTAAAAATTAATTCATTTAATCCTCCGCCCAGCTGTACAAGAGCGATGCTACCATGCTCGCTTCTATAAAAATAACCAGAGCAACAGCAGTAATAATAGGCTCACGTTTCAGACTGATCTGGATCAGCCTTGGGGCTCATCCCTTCACCTGTTTCTGCCTCTGTTTTCTCATCTGAGAAATGGGATCCAGAACCGTGGCTCCAAGGACCCATTGAACCAGTGCACATAAAAAGTTTAGCACCGTGGGGCGCCTCGGTGGCTTTGCGGGTGAACGTCCAATTCTCGATCTCGGCTCGGATCATGATCTTGGGGTCGTGGCTCCTCGTTAGCAGAGCCTGCTTGGGATTCTCTCCCTCTCCCCTTCCCCCAACTCTAAAAAAAAAGAGGGGGGGGACCTTAACACCGTGACTGGCTCATAGTGGACACTTAGTGTAGGGAGTATAAAATGTTCTAAGCCCTTACTATGGGGACTGACTCATCAGGTCTGTAGGCTGTATTGGCCCATTGCTATTTCTGCTTTTCAGCTGTTCACCTTCAGAGAGGTGAGGTGACCCACCCAACACCACACTGGGACACGGACTTAGAGGGCTTTTCACAAATCAGATTGGTCTGATCAAGGCTTATGAGGTCCTTCAGGTTCTCATAGGACATCCAACTGAGCTGTTTCATTGTATTTCCAATTGAAAATCATACCTGGTCAATCTGTATTTTTGTTTTAAATGCGTAAGCTGGAAAAATGCAGGACGCATAATACATATCACAATTTTTGCAACCCACATTTTGGCACTTGTTTAAAAAGAAAAAATCTAAATACAGCCTCAAAAGATGGAAGTGACCGAGGCTCTGTTGACCTCTGAGAGGTGCTGGGCTAGGCTTTGTGTGACCTGGTCGTGAGAGGCAGGTCACACAGCTAGACATGGGTCTTGAACCGGCTTTTGACCATCCAAATGGTGGAAATGTCTGCTTCTGTCCTAGTGGCCAAGGCGTCACTGGGCCCCCACTTCTCCACACACACCCTCCCCTCTGTGGGGGTTAGGGTGCTTCACACACAGCCAACCTTATACCTGCCTAACTGAGTCACCCAGAGCTCAGAGTTGCCTTAATAAGGAGGTGCCCTGGAGCCCCCCACATTTTATCTCCTGAGACTAAGGCTCAGCCCTATAACCTTTATCTGTGCCAGCTACTTGTACTGAGAGCTCCAGGAACTGTGGGCCAGATAGGACTTTCCTCTGCCCAGGGTCACACAGAGCAAGGCTTTCCTGGGACAGGCGGGCCTATGATCGCAGCCCAGAGGGAAAGGAGGTGAGTCATGGCCAGGCCAGGGTCCGGGAAAGGGAAGGGAAAGGAAGAGAGGAAACCAGAAGGCCTGGAGGTGCACGTGGTTGGAGGGGGAAGCCCTTATCTTCCCAGACCCGCCCTGGCTGGTGCTTCCTGCCTCAGCTCTTGCAAAATCTTTTTCCCAGCGCTGCCCCCAAGGTGAGCGCCTTGGGCTAATACAGAGTTGCATGGGGGCCTGTGCAAGGGGCAGCTGGAGAGTGGGGGGTGGGGGTGGGGAGGCAGGAGCTGCAGGCCAAGAGGGGCAAGAAAAGGCGGACTTGGCTTCTAGGCCCAGTGCCACTTCTCACTGGGCACTTGCTTCACCTTCCGGGCCCTCGGCACACTCAGTTTAAAATGGATGTTAAAGTCACTGTTCTGAGGCTTCCGTGAGATCATCCTGATCCCATCCACTCCTCAAAAGGCTCAGTCGGTTGAATGTCTGACTTTGGCTCAGGTCACAATCCCGGGGACCTAGGATCCCTTGGGCTTGGGGGGGGGGGGCGTCCTTGCTCAGCAGGGAGCCTGCTTCTCCCTCTGCCTGCAGCTCTCCCTGCTTGTGCTCTCTCTCTGACAAGCAAATGAGAACTTTAGAAGACAAAACAAAAGAAAGGAAAGGAGAAGAGAATAAATGGAAAGAAAAAAGAAAAGAAAAAAGCCCCAGGCTAGGCCACTGTCATCTCTACCTGGAAAACTGTGCCAGACCCAAGTTTATTCAACAAATTGTTATAAATCTCCGAAGTGCTAGGAGCTAAGGGGGTTGCAGGGTTGCAGCAGCTAACAATTTAGGCGAAAATCCTTGCCCTCTTGAAACTTACATTCAAGTGGAAGAAGACAGACAGTAAACAAACATGCGCACTTTTAATCATAGGCGGGTTTAACCCTGAAATGACTGAAGCTTAAACTTCAAGTCTTCTCGTTTGGAAAAAGTCCTAGCAACTTGTTCGTGTTTTTCTATGTGATTTTATAAAATTCTGTAAAATTTGCAAACCGTTGTGTCCAGGTTGCAAAAATCTAGTTTCCACAAAACCTAGATTTTCCCCTGTATATACAAAGGGGGTGACGCGACAGGATCCAAGCTAGAAGACTCCAGGAGGCGCAGCAGGATCAAATCTACAGATGTTATTCGTTTCTTCAGCTCGACACCTTAAGTTCCCCAAGTGGCAGGGAAAGCCGGGGAGATGAAAGCACTCCAGTGCACCTCTGAACTCGCTCGCGCACCGGCAAAGGTGGGAGCCCGGTCCGCTTCGGCTTTATTTCGGGTCACTGGCGCCCTCTCCCGGAAAGAGCCAGAAGAGCGCCAGGGAGGGCGAGAAACGCGGCCAGGGGCCTGCAGGCAGCAAAAGCTGGTGCTTTGGGGGCCTCTCACGGACTCTTTAGGAACTGCAGCTGGAGCTGTGCGGGTGTTGGAAGAGCATTTCTGTATCTAGTACGTGGATGTGTCTTGTACACATCAGGCGACCAATCCAGAAATCTCTGCCCTCAGCCCTTGCTCTTATCAGGGCTACCTTTTCCCGCACGGTCTCATCCTCTTTCTTTTTCCTTGTTGTGTGACAGCCCCTCTGAGACCCCATTACCTCATCCATAAGAGCAGGAGCTCTCAGGGGCGCCTGGGTGGGTCAGTGGGTTAAGCCTCTGCCTACGGCTCAGGTCATGATCTCAGGGTCCTGGGATCTAACTCCACATCGGGCTTTCTGCTCAGCGGGGAGCCTGCTTCTCCCTCTCTCTCTGCCTGTCAGGCTCCTCGCTCCTTCCTACTTGTGTTCACTCACTCTCTGGCAAATAGATAAATAAAATCTTTTTAAAAAAGAAAAAAAAAAGTGGGTTAAGCCTCTGCCTTTGGCTCAGGTCATGATCCCAGGGTCCTGGGATAGAACCTGAATCCAGCTTTCTGCTCAGCCGGGAGCCTGCTTCCCCCACTACCTCTGCCTGCCTCTCTGCCTACTTGTGATCTCTCTCTCTCTCTCTCTGTCAAATAAATAAATAAAATCTTTTTAAAAAAACTCAGGACTGGGAGGTCCCTAAGGCATCTCTTTACCCAACACACTTATTGTAGAGATAAAGAAAGGGAAACCCAAAGAGGGGAAGTGACTTGCCCGAAGTCCCACAGCCTTGGTCTCCTGGGCTTAAGTCAAGTCTTAGGAATAATTTGGGAGATATTTCTTTCCCATTTTGAGGATTAGCAAGAACATATTACATTTACTTTTTGTTTGTTTGTTTTAAATTTTTTTTTCAAGTAACTTTTTACCCCACGTGGGGCTTGAACTCAAGACCCTGAGAAAGAGAGTCACATGCTCTTCTGACTGAGCCAGCCAAGTGCCTCCTTGAAAACCGTCCCACAGACAAACACACACTAACACTCATCCAGTTTCCAAGTCCTGCCAACTTATTTTGATTTTAATTTTAATTTTATTTTATTTATTAGTTTTTTTTTTAAATTATTTATTCATTTGACACACAGAGAGAGACAAAGCACAAGCAGGGGGAGAAGCAGAGGGAGAGGGAGAAGCAGACTCTCTGATGAGCAGGGAGACCAACATGGGGCTCAATCCCACGACCTGAGCCAAAGGCAAACGTTTAACCATCTGAGCCACCCAGCTGCCCCCAATTTATTTTTATTCTTGAAGATTTTACTTATTCGGGGCGCCTGGGTGGCTCGGTCGGCGAAGCGTCTGCCATTGGCTCAGGCCATGATCCCAGGGACCTGGAATCGAGTCCCACCAGCAGGGAGCCTGCTTCTCCCTCTCCCCCTCCTCCTTGTGTTCCCTCTCTCGTTGCGTTTCTCTCTGTGAAAGAAATAAATAAAATCCTTAAAAATTTTTAAAAAATATTTTACTTATTCATTTGATACAGAGAAAGACAGAAACAGAGCATGAGCAGGGGACGAGGCAGAGGGAGAGGGAGAAGCAGACTCCCTGCTGAGCCAGGAACCCAACATGGGGCTCGATCCCATGACCCTGAGATCATGACCTGACTGGAAGGCAGACACTTAACCAACTGAGCCACCCAGGCGACCTTCCTCATGGCAGTTTTTATTTTTATTTATTTTTATTTATTTTCTCATGGCCATTTAAAAAGATAACCACACACACACACACACACACCCCCAACAAATTCTTTGACACTCCCTCCCATCAGAAGGTGGCTCTATATCCCCTCCCCATGAACCTGAATGGGCTTTTGTGACTGCTTTGACCAACTAATTACAGCAAAAGTGATGCTACCTATCTTCCAAGGCTGGATCATGAAAAGCCATTCAGCTTGGCTTCGGCTTCTGCCCATTTTCCTGGGGTGCTCACTCTGGAGGAAGCAGCCACCCTGTGAGCCTGACATGAGAGTGCCAGAGTCCCACCAAGAGATCCCAGCTTGGGGAGCCTGGGTGGCTCAGTGGGTTGAGTCTCTGCCTTCAGCTCAGGTCATGGTCTCAGGTCCTGGGATAGAGTCCCGCATTGGGGCTCTCTGCTCAGCGGGGAGCCTGCTTCCCCCTCTCTCTCTGCCTGCCTATGATCTCTCAGTCAAATAAATAAATAAAATCTTTAAAGAGAGAGAGAGAGAGAGATTCTTGCTGATGCTACAGGAAACAGAAGAATCACCCAACCTACCCCTTTCAGAATTCCTGACCCACAGAATCTCTGAGATATAATAAAATGGCTGTTGTTTTAAGCCCACTAAGTTTTAGGGTAGTTGGTTGCAGAACAGTATATAACCAGAACAGTCCTGTTCCCTTGTTTATCATATCTCCTTTCCCTAGAACAGGTGCTCCACGAGATGCTTTGTTCTCTGCTGTATGCCCACCACCTAGCCCAGAGCCTGGCACACAGTCGGTGCTCAGTAACTACTTGTGGAATAAATGAGACAATGGGTGAATAGATGTATGCACACCACACTCAGGCCCAGATCCATTCACCCTGCTGGGTAGAGTTTCTGGGATGGTCCTGCAGGTACCGTGGCATTGGCAAGACTTCTAGCTTCTGCCATCCCCTGGCAGTCCAGTCCTTAGCCCTGGAAGGGGGTACTGAGAGTGGTTTTCACTAAAGCTCACTGTGGCATCACTGTCCCCCACTAAGTGCCACCTGTCATGGCCTCTCTGGTTTTCCAGCCTCCAGTCTTCACCCAGGAGGCCTCCTTTATCTGAGGTCACCTCCTCCAGAAAGCTATTCCAGTTTGGGAACTCTCCCAGCCTCTTCTGGCCTCTAGAAACCCCACTCCCCCTGCCCACCTTCTTGATCACAGATAATTTCAGGGATTCGTCTAAGATCATCCCCACCCAGGGCCTTCAGAACACCTCCTTGCCCCATGTTGCCACCTCCCAACTTGCATGTGGAGCCCTCTCTCCCACAGCTCAGTCCTCCAACAATGACAGCCCCACCCCAAGATACCTACTACATGCCATGCCCTGTGCTGGTTCTTTTGCTGCTAGTACCTCATTTCAACATCTCCACAACCCAGTGGGAAGAGATTCATAGTTTCCCCATTTTACTTATTTATTTTTTTAATTTTAATTTTATTTTTTAAGTAATCCCTACACACAACACAGGGCTTGAGCTCACAACCCTGAAATCAAGTGAGCCAGCCAGGTGCCCCAACCCCAGTTTATGAATGAGAAAGTTGAGGGTCCAAGAAGAAAAACTAGTTCTAGGTTATGTGAGGACCTGCAGGTGCTCTCCTGGGATCCAGTTCTCCATCATCATCATCATCATCATCATCATCATCATCACCATCACCATCATCATCATTTCTTTTGGTAAGTTCTCCATCATCATCATAATTTTTTAAAAAGATTTTTATTTATTTATCTGACAGAGATCACAAGTAGGCAGAGAGGCAGGCAGAGAGAGGAGGGGAAGCAGGCACCCTGCTGAGCAGAGATTCGGGGCTCAATCCCAGGACCCTGGGATCATGACCTGAGCTGAAGGCAGAGGCTTAACCCACTGAGCCACTCAGGTGCCCCCATAATTTTTTTTTTAAGTTCTACACCCAACATGGGGCTTGAACTCACAACCCCAAAATCAAGAGTCACATGCTCTTTGGCTGAGCCAGCCAGGCCCCCATGACCGTAAAGAGAAGGATCCACTCCAGGATGCTAAATTAAATGGGTTAAACTTGAAGCAGACACAGGATATTTTCATAATTTCAAAATATCTCCCTTAATACATTTAATAATTACAACGAGTAAAGCTATCAAGGTGAACGTCACCAGTCAAACACGTCAACCTCAGGGACCCCCAGTAGGACGCACTGAGAAAGGCACAACATGGTGTCTGTGATAGTTTCCCTAACAGTACATAACCTTAACGTGACCATGAGAAAGACCTCAGACAAACCCAAACTGGCAGTCTACAAAATAGCTGGTTGGTGCTCCTCAAAAGTGTCAAGGTCATGAAAAAGAAGGAAAAACTAAGGAACTGCCACAGACCAGAGGAGTGTAAGGGGACATGAGGGCTAAATGTAGTATGAGATCCTGACTGAACCCTCGAACAGAAAAAGGATGCACACTGATAAAATCCAAATAACTTCTGTACTTTAGTTACTAGCAATGTCCTAAAGTTAATTTCTTAGTTTTTTTTTTTTTTTAAGATTTTATTTATTTATTTGACAAAGAGAGACAGAGAGAGAGGGAACACAAGCAGGGGGAGTGGGAGAGGGAGAAGCAGGCTTGCTGCTGAGCAGGGAGCTCAATGCAGGGCTCGACCCAGGATCACGACCCAAGCCAAAGGCAGATGCTTAACGACTGAGTCAGTCAGGAGTCCCAAATTTCCTAGTTTTGGTAAGCGTGCTCTCATGTGAAACATTGACAAAAGGAAAAGCTAGGTGAAGGGCATATGGGAACTCTTTAACCTTTTTTTTTTTTTTTAAAGATTGATTTATTTATTTATTTGGCAGGCAGAGATTACAAGTAGGCAGAGAGGCAGGCAGAGAGAGAGAGGAGGAAGCAGGATCCCTGCTGAGCAGAGAGCCTGATGCGGGGCTCGATCCCACGACCCTGGGACCATGACCTGAGCCGAAGGCAGAGGCTTTAACCCACTGAGCCACCCAGGCACCCCTCTTGGTAACTTTTTTATTTTTCTAACTGCTGTCCATTTAAAAATGATCTCAAAGGAAGGGGTGCCTGGCTGGCTTCGTAGGTGGAACACAAGATCCTTGATCTTGGGGTCGTGAGTTCGAGCCCCACCTTGAGAATAGAGATGACTTAAAAATAACATCTTTAATAAATAAATTAATTAATTAATCTCAAAGGGGAAAAAAGACATTAAATTAAGAAAGAGGGGGAGGGGCGCCTGGGCCGCTCAGTGGGTTAAGCCTCTGCCTTCTGCTCAGCAGGGAGCCTGCGTAAAAAAAAAAAAAGAAGAAAAAGAAAGAGGGGGAGGTAATAAAGAATAGGCAGGAGCAAGCCTAATACAGCCTATCTCTCCACAGATTATGACTGAAAACAAATAACAAAAAGCAGTTACTTAAAGAAGAACTCTACAAATACTAGAGAGCAGATTGGGGTGAAAAGTCAAAATGTGAAGAACTAGTATGGCAGCAGTGAGTTTCCTGGTAAATTTTTTTCTTGTGGGTTCCTGGGTGGCTTAGTCCATTAAACATCTGCCTTCAGCTCAGGTTGTGATCCCAGGGTTCTGGGATGGAGCCCAGCCCCCACTCTCCCAATCATCCCCCCTCCCCCCCTGCGCCCCCCCCATTGGCCTCCCTGCTCAAGCAGGAAGCCTGCTTCTTCTCCCACTCCCCCTGCTTGTGTTCCCTTTCTCCCTGACTCTCTCTGTCAAATAAATAAATAAAATCTTAAAAAAATTTTTTTTCCTTGTGTCTTTTTGCTTTGACCCAGGGTGCTCTGAATCAGGAAACTGCGTGGCTGAGCAGGGCAGCAAAAATGCCAATAGAAAAGCCTAACATTGGGGCACCTGGGTGGCTCAGTGGGTTAAGCCTCTGCCTTCGACTCAGGTCATGATCTCAGGGTCCTAAGATCGAGCCCCACATTGAGCTCTCTGCTCAGCAGGGAGCCTGCTCCCCTCACCCCCACCCTGCCTGCCTACTTGTGATCTCTGTCAAATAAATAAATAAAAATTAAAAATGTCTTTTTTTAAAAAGATTTTATTTATTTATTTGACGGACAGATCACAAGTAGGCAGAGAAGCAGGCAGAGAGAGAGAGGAGGAAGCAGGCTCCCCACAGAGCAAAGAACCCAATGCCAGGGGGCACCTGGCTCGATCCCAGGACCCTGGAATCATGACTTGAGCCGAAGGCAGAGGCTTAACCCACTGATCCACCCAGGGGCCCCCCAAAATTAAAAAATTCTTAAAAAAAAAAAAAGCCTAACATTCTGGCCAGAGAACCAGGAAAACACACCTTGCCACCCCCACCCCCCATTTCACCCCCGGCGGGGGGGCTGGAGGGTGAGGGGAGTCCTAGTCATGATTTGTATTTAATCTTTGTTTCCACCTGGGCCTGCCCCAGGGCAGCCCCAGTCTTCTCTGCTCTTCCCAGTTGACAGAAAAGGCCTGACAGAAAAACCACCCTCTAGAGGGAAGAACAGAGAAATGTGCACCCTGGGGTGTGAGTAGTGTGGGAATCCTCCAAACCTCTTTTCTTCTCTATTTTCTCTTGCTGCTTTGCCCTGAGAGTAGGCCCAGCGCATAGGAATTGGGAGACAGAGCTAGCAGTTAGGACTCCAAGAGAACTTGATTTTTTAAGGTTTTTTTTTTTTTTTTTTTTTTTTTTTTTTTGAGGGTGGGAGGGCCAGAGGGAAAGGGAGCGAGAATCTTAAGCAGGTTCCACCCCCAGTGTGGAGCCTGATGAGGGGCTCCATCCCACAACCCTAGGATCATGACCTGAGCTGAAATCAAGAGTCAGATGCTCAACCGACTGAGCCACCCAGGCACCCCTAAAGATTTTAAGTAATCTCTACATGTGACAAAGGACTCGAACCTACAACCCTGAGATCGAGAGGCACATGCTCCACCAAATGAGCCATACTTTTTTAAAAGTACTTTTTAATTGAACAGAGGCTGGGGCACCTGGATGGCTCAGTCATTCAGCGTCTGCCTTAGGCTCACTCAGGTCCTGATCTCAGGGTCCTGGGATCGAGCCGCGCTTCCAGCTCTGAGCCCTGTGCTCGGAGCTCAGCTCAGAGCCCGCTCATCCCTCTCCCCGCTCCTTCCCTCTCACGCTCACATGTTCTCTCTCTCTCAAATAAATTAAAAAAGCAAAAAACAAACGAAAACCCTCAAAAATTAAAAAAAAAAAAGAAAGAAAGAAAGGAATGAAGGAAGAAACCATGGAGGCCAGAAGACAGTGGAACAGCCTCTTTAAAGTGGTGGAAGGAAAAGAATGGTCAACCCACAATTCTACATCTGGTAAAAATATTCATTCGGGAATGAGAGCAAAATCAAGACCTTGTCAGTGAAGGAAACTAAGAGAATTTATCATCAGTGAGTTTTCTCTAAAAGAACGCTAAAGGAAATTCTTCTGGCCAAAAGGATATGATTTCAGAGGAAAACTTGGTACTTTAGGAATTTTTAAAAAAAGCAAAAAAAAAATCAACAAAAAGATGAAGAGATGAGTAACTATAATAATTCTCTTTCTTTTTTTATTGTTTTTTTTTTAAGATTTTATTTACTTATTTATTTGACGGGGCGTGGGGGGGTGGCGTCACAACAAGGCAGAAAGGCAGGCAAAGAGAGAGGAGGAAGCAGGCTTCCCGCTGAGCAGAGAGACTGATGTGGGGCTTCATCCCAGGACCCTGAGATCATGACCTGAGCCAAAGGCAGAGGCTTTAACCCACTGAGCCACCCAGGCGCCCCTGTTATTTTTTTAAAAGATTTTATTTATTTGACAGACAGAGATCACAGGTAGGCAGAGAGGCAGGCAGAAAGAGGAGGAAGCAGGCTCCCTGCTGAGCAGAGAGACTGATGTGGGGCTCAATCCCAGGACCCTGGGATCATGACCTGAGCCGAAGGCAGAGGCCTTAACCCACTGAGCCACGCAGGTGCCCCTATTGTTATTTTTTTTAAGTAGGCTCCACACTCAATGTGGAGCTCAAGACCCTGAGATCAAGACCTGGGCTGAGATCAAGAGTCAGAGTCGTAACCAACAGAGCCATCCAGGTACCTGTCCTGTCAGATTCTTTAAAATATATATGCCTTAGGGGGAAACACACACACACACACACACACACACACACATACATACATATATATTTTCTTTGCAAGCACAAATCCGCATTTTCTGGGGTGTTTCAGTGAATGTAGATGTCATACGTATGACAGCTAAAACACGAAGGGAGAAGGTAAAGGCACCCAAGTGGTTGTAAAATTTCTACGTTTTACTTGAAGTCATTAATTAGTAGCAATAATAGACGGTCAAAAGTTAAGTACGTAGGGGCACCTGGTTGGCTCAGTCAGTGGAGTGTGGTGGGCCTTTTTTCTTTTTTTTTTAACTGACATTCTTTTTTTTTTCCTCTAAGATTTTATTTATTTATTTGACAGAGAGAGAGATCACAAGCAGGCAGAGAGGCAGGCAGAGGGGGAGGGGGAAGCAGGCTCCCCGCTGAGCAGAGAACCCGACTCAGGGCTTGATCCCAGGACCCTGAGACCATGACCTGAGCCAAAGGCAGAGGCTTAACCACTGAACTACCCAGGCGCCCCAAGTGTGGGACTTTTGATCTCAGGGTTGTGAGTTCAAGCTCCACATTGGGTGTAGAGATTACTTAAAAATAAAATCTTAGGGTGCCTGGGTGGCTCAGTGGGTTAAGCCTCTGCCTTCGGCTCAGGTCATGATCTCACGGTCCTAGGATCCAGCCCCACATCGGGCTCTCTGCTCAGCAGGGAGCCTGCTTCCCCTCTCTCTCTGCCCGCCTCTCTGCCTATTTGTGATCTCTGCCTGTCAAATAAATAAATAAAATCTTAAAAAAAAAAAAACTTAAAAAAAAGAATAACCTAGCAGACCTAAATTTGCACTTCAATAATTATATAAACATACTAATTATTACATAAATGCACCAATTAAAACACAGCAATCAGGGGCGCCTGGGTGGCTCAGTGGGTTAAGCCTCTGCCTTCAGCTCAGGTCATGACCCCAGGGTCCTGGGATCGAGCCCCACATCAGGCTTTCTCCTCAGCGGGGAACCTGCTTCCTCCTCTCTCTCTCTGCCCGCCTCTCTGCCTACCTGTGATCTCTGTCTGTCAAATAAATAAATAAAATATTAAAAAAAAAAAAGACAGCAATCATTGGATTAAAGTTAAAAAAAAAAAAAGCAAGACCTAACTATATTCTGCCCACACAAACCCCACTTTAAATATAATTATATGGGTAGATTAAAAGAAGGATGGAGAAAAATACACCATGGAACCACAAATTTTTAAAAAAGTTGAAGTGCCTGTATTAATAACAGACAAAGCAGAATTCAAAACAAGAAAAACCACCAAGGATAAAGAGGACATTATGTAATGATTAAAGGATTAATTCAGGGGCACCGGGGTGGTTCAGTAGGTTAAGCGTCTGCCTTCGGCTCTGGTCATGGTCCCGAGGTCCTGGGATTGAGCCCCATGAGGGGCTCCCCACTCACTGGGAGTCTGCTTCTCCCTCTCCCTCTGCCCCTCACCCTGCTTGTGCTCTCTCTCTCTCATTCTCCCTCAAATAAATAAATAAAAATCTCGGGGCGCCTGGGTGGCTCAGTGGGTTAGAGCCTCTGCCTTCGGCTCAGGTTATGATCCTGGAGTCCTGGGATCGAGCCCCGCATCGGGCTCCCTGCTCCGCGGGGAGCCAGCATCCTCCTCTCTCTCTGCCTGCTTCTCTGCCTACTTGTGATCTCTGTCTGTCAAATAAATAAATAAAATCTTTAAAAAACAAACAAACAAACAAAGAAATAAAAATCTTTAAAAAGAGGGGGGGTTAATTCACCAAGAAGACACGATAATCCTGAGTGTGTCTGTGCTTATCAATGAAACTCCTAAATATGTAAGGCAAGAACTGATGGATCTGAAAAAAGAGGGGGCGCCTGGGTGGCTCCGTTGGTTAAGCATCTGAGTTCAGCTCAGGTCATGATTCCAGGACCCTGAGATCAAGGACTCCCTGCTCAGAGGGGGTGTCTGTTTCTCTCACCCTCTGTTGCTCCTCCCTGCTTGTACTATTTCTCTCTCTCTCAAATAAATCAATAAATAAAATCTTTTTTTAAAAAAAGGATCTGAGAAAAGAAATAAAGGCACAGTTATACTTGTGGATATCAATGCTCCTTGTTCAGTAACTGATAAAACAGTAATTTAGCAAAAATATGAAAGATCTGAGCAACACTTCCAGTGAACTTGACATAAATGACATTTATAGAGAAATTGACCTAATAGTAGCACAGAACACATTCTTTTCAAGTACACATGGGACATTCACCAAGACAGACAATATTATGGGCCTTTAATTTTATTTTTTATTAAAGATTTTTATTTTTATTTTTTAAAGATGTTATTTATTTATTTGAGAGAGAGAGAGAGAGAGGGAGAACATGACCAGAGCAGGGAGGAGCAGAGGGAGAGGGAGAAGCATCTCCACTGAGCAGGGAGCTCTGGGTCTTTTATATTGAAATCTTTAAAAATTTAAATGATACAGAGTATAGTCTCTGATCATAGAGCAATTAAATCAGGAATCAGGAACTGAAAGACATCTGGAAAAAAACCCAAATATTTGGAAACTGAACAAGGCACTTCTAAATAACCCGTGGGTCAGAGAAGTTTCCAGAGAAATTAGAAAATGTTTTGAGCCAAATTAAAATGAAAATGTAACATAACAAAATTTGTGAGAGGCAACTGAAATAGAGCTAAGAGTGAATTTTATGGCATTAAATACTTATATGAGAAAAGAGGGTCTCAAATCAATAATACAAGCTTCCACCTTCAGGAACCACAAAAAGAAAAAGCAAATCAAGACCACACCAAATAGAATGAAATCAGGAGCAGAAATCAATGATACTGGACAAGGAGAAATGTTGAAACCAAAAGCTGGGTCTTGAAAGATCATTGCGACAGGTCTCCTTATAAAAAGGGGGAATTTGGACACAGAGACCCTCATGGACAATATTAAGAGGCACCAGAAGAAGACAACCAGCCATAAACCAAGGAGGCTTCTCCTCACAGATGCCAGAAGGAAGCAAAGCTGTGGACACCTTGATTTTGGACTTCTAGCTTCCAGCACTGTGAGACAATACATTTCTCCTGTTTTAGCTGCCCAGTCTATGATATTTTGTTATGGCAGCCCCAGCAAACGAATAGAACCAATAAATGAATTTTACAGGGTCAGAGGCTCTAAGGTCAACATACAAAAGTCAATTGCATTTCTATATAATAGCAGTGAACAACGGTAAAGCGGAAATGTTTTAAAGTAGCATTTACAATAGCACCCATAAAAATGAAATTGTGGGGTATCAACCTAACAGCCTGTCTTAGTCCAATCAAGCTGCTCTCACAAAATACCATAGATACCATAGGGCTTACATACAACAGACATTTGTTCCTCACAGTTCCAGAAGCTGGAAGTCCAAGATCAAGGTGCTGGCAGATAGCATATTTGATGAGAGCCGGCTTCCCTGTTCATAGACAGTAGACTTCTTAATTGCAACCTCACAGGGCAGAGGGGAAGAGGAAACACTCTGGGATCTCTTTTGTAAGGGTCCTAATCCCTTTCGTGAGGTTTCCACCCACAGGACTCATCACCTTCCAGAGGCTTCACCTCCAAATGCCATCGCACTGGGAGTTGGGTTTAACATACGAATTTTGAGGGGACCCAAACGTTCAGTCATGGCACCACCAGATCCCACTTCTTCCCGGTCCTGGAAGTGGAGGGACGTGAGGGAACAGGCCTGGTGTGTAGAATATACAGGTCACAAAGGCTGTGAGTTTCTGTGTGTACTTTTGGGAAACAAAAAGTGCTGGGAAAAAAATAGATGTAGACTGATGAGGAAGGGCACTTTCTATAACATCAGGGATAGTCTCTTGGAGGTGACATTTGGGCTGAAACTTAGAAGATAATGGTTGGGCTTGGGGTGTCAATACTTAACATCCTCTTTCTTGCCTAAGTTCTGAAACAGCCGCATCACATGAGGGGTCAAGTACATGGAAATCAAAATAACATTCGATTCCTGTTACAGTTACTACTGCCCATAAACCGCCTGAGGGGCATCTGGCTGGCTCAGTCAGAAGGGCGTGCAACTCTCAGCTCAGGGTGCTGAGTTCCAGCGCCACGTTGGGTGTAGGAATTATGTGAATAAATAAGTATTTTTACAAAAAAACAAAAAACACCTGAAAACTCAGTCTGTAAAGCAGTGTCTGACCCTGTTGGGTTCTGTGGGCAGGAACTGAGAAAGGTCACAGCAGAGATGACTCGTCTCTGAGTCACAGTGTTTGGGGCTTCAGCTGGGAAGACTTGGTGGCCGAGGGAGCCCGTGATGGCTGGGGGCTGGCATCATCTGGAGATGTGCATGACTAGAAGCTGAGGCTGGCTGTGGGCAGGCACCAAAGCTGGTCAGCCAACCAGAACGCCTACAGATGACCTCTCTGTATATTCTCTCCACGTGGGCTGATTTGGCTTCTTCCTAGCATGGCTCGGTTTGAAAACTGCATCCTGTATCAGTACGTGGCACTTACAGGATCTAGCTTTGGAGGTCACAGAGCATCATGTTCACCATGTTCTACGTTTAAGGCCATTGCAAAGCTACACCCAGGTGCAAGGAACACAGATACAGATCCCACCGCCTTAATAGCAGGAGTGTCAAGGTCACATTGTGAAAAGAGCCAGGTGGAACGGGAGCTATTGTTGAGGCCACAAGTACTGACAAACTTGTTTGTGGAGCATAGCTTGGTCTGTGGATGCTGGGCCAGTAAAGCTTTCTCACATGGGAACATGAGAGTGGGGATAAACGAGTCTCCTTCTTGCCAGAAGAGCGTGGCAGCAGAGGGGGAGAGCAGTTACAAAGGCCCTGCTGTGGGCAAGAGCAGAGTGTGTTCCAAGAGCTAAGGGCAGCATGGCAGGGGCACGGTAGGAGAGGAGAGGCTGATGGGGGAGTTGTGTTTGGAAAGCTTGGCAGGGAGACCTTGAACATCAGACCAAGGAGTATACTGGGAGGCCAGTGGGTGCCAATGAAGGTTTGAGGAGGCCATGAGGCTGTCCCCACAAATGCCTGGGCCACATCAGGAGGCCATATGGCTATACCCATGAGCCAGTTATGTCCCAGAGAAGACAAGGGCCCAGGTCTTGGGGTTTGGCCAGGACCCTCCCCCTGTTCTGTGCACCCTGTTTGGCCTGTGGTATAGAAGGCCCTGAAAGACCCCGGGCAGAAGCTGCAAATCATTCTAGGTTAGCTTGGAGCCCCAGAGCAGGATCTGCAGGGATCTATTCCTACCCCTGGACTGGGCTGACCCTCTAAGCCCCTAGGGTCCCACCGCCTTAGCCCTTTTCCAAGTTAGACAATTTCCGGGTGGTGACGCTGCTGCTCTGCTCTGAGGCGGTGCCCACTCCACCCATTGCTCCGTCCACAGCTTGGCTGATACGTCACTGGTGCGGGCGCCTCTGGGAGAATCCCGGCTCAGACCATGGCATTAGCCCTCACAGCCCATAAGCAGAATTGGGTCTGACTGACATTGTGAAGATGTGGAAACAGAGGCCATGGAGGGGTGGGGTGGGGCAAAGCGGGGAAGAGGGACTGAAACCAGCAGAGGATGGAGCTGGAACTAGAATCCTAGACGTGGGCCTCCGGGGGGCCCAGCTTCACCGCCCCAAATATTAGCTAGGGGGTCGTCTGCCTGGCGTTTGTATATATCTGCCCAGGGGAGGGGGTGGTGATGAGGGACCAGTCCCTGGGGTTTCACAGCAGCAAGTTCTGACGAACCCTCACCACCTTTTCCCGCTGGGGGCGAGAGGCCTCCCGGCTCCCTTCCCGCGGTCAGAGCCAGTCCCGCGCTCGGGCCACCTCCGCCGCGTCCGCCGCCTTCTGAGCAGGCGTCCTGCTTCCCTACTGACTACCACGCGGGACCTGAGCGGGCCGGGGGCGGGGCCCGGGGGCCCGACAGGGCGGGGCTAGAGAGGGCGCGCGCCAGAGAGGAAAGAGGAGTGACGGTCGGGGCCGGGCTTCGGGGGCGAGTCAGGGGGCGATGTGGGCGGGGCCTCAGTGACGGACAGGGAGGAGGCGCGGCTGGAGCGGGAGGCGCCGAGCAAGATGACAGCTGGGGCAGGGCCAGGGAGTGGGGGCGGTCGTCGCGCGGGGGGCCGGAGAGGACTGAAAGAGCAGGGCTGAGGCCAGGGCAAGGGTTTAGCGTGGCTTGTGAAGCAGGGCCGGACGCACTGACAGGGCCCGGAAGGCGGGCTGCCGAGCGATGGAGGCGGAGCCTCTCAGGGTAGGGGCGAGGCCAGCGACCCGGTAAAGCCCGGAAGGCCCGCCGGGCTGGGCGGGGCCGGCAGTGACTGACAGGACAGGGTCGGGCTGAAGATGGCGGCGTGCTGGGCCGCCAGGTGGAGCCCTGCAGGAAGGGGGCACAAAGATCGTCCGAGGGGCTGGGTAGGGGTAACCCGCAGCTCCAGGCCGGGAAAGGAGCCGCGGGACGTACGTCGCGTAGTATGAGTGTATGAGTGACAGGGCAGGTGGCGAGACCTGGAGGAAGGACCGCTTGTGGGCGGGACGAGAGGACTGACGCCTCTGGGGCGGGGCTAAGGGGTCAGGAGTGACAGGCAGAGGGGTCGGCCTAAAACAGAGCTCCCGCAGCTGGGCAAAAAATTCTCCTTCAGCTGAACGCTGCGAGCTTCGCGCATTTCGTGTGCAGGGTGGAGGGCCAGTCGCCGTTGCTTCCGGGTTTTCACCAGCCAGACCCTACCCTCAGCACCGGGCCCTCCTCGGGAGGCTTCGGCTCTGGGGCAGGAGCGGTGCAGAGAAGTCACACCCGCCTGAAGGAGGTTTCCTCCGCCTGCAGGCCAACGGTCCCTTCCCATCCCAGCGAAATCCACTCGGGGCGTCGTTCCCAGGGCCGAGATGCCCGCCATTAGTGGCCTTCTCCGTGGCAGCCCTGGTTCAGCGTTGGTTATCACCCGGTCCGCCTGCCCACAGTTGCGGAAGCGCTTTCTGGACTGGCCCCTGGAGCTGTGGGTCTTCCCGTGACATTCTCTGAACCTGCGCTGGCGCCTGGGCATCCTCATGCAGGCGCAGCCCGTCCCCCGCAGGCCTCAGGGTTCTGGAATCCCAGGCCCTTGCGCTTAGCCTGCCTTCCTGCAGGAGACCTGGATAGGCCTCGCCCTCCAATCCTGACCATGCCTTCCGTGTTCACCTGGCCCGCCCAACTAGCCCCAACCGCTTTGTGCCTCCGTTTCCCTCTTGTTCCCGGGCCCAGTTCTTTTTTTTTTTTTTTTTTTTTAAGATTTTATTTATTTATTTGACAGAGATCACAAGTAGGCAGAGAGAGAGAGGAGGAAGCAGGCTCCCTGCTGAGCAGAGAGCCCGATGCGGGGCTCGATCCCAGGACCCCGAGATCATGACCTGAGCTGAAGGCAGAGGCTCAACCCACTGAGCCACCCAGGTGCCCCCCGGGCCCAATTCTTACACTGTAGTTCCCACCCCTGAGAGTAAGTCTCGCTCACCCTCGCTCCACCGCCCTGCCCCCTGCCGTCCTAGACTCCGACTACCCTACCTCTCTGGCCCCGTCCTTTCCATCCCAGACCTCCCCTTATTCAAGAGGTGGGGGTAGGGGCCCCCGACGTTTTGTCCAACACCTTTTCTATTTGCGCCTTCGGGTCCTTCATGAGGCCTAGGTCTTCCTCAGTATTCTTTCTGGGCTGGGTCCTGGATGTGGGTCCTGTCCAAAGCCTGAATAGGCTGGGGGAGAGTGGGGGTCGAGGGATCCTACCAGCAGGATGCTGAGGCCAGTGGCTCAGGTCTTTTGTGTTGGCAGAATCTCGGGGGCTCTCTGGATCTGAGAAAATGAGTGAAAGCCCCTTTCTGTAGCCTCCCACTGAACGGTCAGCAGTGGGGCCAGTGGGAAAGGGACAGATTCCTCTCACCTCCCATCCCTGCTGTTTATGCACTCTCAACCTGCATTTCCTTGTAGGGTCTATCGCAGTAACTAGCCTGCAATGCACCATCAGGAGCCCCTCCCTTCTAGTGCCCTCCAAGGTTCTCAGGGAAGACCCCTGCTCCATGGCCAGGGCCCCCTGAGTGGCCTGCCTTATGGGGGAGCCTGCCTATTCCCAGGTTCAGGACCATTGCCCTGCAAGGGGTTGTGCCACCTTATTAATCAATTTTGAGCTGCCTGAGGCCTGTCTCCATCTCTTCATTCTCAGCCCGGGATCAGCTTCTCCTACAGATGTTCCTTATCATAGCATCACCCAGCATCTGGGGCCTAGGGTTCCCCAGAGGCAGGAGGGGCGGAAGGGCGGTGGTGGGAGAGGGCAGGGCAGAACAGAGGGTCACATTCCCCAAATGCCTTTCCTTGCAAAGCTCTGTGAGGGGAAACTGAGGCCCAGAAATGGCACAGCTTAACCATCAGCATGGCAGCAGCAGAGCCTACACATCAGCCGCTCACTCCAGTGCCACCAATGCCCACCTGATAAGGTCTGATAAGACTTAAGGCATGCTCCCCCCAAGTTGCCTGAAGGATTGTCTTCCCTTGTCCTTTGTCCATAGTGCTACTCTTCAGGACACCCTACACCCTGGTCAGCATCCAAGAGGTAAGGTTGTCCTCTTGGGGGGGTGTCTCAAATAAAAATTCCCTTGGTCATGGGGAAGAGGGAGGAGTGTCTTCCAGGAGTAGCCGTGGCCAGTCCTGGGAGCTGAGGGTTTCATGTCATGGAGATCCAGGAGACTCCCACACTGCCTTCTCACGACTTTGTGTCTGTTGCTGAAGTTCAGAATGGAGATGTACTTCCTGCCTGCCCTAGAGTCTCTCTAGCACTTTCCCTGAGTTTCCGCCCTTCTAGGCTCCTCTACCCACTGGGGATTAAGCCCCTCCATCCAGACACTGGCTAGAGTGGGTCCCTGTGGCCTCACAGGACAGGTGGGCACTGGACACATCTCATAGTCCCAGGGCTGGCAGATATAGAAAGCTGTGGACCCAGGCCACAGAAGGGACCCACAACCTTCACTCATCAGTCCACCATTAGTTTAACAATCCCACACCACATTTCCTAAACTCATGCTCTGTTCCATTTAACCATATCACTCCCATACTTACCTCTGGTGGCCTCCCATCTTTAAAATAAAATCTAAGGGATGCCTGGGTGGCTCAGTTGTTTAAGCATCTGCCTTCAGCTCAGGTCATGATCCTGTGATCTTGGGATCAAGGCCCACATTGGGCTCCTTGCTCAGCGGGGAGCCTGCTTCTCCCTCTGCCTGCCTCGCTTCCTGCTCTGACAAATAAAGAAATAAAATCCTTAAAAAAATAAAGTAAAATAAAATCTAAGATCCATACGATGGCCTATGAGGTCCAGCCCCTTTCCAACTCTCTTCTTTGCCTATCACACTCAGGCCAAGACAGCCTTTCTCTGTTCTATGAACACACCTATGTTTTTCGGCCTCTGGGCCTTTGCACAGGCCTTTCTCTCTGCTTGGAACTGGATTGTGAGCCCTAAAAGGTCAGGGGTTGTTATGGTTTTGTTTGGCTCTATATCCCCAAGCACTTAACTTGGTAAGCAACAGACACTCTTAATAAGTAATTCTCGAGTAAATGTACTTGACCTTTTCTGTTGACTTATTTAGTCTTTACAACAGCTATATCAGCTCCCTTTTCTAGAAAATAAAACAAGAACTCAGAAATTAGGCCATTTGGGACGCCTGGGTGGCTCAGTTGGTGAAGTGCTTGCCTTTCACTCAAGGTCATAGTCCTAAAGTCCTGGGATCGAGTCCCGCATCTAGCTCCTTGCTCAGCGGAAATCCTGCTTCTCCCTCTGCCTGCTGCCCCCACCCCTCCCCCCTCCGCTTGTGATTTCCCTCTCTCTCTGACAAATAAATAAATAAAATCTTAGAAAAAAAAAAGGCCATTTGTTGAGGGCCACACAGCTAAGATTCCAACACCAGAGGGAGGCTTTTTTCACATCCCCCGCGTGTATGGGTGTATGGGGGGCATGGGAGAGAGGTGGTACAGCACAGACCAGCTCCCAGATTCTACATGCTTGTGGGCTTCCCAGAGGAGGAGGTGTTGAGCCTGGGGTGGAAAGTTGGCCACTTGGGTCTGCCAAGTCCCTAAGAAAGCATCCCAAGCGCGAAGAACGGCAATGAACAAAGGTGCGGAGGCAGGGTGATCAGCTCCTCCCACTAGCAGACTCCGACGGCCAGGACACACCGCCCCGTAAGTCCCCGTAGCTGCCGGCTGGGGGTCTCTAGAGACAGGACCCCCGTGGGCGGAGAAATCGAGGAGAAGAATCACTCCGCAGTGTCCCTCCCCAGGCAGGGGGCCGGGGCGCCCCCAGGGACGCGGGTTAGGCGCTCCCACGCCCCGCCGAGGCAGGACGTTCCCACACAGGGGTTGGCCTTGGGAAAGGCAGTGGGGCGGGCGCAGGGGCGGGCGCCCAGCGCTCTGGCCCTTCTGCGGGCCCAGTCTCCGTTACTCGCTCTGCGGACCCAAGTTGCCCTCAGCGCTGAGCCGCGAGGTGAGTGAGTGAGTGGGAGAGCCTGGCTGCCGGAGCCTGGCGGGTGAGGGATGGGGCTTGGACCCGAACTTCCGTCACCAGTCAGGGCCCGAGTGGTTCCTGCCATCGGAGAGGGTCAGGGGGTTTCTGGCGGCTCAGAGTCAAGGACTTCTCGGGAATTAGCTTCTTTCTGCGCGTGGGACGCCATCTCTTTCTCTGGTTGTAGATTACTCCTTCCCTCTCACTATATGTGGGGCTCCCCCACCTACTTATCAATGACAGGGAGCCCTTCCTTCCCAGATGTGGGGGTCCCCTCTCAACACATGGTACAGTCCCTCCTTGTCTGTAATTATTGGGTGCTCCTCCCTCTCCCCAGATGTGAGGGGCCCTTTTTCTTTCCAGAAGTGGGATACTCCCTTCCTCTCCCAAGATGCGTGCTCCTTTTCCTCCCTCTGACCCAGTTTGGTCCTTATCCTCCTCTAAATTCTCCCCCAAATCCTCCCCCCACCCACCCCAACCTCCCTGGGATGCCAAACCCTGAGACTTTCCTGGGAGTAGGGGGCTGGGCTCATCCTGTGGGCACACCCCGCCCCCCGCCCCCACCAGATTCAGCAGAGCAGGCTCTGTAAGCACGTAGGCAGCCAATTAGGGGGGAAGGAGTGGGGGCCAGACCTTCTGTGCAGAAACCTTGGCAGATGGCCCTGTGAGGAAAAGAGGTAGTCGTGGGACCTGCTCCCTCCCTACCTGGAGCCCCACTCAGTTTCCTTTGGGAGGGGGAGCAAACCACAGAGGGAGGGTTCCCAGCTGGGCCTGGCCAAGCTGGGGCTGGAACCAGAACCCAGGCCCCGCAGCCCCAAACTGTTGAGACCCTGCTTCAGAAGTTAGGCCTCCTCCCATTTCTTGGAAGGTTAATTGAGGTCCCAGGAGGGAGGTTCCAAATGTCTAGGATCCCCATCCACCTCCTTAGGGATAGCAGACAAAAGTACAAGAGTCAGGGGCATGAGGGTGACCTTGAAGTTCTGGGACCCTACCATCATAGCACTTGTGAAAAAGGGTTTCTCTGTGTGGGCTACGTGGGTAGGGGCGAGGGCAATGTGGGGGCAGGGCTGACACACACACACACACACGCACACAGATGTTCTTCAGAGCTGCCTGGAGCTTGGTGCTGAGGAAAACAGGACCCGGGATGCGGGGGACCCACAGCCCAGGAAGCGCAGGTAAGACCTGCACGCCCACCCCTGACCAACTCCAAGGCTAGGGGTGGCCTCCGGCCTTCAGGCTGCTCTGGGCCTGCTCCAGACCATTTCCCACAATCCCACTCCTCTGTCCTGGACCACATGCCTCCAGGACATGCAGCTCACATTTGACAGCACCCCTTCCATTTGAAGCTTCCTCAGGGCCTGACCCCCCAAACCTCAGGCGCCTAAGGCCTTTGTGTCCTGAGGCGGAGGGTACTGACAGAACCTGGCATCTCCTTTCCAGATGCTAGTTAGAAGAAAGGCACCTAAAGCAGGAGAGACTTCAACCAAATAGCAGAAGGGCCTTCCGGACCCAGAATAACAACAGATCACAGTTATTGAGGCCTTACTATGTACTCCAAGTTGTGATCAACATTTCACACAGATTAACACACTTAGACTTCACGACAGCCATGTATGGCGGATGCTGTGCTACTGTCTCCATTTCTCAGATGAACAAACTGAGGCCCATAGACCTACATATTAAAAGGGCCAAAGCAGTCCCATGCCGTCCTGGTGGTAGTACCGATGCCTTCCGTGTGGGCATCTCTGGTATCAATAAACACAAGCTTTATCGAGACCCTCCCAGTGCCCAGCTTTTCTCTGGACCCCCTGGACACCCATGTGGAGCCCTTGAGGGCTTAGCTGGCAGGGAAAGCTTGCAGGAAAAGAAGCCAGGAAAACCGACCTCTAGCGGTATAACTTAGGGAGCCCCTCCCGTGTATACCCTTTCGAGTATAGTACCTTGAAACTTCCCACAGCAGGGTGAGGTAGGTTCTCCTATTGGCCCCACTTTCCAGAGGAGGACATTGAGGCACAGTGAGGTCGAGGGGCCTGCTGGAGCTGGGGTGGGCGGAACTGGGGCTCAAACCCAGCTGACTCCAAAGGTGTGCCCTTGACCCCGGTCAGAGGCATGTGGACAGCGCTCTACAGTTTGCAAAGCGGTTCCACGTCTGCCATCTCAGTTCATCTCACTCGGTCTTTGTCCACCCACTGCCTTTGCCTGACATGCCCGCCTCACATCCAATCCAACCAGAGAGCATGAGATTTGAAGCCAAAGAGGCTGAATCATGGCTCTGGCCATGCTCCTTGTTGCTCTGTGAGTTTCAGCAAGTCACTTAGTTGTTCAGTTTCTCCATCTGTAAAACGGAGAGAGAACAGTCTCACCGGGCTCAGAGTGATGTGGAATAAATGAGTCAACTCCCCCAAAGGCCTGAGAATGGCTCCTGGCCCACTGTAAGTGCTCAGTAAATGCAGCCCTCTTTTTTTTTTTCCCCCAAATATTATGGGGAGAACTGGGATGTTCCAGGGGCAGCCTGAACTCAGCTCTACCATTGCCCCTGCAGCCCACCGCGAGGGGAAGATGCCGCCCTACACCAACTACCATGCCCAGCGCTCCTACCCCATGCCTGATGAGCCCTTCTGCACAGAGCTCAACGCTGAGCAGCGGGCCCTGAAGGAGAAGGAGAAGGGCAGCTGGACCCAGCTGAGCCACGCCGAGAAGGTGGCATGTAGGTGTCAGGGTGGGGCTGGCTGGGCGGAGTGGGCTGGACGGTGACTCTGAAAAGGGCACCTGGGTGGCTCAGTCATTTAAGGGTCCGACTCTTGGTTTTGGCTCAGGTCACAGCCTCCCATGCTGAGGTGATGATCTTAGGGTTGTGAGATCGAGCCCTGCAGCTGCTTGAGATTCCCTCTCCCTCTCCCTTCCCCTCTCCCTCTCCCCCACCTCTCTCTAAAATAAATAAGTAACTTAGTAAGTAAATATATAAGTAAATAAAATCTTAAAAAGAAAGAAAGAAAGACCGCTACCCAAGACAGCCAGAAATCCCCAAATACCTGATCTGAGGGGTGAAGTTCATCATTTGTTTGTTTATTCTTTTATTCAGTCAGCTCTTTGTGCACAGCCAGATGCTAGGTGATGCTGGGGACACAGGAGTGAATCACCTTGATGGTTCTTGCCATTGGCCTAGGGCTCCCAGTTCAATGAGGGAATGGACACAGACCCGGAAAACTGTAACACGGGCTATGTGGCTAGGGTGAGGTGTGTCCAGGGGGTTGTGAGGACCCGCAGGAGAGAGAGACGGAATCCTGGTGGGCCTTCCAGAGGAGGACATGTTCTGGTTGGCCTTGAATGGTGGGGAGGAGGGTGTCGCCTGGCAGTGGGAACAGCGTGGGGAGAGATACGGAAGCAGGAAAGCATGGACTGTCTTGGGTATCACTGAGTGGTGTGGGGAGGTGGGACAGAAAGGCAAGGTGGGTGGGAGGGCGGGGACCTGACCCTGGGAAACGGGAGGGATGTGTCCTGCCCACCAGAAGTTCCCCTAAACGACTCTGATATTTGGAGCCTGCTCCTGGCCATGCTTTGCCTAAAGGGGATGCTCCATAAGAATTTGCTGAATGGACAGCCTCTGCTGCAAGAGTGGGGAGGCTGGGGATCCCTGAGGCCAAGACTTGGCCCAGGGTCCTGGGAATGGATACACACGAGGCCCCTCCTTCCCCACCCCTCCTCTGCCTCCAGTGTACCGCCTTCAGTTCCACGAGACCTTCGCAGAGATGAACCGTCGCTCCAACGAGTGGAAGACAGTGATGGGCTGTGTTTTCTTCTTTTTTGGATTCACAGCTCTGATGATTTGGTGGCAGCGGGTCTATGGTGAGTGGCAACCCCTCATCTTGCTACAGCCCTGGGCCGTGCCCGTGTGGTCAGAGCCACCACCCCAGCTCTTACAGGGTGACTATCCTGGCACTCATCTGCAGAGTTTTGAAAAGTCCTCCAAGGAGGTGCAGGGTGAAGGGCAGAGCATGGCTGCCTGGGTTGGGATGCAGGAGCTCGACTTCTCTGGGTCTCAGTTCCTTCATCTGTTAAATGAAAATAATAGTGCCCACATCACAGGGTTCTTTTGAGGATTTAACGGCTGTAAGCCAGTGCCTGGTACATTATCATGAATGGAGCCGTTACTGATTGCTGTTAGTAACTATTAATTTTTCCGTCACAGAAAGTGTCCAACAAACGAGAGCTTAAACAAGATACAGATTTTGTTCCTCTCACAAAAAAGGCCAGGGAGAGTATGGAGACTGAAATATCAGGCTCCTTCTGTGGGGTTGCACGACTGTCCTCCCTGTGTGGCTTCCTTCTTGCCATATGAGATGGCCACTTCGGCTCCAGCCTTGAAGGCCTACCTTCCAGCCAAGATGGGGGGGGGGGAGAGGAATGCCCCTCCTCTTTAAGGTCCAGAAGTTGCCCGCATCCCTTTTGCTCACCTCCTGTTGGCTAGAAATGATCACGTGACCGTGTCTAGCCACAAAGGAAATTGGGAAATGTAGTTTTTAGCTAGCTGGTCCCATGCCCAGCTAATGGCTTATGACTACAGAAGAGTGATGCTCCAGGTGTGGTCTCTGAACCAACATCATCATTTGGGAATGCTCAGAAATGCAAATTCTCAGCCCCTGTCTGGATCTACTAAGTCAGACACTGTGAGAGGGAGCCCAGCCATCTGTGTTTTAACAAGCTCTCCAAGTCATTCTGATGCCCACTCAGCTTTAGGAAGCACTGCTCCAGAAGGGACGGGGATGTTGGAGGAGAGCTGGCAGCCTGTGCCCCAGCTTTTCACCTCCCACAGCCTCACCTTTCTTCTTCTGTGAGAGTGTGATGGGAATTCCTGCCTTGCATGAGGAAGAAATGAGGGAGACTTTGGGAAGAATTCTAGTCTAGCCCAGTGTTTGGTGCTGACAGGTGCCATAAAGATCTTTTCTTTCTTTCCCACCCACTGGGATAGGAAGTCCCAGTGAGGAGGTCTGACAGGCTGAGTCAGCCTTAGAGCAAATGGACCAGGAAGTCCAGTCTGAGCTGGGTGGGGAGGCCCACGGTCCCTCATGCACACACCTCAAGGCACCTAAAATGCCTTTGAGTGCCCCAGCCTTTTAGCGAACTACTGCCCACTTCAGATTTTTAAAGTGAACACCCCTTCCTCACCTCCTACTTCCAACCTCCTTAGGAAGCAAAAGAAACCATCTCATCCTGGGCCCTTCTCAGTCAGTGGGAGCAAACTCAGTAATTGTAATTTGAACCAGTGCTCCTATTCCGTTGGGCCATAAGGTAAGGAAGCGGGCTCAGAAAGGGGAAGGAGCTTGGCCCAATTCCCAGTGAGTCAAAGGCAGAGCTGGGACCAGAACCCAGAGGTCCCTGCAATGAAGCTTTAGCAGGGAGTCTGGTGGGGGGACAGACAGGGTGGAAGTGGGGTCCTCAGTGCAGGGCGTCCTAACCCTGTGACTGGAGACCCTGGCTCAGGGGGACAGGGTGGAGGACTTGCAGGGTCCTGAGCCACCCTTGCCCCCACCCCATGCCTTCCCCGCAGTGTTTCCAAAGAAGCCCATCACCCTGACGGACGAGTGGAAGGCCCAGCAGCTCCAGCGTATCCTGGATATGAAGGGCAACCCCGTGCAAGGCCTGGCCTCCCGGTGGGACTATGAGAAGAAGGAGTGGAAGAAGTGATGCGGCATCAGGGCTGACCTCCCTGCAGCTCCACTCCGGCCTAGAGCCTGTGGAGGGCCCTTTCCTCTCCTTAATGCCAATAAAGCAGGCCTGTTCTCTTCTGTCTTCCATCTCCACCTCAGTCTTTACTTGGCACGAGCCCTAAAGTATACCTAAGATTGAGTACTGGGGTGAAGGAAGGGGAGGCATAAGCCACTTTCCAGGGGCCCAGAGCCCAGCCAGTCATGGAGGGCTTCCTGGAGGAATAGGAGCTAGGTTTTAAGTCTTAAGGATCTGCGGCTTTCGGAAAGGGAGGAAGGAGAAGGGAAGGTATTCCAGGTGGAGGGAGTGGCTTGAGCAAAGGCACGGGCTTATTCAATTATTAGCAAATATTTACTGAGCACCTACGGTATGCCAGGTACTAATCCAGGCCATGGGGATGCAGCAGTGAGTAAGACGAAGTCTCTGGGCCCATAGAGGAGGCATTCTTTTGTGGAGGGAGACAGAAAAACGAATATGTAATGAGTGCTGTAAGGAAACAAAACAAAGCAGGATAAAGGGACAGAATTAAGGTGCGCCTGGGTGGCTCAGTCGGTTAAGTGTCTGACTCTTGGTTTTGGCTCAGGTCATGACCTCAGGGTCTTGGGATAGAAACCTTGTGTTGGGTTTCATGTTCAGCTCCCGACACCAGTTGGGTGTATGAAAATTCAACTCAATTCTGACATGCAATTCGGAAATAGCATCACAGGTTAAGGGTTCCGTCCTACCAGAAGCCCTGCCCCCGACTTTTAGACACCAGTCCCCAGCCCAAGTTACCTGTGCTTCTGACTGACTGGCTAGAAATCAGAGGATTCCACAACCCGCTCCCTGGGTTTGATTAGTTTACTAACACAGCTCTCAGAACTCAGGATTACTCGCTGGATTACCAGTTTCTTACAAAAGGACAGAACTCAGGAACAGCCAGATGGAAGAAATGCAAAGGACAAGGCATGGGGAAAACCACGGAACTGCCCTGCCCCCTCCAGGCACTGCTCTCCGTGCATCTCCACGTGTTCACCAACCCAGGAGCTCTCCAAAACACCCGTCCTTTGGGGGTTTTATGTAGTCCTCCTTACAGAACCATGATTGATTAAATCATTGGCCTTCGCAGAATGATTCAACCTCCAGTCTCTCCCTCTCTCTCTCTCTCTCTCTCTCTCTCTCTCTCTCTCTGGACATGGGTCGGGGTGGGTGTGGTGCTGTGGGATTCAAAGTTCAACCCTCTAATCACATGGTTTGTTCTCTGGGAAATCCTTAGGTGGAGCCCCAAAGTCACCTTGTTAACATAAGAAGCGTCTCCTTCCTTGCTCTGATTCCTTAGCAAATTTCAAGGGTATTAAGAGCTCTGTGCCAGAAACTGGATGAAGACCAAATTTATGTATTTCTTATTATAAATCACACCATCACAGACTGGCATGACAAAATACCACTGGCTGAGTGACTTAAACAACAGAAATGTATTTTCTCACAGTTCTGGAGGCTAGAAGTCCAAGATCAAGGTGTTCGCAGGATCGGTTGCTTCTGATGTCTGTCTTTGGCTTGCTAATAGCCACATTCTTGCTACATTCTCATGGTACTTTCCTCCGTGCATATGTGCGTCCCTGGTGTCTCTCGGTGTTTAGATTTCCTCTGCTTATAAACATGCCAGTCCGATTGGGTTAGGGCCTTTCCTAAAGGCTTCATTTTCTCTTCCTTGCCTCTTTAAAGACCCTATCCCCCCAAACCACTACATGCGGAGGTTCTGGAGGTTAGGACTTCAGTGTATGCATTTGCAGGAGACGCGACTCAGCCTGTAACAGTTGGGGTTCAAAATTATTCCACTGTCTCCTTGTTCTGGGAGCATCGGGCACCTAGGGCATTTTCTTCTCTTGGCAGAAGTCAAAGACCCCTGAGGGGGCAGGGGGATGACTAGAGACCCAGGATGCTCTTAATGGCTGGGCTCACATCGAGCACACACAGAATCCGCACCACATTCCACTGGTCAAAGCAAGTCCTATGGTGTTCCAGTTACTAGTGCTGCCTTACAAACTACCCCAGAACTTAGTGGCATAAAACAGCCATTGTATTATGCTCACTAATTCTGTAGGTCAGGAATCCAGTCATTACTCTTTGCTTCTGTTCTAGAATGTTTGAGGTCTCAGCTGGAAACACTCGAAAGGCAGTGGACAGAATCTTCTGGAGGTGTTTTCACTCTGGTGGTTGATGCTGGCTGAGCATTAACCTGAGCCAGACAGCTCAGTTGGCGCTGTCAACCGGACATCCTTATTTTGTGGCTTTCCCAGGTGGTCTCTCTGTGTGGGCTAGTTTGCACTACCTTGGAACATGGTGGATGGGTTCCAAGAGTGAGAATTCGAAGAGAACAAGAAGGAAGCATACTGCATCTTCATGATCTAGCCTCAGAAGACACATAGCATCACTTCTGCTGAACGCTGTCGGTCCGGGCACTCGCCAAGTTCCACCTACGTTCAAGAGGGAGAGGACATAGACTTCCTGGCGTGATGGTTACAATGAGAGATGTAAGATGGATATGAGATGGGAGATACTGTTGTGGCCGTCTTTGGAAAATACAGGATATTTGGAAATATCCTCCATCTGAGTACACATGATGAATGTGGAGTGGGGGAAAAGGCAGAATTGTCAGCGAATGCTACATCCTACCACTGACAGTGTAGAAACAATCAACACAGGGGTCCCTGGCTGGCTCAGTCGTTAAGCATCTGCCTTCAGCTCAGGTCATGATCCCAGGGTGCTGGGATTGAGCCCTGCATCAGACTCAGTCTGCTTCTCCCCATCCTGCTTGCTGCTCTCCTGCTTGTGCGTGCTCTCTCTCTCTGTCAAATAAATAAAAAAAATCTTAAACAAACAAACAAACAAACAAACCAGGGGCACCTGGGTGGCTCAGTGGGTTAAAGCCTCTGTCTTCAGCTCAGGTCATGATCCCAGGGTCCTGGGATAGAGCCCCACATGGGGCTCTCTGCTTGGCTGGGGGTGGGGGTGGCAGTCTGCCTCTCCCTTGCCCTCTGCCTCTCCCTCTGCTTATTCTCTCTCTCTCTCTCAAGTGAATAAATAAAATCTGAAAGAGAGAGAGAGAGAAAGAAAGAAAGAGAGAGAAATAAAGAAAGAGGCCTCCAAAGTTCTTATGGAAAATTTTAAACACACAGGAAAGACTAATCTAACAACCTCCACGTACCTCCCTGACACCCACAATTACCACAATTATCTGTTTTATCTGTTCTTGGCCCACTCACTGCCCCATCTCCACCCCTGAATTATTTATTTTTAATTTATTTTACTTAATTAATTTTTTAAAGTTTTTTTTTTATTTTTACTTTTTAAGAGGAGGAGGAGAGAGAGAGCACGCAAGCAGGAACACCCACTATCCAGAGGGAAAGGGAGATTTTTTTTTTTTTTTTTTAGATTTTATTTATTTGTCAGAGAGAGAGGAGGAGTGAGAGAGGGAGAGAGAGAGAGCACGCGCACAACCAGAGGGAGGAGCAGGGGAACTTCAGAGGCAGAGGGAGAAGCAGGCTTTATGCTGAGCAAGGAGCCCCGATACAGAACTGGATCCTGGGATCAATGACCTGAGCTCTAGGCAGACACTTAACCTACGAAGCCACCCAGGAGTCACCCCCACCACCCCTTTTTTCTTTATTTTAAAGATTTATATATTTGACAGAGACAGCTAGAGAGAGGATACAAGCAGGGGAGTGGGAGAGGAAGGAGCAGGGAGCCCGATGCAGGGCTCCATCCCAGGACACCTGGATCATGACTGAGCAAGCAGAAGGCAGAAGCTTAATAACTGAGCCACCCAGGTGCCCAGGAGAGGGAGAATTTTAAGCAGACTCCATGCCCAGTGTGGACCTGGACGCAGGGCTCAATCTCACAGTCCTGAGATCGTGACCTGTGCTAACAAGAGTCAGAGACTTAACCGAATGAGTCACCCAGCCACCTTCTAAGATTTTATTTTAAAATAATCTCTGCATCCAGTGTAGGGCTTGGATTTACTCCCCGGAGATCAAGAGTTGCACATTCTACCAACGGAGCCAGCCAGGCAGCCCACCCCAGAATTATTTTAGATAACTCGTGTAACATCATTTCATCTGCAAATACTTCAGTGTGTGTCTCTAAACAATAAGGACTATTTAATGTATACGACTCCAATACTATTAATATACATACAAGTTTTAACAATATTTCCTTAATATCAAATATCCAGTAGGTATGCACATTTCTCTAGGTGCCTCATAAAAGTTATATTTATGTGAATTTTTTTGGTATGAGGATCCACTTTTTTTTTTTTTTTTTTTTTTTAAGAGAGGGGAAGGCAGAGGGAGAGGGAGAGACAGAATCTTAAGCAGGCTCTGCACTGGGCTCCTTGAAGGGCTTGATTTCAGGAGCCTGAGATCAGGAAACTGAGATCATGACCCGAGCTACAATCAAGCGTCAGATGCTTAGCCGACTGAGCCTCCCAGGCACCCCAGGAAAGAGGGTCCACCTTAAAGCTAAAGATTGCAGTTGGTTCATCTACGTCTTTGGTTTTGCTAAAAATGTAATTCCCTTCCTTTTTCCTTTATTTTCTGGAAGAGATTGTGTAGAAATAGCGTTCATTCTTTACACATTTGGGTGAATTCTCTGGTGAAATCATTGTAGGTGGTAGGGTGGGTGGGTATTTAAATTACTGAATCAATATCTGTGATTGTTACAGGGTTATTCAAATGACCTATTTTACATTGGGTGAATTGCGGTAGCTCCCTCTAAGCCCAGCTTTTACTGTATCCCAGAAATTTCGGTGTTTTGTGTTTTCATTTGTCTCTAAGTTTTTTCTTATTTCCTTTGTGATATCTTCTTTGATTTATTGGTTAACAGTGTGTTTTAAAAATGTCCATATATTTGTGAATTTCCCGGTTTTCTGTTACCGATTTCTATCTTCATTCCAGTGTGGTTGGAGAAGATACATTATATGATTTCAATCTTTTAAGTTTACTGAGCGGCACCCAGTTGGCTCAGTCCCAAGAGCCTGTAAGTCATAATTTCAGGGTCGTGACTTCAAGCCCCACACTGGGTGTGGATTCTATTTAAAAATAAATAAATGAAATAAATTTGTTGAGGCTTTTTTTTTTTTTTTGTGGTTTAACATACAGGTATCCTGGAGAACATTTCATGTGCACCAAAGAATGTGTATCCTGCTATTGTTGGGTGGGGTGTCCTATAGATGTCTGGTAGGGCTAGCTGGGTTTCTGGTTTGTATTTAAGATGTTTATTTATTTGTTTGATGGAGAGACAGAGAGAGCCAGAGAGCACAAGCAGGGGGAATGGCAGAGGAAGAGGGAGAAGCAGGCTCCCAACTGAGCTGGGAGCCCAATGTGGGGCTCGATGCCAGGACCTTGGGATCATGACCTGAGCCAAAGTCAGAGGCTTAACCTACTGAGCCACCTAGGTGCCTGGGGCTAGTTGGTTTATAGCGATGCTTAAATTCTTGATTTTTTCTCATTTCCTTTCGTGTGTATTTTAAGTTTTTTTTTTTTTAAAGATTTTATCCATTTATTTGACAGAGAGAGATCACAAGCAGGCAGAGAGTCAGGCAGAGAGAGAGGGGGAAGCAGGCTCCCTGCCGAGCAGAGAGCCCAATGCGGGGCTCAATCCCAGGACCCTGAGATCATGACCCGAGCCGAAGGCAGAGGCTCAACC
Organism: Martes martes; assembly: GCF_963455335.1. Classification (NCBI taxonomy): domain Eukaryota; kingdom Metazoa; phylum Chordata; class Mammalia; order Carnivora; family Mustelidae; genus Martes; species Martes martes. Next base: position 25,820,281 of record NC_137896.1, on the reverse strand, counting down.
CACTGAGCCACCCAGGAGCCCCTAAGATATTTTCGTAAGTATCATGTCACCATGGGGATTACAATTAACATCTTTTAAAAATTATTTATTTATTTATTTGAGAGAGAGAGAGAGAGAGAGAGCATGAGCGCACAAGAGGGGTAGCAGCAGAGGCAGAGGGAGAAGCAGACTCCCCATTGAGCAGGGAGCCCGATGCAGGGCTCCGGGATCATGACCCGAGCCAAAGGCAGACACTTAACCAAGTGAGCTACCCAGGCGTCCCACAATTAACATTTTAAATTGACAATAATCTTGCATTGATAGCAATTTAAGTTGAGCAACATAAAAACTGCTCCTATATGGCTCCACCCTCCTCCTTTCTATAGCAAATTTTTGTCACAAATTGTATTGTTATACATTATGTGTCCATTAACATAGATTTCTAATTTTTTTATGCATTTGCAGTTAAAAAATATTTTTTTTAAGATTTTATTTATTTATTTACTTGAGAGAGAATGAGTGAGAGAGAGCATGAGAGAGGAGAAGGTCAGAGGGAGAAGGAGACTCCCCAAGGAGCTGGGAGCCCGATGCGGGACTCGATCCTGGAAGTCCAGGATCATGACCTGAGCCGAAGGCAGTTGCTCAACCAACTGAGCCACCCAGGCGCCCCTGCAGTTAAAAAATATTTAAGTAATCTCTGCATCCAATGGGGGGCTCAAACCTATGACCCTGAGATCAAGAGTCACATGCTCCTCCAACAGAGCCGGCCAGGTGACCCTTTAATGCTTTTGTATTTTAAATCATGTAGGAGGGACGCCTGGGTGTCTCCATGGCTAAGTGTCTGGGTTCAGTTCAGGTCCTGATCAGGCTCAGCGGGGAGTCTGCTTCTCTCCCTCCTTCCTGTTCATTAGTCAGTCTCTCTCTCTCTTTCTCTCTCCCTCTCCCTCCTCCTCCCTATATCTGGCTCTCAAATCAATCAATCAGTCAGTCAATCATGTAGGAAACAGAGTTACAACCCCAATATACAATTTTATATTTTTCTATGTAGTTACCTTTATCAGAGTTCTTTATTTCTTTGTATGTCTTCAAATTTCTCTGATTTCCATCCACTCTTTTCCTTATTATTTCCTTCCGTCTGCTTGGAGTTTACTTCAGTCTTCTTTTCCTAGTTTCCTGAGCTTAGATTATTGAACTGAGACTTCTTTTTTTCTCGTGTGAGCCTTTATTACACACACTTACCTCTCAGCACTGCCCTCACTGTGTCCTGCGAATTTTGATATGTTGTGTCTTCATCTCATTCAATGAAATATATATATTTTTATTTCCCTAGAGTTTTCCTCTTTGACCCGTGAATTATTTTAAAAAGTGTTTTTTAGTTTCCCAGTGCTTGGAGAGTTTCAGATTATCTTTCTGTTGTTGATTTCTAGTTTGATTTCACTGAGAACACACTGTGTAATTTCAAATGCTTTTTCATTTGTCGAGGTGTGTTTTATGGCCCAGAACATGGTCTGTATTGGGATATAGTCAGTGGGCACTTGGAGGGATTGTATATTCTGTTGCTGTTGAATTCAGCATTCTATAAATGTCCACTGGTTTCCACTGTCTGATGGTGCTATTGAGTTCTTCTGCATTGTTGGTGATTTTCTGTCTAGTTGTTACCTCAGTGGTTGAGAGAAGTGTATTATTAATCGTGGATTTGTCTGTTTCTCTTTTTAGACCTATCAGTTTTTGCTGCTTGCATGATGTATCTTTTCTATCCTTCTTCCCCCAGCTGCTTCTATATTTGAAGTGTTTCTTATAGGCAACACATAGTTGGTTTTAAACATTCACTCTGCCAATATATTTTTATTTTTATTTAAAAAAATTTTTTTAAAGATTTTATTTATTTATTTGACAGACAGAGATCACAAGTAGGTAGAGAGAGAGGAGGAAGCAGGCTCCCCGATGAGCAGAGAGCCCGATGCAGGGCTCTATCCCAGGACCCTGGGATCGTGACCCGAGCTGAAGGCAGAGGCTTTAACCCACTGAGCCACCCAGGCGCCCCATTTTTATTTTTATTTTATTTTTTTTTAAAGATTTTATTTATTTATTTGTCAGAGAGAGAGCGAGAGAGAGCGAGAGAGAGTGAGCACTGGCAGACAGAGGCAGAGGGAGAAGCAGGCTCCCTGCCGAGTAAGGAGCCCGATGTGGGACTTGATCCCCGGACGCTGGGATCATGACCCGAGCCGAAGGCAGCTGATCAACCAACTGAGCCACCCAGGCGTCCCAAAGATTTTATTTATTTATTTGAGAGAGAGAGTGGAGTGAGTGGGTGAGGAGCTGAGGGGCAGAGGGAGAAGCAGGCTTCCCGCTGACCAGGGAGCCCAATATGGGGCTCGATCCCAGGACTCTGGGATCATGATCTGAGCTGAAGGCAGACGCTTAACCTACTGAGCCACCCGGGTGCCTTTATTTTTATTTTTTAAGTAAGCTCTATACCTAACACGGGGCTTGAACTCACAACCCAGTATCAGGAGTCATGTGCTCTGCAGACTGAGCCAGCCAGGTGCCCCTTTCCCAGTATCTTTTCATTGGTGTATTTAGACCATCACACTTAAAATAATTACAGCTGTGCTAAGACATATCTTCCCTCCCCCCACCTCCGTGTGTTCTCTCTGTTATTTATTTCTTGTTTTATTTTTCTGGCTTTTTGTGGAAGAATGTGGACATTTTTTTACAATTCCATTTTATTTTATCCATAGTGTTTTTGAGTGTCTTTTTGCATAGCTTTTTAGTGGTTGCTGTTGGTATTACCTTATGTGCACGTACCTTACTGCAGTCTGCTGGAACCACCATTTCCCAATTTGCGTGAAGTGTATAAACCTTACCCTCTTTACATCCCTTTACCCACTTTCATTGCTGCCAGGTGCGGGGGTGGAGTTGTGGGCTCCCAGCGTGGCCTCCATCAACATTGTGCGTGGAGGAGGAAGAGGCAAGAGCGGGCTCCTTACTGGCCAGCAGACATGAAAGTCCTGGCTCCCTGGGCCTCCTCTCACAATGTCCCACAATGGTGGGGGTGTTGGGGCACCCTGACTCATGAGGGTAGATGGAAGTCGCCAAATCCCTGCTTGGCCTTTGCTGATGTGCATAGGGCCACAGTTTTTGCAGTGGTGTTTGGCTGGAGTAGAGCTTGGAACTGTCTAAAAGTTCTGTCCTGCTGGCTTGTTCCTTTCCTAATCCTTTGACTAGAGAAAGCAGGCTTTGGGGGCTGTTTCATCTTTTTTGTACCCAATGGCTTTTTTGGGTAGCCAGCTCCAGCTTCTTTGGCTCCAAGTCCGGGATCTCTGAGGCGAAAAGAAAACCCATGGGACTCGTCACCGTGTCATTCCTGGGGACCTGAGGTCCCTGGCTGGTTTGCCTTCTCATCACCTTTCAGAGTTTTCTTACGCTTTTTTTTTTTTTTTAAGATTTTATTTATTTATTTGACAGAGAGATAGCACAAGCAAGCAGAGCAGCAGGCAGAGGGAGAGAGAGAAGCAGGCTCTCTGCTAAGCAGGGAGCCTGATGCGGGGCTCCATCCCAGCACCGTGGGATCATGACCTTAGCCGAAGGCAGCCGCTTAAACAACTGAGCCACCCAGGTGCCCCTCTTATGCTTGTTTTATATACAGTGTCCAGGGTTTCTAGTTAGCAGGACAAAGAAAAGAAAGATCTGCTCTATCTTCCTGGAAGAGTGAGTAGATAAGTAGGGTCACTTGACGAGCCCCCCCAACCCGGTCTGCATTTTACTGATTACATTCCTATGTAACTTATTGTGCCCCTCCATCCCCTGCATTTTCCATATATGGTGGTTACATTTAGAGGCTTTGGTTACATTTAGATCTGACTTTTGGACACGAATATTTCACGGGTGTGCTGTGTTCCTCGGCCAGGAGGCTCACGATGCTGAGCGTTTTTGCCTGCCATTTGTAGCCTTTGTCGGCCCTCGTGCGGATTCATTAACTGATCAGGGATACAGATGGCTTTTATATTATTAAAAGATGCCAACCTCAATTAGAGTTTTGCAAATGAAATTTTAAAGCATGGGATACTATTTTTTCATCCACCAGACTGACAAAGATCAAAGAGTGTGAACAAGGATGCTGGCGAGGGTGCAGGAGACTAGCAGTTCCACGGGATGACAGCTTCGGCTGTCTCCATCAATACAACAAACGCACAGATCTTTTGGCTCAGCGATTCTGCTTCTATGAATATCCCATGGGTATACATGTATGTGAGCAAAAGGATGGACACGCCAGGTTGTCGATAGCAGTATTGTCTGGATTAGAGAAGGAACTAGGAATTTGTCCCTCCCTCAAGGTGAGTGTCCCAGCCGGTGTACTTACTACCCAGCTTCACAAGTTGTGGCAGATGTGTTGCTGCCCCGGCCACGTGCCCTCAGCCCATCCTCAGAAGTCCTGTGCAACTTTGGTGATGGTTCTCATTCAAAGAAACAGTCACCTTGTCTTTGAGACTATAGGCTCCTTTGTGCTCAGCGCAAGCATGGGGCAGGCAGGACGTGCCAAATGCTGAGGGGAAATCACACAGGAGTAGCCCTCAAGCAATGAGGAATGGGAATTGGTGGAGAAATACCTCGGAAGGTCTTGTCCCTAGAATATTCCACAGATCTTTCAAAGGATCCCCTGGGAAGGAGCCCCATTGTCTGAGGTGGCCACTTGTCATTGCACCCTGTCTTGGCTTCCTGTCCTTCCCACTTAAAACTACTTAAACCTGAATCCTTACTTTTAGACTTTGCTTTCAGGGGATCTGCAATAAGACGCAGAGCTTGCGGCAGTCAGAGCCCCAAGACTAGTCCCCTCAGGGGTCTGAAGAGCAGTGGTATCGGGTGTGGGAATGGTCTGACAGCATAGCCTAATAACACATTTATGGTGCCGATGTCATTCTTAAGCACTTAAACATAAAACCTGCATTTAATCTGCATAGCCACTCATTACTATCATCTCCATTTTACAGGTGAAGACACTCTGGCAGAGATGTCAAGACACTTTTCCAAGGGCATCCAGCTATCCCAGGAAGTATAGTTTTAGAGCCCTGCTCCCAACCACTACACAGCCTGTCTCTCCTCTGGTCCTCATTGCTCTACCAGGATGAGTGGAGCATGGCCAAGGTTGGGCTCTTCCTGGACATCTACTGCAGGGGTCAGCCACAAAGCACGTGGCCAGCCAGCTCCACAAGGACCCTCCACGAAGTCTGTGGAACCATGGAGGAGTTTGTTTTCCAGGTGCCCAACGAGCTTGGCATTAAGCCCAGGTGAGACTGATGTGCCTAAAAGGGATGGCCAACAGCTGCAGAGAGATGCCCGCCACATAAATGGTTTGCAAATAAAGACTTTATCATTATTTTCATTTATTGCTATTATTTTTACAAGACAATAGGACAGGGAACAGGTGTGTTTGTTTTTTTTGGCAGGGGGTGGGGGCACTGTTTTTCACAGCAGTGCAGTTTGAACCAAGCCTTCCTGATGTGGGGACTGGTCATTTCCCTGCTCAGCAACAAATTTACAAACTGTCTTGTTGGCTAGCCACTACATTGTTCGTATTCCTTTTTATTTAAGTATTCTCTACACCCAAAGTGGGGCTGAAACTCACAACCCCAAGATCAAATCCCATGTTCTACTGACAGCCAGCCAGGTGCCCTTGGTACTATAGTGTTTTTTGTTTTTGTTTGTTTTTATTTGACAGAGAGAGATCACAAGTAGGCAGAAAGGCAGGTAGAGAGAGAGATGGGGAAGCAGGCTCCCCGCTGAGTAGAGAGCCCAATTCGGGGCTCGATCCCAGGACCCTGAGATCATGACCTGAGCCGAAGGCAGAGGTTTAACCCACTGAGCCACCCAGGCGCCCCGGTACTATAGTGCTTTAAGAGTGACTTCCGTAGCACTTGGCTGGCTGTGGGTAGGGCTCTTGGTCAGGAGTTCAAGCCTTGCACGGGGTGTGGAGCTTACTTAAAAAAAGGATGACTTCCTCAAACTTTAAGATTGACAAATATGATCTCAATAAATTTGTCTTATTTGATTTTTTAATAAATGTCCATGTACTAATGTTAGAATTCTGGTCATATTTAGTATTAATTCCCTCCTAAATTATTTAAACCACCTCATTTCAGTAGGTTCACGCATGATTAGCTTGAATAATTTCATGTAAAAAGCCTTGTGAATTCTTATGAAATTTAAATGGTCTCAGTACACAGTCTGTCCCTTTCTTCTTCCCTTCCTTTCGTACTCTTTCTCTCCCTCCTTTCCTCTCTGTGTGCTATTTGGTCTTGCCCAGGTTTAATAACAGTTATAATTTTCTAAAAAAAAAAAAAGGATTTAAAAGCTTTACACCATTTCCTGTGTTCTGGAACTTATCATTAATTTAAAATACCTGAAATGAAAAAGTTCATTTTGATTTGAAATTCACTTGAATACAGGATTATACTTGTCAGTTAAGTAAAGGGAAGAACTGTGGAACATTCAAATATAATTTCAGTTTTAACTTTTGGATGGTTAAAATTTTTCTTTTATCACCTACTTGGGGCTATGAAGTCTCTTGTTGATGCTGACTACCAAGAATTTGAATCAGAGATCATCATTAATAAACCTTGATCAGGAATTGTGTGAACCACTTTGATTATAAAAGTTCATATAAAATAATGTATTCATTGTTTCAATCGAAGTTAATACTTCACTATGAAATATATTTCATTTTTCTCCTCATAAAAATAGTATATAGAAATGGAATGGATTTTCCCTTAGGACCTACATAGGCAGTCTGAAACCCCTCCCAACTTTCCCTCAGCGTGCAATTCCAGTATTTTATGCATGTGCCATGGCATGTATAAGGTTGGAAATCACCGAGTTTGGGGTCTGGGTAAAACACTACACAGCTAGAAAAAAATAATGAAGCTGCCATGAGTGTTGATAACTTGAAGTTGCACGATGAGTACACAGGGATTCATGTATGAATATGGAAACTTCTGTAAGATACCTTATTTAGGGGGAAAAGGCAAAGCAGTGTGTGTCTGCTACCATTTGTGGAAAAAAAGGCGGGGGGTGGTGGTGCGGTGAGGATCAAAATATATTTGTATCTATGTATTAGCCTGTATGTGAAAAGCTGTTTCCAGAGGATCAAAATTCTTTAGAGGGGGCCTGAGCGGCTAAGATAAAAGGACAGGGGCAAGGGACTCATCGTGGGGGTAAGGGTGGGGGGGAAAGACTGGAGACTTTGGTGTTGAACTACGGAGGATGACCCTGAGTCCTAAGAGAGCCCTGGGAAGCTCTGAATACGGTATCCCAAGAGTGGAAGTGTAGAGATCCCTCTGGTGACCAGGACGGAGGAGACACCAGAGAAATTTGGCCCGCGGGAGAGAGGGGTCTGGGGCGCCGCGGAAGGGCAGCTGCAGTAGGCGTGGCTTCAGGTCTCACCCCCCCCACCCCCTCGGCCACCAGAGGGCAGCCAAGCCCGCTCCGGAAAGCGGGCGGGGCGGAGCGTCCGAAGCAGGCCCCCGCCTCCAGCCCCGCCCCCGCCTGGAGCGCCCGCCCCCGAATTCCTCGATCCTTTTCCCAGACCGCTCCGGGACCACCCGCTGCATGGAGTTATCGCTGCTGCGCCTCCCCATGCAGTCCCCTGCCAAGCTCTGTTGCGTTATTTTAGTCTTGACCACAATCGTGTGAGATGGGTACTGCCATTAATCCCATTTAGAGAGGGTAAAGTGGGAGCACAGAGAGGGTAGGTAACTTGCCCAAAGTCAAAAAGCCCAGGAATGGTACCTAGGAAATACACCTGGCCTGCCCACCCTGAGAACCAGAGCCTTAATCAAACCATGGCTTCTTCACTGGTCTCCAGGTTTCCACTGGGCTCCCTTCTAGACCTCCACATAGGGTGTTTCTGTTTTGGGGGCTCTAGCGGGGTATATCACTCCCTTACAACTTCCCTTTGGCTCTCACTGGCCTCAGGATCAAGTTCACTCCCCTCACCCCACCTCTCTGGCACAGTCTTGACCCAGGAGCCTCTTTCTCAACTCCATACACCAGCTATCCTTTCCTTCTGCCTGAAGAACACTCTTACTCATCCTGTGCACTTGCTGCTTCTTGACCTGGACCACTCTTCTGGCTTCCCCCTTTCTTTTAGTTAACTCATACACTCTTCCCGCCCTAACTCACCACTTCTTCTAGGGAGCCTAGACAAGCTCAGGTCCCCCTGTTAAATACTGTTGGGCACTCACTATGAGCCTTTTGGGTTGTACTGGCCTCAGACACATGCTTCACCTTTCTAATTATAATGGTGTCACATCCCCAAAATTCCAATCACCTTTGATTCCTCTTTCTTTCTTCAACTACCTCTAATCCATCAGTAATTCTTGTGGGATTTACCTCAAGTCTGGAGGTGCCCGGGTGGCACAATCGGTTGAGTGGTGACTCTTGGTTTCAACTCAGGTGAAGACTGGAGTCATGAGGTGGAGCCCCGCATCAGGCTCCCCGTTCAGCGTGGAGTCTGCTTGAGATTCTCTCTCCCTCTGCCCGTCCTGCTCATGCTCTCTCTTAAATAAATCTTTTTTCAAAATTTTAAATTTTTATTTATTTATTTGAGAGAGACAGTGAGAGAGTGAGACAGAAAGAGCACGAGTGGGGATAAGGGGCAGAGGGAAGGAGAAAAGCAGACTCTCCTGCTGAGCAGGGAGCCCAATGCAGGGCTCGATCCTAGGACCCTGGGATCATGATCCGAGCTGAAGGTAGACGCTTAATGGACTGAGCCACCCAGGTGCCCCCATAAATACATCTTTAAAAAAAAATGTTACCTCAAGTCTGACTCCTTCCTACCTCCTTCCCACTAGGTCCTTCATCAGTCTTGCCATTCTTTCCTCATGGTCACCCGGCTTCCACCTCTGCCCTCCAATGGCTAGACCCATCCTTGTATTTGTGTGTCTCCCCAAGAATGGGAATTCCATAAAGGAAGAGCTTTGTTCACTGTAGGGTCCCCAGCCCCTAGGAGTGTGCCTGGGCAGAGCAGGGCTCAGTAAACACTTGCCAAGTGGCTGTTCCCCCAGAATGTCAGTTCCTGAGGGCAGGGACTGTGTCCATCCTGCTCACACACACCCCAGTGCTCAGCACACAGCAGGTGCTCAAAAAAACCCCATCAGTGAGCAGGTGGAGAACTTCAGGCCCAGACTGAAGAAGGGATTTGTCCAAGGCCTCTCCTGAGGGCAGCAGAGCCAGCAGTGGTGCCCAGCTCCCCCGAAGAACGTGCTGCCAGCCGCACAGCCCCTCCTTCCCCAGCCCGGGGCACACAAGAGCCCAGGCCCTTTGCTCACTGAGTCAACACAGTTTATTACCGAACTGCACTTTCACCTTCACACAGACTATTTCAAAGAGCTGGAACAAGTGTGGGGTGGGGGCTGGGGGGGGGGACAGGTGCCCCTCAGGAGCCAGGACCCCCAGCTGGCTTCCCCAGACCAGGGCAGGGGAGGGAGCATCAGGCCGTTCAGTCTCCGGGCACCAGCTCTCCACGTGCACACGCACAGCAAGCCAGCAGCTCCTCACACATAAATACAGACACGCTTAACAAAAATAGTATATCATCTTCACAAGGAATAAAAACTAGTCTCGAATATGTACAGCAGAGAGCCCGGGATGGCCAGGGGTAGGCCGGGACCCCCAGGGATGAGACAGGGGGTCATGGGTGGAGTAGAGGAGAGGGAGGCCTGAAGGACACCGGGCCAGGCCACTCTGACCTTGGCAGCCCTGCAGCCCAGGCTGAATGGGGGTGGAGCACACATCTGGCCAGGTAGGGCTGGCCCCTCCTGCCACCCTCACCTTCACCCTGTGCATCAGGGTCTCCCTCCTGCCCTTCCTGCCTGAGGTAGGGAAGACTCTAGGGCTTCCGCAGCTGCTCCCTGTAGCTCCCCTTCACCTCTGGGCCAAGGCCCCCCAAATCCCTAGACTCTATGGGCGGCAGCCCAAGGCAAAGATGCCACAGGCCGATCTTCTTGCAGGAAGTGAGGCAGCTGAGGCCATCAACAGCTCTGGGGCACCTGCCTTGGGCCCAGTTGGTCCCTCAGTCATGGTCATGGGAGCCAAGGGAGGGGAAGGGGAAAGGAACTTGGGTGGTGCTAAACTGCAAGGGTCACCCCAGCTTTGGCATGGGGCGCTTCCTGCAGCTACAACCTCCTCCTTCCCGGGTGGGGCTGGCCTCTAGCCAGAGGCTTTTGGAGGACACGGGGGTTGGGGTCAGGGACTCTGGCCAGGTCAGAGGTGGGGAGGGGGTCCTGGTCCTTTTTTCTTTATTCCAAGCAGCTTGAATCCCTAATTAGTCAGAAGTGGCCCCTAAGTGGCTCTTGGGAAAGTGGGGATGGAAGGAAGGGGTGCCTAGGTCCTCGGAGGGGAAGGGAATGATCAATTCTGAGGCCACAAACATCAAAACGAAGGCAATCTAGTCTCTCCTTCTGGGGAAAAAGGTCAGAAAACTCACCAGCTCCCTGGCAGGAAAGCATTCTTGGGGAGGCTAAGGGGTCGGGGGCTTCCACCAATCAGGCAGGGCCTCCAGCTCCCAGCTACAAACACCCCACACCTGCCAGCTTCCATGGGGCAGATTTTGGGGAAACCTTGTGGGTTCTGAGGCCAGGAGAACTGACGTGTAGGGAAGGCAGCTCTCACAGAAGCATGGTAGATTCTAGAAAACTAATTGCAGGGGACCAGGTCTAGGCCCAACCCTGTTATGGGCAGGTGGCCATAGGTGGCATGTAGTGGTTCTCCTGGTGGCAATGGTGGCTGGACAAAGGGATGTGGTGGGGGCAGGACAAGGGTGGGAGGGTAAGTGGGTGGTCAGTGTCTGGTCATTTCCGACTGAAGAGTGAGCCCAGCAGAACCACGCCAGCCACAGTCATGCCTGTCAGGAACCAGCGGTTGAAGCGCTCCTGGCCTTTCCGGCTTTCGGCTGCTGCATTGTTCCCATAGAGTTCCACGAAAGTGTCCTGCAGTGGAGAGAGGAGAAAGGAGGGTGCTGTTTGAGTCCTCTGTCAGTAATGTGGGTGGGTGGGAGAAGGGGCCCAGCCACCTGCATGCAGGTGTTTTTTATTTTTTTAATTTTTTTATAAAGGTAAGTTTCAGACTTTTTTTTTTTTTTTAATTTTTAAGGTTATTTATTTATTTATTTGACAGACAGAGATCACAAGTAGGCAGAGAGGCAGGCAGAGAGAGAGGAAGGGAAGCAAGCTCCCCGCTGAGCAGAGAGCCCGATGCGGGCCTCAATCCCAGGACCCTGGGATCATGACCTGATCATGACCTGAGCGGAAGGCAGAGGCTTTAACCCACTGAGCCACCCAGGTGCCCTGAAGATTTTTATTTTTATTTATTTATTTAAAGACTGGTTTTAGGTGATTCACAGACCTATACCCTTGTGGCAAATAATACATTTTATGTTAATAAAAATGAAAAAAAAAAGATTGATTTTATTTATTTATTTGAGAGAGAGAGAGAGAGACAGTGAGAGAGGGAACACAAGCAGGGGGAGTGGGAGAGGGAGAAGCAGGTTTCTCTGCCCAGCAGGGACCTGAGTTGAAGGCAGAGGCTTAACCAATAGAGCCACCCAAGTGTTCCTGCAGTGGTGATCTGAAAAACTAAAGCCATCCATGCCCACTCTGGGCCAGATAAAGAGTTCAAGGCCGCCCTCGTTCCGTGACCCTGCTGGGCACAGTCAACGTGCATTATTGCTGAGGTAACGGTGCAAAACTGGGAAGGGCTTTGTCCAAGGTGAGCAGGCTAAAAAGTGCTGCTACTGGAGAACCTCCAGTGGGAAAAAGGCTGGGGCAGGGAAGCGACAGGAGGTTAAGGTTAGCGAGAGCTGACCTGTGTGTGGTCTGGAAGCCGAGGAGCACGGAGTTGAGTCTGTGCACAGTGTAGAACCATTAGGCCTTAGCCTTCCCATGATGGGACTGAGGCAGGGAGGGAGAGGGGACAGGGCTAAATTCCCAGCGATTCAAGGGCAGGCCAGGTCTGGACACTACTGGCCTGCGGCTCCTTCTCCCCCAGGAGAATGGAGAGCCGGTTGATGGGTACGGTTGATGGGTACGCAGAGAGGGCAGAGTAGAGGGACAGCTATTCTGATGCAGGACTGGGATGGGATGGGGTTTGTGAGGCCAAGTCCCTGCCCACCCCCTACCCCCTCCACCCAGGTGTGACTTGGGGCCCAGAAGGAGGTGAGCAACAGTTCTCAGCCCTGAGGACAGTCAGGAGCAAAGCACATGATATGGGGAAGGTGGGGCTGCGGGTTAAATTAACCAGCCTAGGGAGGAGCCAGCCTGTGGGGCAGGGAGAGGAGGGCTGCAGCACCCTTTAATGGGTAAGCTTCACACCCCATTTGTCCTTTAGTTCTCCCAACAATGCTGCAGTGCAGGCCGTCTCTCCCCATTTACAGACCAGGAACCCCTGGGCCTGGGGAGCGTGTGTGTCTAGAGTGTGAATGGATCACAGATGAATGAACAAAGAGCCCATGGGCCCTCATTTCCACCTGGTCCCAACTGGCTGAGGGGTGGCTGTTCCCTCAGACAACACCTGCCATCTCCAGTTGGTTCCAAGTTCCACCAGGCCAGTCTGCTCACTGTGAGACCTGCCTGGCCCTGCTTTTGGTCTTATTAACCCACTCAGTTCACGCTCCACATGGAGGATTTTTAAAGTCCATAGATCAGACCATGGCACGCCTGGGCTTAAAAGTCCTCCAACGGCTTTGCCTTGCACTTAGAAAGCCAGTGTCATTTCTGCTCACATCCCTGGTACCCAGCAGAATGCCATGCGCACTGAACGGCCACGATGACTCAAACACTCCTCAATATTTATTAAGCCATTAGGCAGGCAGCAGTAAGCTAGAGCCCTTACCAGAATGTTTACCAGGTATTGTGGAAAGAAACACCAGAAAAAGCCCCTCCATTCCGACCACATCTCTCCTATCCCACGCTCTCAGCCTTCTCCAGGCTTCCCATCACACGTTGAATAAAGTCCCCACTCCTGACCATGGCCAGTGAGGTCGAGAGGGACCTGACCTCTCCTTCCCCACTGCACACTCATCACACTGGCCTCCTTGCTTTTCCTCGAACATCTGCTCAGGAGCTCGCTGTTCTCACCCCCTGGTGCACTTGACCCCAGATCACCACCTGCTTCACTCACTCTCCCCCATTTTGCTCCTGAATCTGCTCAAATGTCACCTCCGCAGGGAGGCCTGCTTTGGTCACCTCTTCTAAAATGATACCCATCTTCATCTCTCTCTACCTTGCTTTATTTTTCTTCCCAGTACTTTTTATAACCACATTGGACACTTTGTTTTTGTTTTGTCTCCTGCACTAGGCGTGGCTTGACAAGCACAGAGATCCTGTCTTGTCTCTGTATATTCCGTGCCTGGAACAGTGTCTGGCACATGCTGGTGCTCAACAAACATACGAGTCGAGTGAAGGTACTACAAGTCTCTCAAGTGCCAGGCAGTTACCTATCTCACCTTCACCAGGCAGATCTGAGCCCCATTTTTACACTGGATAGGGAAGACCAGTCCCCCAGCTAATAGGCAGCAGAGCTGGGATCAGAACCCAGGGCCGCTCTGTTCCAAAGGATGTATGTTATAGCAGGACACTTCCCCTATGTGGTGGGGCTGGGATGATCTGTCCTGTCAGCAGGGCTAAAATGGATTCTAGGGGGGCGCCTGGGTAGCTCAGTTGTTAAGCGTCTGCCTTCAGCTCAGGTCACGATCCCAGGATCCTGGAATCGAGCCCTGCATCGGGCTCCCTGTTCAGTGGGGAGCCTGCTTCCCCCTCTCCCTTGGCCCCTGCATGTGTTCCCTCTCTCTGTCAAATAAATAATCTTAAAAAAAAATTAAATGGATTCTAGGAAGAGGGATGTGGGGTGGGGCTGAGAGGGAGCCTTGGGTCTAGGGAGAGAAGGGCAGGGGTGTGGTAGCAGCCAGCCTCCTAACTCTTTGGACTCGTTGCTGCCCAGGCGCCGCTCGTGTGGATATGATTCCCTATCTTTCCCCCTTCATCCTGGCTAGCCTGGGTGCTGGCGGACACCATAAGAAAATTCTTCTAAGAGTTACAATTTTTTCTGGTCCTAAGTAAAGTAGGCCCAAATGGAATAACAAAAAAGATGGATCCATAATGCGGGCGAGTCCTGGACTGTTGGGAGCATGGGAGAAGTGAGGCCAAGGCCAGAAAGACCTGGCTATCCCAAGGGGCCCAATGTCTCACAAGAAACCAGGGACACTGGGGTTGCAGCCAAAGTGGGAGAGGCCTGGCTCCCTCGATGGGAACTTTCCTAAAGTAGAGGGCTGGCAGCCACAGGAAACTTTCCTCTCTGGGGCTGGGTTGGAGTAAACAGGCCCTGTCCCTGCAAGGGCACAAAGCACTCACTGTCCAGGAACAGTCATTCCAGGGTGGAGGGAACATTCTCATTTCAGTGTCATAGAGAACAAGACTCTGACCTGCCCAGCCCCTGACTCGCGCATTCCTGGCCAGGACAAACTTCATCTCCTCTTCAGGAGCTCCTTCTCCTGGGGAAGGGGGTGGGGTGGGGGAGTACGGTTTCCAGAGGCTGTGGATTCTGGGGACTACTTTTGCAGACAGAACATGAGCAAAATGGGGTGTGCTATTCCGGGGCGGGTGCTGGGGAGGCAGTGGTGTGGGTATATTTAGCTCAAGGTTCACACGACACACTTGGAAACAAACACAGCCATTTTCTAAGTGGGCGGTTGCCCTGGATAAATAAACAGCATTACAGGGCAGCCCGGTTCTGGAAAAGCAGAGATAAGCCCCAGTGCTCTTCAATGGTTCCCACTAGTTTCAGCCAGAGCTGGCATGGTGGGCAGGGGGGTGAGATCCTAAGGATGGGTTGCAGGAAAGTCTCTGATGTCACAGAGGCTTTCAGGAGACCCAGGCCTGAGGCTGTGACTGCTGACATGGGATGATCCATGCAGGGGTTTTCAGGGCCACTGGGGACAATGGCTAATGACCTCCATGGCAGGATCATGGACCCCCAGTCAGGCAGACCCCACAAGTTAGCAAGGCCAACCCACCTGTCTATTCTATAGTTTCACACAGCTGGACTGTGGTCGAGCTTGGACTCAGAATTGCTGTCTTCTGACTTGACATCAGGGCCCCTCAGAGTGGGGGAGCCAAGAACCACGGTCCCCACGAAAAACCAAGGGTGGGACCACTCTCAAGGTCCTGCCTCCAACAAACAGTCCTGGCCACATACATGGAACGTGACATACTCCAAAGTGTTCCTCACCCCTGTGTGTCCTCTAACTGGTCACCCTCCCCACATCATCTTCCTCGGTACCAACCCCTCCTCAGCTTATGAGACTCTACAATGAGTGTCTCCTTTGTGCTTGCAGGGTTTTGGACTCTCACTCACACCGTAAATATTTCTGGAGTGCAAACCCTGCTCCGAGCCCAGCACTGAAGACACAGCAGTGAACAAGACGAACAAGATTTGCTTTTACAGAGCTTAACGCTCCAGTCTGCGTGCTCTCCATGGAGGGCGATCTCCTCCAGTGGGGCAAAGCAAAAAATTCCTGGACACTACAGTGGTTTGCTGTGTTCCATGGGGCCACAGCATATAAAGAGATACAGAGTACAGCTGTGGTATTCAAATGTCATGGGAAGGCAATTAGGACAAGAATGTAGAAAAAGATGCCTTGGGGGTGGGGGTGGGGATAAGAAAAACAGGTTGAGAAACACTGTCCTAGTGGGAAGCAGAGAGAATATGGAACAAGACAATTTCAGAGATGATGGGGTTTGAAGACCATAAGTTATGGGGAGGTGACAGAGAACACCTGGGACTGACTGATAGGGTGGAGTGGTCAGAAAAGATCTCTCCGGGGAAGTGAGGTTTGAGCGGAGTGAGAGCTGAAAGTCAAGGTGGCAGTGGCTAAGGGAGGATCAAAAATCTTGGGTAAAAAAGAGCATGTTTCGCAGTAGCAACAAGTGCAAAGGCCCTGAGGTGAGAGTGGGAGGCAGAGTGTCCCTGAACTGAGGCCAACTGGTGTGTCGGTTTCCCCGCCTCGGTCTGGGGGCTCAGTGTAGGCAGGGACCAAGTCTGACCCATGTCTGCAGCCAGGCCCATCCAGATAGGCACAGGCTGACTACAGTTAGATCTCTGCCCAGAGGCCAACTGAAGAATGCAGGCCACAACAATTCCCCTAAGGCAGCCCGCCCCCCCCACCCACACCTGCCAGGGACTGAAGCACAGTGCTTACTTGAGTCTGATCAGTCCTCTGATGCCCACCCTTCTCTCTCACCTCGGTTTCCATGCTGCTTCCTAATGTGACCTTGAGCAGCCCAGTATCCTCACTTGCTAAATAATAATAATATAATAACAAGTGCTATTATGGCAACTGACCTTCATTACACACTTGAATGCTTTAGTTGTGCTGAGCACTAAGCTAAAGCACTTTACCTTGACTAGGCCATATTCCCTGATTCCATGTATAGCCACATTCATTTGAGTGATTTTTTGTCCTATCTCCCCCACTAAACTGTGTCTGGTTTTGCCCCTTGTATCTCTAGAACCTGATGCTGTACCTGGAGCACAGCAGGTGCCATTCTTAATGAATCTATTTTATAACTTTTAAAAAATGATTTTATTTTTAAGTAATCTTACACCCAACATGGAACTCGAACTCACAACCTTGAAGTCAGGAGTCACACGTTCCACCTACTGAGCCAGCCAGGTGCCCCTGTAATTTTTTTTAAGTAAGCTCTATGCCCAACATGGGGCCTGAACTCACAGCCCCAAGATCAAGAGTAGCATGCTCTACTGACTGAGCAGCCAGGTGTCCCCTAAATAAATCTATTTTATTTTTTAAAATTTATTTATTTAAATATTTTATTTATTTACTAGAGAGAGAGAGGAAGAGAGAGCAGAGTGGGGTGAAGGGAAGAGGGAGAAGCAGAGCAGGGAGCCTAATGTAGGACTTGATCTCGGGACTCCAGGATCATGACCTGAGCCGAAGGCAGTCGCTTAACCAACTGAGCCACCCAGGCACCCCTAAAATTTTTTTGGGAAGATTTATTGAGAGAGCATGCTAGTGCACACAAATAGGGTGGTGGGGGGCGGGGCGGTGCAGAGGGAGAGAATTTCAAGCCCAGTCCCTGCTGAGCACAGAGCCTGATGCTGGGCTGCTGAGCTCCATCTCACAACTCTGAGATCCTGACCTGAACTGAAATCAAGAGTCAGACGATCAACCAACTGAGCCACCCAGGCGCCCCTAAATGAATCTGTTTTAGATGATCATTTAAATGAAGGACTATTTTCATTTAATCCTCATAACATTTATCAATGGCCTTGTTCTACAGATGTGAAAATGGACGCTTCTGGGTTCACCCACCCTCCATCTAGGAAATGGTCGGACTGGGATTTGTCTGAGTTCTGACCTCTTGCTCATTCTGATGTCTGATCCTGTCATCTCAGTCCCTGCTGTCCCTACCCACAGAGAACCTAATCTACACAGTGGCTGTGGCAGCAGATGCTTCCTGAGCACCTATCCTGCAAGGAAAGCACTCTTCTTCTCAGCCGTTTCGGAAGATCAGTTCATTGAAGTGTCTCACACTGCTGGGCAGTGGGTACTGCTGTTAACCCATCATACCGCTGATGGACCTGCAGCCCTCAGATCATTTGTGACTTGCCCGAGGTCACACAGTGACAGGGTTGCCTGCACCGGCAGTCTGGCTTCAGTGTCTGCTTTCAACCTCCAAACAGGACTGTGTTCACTTTCAAAAGGACGATGCTTTTCAAGGCCCCATAGTGAGCCAGGTGCGTGCACTTCTCATACTGGAGGACCCCGGCCTACACCCGGGTAAAAACTAAGGCTCAGGAGATACCAAGAGACCTGCTCAAAGAGGGTATGTAGGGAAGTCAGCTTCAAGGTCCAGTATATGCAGCAGCAAAACCCCATTATTCTGGGCCAGGGCTATAGCCTGAGTTCCTCTAGGAGGGGGAAGGTTGCCCGAGGCCACTAGCTGAATGAATGAGCTCTGGCCCCCAGCCAGCTGAGAGGAACTGGGTGCCACAGGAAAAGGATGTGACGAAGACCAGGAGGGAAAGTGAAACCCTTCCGTCCTGGCTTCAAGGGGGGAACAAGTGCTTGTGCCAGACGGGCCCTTCCTTCCTCTAGGGTGACTCTGGATGGCCCAGGCCCACCACTTCCTTCCTGCTTGGTTATTTTGGGAAAGAGGTAGGTGGAGAAGAGGAAGGGGCTCCTTGCAGCCCGGGGAAAGTGCCAGCACTGTACATCAGCTCTGTACCTTGCCTTGGCCTTGTCATGGCCCACAGGCAGGCCATGAGTCACTTTCTGCTGCTAGCCTCAGTTTCCCTGAAGGAGAGGCTGATATACGCCTGCTGAATAGATAAATGAGGCCTTGTTACGAGATCCCTGGGAGATGGCAGGAAGGGGGGATGGGGCAAGTGGAGAGGCCTTATCACTCTCTTGGCAGGGAGGTGCAGGCGGAGACTCGGAAGAAGTGAGGTTTGTGGTTGGAATCCACTTCCCTTGGCTTTCCCGGGGGGAGCTGTTGGCCTCAGCAATGTGAAAGGAACACAGCCCTCTCTCCTCCACCGGGGGTGGGGTTGGATTTGGATGTGGGCAATTTAGAGAGGCAGACCAGTTACGGCAGAGGCAGAGATGGGTGACCACACTGTGCGAGGGCAACGCCAGTCCATCTAGCCCAGCTGTGGGCACCACAGCAAGCCTCTTGACTTTGGAGCCTCAGTTTCTCCTACTCTGACCCCCCAAGGCAGTGGTGGTAAGATCAGGAGATGAAAGCACTTAGTAAAGCAGGGTGACCTCTGCATTACTGGCTGAAGTGGGTGTCATGGTGGAGGGGGGCTCAAGCCATTTGGGCTTTAGGGAATATTTGAAGACATCCTCACAGCAAACTTTAAGTTAATCTTTTTCCAACTCTGCCCCTGTCAGCTGCTAGCTTCTCTTCCCCCACCTCCTCCCTCACCATTAGTTCTCAGAAGCTAAGCCTGACAGATGTGCTTATTTCTCAGAAAAGGAAGTGGTTGTGCCGGGAGGAGATAACACCTCCGCTGGGGAATTGAGAAAGCTATCAGGCCCAGCAGTACGTGTGGGCTCTCCACCTCCTCAGCTCAGAGCCAGGGTGCCAGTCTTACGGGCAGAGAGAGACAATTCAGAAAAGCATTTACTGGGGGCACAGATGCTCATGTAGGGGTTCACAACCTCTTTCCCTGGGAGTGATGACTGATATTTACTGAGCACTTACCATGTACCAGGCATGGTGCTAAGAGCTTAGTTCTGGATACGAATTTACTTAATCCCTGGGACAACCCACGAAGTGTTATTGTTATTTTCCATGTTTCAGATGAGGAAACATGGGCAGAGAGGTCAAGGGACCCTCCCAAGATCATTATAGTTCATAAATGGCAGAGCTGGGATTTGTATGAGGCAGTCTGGCTCCTGAGCACAGCACTTAATGGCTCCTGGGAGGGAGCTACATGCTCATATGCATGCATTCTCTGGGATTCCGAGGCCTCCCGCATCTCAACTCTCTCATCTCACCCCTGATGATGCTGTATTTTCTCATGAGTAGATGGCCACAGCCTTTCGTTCTTCTCCCAGTGTCCTGGGTGAGGACCAAGGCTCACACTTCAGAAGAGTCAAAGACTCAAAGTGATCTTATAACATAATCATCCAACTTCCCACGTGATGCACAAGCTCATTCCTAACATCCTCATTTCCTAGACAGGGTTTGGAAAGGTGGAGTGCCAAGGTCATGTAGTAGTTCTATTTCACTCCAGATGGTCCATACTCGTGGGAGTTCACAGTCATCTCTAGGGCATCTCTGCTTGCACACTTGCAAAGCACTTCACTCTTGGACAGCTCTCTGAGAAAACATTTGCCTCTTTCACTCTACCTCCCCCCACTGGCCGGCATCAAGTTTGGTCCATTTCTTTGCCACTTTCCTCCAACTCTGTCCCAAGGGCTGCTCAAGAAGTCAGAGGAAGCTTTGCCAGCCTTCCTCTGCGCCTGGACCAGGTTGTGCTCCTCTCCCAGAACTCCCTCACTGGTAAAGTGGCAGGGCTACCTGGATGAAGCCAAGGCTGGTGACAAATTCTATTTCTCTACTGAGTTGGGCTGCCAAAGCAAAGAGTAGGCAGGTACCCAGTAAGTCTTGCAACGAGACTTACGACGTGTTGGCTTTGGACATCATCTATAAAATGGAGATTAAAGATGTGCTTATTTCACAAGAACACCATGAGGATTCAACAGTAATACACGATAGGTTCTTACAACTCTGCAGGGCACAGAGCAGACTCTGAATAAATGTTGGCTATTATTACTGTTCTTATTATTAGACCAGGGCTCAACTTGCATCTTTTTTTTTTTTTTTAAATATTTTATTTATTTATTTGACAGAGATCACAAGTAGGCAGAGAGGCAAGCAGAGAGAGAGGAGGAAGCAGGCTCCCTGTGGAGCAGAGAGCCCGATGTGGGGCTTGATCCCAGGACCCTGGGATCATGACCTGAGCTGAAGGCAGAGGCTTTAACCCACTGAGCCACCCAGGCGCCCTCAACTTGCATCTTAAGAGCTTTCTCCAGGGTCTGTAAGACCCTGCAGGATTTCCTCAGCTTTGTCTAGGGCCAGACTGCTTCATTCCTCATATACCATGTTCTCTTCAGCCTCAGGACCTTAGCCCATGCTGATCTATCTGCCGAGGTCTCTCCTATTTATCTCTTAAGTCTTCACCTCCAGGTCATTCTTCAAGGAGGACTCCTGCTTTCCTCCTCCTGGGTTCCTTGAGCTCTCTTGCCAGTTTGTTGAGCTGTTCATTTTTTAAATGTTTTTCTTTACATTCTGGTAAACATACAGTGTAATATTAGTTTCAGGTGTACAACATAGGGCTTCAGCACTTCCATACATCACCCTGTGCTCCTCATGACAAGTGTACTCCTTAACAAGTCACCTGTTCCACCCCCACCCAACCTTCAGTTCCCTATATGTTTCTTGGTTTGCCTCGCTCTCTTTCCTCTATGATCATTTGTTTCTTAAATTCCATACATGAGTGAAATCATATGTTATTTTTCTCTGACTTATTTTGCTTTGAGCTGTTCACTTTTGACCATGAGCTCTGTCTCTCAGGCCTAGCCCAGTGCTGGGCCCAGAGAAGGTGCTGATGAGTATAACTGACTGGTGGACAGTGAGGAGGGTAGTGAAGAAAGGCCAGTTCCCCCTCTCTTCATCCCCATCCTCACTGCCTGGCAAAACTAGGGGGCAGCCCTGAGATACCAGGTGATTGGGCAGGGTGACCAGGACTCCCCAGATACCAAGTTCTTCCAGGCTCAGGGAGGGGGACAGGAAGTTTATGGAAAGGTTCTGGAAAAGGCATCTTCTGCATTGTGTTGAGGCAACAGGCAGAAGGCACTGGGGTCAGCAACCTACAAAGAATAGGGACTTGGTCTCTAGGACCAACCCTCTTCCTAAACTCTGTTTCCTTCTGGGGTCTATGCCTCCAAGAACTCCACGATCCAAAGGAGCCATTTGCTTCTCATTTCCACCCAAAGCTATCCCCACCACCTCATCTGGTGCTGTGATCGATGCTGCACGCTGTTAAGAAGGGAACACTAGGCAGAGAGTCAGCAGATGTGGGTTTTGTGCCCCAGCACTATCACTGGCTTGCTTATGTTGAGTCTGTTCTCCTGTCTGGGATACGAGGAAAGTCTGGGACTTCC
Organism: Martes martes; assembly: GCF_963455335.1. Taxonomy (NCBI): domain Eukaryota; kingdom Metazoa; phylum Chordata; class Mammalia; order Carnivora; family Mustelidae; genus Martes; species Martes martes. The sequence goes on along the minus strand of NC_137896.1, from coordinate 25,798,557 downwards.
CCAGCTGTAAAATGAAGGGGATCACCCCAAGCACTCCTACTAGCGCTGCAGCACGAAGAGGATGTAAGTGGCTCAAACACGGATGGCTGAGTGACTATCTGAGTTCTGTCTCTGAACGGTATTCAGAAGACCCAGTAGTTAGCATGGAAGGTAAGAGGCAACATTCTGGAGTGAAGGACATGTTGCCATAAAAAGAGTCTGATCCTTCTCCACCTCGAGGCCTGCTGAGTCTTGCCCCCAAAGCTGTAGGATTGTAAGGGAAAGGGCAATGGGTACATCTATGACCCAGGGCAAGCTCCTCAGAGAGGCCAGATCCTGCCGGACTCTGCCCCTGCGGCCTCAACCTCTTCACCCCAGCACCACCTCCAACTAGTCCAAACAAGTCCCGGGTATTTTCAGCCACCTTTATCTGATCGGAAATGTTTGGAATTCCACAGCAGAAGGCAACAGCTCTGGAGGATTTGAGGAAGGGAGCAAATCCCTGTAACACCCTTCCCTCCCCTCCATACATATGAATGCCCACACACACACACACACACACACACACACACACACCCAGTAACCAAGAACTCAGAACTGAAGGTCCCTGCTGGGTTGCATTTCCTCCATTCTGGTTCCTTCTAGTCTTCTCAGGTCATCCCCACCCAAGTCCATCAGTTGCCTCAAGGTACAGAATAGCAAGATGCCCGAGATGGTGCCAGAGCGAGCCAGACTATCTGCAGCAAGGCGATGCAGGGGTGGGGGCCAGCAGGAGGTCTGCTGTTCAATCAACATCCAGAGCACCTCTAAACTACAAAAGATCACCACCAGGAGGCCCCAAAGCAACTTGCTGTCCCACCTGATGTGACACATGGATCACTCAAGAATTCATGGGTCATGATCCTGTGGTTCTACCTAGCTCAACTCCTTCCCTAAACAGATGGGAAACTGAGACCCACAGGAGGGAAAGGGACTCCTCTGCAAGGCCTCCTGCGTCCTGGAGGATGGGCTTTGGCCTAGGCTCTATGACTGCCTACTTGACGGACCAGGGCAAGACCCTTTACCTCCCCAGGCCAGGGTTCCTGGCTGTAAAGTGATAGCACTGTGGGGCACGTGGGTGGCTCAGTCCGTTGAGCTTTGGACTCTTGATTTTGGCTCTGGTCGTGATCTCAGGGTCAGGAGATGGAGCCTGTATCAGGCTCTGTGCTCAGCAGGGAGTCTGCTTGAGACTCTCTCTCTCCCTCCGCCACACTCCCACCCCACCCGCAGCTGCCACCTGCACATTCTTTCTCTCACATAAGTAAGTAAATAAATAAATAAATTCTTAAAAAAAAATAAAGCGAGAGCACTGTGCTTATGTCACAGGCTTGGCAGCAAGAAGTAAATGGTTCACAGGACTCAATAAAGGTTGAGTGGCCTCATTTGTGGTTCCAATTTTTACATCTCAATTTTTACAGCTACAAACAAACACATAACACAGCTAATATCTACCAAGCTCCTGCCTGAATTCTCAAAACCTTACAAGTAACCGTTGTCCCCATTTTACTAACTAGGAAGCTAAGACTCAGAAAGGTGATGAGATTTTGCCTAAGATGACCAGCTACTGAGTGAAGGGGTCTGACCCCAGAACACGTTAAATTTGCCAGTGCAATAGGACAGATGCAGAGCAATGTTACTAAAGCTCTTCCTTCCTTCCCCCTTTCATCCTTGCACCTGCCCACTATTGCATGAGGATCTGCTATTCTGGGGCCCTGGAAGTCAGAGATAATTCTGAGGACAGGGAAGAGAAGAGGCATGCTCCCTGGGTCCCTGGGTGCTTTGTGGGTGGGAAAGGGAGAGGTGTGCTATGGGTGCTCAGAGCTGCCCCCAACCCAGCCTCTGCAGGGCCAGTCTCTCCCTTTATCTGCCATTATCTTGGAAATGAAAGTGATGCCAAGCAGCTCTGGTGGAGCTCTTATCTGAGTTTTCTAAGACAGATCATGACCCCTTTGTGGGCTGAGCTGTGAGGTTGCAGGAAGGACCAGACAAGCTGCCCTGCTAGCTCAGGACACTCATTCATTCCACAAATCTCTATTATAAAGTACCCACTAAATGCCAGGCACTATGCTAAGTACTGGGGATAAAGCAGTGACTGAATCAGATGAAATTTCCCACCTACAGAGTTTATAATTTAATGGGAGGAGACAGGCAATAAATATATGTGTCAGATTGTGATACATGCTAAAAAGAAAAATAAAGGAGAGAAAAGGGTTAGACAGAAACATGGAAGAGGGGAGGATTAGAACTCTAGTCAGGGAAAGCTTCTTGAGGAGGTGATATCATATCAGAGCCCTGAATAAAGTAAGTGTAGAGGCTCACAATGATCTGAGGAAAGCAGTGGGAAGAACAACTGCAAAGGCCCCAAGGCAGGAACACAGGCACTCCAGGAATGCCGGTGTGACTACAATGAAGCGAATGGTAGCAATGTGGTCTGGCAGTAGCCAAGGGACTATGCAGGGCCCTGAATGCCATTTAAGAACTTAGTTTTGTCCTTTGAATGACATGGGAACACAACAGGCAACATGCTCTAATGTTGGTTTTTGTTTTTGTTTTTTTCAAGATATTATTTATTTTTTTGTCAGAGAGAGAGAGAGTGAGCATGAGCAGGGGGAGCAGCAGGCAGAGGCAGAAGCAGACTCCCTGCCAAGCAAGGTGCCGGATGTGGGACTACAACTCTGGGATCATGGCCTGAACTGAAGGCAGATGCTTAACCGACTGAGCCACCAAGGCGTCCCACTTTGGTTTTAACAGGTTTCCTCTGGCTGCTGGGTGGAGACCTCCAGGGTCAAGGGTGGAAGCAAGAAGACTGTGAGAAGGTGATATAGTCATCCAAGAGAAATATGATAGCAATTTAGCCAGGATGGTGCCAGGGAAGCTGATGAGCAGTCAGATTCAGTATTTATTTTTAAATGTAGAGGGGTGCCTCGGTGCCTCAGCTGGTTAAGCACCTGCCTTTGGCTCAGGTCATGATCTCAGGGCTCTAGAATTGAGCCCCGCATCAGGCTCCCTGCTCGGCAGGGAGTCTGCTTCTCCCTCTCCCTCTTCCTACTTCATGCTCTCTCCCTCTCCCCTGCTCATGCTCTCAAATAAATAAATAAATGAATAAATAAAATTAAAAAAAAAAAAGAGCTGAGGTTGGTAGAGCATATGGTTCTTGATCTCAAGGTCATGAGTTCAAGCCCCACTTGGGCATATAGCTTACTTTAAAAAAAAGAAAGAAAAAAAAAAGAAAGAAGTAGAGCTGAAGGGATCTGCTGATGGACTGGTTGTGGGCTAGGAGAATTGCTAGTCTCTCTGGCCTTGATTCTCACCTACCAAACGCAAAGGCGAAAGGCCTCTAAGGATTTTCTTTTTTTTCCAGATTGATAACTATGGGAACTCTTTGGGATGAAGAGAGACAAAAATCATTTCTCCCATGGAAGCAAAGCCATTTGCTCTCCAGGCCCTAAAGGGTGGATGGCAAGGAGAGGAGGAAGGCAGGGCCTGCCAGGCCTGGGTGGGGATGGAGGTAAAGCTAGTTTGCTTTACGTTAAGAGAACAGGGGCATCAGAGCTGTACCACGTCCAGGGCCCAAGAGGCAGAAGGTGCCCAGTGGGTGAGGGAGTGAATGAGGCAGTGCCTACAGGCCAGGATGTGTGCAAGAACTTCCCAAGTCGTTCCAAGGGGTAAGCCTGACCCAAGGGATTCATCTCCTGTCATTCCTTCTGCATTGATCACATTCTAGGCTGAGGCTCCAGTTCCCATTCTTCATGAATGGATGACTGTGCAGTCTGCAATCACCAAAGCAGCCTTTTAGGGCTGAAAGGAAAAGCCAACACATCTGGTCCACTCTCTCCACAATTTCAGCCATCACGGTTTTGGCCTTATCCATATATCACTGTTCTTATTAACATTTTCCTACCAATTGATTCAATTAAAAATATGTAAATAAATGTACTGAAAATTCTCAACCCCCTGTCTCCACTCCCAAAAGAACCCTTTCTGTAATCTTTTCCCTTTTATTTATTATTTGTTAAATTTTTATTTTAAATTTCTACACCCAATGTGGGGCTCAAACTCACAACCCTGAGATCAAGGCTGCATGCTGCACTGACTGAGCCAGCCGGGTGGTCAAATGGTGGTAGTTTCACCCTTTCAGGTGCTGAAGCCTGGAACACCTTGGAGCCATCGCTAAATCCTTCCCGGTTCTGGTCTGTTAGCAAATTCCTTTGAATTAATACTTTGAATTTATCCAGAATCTCACCACTTCTCACCACCTCCACCACAGACATTTGGTTCAAGCTAATGCCATCTTCTGCCCACATTGTTACAACAACCTCCTTCCTGGCCTCCCAGCTTCTCACCTCCCCCTATGGTCCTTCACCAGAGCAGCCACATTCTGTCTAATCAAAATACTCCACTGCCTTCCCATTTCACCCCGAGGAGGAGGCAGTGTCCCACCCTGGCTCACATAAACCTTCACCTTCTACCACTTTCTCCTCTGTTCACTCTGTTCTAGCCAAACTCACCTCCTCTGCTCTTCCTCAAACTTGCCAACCTCATCCTTCTCAGCTTGGGGCCTCTGTAGTTGTTCCCTCTGTCTGGAATATTCTTACCACAGATTGATAACATGGTTTATTCCCTCAGATCAAGTAGATCTCTGCACACGTGCCTCCTCCTCAGGAAAGCCCCTCCCAATCACTCTTTATTTAAAACAAGAAACAAAAGGGATGGGGCGCCTGGGTGGCTCAGTGGATTAAAGCCGCTGTCTTGGGCTCAGGTCATGATCCCAGCGTCCTGGGATCGAGCCCCGCATCGGGCTCTCTGCTCAGCAGGGAGCCTGCTTCCCCTCCTCTCTCTCTCTGCCTGCCTCTATGCCTACTTGTGATCTGTCTGTCAAATAAATAAATAAAATCTTAAAAAAAAAAAAAAAGAAAGAAACAGAAGGGATGCCTGGGTGGCTTTAGTCAGTTGAGCATCTTCCCTCTGCTCAAGTCATGATCCCGGGGTTCTGGGATCAAGTCCTGCATCAGGCTCCTTGCTTGGAGGAGAGCCTGCTTCTCCCTCTGCCTGCTGCTCCCTGTGCTTGTGTTCTCTCTGACAAATAAATAAAATCTCTAAAAATAAATTAAAAAAAAAGAAAAGAAACACACACACCCCTCCTCGCAAATGGTGCCTCGCCACTGTCCATTCCCCATGATCACTCTATCTTTTCAGAATATAAACTTCAGGAAGGCAGATATTCACAGTAGCTAGAATCGTGCATGGCATGGAGTAAGATACTTAGTAAATATTTGCTAAATGAATAAACGAAATGAAAAGGCAACATATGTTATTGCCACTGTAACTAGAACACCAGTATCATTTGCCACATATGGAAATCAACATAAAATAAAAACAGTGACTATTAGAAAAATGTCTATTTGCAATGATCATATGATCTCCCTGATATGAGGAATCTGAGAGGCAACGTCGGGGATTTGGGGGTAGGGAAGGAAAAAATGAAACAAGATGGGATCAGGAGGGAGACAAACTATAAGAGACTCTTAATCTCACAAAACAAACTGAGGGTTGCTGGGGGGAGGGGGTAGGGAGAGGGTGGTTGGGTTATGGACATTGGGGAGGGTTATGTGCTACAGTGAGTGCTGTGAAGTGTGTAAGCCTGACGATTCACAGACCTATACTCCTGGGGCAAATAATATATTATATGTGAATTAAAAAATAAATTTAAAAAAAAAGAAAAAGAAAAATGTCTATTTGCGTATCACCTGTAAGTTACCTTGAAGGTCAATGGTACATGTACTGATCTCGGTCCCACACTTTTACAAAAGAGACACATGAGATCCAGGGCAGGAAAAAGCTCAGGACAGAAGCAGCCAGCCAGTTGGAGGTCAGTCCAGAGCAGCCATGCAAGTAACCCCTCAGTGCCTTGAAACCACAGCCCCCTCCCCGCAAAGCGTACACAAAGTGACTAAGTTCTTGGGAAGGGTACAGTAGGTTGAACCAAGAGAGCCTGAGAGAGGGGACAGGAAAGCTCTTCTCCAGGCCAAGCATAGAAGTGGAGGTTCTGCTGGAGAGAACAAAGGCCAAAGAGGAGTCTGCCAGGCTGGAGGAGTCTCATGGGGCTGCACTGTGGGGGACGGGCACGCACAAACCTGTAGGTGAGGTCCATGGAGACCAGACAGCTGAGAGCAGAAATGAAAACAGGCTGGGTCCCAAAGGGTAGCAGCTTCAATCCCGTAAACACCACACAGGCATGGGGGTTCAGGTGCAGGACTGAGGCCCAGCTGAGCTCAGGGGGTTGGATGGGACCTTCCTGCCCTCCTCTGTCAGTGATGATGACTCTAAGCTGAGTGGAGCAGAGACACTGCTAATCGTGCCACTAGTCACAGCTGACAGCAGACGTTTAGGGGGAAGAGACAGAGAGCTACCCTCCTAGTCCTCACATTCCAGATGGTCTTCTCCAGCACCCACTGAAGTCCAGCCAGCTCCACCCACATGGGCCCTTGAGGATTCAATCCCTGTTTGGAGGGGAAGATCCTTTTCCTATTCTCATGGGGCTTAGCAAACATGGCTGCAGGTGCAGGGCGTAAAGCTACTGCTGTTGTAACTGCCAGGCCAGCAATGCCTGACCTACATCTCCATGGTTGGTTGCATGCAAAGAAAAATACCAGGGATTTCCGTTGGTGTTCACCAGATGCAGCTGCCAAGGGAAGGTGGGCCTCCTGAAGGCCTGCTGTAAGCAGGGCAGGACAAACAGTGAGCGGGCTGGGAGAGATGAGGTGGCTGGCTTCTAAATTATTTTCTGGCTCTGAGGGCCTCTAGATTTCAGAGACTATCAAATGTTTATCTTTTTTCTACCAAGGTCTTCCACTGAAGCTTCTTCCCCCTCCTCTTCTAGTACATTGCCCTAAGATTTGAGGGGGAAAAAGAGAGAGAGGGAGGAGAGAGAGAATACGAGATTCTATTTGGGAAAAAAACTCCCCAAACTAAACAGTTGTTCCAATTGTAAATTATTGGCACTAGAGTGAGGCTTTTTAGATCTGCACGGAAAATAAGCAATTGGGAAGTTTTGCATGGCAGCATAAAAAGGCCCTGGGTATTTGGAGTCAGGACACATGATTCTTACTCTCGCTCTGCGGTGGTTCCATTTGGCTGCAGACATGTCAACTGAGGACCCTTGGCCTCACTTTCCTCATCTGCCAAGTACAGACAAAGGACCAGATAATCTCTCTGGCTCCAAAGTGCTGTGATCCTATTCCTAGGCCTTCCTTCCGAGCCCTCTCAGGGGCTCAGTGTTGTGTAAGGAAAACGCTCTCTTAGGAGACAAGAGACTCAAGTTATAATCGCAGGGTTGCCTTTTATTAACTGTGTGATCTTGGGCAAGTCACTTCACTTTCTTCCTATGTAAACCAATGACTTGAAAGTGCACTGAAGAAAAGCACCACAGGACCTCTGGTGTTATGATGTCTCCCTTATGTCATTCATCCCTTAGCATATGCTTGCTTCCCAAAGTGCTTGTTCTTTACTTGGAATAGCCCCAGTTTGCAAACCTTAAGATCCCAGAGACACAAAATGGAGGAGGAAGGGGGTTCAAACCCAGGTCTATCTGCAGAGACTGTTCTCCCAATATAGAGATGTGGAGGATGGCATGGATGGTGGAAAGGGCTTGGGATTTAAAGTTAGAAGACCCCAGTTCCCTCGATGGTAAGAAGACTCTGCTTCCTAGCATAGTCGGAGGCTCAATAAGATAACGTGTGGATACAAAGTAGTACTAGACAAACCTTAATGATCCTGTGCTATTACTTTATGACCCAAGCCTGGGTTTCCCCACATCCAAAAGGAGAGCTTTTGAATGCAAGCCATAATATCTTAGGAATATTACAGCTCCACATTTTAGCCTTTTATCCTACATCTTGACCTCCCTTCTTATCCATATGAGGCCCATCCTTCCAAACTCCCTTTACCTGGAGACCCTAGGCCACCTGGCATAGAGCACATAGTGCTCTGCCCTGTGAGGCTGTGGAGGGCTCAGAGTCCTCGTTCTGACATTTATTTGCTGTACAACTCTGGGCTAATCACTCAAACTCTGAGTCTCAGAGTCCATGTTTATAAAATGGGCAGAAGACTTCTCTCTCCTATGAACTCTTCTGATCCTTTTAGTTTTTTCCATTTACTTTGGTATTTGTGGTCTCATCATCTGAATTATTGAGAGCTAGGCCTGTACTTTATACTCCTCTCTCACTGAAGCAGTGAGCACACGACAGGTGTTCAAAGATTTGAACACCTGTCACACAACTGGCAGATGAGTCGTTTCTGAGGTAGTATCAGTGGGGGCCATCACCAACCCTGAAGCGTCACGTGGCAGCCTACTCTTTGGTTACCCTGTGCTAAGCACTGGCGGCAGGGGTGGGCGATATGGGGTAAATGGAAGCTAAAGAGCCGTTTCCTCTAAAGCTTTCAGTGTGAACTGGAGAAGCCAGAGTCACCTTCTGGAGAGGGAACCAAACAATATGGACAATTAGAAGAGGCAGAGAGAGCCAAGGGAAACCCATGGACACCAGAGTGAGTGAGTGAGGGCTTCTGAGCCTAACAGACTGGATTTGGATTCTGTTCTTATTAGCATTTGACCTTGGGACAATCATTTAACTTGCTTTATTCCCACTTTTCTAATCTAGACAATGGGAACAACAGTGTTTCCCTGGCCTTTTACAAAGCATCTTACACATGGTAGGTACTCAACAAATCGCAGCAACTATACAGTCATTAGTATTATTTATCTTAGATGGGTTTTGTCTATGCGCACCTCTAACAGGTGAGCATAGAACCAGTGACTTATGGCTCTGCATAGCAAGTGGAACTCTGGATGAGGAAAGTTCTCTTAACAGAATTCTAATGAGATCTGGACATTCTTTCCATGGAAGGGAGGCAGCTGAGTACATACCATAGGCCTTAAATGGACATATGTGGGTCTCCCCTGGGGACTCCAGAACTTTACAGCTGTGTGTTCTTTTGGACAGTTAGTTCTCTCTGAGCCTGATTCCTCACTTGTGTTAGATTCTGAGACCCTATGCTATTTCTCCTGAGAGGCAGTCAAGGGTGTTCTTTTTTTTTTTTTTTTTTAAAGATTTTATTTATTTATTTGAGAGACGGAGATCACAAGTAGGCAGAGAAGCAGGCAGAGAGAGAGGAGGAAGCAGGCTCCCCACCAAGCAGAGAGCCCGATGCTGGGGCTCGATCCCAGGACCCTGGGATCATGACCTGAGCCAAAGGCAGAGGCTTTAACCCACTGAGCCACCCATGCGCCCCTCAAGGGTGTTCTTTAAGAGCACAGGTGTTAAGAGGATTCAAACCTGCGGTTAAATCCTGCTCTGCCACTTACTAGTTTGGGTCAGTGGCCAGGGCACACTATTTAACCTTTCTGAGCTTTAGTTTTCTCATCTAAAAACCTTCCTTGTTGAGTTCCTTGTGGTATTACCAGATAACGTGCTTGTGCTTGCCTGACATACAGTAACAATTTTATTTGATACATGAAAGTGTTATCTTTTGTATCCAGTACATGGCACTGGAAGGCACTCAATAAATGTGTTGAATCAAACCCAGCCCCAGTGGAAGGGGTGCAGAGAGAAAAGATGCTCCTGTAAAGTGGCACCACTGCCACATGCCCAGGTTAACAATATCTATCAAAATCATGAAGTGCACACATCCTTTGGCCCTGCAATTCCACTTCTAGGAATTTATCCCCCACAAGCACCCTGTACTCACACATGGGCCAAATGACAAACATGACAGGGCTATTCACTGACTATTGCTATTATAACTGCAAGAGACTGCAAAAAAAGGGCCTACCCATGGGACCTGGTTAAATACAGGACAGTACCATGTATGGAATACTATGCAGCCATCAAAAAGAATGAGAAACCTCTTGATGGACTGATACTGAATGATCTCTGAGACACTGTCAAGTGAGAAAAATCAAGGCACCAAACTGTGTGCATTAGTACTTGACTATCTGGGTAAAAAGTGGATGAAACATACAGGTATTTGCTTGTGTCTACCAAGGCTATTTTCCCAGGGAGGGAACTGTAGCTAGGAGGCACGGGTTGGAGACAGACCTTTTGAATTTTGAACCACATGAATATATTACCAATTCTAAGAAAATATATCAAAATTTAAGAGCAAGAGAGAAGGAGTTTGACTCTCCCATGAGAAGCATTTGGGACTCCCCAGAGACTGACTCTCTGGACAGTTATTACACTGTGAGAAGAAAAATGACAACTCTGGTGTTTGCATGCTGTGAAGCCAAAATAACACCGCTACTATGTGATTAATTGCACTAGGGTTACTATCATCTCTGACCCTTTGTCCCAGGATGCTGTTAAGATGGGGGAAGACCAGAATCCATAATGAGGCTCCACTATCTTCTGGGTTAAGGGTGTCCAGGTAGAACAGGGAAAGAAGGCTCTGGTTAAAATAAAAATTATCCTTAATAGCTCTGGGGTGGGGGGAGGAAAGGTGGGAAAGAACTTAATCCTAGAAGGAGTGGGGGTGGCCTGGCTATTGCCTGATGATAATGGCACATCCCATCTTTCCTCCCCTGAGCCCCTCCTGTTTTCCTCAACAATTAATCTCCTGTTTGCCTGCTCAGATCACTCTACTGGGGACTCCTGGAAGTAGACAGAGACCACTGGCTCTGAAATAAATACAAATGGCTAATAAAGTGTAAGTACCCAGGGCACCTGGGTAGCTCGGTTGGTTGAGCATCAGACTCTTGGTTTTGACTCAGGTCTTGATCTCAGGATCATGCAATTGAGCCCCATGTTGGGCTCTGCACTGAGTGGGGAATCTGCCTCAGATTCTCTCTCCCTTTCCCTCTGCTCCTTCCCCGGCTCCCATGCACCATACACGTGTACTCTGCTCTCTCTTTTTCAAAATAAATAAATAAATCTTAAAAGAAAAAAAAGAAAGAAAAGATGCTTTATCTCATAAGTAACTCTGGAAATAGTCCCTGGATATTTTACATTTATTATAAGAATACTTAACATGTACAAAAGTAGAATGATAAAAATGAACCATTATGTACCTATCATTCAGCTTCAATAATGATCAATTCAGTACCAATCTGATTTCATCTGTTCCCACTCTCTCAACCTTGTATTATTTTGCAGCAAATTCCAGATATAGTTCAGTATATATATCTAAAAACAAGGAATATTAAATAGAAAAAAAATAACCACAATACCATTATCATATCTAAAATCTGAAAAAAATCTAAAAAAATCTTAGAAGGGCTTTAAATGTGATCACAACTCTTTCCCAAAGAGGGCACCTTTGTTCAATATGAAATTTTAATGCGGTGTACATAATAAGCTCTAGCTACAACCAAGGTATAAATAATTCAGGTCTGTAGATGTTTAAAACCTACTGAAATAAAGGTATCCCACCAACAAAAACAGTAAGGTGAGAGTCAATTCCAGATTAAGGACTTAAATGTGAAAAGTAAAATCTTAAAAACTTTTTTTTTAAAATATTTTATTTATTTATTTGACAGACAGAGATCACAAGCAGGCAGAGAGGCAGGAGGAAGGAGGCTCCCTGCTGAGCAGAGAGCCCGATGCGGGATTCGATCCCAGGACCCTGGGATCATGACCTGAGCTGAAAGCAGAGGCTTTAACCCACTGAGCCACCCAGGTTCCCAAATCTTAAAAACTTTTTGAAGAAAATATAGGCAAATGTCTTTAGGACCACAGGTTCGGGGAAGATTTCATCAACAAAACACAAAAGGTGTAAATCAGGGAGTGGTGGGTGGCTTGGTTAAGCCTCAGTCTGCCTTGGGCTCAGGTCATGACCCCTAGGTCCTGGAATTGAGCCCTGCATCCAGCTGCTTCTCCCTCTCCCTCCTTCCCCTTCTTGTGCTCCCTACCCCATCAAATAAATAAACAAAATCTTAAAAAAAAAAAAGGTATAAATCATAGAAGAAAACACTAAACTAGAATAAATTAAGAAATTCTAGACATGAAAAGACACATATAGAAAGTGAAAAGACAATCTATAAACTGAGAGCCTATATTTGTAACACATGAAGACAAAGATCAGTATTCAGAATATACAAAGAATTTCTACAAATTCCTAAGAAAAAGCCAATCAAAAGAAACAGCAAAGACCTGAACAAGTATTTTACAAAAGAGGAAACATGAATGGTCAATAGAAGTAAGGAAAGATTCTCCACCCGACTTGTAATCTGAGAAATGCAAATTAAAACCACAAGACACCATCTCACACCTACCAGCTCTATAAAAATTTTAAAGTCTGGCCTTACCAAGTATTATCAAAGATGTAAAGCAATGGAAACTCATATGCGGCTGGTGACGGTGTAAACTCTTACAAACACATAGGAAAGCAATCCAGGCATTACCTTCCATCAAGCAATTCCATTCCTGGGTGTACACCCTACAGCAATGATTCTCATGGGGCACCTGGCTGGCTCAGTCGGTAGAGCATGCAACTCTTGATCACAGGGTTGTTAAGTTTGAGCCCCATATTGGATACAGAGATTATTTAAAAACAAAAACAAAAACACCAGAAAAACCAGCCCTCCAGGTGATTCTGATAGGCAATCTAGTCTCTGAAGCACTGTGCTAGAGAACATGAGCATGTGGAGGAGACATACACAGAATGTTCAAAACCACATTTGGATAGCAAGAACAGGGACACTTGGGCGGCTCAGTCAATTAAGCGTCTGCCTTTGGCTCAGGTCATGATCCCAGGGTCCTGGGATCGAGGCCCGCATCGGGCTCCTGCTCAGCAGGGAGCCTGCTTCTCCATCCGCCTGCTGTTCCCTCTGCTTGTGCTCTCTCTGACAGATAAATAAAATACTAAAAAAAAAAAAAAAAAAAAAAAGATAGCAAAAACAAGGGAACAACCCAAGTAACTACTGACAGTGGAATGGATGCATTAACTAAGACATAATCATACAAGGGGATATGAAAATGAACAAACTACAGCTATACACTTAACACTGATGAATAAAAAAAGGAAATTGCAGATGAATACACAGTGTGATACTTAAATGAAACTGAAAAGCCCACAGAATATTCTTTACATATAGGATAACTATTATTATTTTTAAAAGATTTTATTTTTTATTTATTTGACAGAGAGAGAGAGAGAGCGCACACAAGCAGGTGAACAGCAGGCAGAGGGAGAGGCAGAAGCAGGATCCCTGCCGAGGAAGGAGCCTGATGTGGGGCTCAATCCCAGGACCCTGAGGTCAAGACCTGAGCCAAAGGCAGCTGCTTAACTAACTGAGTCACCCAGGTGCCCCAGGAAAACTACTATTTTTAAAAGGCAAGGGAGGGGCACCTGGGTGGCTCAGAAGGTTGAGCATCTGACTCTTGATTTCGGCCCAGGTCATGATCTCGGGGCTGTGGGATCGAGCCCGGCATGAGGCTCTGTGCTCAGCAGGGAGTTTGTTTGAGATTCTCTCTTCCTAAATGAATAAAGAAAATCTTTTAAAAAAATAAAAAATAAATTAAAAGGCAAGGAAACAATAAACACAAATCTCAGGAGGATGGGTAGGGGATGGCTGTGACTAGACAGGGGCACACAGGAGTTGAAGGTATTCATAAATGTTTGATTTCTTAAACTGGGTGGTAAGTTTACAGGTGATCATTTTTCCCATTCCTGAAACTTTATACATGCATTACATATTCTGTTGTATTTATGATAACTTTCTTAAAAACAGTGTGCTGGGATAGTGCAATACTCGGAGTCAGAACTGCAACCACTAACTCTGGCTACATGTGTGGTATCCAAAGGGTTAAGCCTGTTTCTCTGCCTGTGGGTGGGAGGGCAGGCAGCAGCTGGGGCACAAAGGGAGTCCCCGGCTCCAGCTGGCTCCAGGCTCCAGCTGGCTCCAGCCTGGATCTGCCTGGATCAAGCACCACGCCCAGGAACTGGCACCTGGGGGATGGTGGGGCTCTGGACAGGTGGCACCTGAAGCCCTTGGTGACCTGATACATGGGAGGGACTCAGCTCAGTTAGATAGATGGCAGCTTCCTCCTTTTGGAGCTTCTCCATCTGGTAAGGAAGTGTGCTGGTGACAGCTGGAGCTGGTGAGAGGGGGAAGAGGGTCTGGGACTCATGGTGGGGACGGAAAAGGAACTGGGTGGGCTAGGCTCAGATACCAAGGGAGGCTGCTGGGATTAGCACCTGCTGAGAATGAGATTAAGTTTCTTGGGAAGGGCTCATCTATCTAATGCCCCCTGAAAGCTGTCTCCCTGTGGCTTTTCTCTGCTGGACAGATGGTGTCTGAGCTGCCTCTTGGAGGGTGGGCTCCTTGAGTGGGTGGTGGAGGTGGGGTGGGACCTGCTCCCTGTTTGGTCATGGGATTCCCTTCCTTCTACAGTAACAATAAGAGCTAACTCTTACTGAGGACTTAGTATATGCCAGGCAGTGTCCTAAACCCTTCAGAAAAATCAGCCCCACTTAGTTTTCACAGCACCTAAATGCCAGTGGCCCAGAAAGTAGGTTTACATTTGAGGAAACTGAGGTTTGGAGAAATCAAACACTTGCCATAAGTCAAACAGCAACCAAACTAGGACTTGAATGCAGGCAATCTGACTCCATAGTCCTTTCAGGAAACTACTGGTCATGACATCTTCCCATTCTCATTAAATGGAAGGAAGCTCCTTCCAGTTGCTCAGGCCAAAAATTTGGGGACTCCTGTCTCACACCTCTTATCCAATCATCAGCAAACCCAGTTAGCCCGACGTTTAAATTATATAGAAGCTCTGACCACTGCTCCCCATTTCTGCCACACCTCCACCCTGGTACAAACTAGCACTGTCACCCGCCCAGCTTCTTACTGGTCTCTTGCTCCTGCCCTTGCTCACCCAACCAGTTTTTTTTTTGTTGTTGTTTTTTGTTTTTTGTTTTTTTTAACGTCTCTTGCTTCTGCCCTCACTTGTACAGTGAAAACAGGGGCTTTGGTTAGTTCACACTGTATGCCCAACCTATAGTTCAGTGCCTAATGCATGACAGGCACTCAATAAATATTGGTTAATGAACAAATGAATGAATGACCAATATTTCTCAGGAAATGACTCAGATACAGAGGGGAGGAAGGCCTTCCTGAGTGCCCTCGGCTTTCTCAGCCCTGATGACCTTCAAGAGTCCCAAGGCAGTGGTCAATGTCCTTCTGTATTGTGAAATGTCCTGGGTACACAGCATCATCACTGTGTCATCCACTTGTGCCTGCACAAATGCACACACGCAGGAACATGGGAGCGGGGCGGCTTCTGAGAAGGCATAAGCCTAGGGCACTTATTTCTAGGGAACTGTCCTCCATCTGTCTCTGCACTGTATCCACTTTTATTCTTGCGAATGATGAGTCATTGGAGGGTCTTGGAACTGAAGAATGACAGGATCTAACTTCTGTTTTACAAAGATCACTGGTTGCTATATGGATAAGAGATTAGAGGCGGGCAAGGGTTGAAAGAAACAGAGAGAGCCGATCAAGACGTGAGAGAAGGAATAAGCCAACAGCCAGGCCTTTCCACATCCCACTTTCAGGCTTTACCCAGGCTACTTCCCCTGCCAAATTAAGAAACAACAATAGCACATGCTGGAGAGAGACTCTATTCAGTGGTTTCTATTATTATTATTTTTTTAAATATTTTATTTATTTATTTGACAGACAGATCACAAGCAGGCAGAGAGGCAGGCAGAGAGAGAGGGAAGCAGGCTCCCCGCCGAGCAGAGAGCCCAATGTGGGGCTCGATCCCAGGACCCTGAGATCATGACCTGAGCCGAAGGCAGAGGCTTAACCCACTGAGTCACCCATGCGCCCCAGTGGTTTCTGTTATTAATATAGCACCTTATTAACCCCCTCAGTAGCCCTGTGAAGTGGGTTCTAACAGGACCCACATTTTACAGAGAAAACCGAGGCTATGAGAAGTCAAGTCAGCTGTCAAAGACTACACAGCAGACTATTAGCATCTATCCACAGTGTATCCAGGCTCCAAAGTCCAGTTCCAAGCCCACCTTTTCCAGGAAGCCCTCCCTGACCTTATCCAATGGCCTGGCCTTCTTTTGAGAGCCTATCTATAGGGCTACCATTTATTGAACACTCCCCGGCTGCTGGGTGCACTGCCCAATGCTGTAGTGTGTTATGCAATATTCTAATGACCGAAGGAGCCATCGTCCTGGTGAAATCCGTTTTACCTGTGAAAACAGTGAAGCTGAGAGAAGCAGAGTCACAGAGCAAATAAGCCATCTGTTGTCCTACTCACTTGGCACTGAGCCATCTTTTTATTACTTTCTTCTGATTTTTTAAAAATGTATTTCACTTATTTTTTTTTTTCCTTTACAGTCACTGGGTCACAGGGCAGAGGCTGGTATCCAATACAGCACAGTGTGGTGTATGCTCTGCATGGAAATCTAAGTTTTTTTGTCCCCTTGACCAGACTCTAAATGCTGTAAGGCCAAAGTCCACAAATAACATTTTTGTTTACTCATCCTATAGTGCTAGGCCTGGGCCTCAGACTTAAGCAGAAGAGATCAGAAGGGTCAGGAGTTCTTGCTGAGGTCACAGGGCTAAATGAAGGTGGAAGAGAGGCACTGGGGCTCTCCTGTGAATCCCTCTATCCCTCAAGGACCCTCTGATCCTTTCGCTTGAGCAGCTTTCCAGACAGCTCTGCCCAAGAAGATGAGCCTTCCAGCTCTCTAGAAGTACGGAGCACTGTTCCAGCCAAGCCCCTGCGGACAGGTGGACCACCTGTACTCCAGGTTCATTCTGGGGAGACTTGCAGAGCCAAAAGGAAGGGGCAATGACTTTCAGTTCCTGTTAATGTGTCTAGAAGCGGCAGCTGATTCAGCTAGATGATGTCACCTTCCCAAACCTCCTGACCAGCAGCTGAGATGGTAAAAGCAGGAAACTGGGGGATACTCAGCTGGTTAAGTCCGAACATGCCTCTGGCAAAGGCCAAAAGTAACCCCAGGCTTTGGGGGCATCCTCCTGAAGACAAGCTAAGAGTCCTCTCAGTTGGCAAGGATAGTTAGTATCTTTTAAGACCCTTATTCCAAGATGCTTCCCCAACTCTCCTTTTGCTGAGCAGCTTTCTGTACATCCTGAACTAACAATGTTTCATTTATTCCAAAGGTGGGGCAATGGAAAGAATTCTAGTTTTAGAGCCAGACCAATATGGATGTGAATCCAGGTTCTCCTCTGTACAAGCTGCAGGATCCTGGGCACAGAACTTCACCACTCCAAACTCATTTCCTCGCTGGAAAAAAAATGGGGCCAACAGACCACTTACCACATAGGCTGGGTAGGAGAATAAAATGAGAAAATGCATAGCGTACCTGACATGGGCTACGTGCGCCAGTAAATGGCAGTTATCATCTTCATCTCCGACATTTCCAAGGGAAAACAAAGGCCCAGACTGGCTGCCAGTGTCAGAGCTGAGTATCTGTATTGGCCCAAAGCTTGGACAAGCCAAGTTCAACCCTGCCTTGCTTTTCTGTTTGCAAAATCTTTGCTTCAAATCTTTCCAGGCTGGCTCTTTCTCCTTAATCTACTCTCAGGTCAAATGTCACCTCCTTGGAGAGGCTTTCCTTGATCTCCCTATATAAAGATGTTTCCTTAGATACTCCAATACTCAGTTTCATTTTCTTTACATTGTTTAAGCTTCTGTTTGAAATCATCTTATTTGTTTTTCAGGCTATCTCCCCCACTAATGTAAGAGTTCTGTGACAGCAGTGTCCTTGACTGTCTTATTATTCGTCACAGCACCCCCAGCACTTAGCACAAGGCCTTGGCATGTAAATGGTGCCCAATAAACATTTGCTGAATCACCAAAATGAATGAATGCACATGGGATGGCCAAAGTCTGAACTGACAAATGCCCCACACTTATTCTTCTGCTGTCAGTTCAAGGTCCTGGCTCCCATTTCAGATGCTGGCACTGCTACCTGGGAATCAGTGGACCAACAGGCGGTCAGGATGGGCATCCATGTCGGGCAATGACTCATCTCCTGGAATACCAGGGCTGCCGAGGAGGGCCTCGGAATCTTTCCTTGGCACCCAAGGCTCCCGCAGATCTGGCTCCAGTTGACCTTTCTGGCTTTATCACCCAAGAGGGGCCCTTCCACACATACTCCAAACTGGGCCGCTGCTGCTTCTGGGTCTCCTTTTGAGAGTCCATCCCAGCTAGCGCATCTTAGCTAACATGGACCCCTTGCTGGGTGCACCAGCCCTCCTTTTCCCTGACTATGCTAAGCCCCAGCTCTAATGGTCCCTCCGCTGTGATGTGTTTTTCTTACTTGGCATTTAGCATTTATTGGTGGGCTTCACAGGATCTCTTTTCATGTGCATTATATTGTCTCCTTCTAATTCAGTTCAAAGTGTCCTGAGAGAAGAAATGGGTCTTCCATGGCAATATCTCAGTGAATAAATCTTCTGGGGAAGAGGCTCTTTGAAACAAAGTTGGCTGGGTCCATTGAGGGGTTGGGGCAAGAGCCAGGCTCCCTATTGGACTGGCTCTTTTAGTAAATGAGAAAGAAGAGATCATGCTGCTTCAGTCCAGGAGCCCAGCTGATGAGGTGGTGAGGGAGCCAACAAATCCTGGACTATTATATGCAGTCTGGGACAACCCCAAGGTCATGTGTGTGCTTGGATTTTATTTTATTATTATTTTAAGTAGGCTCCACCTCCAAAGCGGGGCTTGAACTCACAACCCCAAGATCAAGGGCTGCATCTCCACCAACTAAGCCAGCCAGGCACCCTGTGGTTAGATTTTTAAAAAAGGAACAAAAAATATTTTCAAGAATCTGGGCATAATTTAGTTATCAAGCATAACAATAGTAGAAAAACTCTGCTCAGTTCAAAATGACTCATGTATCCATTTTTGTGGACTTATTTTAGTTCTGGATCTTGTTTTCTTACCCACACTTTTCTTTCACCTGACGCCCCTAGCTAAATCCTTCTAGTTACATGAATTTTCCTCAGTTGCCTCCAACTCTCTGTAGAACAGAATGAGGTTCCAATAAAAAATAAGAGTTGGTTTAGTTTTCTTTTAAATGCTACAATGTGGCAGGGGGGCGTCTGGGTGGCTCTGTCATTAAATGTCTGCCTTCTGCTCGGGTCATGCCTGGGATAAAGCCCCATGACAGGCTCCCTTTTCCTCAGGAAGCCTGCTTCTCCCTCTCCTACTCCCCCTGCTTGTGTTCCCTCTCTTGCTGTCTCTCTGCCAAATAAATGAATAATAATAATAAAGAGCAGTAAATAAATAAATAAATGAATGCTGCAATGGTATACAAAAAATGGTGTTCCAAACAACTCATTATACCAATTAAAGATAAGTGACAAAAATAATGCATGTAAATCACTGAATACAGTGCTTGGCACATAGTGACAATTCAAAAAGTGAACTGAAACAACACTCAATTCTTAATGGCTTCATTTCTCTGTGCCTCAGTTTTTTCATATGTAAAATGAAAACAATCTCTCAGGTTTATTCATTTATTCAATCATGCATTCCAAAATCATGCGCTGAATAGTTTACTACCTGCAAGGAGTAATTTTAGGAACTACAAATAAAATGATGAACAAACCAAAGTCCTTATAATCATGAGGCTTGTACTCCAGTAGAAGAGACAGACAAAAATCAAGTAAACACACAAAATGAACATGTCAGATAGAGGTCAGTGCTATGACAAAAAATATAAGCAGGCAAATGACTAGAGAATGATTTAAAAGTAGCTCAGCTATGTTAGACCAAAGGTCAAAGAGAACCTCTCACAGGAGGTGACCTGAGAGCTCAAGGGAAAGAACCAGCAAGGCATACACCAGGGAGAGCATTCTAGGTAGTGGGAACACCAACTACAAAGGCCCTTAGGCAGGGACAAGTGTCACAGGAACCAGAACAGCAGAAGCTCCTGCCAGAGTACAGAGAAGGAGTGGTAGAGTTGGTGGAGGATGGAGAGGCAGCCAGGACCAGATCATGCAGGCCTTAAAGGACTTGGTAAGGACTCAGGGTTTTATTCCAAGTGGGTGGAGAGCTGTAAGCAAGAATGTGATAAGATCTGAACCTGGTTTTTATTTTATTTTTTAATTTTTAATTTTTTTTAAAGATCTTATTTATTTATTTGAGAGAGAGAGAGACAGAGATAGTGAGAGAGTGAACGAGCAGGGAGGAGAGGGAGAAGCCGTCTCCTTGCAGGAGCCCGATGGAGGGTTCGATCCCAGGACGACCTGAGCCAAAGGCAGACGCTTAACTGACTTAGCCACTCAGGTGCCCCATGAACCTGGTTTTTAAAAGATCACTTTGGCTGCAGTGCTGGGGCAGTAGTGATTTTTTAAGGTCCCTTCCCAGCTCCAAACTTCTGATTCTTTCCCTGTCATTCTAGGCTCCCACAAACTGGTTCCAAGAGCAAGAAAGATGTACCCTACTCACTAGAGTGGTTTCTGCCTAGGGCACAAGGAGGGAATCTGTACTGCCTTGTCCTGCAGGAGATGGAGGGAGTGGCCCAGTGAGGGAGGGGTGGGAATCCCAGCTTGGAAAACATCCCCAAGCCACCTGTATTGTTTCTGCCTCCTCTGTGGAAGTTTCTGCCAATGACACAGAGCTCTGGAATGCTCCTCCCCCCCCAACCATACACACACCCAGTCTTCCGTTTACAGAGGCACAGTTGTACTTTGCATTCCTCCCAGGATTTAGCTCAAATCTACCCTACAGGAAATGGTCGATAAAGAGCTACTGATTGATTAATGAAGACAGGGAATATTCTCAGCCATTTCGCAAATATTAATGAGTTCTATGTTGGTCTTTGGGGAGGCAAGGTGATTAAGATGGGTTTCTGGCCTTCAGTGAGGTCAGAATTCAGTAGACAGACCAAAAACCACAGACAGCTACAATATTGGATACAAGAGTAACAGCAGCAACATTTACTGGGTCCTCATGCAGCAGGGGAATGTGGGGGCTTTGGAGCCAGCAGGCCTGGGTTCAAATCACAACGTCACCAATTAGTAGCTGTGCATCTTTCGGCAAATCCCTTAAACTTCCTTATGCCTCCCCTTTCTCCTCTGTAAAATGACAACATTAAGAGTACCTACCTCAATAGTACTGTTTTGAGAATTCAAAGAATTAATATATATGAAACAATTTAAGTGTAATTGCACAAGAAATGTTAACCGTTGTTAAAGTTACTCTAACATCTGTGCTGAGTATCACATGTATGAGGAAACCCTATGAGGCACATATTACTGTCTCCATTTTTCAGAGGCTCAAAGAAGAGGGGGGGAGGTGCCCAAGATCAAACAGCTGGTACATGATGGAGCCCAGATACAAACTCAGCTGTGACTCCATAGCCCATACTTCCAATAACAAAATGATCTCATTTTCTTAAAAAGCTCCCACCATAGTGCTCAACCCACAGCAGGGGCCCCATAAAGGGAGCTATGACTATTATTACATTGCCCTTGGAAATTTTCCAGTAGGAGTGCTGTGGAGCCCAGAGTAAGGGCTTCTTTCAACCTGAAGGGGGTCTGCTGGGTGTTCAAAGATACTAACCTGGGTGTGAACTACAGGCTTTGCTCTGGAGTTCCATGGGTTTCCTCACTGAGGCTTGGGGTACTAATTTGGAATGCCAACTTCCACCACTAAATCAGACCAGAAACTGCCCCAGGTGCCCAGACACCTGTGTGGACAGGCAGGCAGTTTCCTCTGAGTTGACTTCTTGTCTGGCCCTATACATCTCTCAGTTTCATCACTTAGCCACCAGCCTGGGGCCTCATGCCTGCACCTGCTGACTGACCTGGTCCCAGGAGACCCTGAGCCTTAGACTCGGGCTCCCTCCCTTGACCTTGCCCCAAAGGGCCATTTCTGATGACTCCCTGAAGATTTCTTTGATATGGTAACCCCCAGGATTCCTTATGAATGTGGGTGCTATGAGCAAAGGGAAATTTTTCTAGCTGAGTAGCAGACAGAGAGTGGGTAGAACAAGGAAGGGGTGTTGTTCTTGTTTTGAATCAGAGGTGAGCGTGGGGTGAGGCCCGCTGTGCCTCACAGTTTTATGTTGAAGCAGCACTCATCCTAGCTGGGTCAGGTTTCCCACTCAGCAGTCCAGCCTAGGTCGGCAAGGACATCTGAGATTAGGAGTTAATACTCATTTCTACTTCCCATCTGAATCACACTCAGAATTCTGGCCTTGTCTGGTAATTTGACTACTGAAGGCAACCAATGGCTTAATGTCACTGAACACTCAGCCACCAAGTGCTAGGCTGAACAGTAGTTTGTAACAGTGAATGAGACAGTTTTCAGCCTCAATAAGCTCAGAGTACCTTACTTTAGTCCTTCTCCCAACAATTCTGTGAAAAGAATATTATTTCCATTTGACAGATGTTGAGACTTAAAAAACTAAAGTAACTGTCCAAATTCATGAAGCCAGATAAGTGAGAGAACTACGTATCGCTTCCACTCAAAAAATGTTGGTTGAATGAATGAATGAATGAATGACACAGCTATGACTGTGACCTCCTCAGTCAAGGAGCTGCAACAAACCCAAATATTTATAGTTCTCAAAGTGCTTTTTCATCTATCATCTCCCCGAGTCTCACAGCTAGCCCACAAGGGAGGCAAGGCGGGTGTTATCTTTCTACAACAGATGAGGCAACAGGCAGAGCTTGGGCAAGAGGCTTATGGCCACACAGCAAACAAGGAGTGAAGCCATTCTGGAAAAACTCAGAGTCCTCAGAATACCTCGTTTAATCATTCAAGCACGTGGCATGCACCTACTAAGTGTAGCTGTGCTCCCACATATTTTATTTTTATTATTTTTTAAAGATTTTATTTTATTTTTTTTAAAGATTTTATTTTTTTTTTTTTAAGATTTGTGTGTGTGAGAGAGAGACAGACAGACAGACAGACAGAGCAGGGGGAGGAGCAGGGGGTAGGGAGAAAGAATCTCAAGTAGACCCTGCGCTGAACTCACAGCCTGATGCAGGGCTCAATCTCACGACCATGAGATCATGACCAGAGCCGAAACCAAGAGTCGGACACTTAACTGACTGTGCCACCCGGGCACCCCCTAAAGATTTTATTTTTAAGTAATCTCTACATCCAACACGGGGCTCGAATTTACAATCCTGAGATGAAGAGTCACATGCTCTACCAACTAAGCCAGCCAGGCGCCCCAAGTCATGTGTGTTTTAATGTTCACCTCACTAAGTCTTCCACTTAGTTGACAATAATGACTGAGTGCTTTGTATGTTCCAGGTTCTGTGGCAGGTTCTAGGGACACAGCAGTAAATAAAGCAGAGATCATCTCTGCCTTTTTGAAGGCACTTGGCAAAGATCGAAGAAAATATGCCCTATTGCCAAATGCCAGGTCAGCAACACTCACTGTGTACAAAGCATGACTTGGGGCACTTGTGGAGGAGGTGGAGGACAAGGTTATGGGCCACAGGGCTCAGCTTCAGGAATCCTAAAATCTCCAAGCTCTTGGTTCAAAGGGTATCCACATACTCTCTCAGCCTAAAGTTTGCTTTTGGAGAGTAGCTCCAATAGCGATCACAGCAACTTGGTCCCCCATGAAGACACTGATAACAATAGCAGTAATAGTAGCCATCATACTGAGTAACTACTATATGCCAGGCTCCATGTGAAGTGTTACATGTATCCTACCAGTTACTTTCATGCTCCCAAGAATCTTTCAAGAAAAGCACTAAAGGCAGCCTTTTCTGCCTATGGGCCCTGTCCCAGGGCTTTAATAAAACCACCTTTACACACACACACACACAATATTATCTCTTTTTTATAGAAGAGGAAACTAAGGCTAGGGGAGACTACGTAATTTGTCCAAGGATAACAACAGAGCAAGTAGGATTCAGTAATTGGTTTGGCAATTTTGTACCTAACTCTTAACTGATGGAATTTATCCTAGGGAGGCCATGGAGAGGCAGACACCAGGAATACCAGGAACAGCTACTGCCTGGAAGGGCTGGAGGCTCCAGAGCCCCCAAAAGATTCTTCCTCACCCCCTTCCATCAAGTCTGAAGATCATACAGATGAGAAGGTAAAGAGGAAATGGGTAGGTATCCTCAAGCTATTTCTAAGGCAATAGGAGTTCTCTTTCTCTCCCCACTAAACCTCCAGGGAAGAAGTCTATGACCTCTATTTGTCACCCATCAACCCCCCAGAGACAGACAGAGGTAGGCATGGGTAGGGCACTCTTTTCTGCCTGGGACTGGGTAGGTGAGGGGCACATCAGAGAACAAGGGAGAGGCCTGACTGGACAAGAAGCCTGTACATGTGCTATGGTGCATGTCCTTCACATGGAACCCACTTGGGGGAATGCCAGGACACCTTTTGGACCCAGGAAGCCTCAGAGAGAAGAGACCAGTACAGCCCTAAACTGCAAGCTAAGCTAACAATTTCTAAGCACTGTAACTAGGTCATCAGGTTCCTAGAGAAGCCAGCTGTGGCTGGGGGATGGGGAGGGAAATTTTGTAGTCTACCAAGATCCCTACTTCCCTTCAGGCCCCGCCCTCTCTGAAATCTGCACCTGCTTCCAAACTGACCCCTTCCCCCAGCTGGGCCCAGCTGTCAACGGCTCCCAAAGCCCTGCCCCTGCCTTCCCTGGGCCAGAACCACGGGGGCCGCTTGCACGGGAGGTATCTTATTGCCACCTGAGCCCTTCAGAAAGGGAGCTGTAGGACAGGAAAGGAGTGGCCTCTCCTGGTGGTACTTCTTGCTCCATGAGGGCAGCAAGAAAGTTGGGCCCCTTTGGGCCTGCCTAGGGTACCTTCCTGGCATTGTTGCCACAGGTGGCAGGAGACAGGTGATGTTTACCCTGCTGAGACAAGACTTGCCAAAAGGCTTCAATCAAGCCTTTGAATCTGCACCTGGCCCAGAGCCCCAAAATAACAACCAGGGCAGTCTACCTGATCCACAGGTCGCAGGTGCCTCTGGCTTTTATCTCCGTGCAGTTCTGCCTGCTGTGCCCTAGCTGGAAAGGGATTCTCTTTCTCAGAAGTTACAGGAGACCTGGAGGCATCCCTCCAGAGTTGGGCCTCTCCTCACTGGCCCCACCTGTACTGTCAACTATCCCCATCCCTCTGCCCTGAAGCCTCTAACATTAGTCACCGCTCCCTTTTTCCTGACCAGCATTACTGACAACTCAGACCCTTTTCAGCCAGTCTGCCTTCTCACTGCCTCCCAAATGCATCATACACTTTCTACCCACCAGATCTGCCTGGGTGGTTCTTACCTACTGAGGCTGCCCTTATCACACTCTTTCTACCTACCGAAAACCTTCCAATGGTCCACATCTTCCTAATAATACTGATGCCTAACACTGACTGAGTATACGACATCAGGCACTGTGCTAGGTGGGCTACAGGGTCACTCTCTCACTCAATCAATATTTGCTCCTATGTGTCTCCTATGTGCCAAGCACTCTGCTAGATGCTAGGGATGAAGGAAAAAATGAGACAAAACCCCTAAACTCTGGGAGCTTAGATTTTACTAGAGGAGACAGACAGTAAACATGTAAACATGGGTGGCCTCTTGAGAGGTGATACTTATTTATTTATTTTTAAAAATATTTTATTTATTTGACAGACAGAGATCACAAGTAGGCAGGGGTGGTGGTCGTGGGGGGGGGGGAAGCAGGCTCTCTGCTCCGTGGGGAGCCTGATGCAGGGCTGGATCCCAGGACCCTGAGATCATGACCTGAGCTGAAGGCAGAAGCCCAATCCACTGACCCAGTCAGACGCCCCAAGAGGTGATATTTAAATTGAGACCTAAATGGTAAGATGACAGCCCTGATCAATCTAGAGAACGGTGATCCAGGCTGAAGAAACACAGCATGCCTATGAGAAAGAGATTGCTATCATCTTTGTTAAGGGATGACTATTACCTTCCTTTTACAGATGGGGAAACTGAGGACTCAGCGTGAACTGCGCAAAGCTACACTGCTGAGAAAGCTATTATTTAAGCCTTTGGTGATCTTTCCCCTTCCTGACACTTTCCACTATTGGCACAGAAAAGGGTCTGGGCTGGTGATGCAGTTGGCAAGGGAGAAGGTGCATACTGACGATGCAGCCTGAGACAGAGGCCTTGAGACAGAGTCATCAGCTGGAGAGCTGATGGTGGAAGTGGGCTGGTTTGGCAGAGGTCCAGGGCACCTGTGGGATGCAGCCAGCACGTCTGTCTTCTACTTCTGGAAACTATACCACAGACATGGCACAGTTTGCCTGGAATATTTCAGGTCTATTCCTCCTGCTGCAAATGAGTTTGCTTCCTTAGGGACAGAGACATTTTTGTCACCTAACCTGCATCTAATAATAACCCTTCATGTTCATGAGCAGATGCTGGCTGAGCCCTTACCCAACCTCAGGCTGTGTGCCAGGAACTCGGGGTAAAATAAGCCAGTCTGGACCTGTGAAGAAGCAATGACACCGTGGCTTGAGGTTAGGCTTTGGCACCAAATACATCTGAGTGCAAGACCCAGACCTGCCTCTTGTATGGTATGTTAGTGTAGACATGTTAGGGAGCCTCTGGAAGCTCTGGATTCTCTGTCTTGCACAGCTGTGAGGATCAAACAAGATGATTATGTCAAGAGCATAAACACAGCACTTGGCACAGAGCAAACACTCAACACATATTATCTGTTATTACTAGAAAATACTTCTGCATTTCACTTTCTTGCTTACTCTGATGGGTTGCTATTCTCTCATTTAAGGGTGAGAATTTGAAGCTGATATGCCTAGTACTATACCGCAAGCAAGCAAACAAGCTAAACTTCAAATCTGAGTCCAGACTTTTACCCATGGGTGTATGGAAGGCGATCAATACACACCAACTATAATGAACCTTGCCTGGTGTGTCTGGCAACAGAGGGGGTGGATGGGTGACACACATAGCCTGATTCAGATGGCAGAAGAATACCAGTAAGGCCCAAGGTATGTGGCATGGAAACAGACCACTGAGGGACAGGACCCAGATCCACTCACCACAGTACCCACAGTATCCCCAGCACATAGCACATACAAAGCTTTCACCAGTATTTGCTGATTTAACAAATGAAATACAACTCTGAGGACAGCTCCAAGTGATGAACAGCCTTAGGGAAGACAGGCATGGTCAATAACACTGCGTTCAAAGTCAGAACACAGATCCTAAGTCTGACTCTGCCATTTACTGTGGGACAAGCCCACTTGCCTTAGTTTCCTCCCTGAAATGGGACTGAATGTACCCACCTCACCTACCCGAAATGATGAATACAAAGGAGTCTGGTAAATTATAAATTAGCGTCCACACTCACATAAAAGTTACTATCATCATGCTACAGACTACTAAGGCAGTAAAGTGTTGAAGGTGTCATCTAGAATCTGAATCCTAGATTGCCTTGGTATTAATTAGCTTACGAGGCCCTGAGCACATGTCATTTTTCTCTGAGCCTCAGTTTTCTCAACCATAGAATGACGATAATCTTGTAGGGTTTTAAAGGAGGGTAGAGATAAAGAACACAGGCTTTGGAGTAAGACAGTCTTGGTTTCAAATCCTGACCCTGCCTCAGGCTAACTAAGCCCTCCAAATCTCGCGTCCTCTAATGATCAAATTGTTGGGATAGTAACACTGAGATGATGTGGGTAAAAGGCCTGTCATGTAAGTGGCCCTGGATAAACGCTCACCATCACCTAGCTGGTACAGTGAAGGGGAAGGGGCAGAGCACAGTATTTGAAAGTGGGAGCCTGTAAGTAGCTATGCTGCTTACTAACCGTGCTACCTTGCATAAGTTGTTTAACCTCTCTCTACCTCAGTTTCCTCATTTGCAAAATGGGGATAATAATAGTACCAACTTCAAAGCGCTGCTAGGTGAATGAAATAAATAAATACATGTAAAGCACTTTGAACAATGCCTGGCTTAGAGTAAGCACTTGATAAATGTTAGGTACTATTAATAGTAATGTTAACAATAATATTAATCACCAAGTGGAATAAGAGGGAGGGACTGTTTAATCCTGGGATGTGGGCATCCCACGGAGTAATTCCAGGGAAGCGCTTGGACAGCTGTTTGTAGGCAAGTTTTCAGCCTCTGAGAGAAAGGCTCTTGCATGGAAAGGACAGGAGACTGGGGGGTTCCTGAGCTAAAATCCCAGTCCTGCTGACCAGGAGGCCAGCCTCTGGGGAGGCAAGTCAGGCTCCTTGGAAGGGACACTGTGTTCCTGGCTCCGCCTGACTGGGGGAACAAAGGCACGTGTGTGTGGCCAGGGAGGAGGGAGGGGAATGTTTCCCTTTCAAGAGCGGAACAAAGGATCTGAGGCATAGTTGAGTGCGTTCCAATCCCCTCCCAAGCTAGCTCCCATTCCTCAGATGATTGTCCAACAAGGTTTTCAACCTTTCTAGCTTCCTCCAGAAAGGTGAAGGGGGGAGAGGCGGCCCCACTTCACTCTGTCCTCTGTCATCAGTCTCCAAGAGGCAGGATTTACATGTGCCAAACCTCCAAGATCTCCCTTAGGAGTCTCCATCCTGTGTGGGGGGTGGGGGTGGGGTGCGGTGGGGACCTCTGAGGGAACTCAGGGTTAATGGATGATACAAGGCACTGCAAGTGACAAGCTTAATGTTCCTCTAGGGGGAGTCCCAGACTGAAACTGCTACTGAGTGATGGAGCCATGAAGAGAGCTCAGGAGTTCTGACCAGCCCCCCAGCATGGAATGGGGGAAAAACTGACAGAACTAAGTGGAAATGTATTTTCAAATCTTAAAGGGATGATCAAGGGCTGGAGAGAGAAGCTAGGTGAAGGGTCAACAGGGAGGGAGGAAAGAAAGTAACTGACAAGAGGAAAGGGAGGGACATGTCCAAAAAAAGCAGTTTGTGGGGAGGGGGGAGCCTTTAGGGACATGACTTTCCAGTTTCTACACTCTCGCCAGCAGGAATCGGCTGCAGGGCTGGGACAGGAAGCAGTCCATGGAAGTCATTGCAATGGCATTTCCTGAAGAGCCAGAGAAAAACCTCTAGTTCCGAGGGGAGCTCTGGAGTCTGCCCAAAAAACCCTGTAGCTTAGAGCTAGCTTGTAAGGCTCCAGCTTGGACTGGGAGTCTCATCAGGGATGGAACCAAGTACCAGAAGGTCCCAAAGGCAGTTTCTTTCTGCAAAAACACTATTTGCAAAAATCAATATGTAATAAACGGGAAGCCAGAAGGAGCCCTAGGATGCGGCTGCTGTTTACTGCTGATATGTACAGTCACTGTTCTGAAAGCCTTAAGACATGGATTAACTCACTGAGTCTTCAGAACAAGGCACTATTATTATGGCCATTTACAAGTTAAAAGACTTGCCCAAGGTCACACAGCAAAGAAGTGATCAAGTGCAGATCTGAAAATCCAAGCCCTGCATTTTCCCCCTGATGTGTGACCCTGGCAAGCCATTTCACCTTTCTGAGCCTGCCTTCCCTCCAGCTCACCTTCCTGGGTGGCTATAAGCATCAGAAAGGCATGAGGGATATGAAAGCGCTTTCTGAGCTATAAAGTACTACATAAATGTGGTTTATTATTATTGAAGGGTCCCTCAAAAACCACCCTACGTTTACACTGGGATTATTTAATTTTTGTAGTTAAAGTATAGCTGTTGATAGAAAAGAGACATCCTTAAATGTAACTAATATGAAATTGGGCCTTAATGGAGGAACTGGCCTGGGGGTGAAGTGAGTGGGCTAAGGCAAGACAGTGAGTCTGAGCAGACTGACAGCAGAACAGGAATCCCAAGACCAGTGCTTATACCACCATGACACAGGAACACCAAGAGCTCCTGCCATGACAAACACTGCTAGGACCTGTCTGCCTTGAGGATGTGTTGGAGGGGGAAACAGTCCAAAAAAGGAGTTTCTGATATGAGTTCTGTGATGAAGATGGTAAGAATTATGATACCAACATACGCCAGGCTCTACACATCACAGGCATGCCTCATTAGGTCTTTGCCATGACCTGATGAAGCAAGTATTATTTGCCCCAAGGTTAAGAGAATTCAAGGAGCTTGCTCAAGGTCACACAGCTAGATGTGGGTGAGCTGGGACCTAGGCCTGACAAGCTGCAGTTACTCAGACCGAACTACTGCTAGAATGGAGGACCATTCAGGATACCAAATTCAAAGAGAACAATCCCTAAAGAACATTTAGCTTATTTAGACTTGATTTCATGACCTCTAAGTGGTTAAAAAATGTGGCTTCCATCAATACACCATGTGCAAGCCTGGCTGTATTCTCTAGTCACTTCTCACTACTTCCACCTCAGCCTCCTGGTTCAAACCACTCTTCTTTCTCACCTGGCAGGTGCACCAGCCTTGTCA
This sequence comes from Martes martes, assembly GCF_963455335.1. Lineage (NCBI taxonomy): Eukaryota > Metazoa > Chordata > Mammalia > Carnivora > Mustelidae > Martes > Martes martes. The sequence goes on along the minus strand of NC_137896.1, from coordinate 25,768,210 downwards.
CTGGTTCCTCCTGGCTGCAGCCTTTGCAGAATTCAGATCACTTCACCCCTGCTGCAAACTCTCTCCAGGCCTCTCTCTCATTCATTCACAGCCAAGTCCTCAGCATGGTCTATAACGCCCCGCGCGATCTGGCCTTTGGCTACCTCTCCCCTCTCAGTCCCAACCACTTTTCCTCTCTCACATTCTTCAGGTCTTGGCTCAAACACTATCTTTCGGTGATACCCATCTCTCAAAACTGCAGTCCCACCTCCCTTGCAAGGCATGACCTTGACCCACTTTATTTTCCTCAGAGTGGTTACTATCACCTGATGTTTATATATGTAATTACATGCTTAATGTCTATTTCTCCCCACTGGACTGTGAGCTTCACAAGGACGGAATCTTAATTTTATTTAAGGCAGTAGTACCCCTAATACCTAGGACAGCCTGGACACAGGAACTCAAAAAATAGCGTTTGACTCAATGACTGAATGATCAGGTCAGTGAAAATTCCCATTACTGTTATTCTAGTTTGATAACTGTCTGTTTCTTCAGAAATTTGGTGGGCATCTCTTTCATTAGGTACCTGCTTTGCTCAAGACCTCTGCTCAGTGCTGAGGAAGCAAGTGTGGACAAATGTGGACTCCACCTTCAGGAAACTCCTAAATCTGGTAGAACTATAATAGCGTGAAAGATGTCTTCTTGACACAAAGTTCATGCTACCAACGTTATTTTCCTCTCATTTATCCAAGTTCTGTTGGATACTCTACCAATAAAAAAGGCACGGCCCCGCTTCCTCCAGATATTTGAAACTGGTGATCATAATCTCTTGAGTCTTCTCTTCCCCAGGGTGAACAAAAAGACCCAGTGGATTGTCTGACTCAAGTCTGCCAACTGGGAATGGGGAAGAAAGACTGTCGGCTGGAGGGACAGAACAGAAGCTGCTCCAGGAGCAGAGTGACTCCTTCAACAAGAAAGGAGGCGTCCCTAGGGAGGACTCTGTGGAATTAGGTTGGGCGTGGGGGTAGGGACAGGGCCCTGCTAATTAAGGTAGTAGGAGATTATACTTCTGTTGAAGAGCAGCTCACTGAGAATTACTCCTAAATCCATCCATGCCGAACCCAGGCAAGACCACGGTTGCTGAACAAAAGCCCCATGATGGAAGGCTGAGGACGCTGGAAATGCTGAAGTCCACTGGCCTCAGGACAGATACTTGCTGGGGAAAGGACAGCTGACAACCACTGCTTCCTGCAGCCCAAACAAATCTGGTGACTGCCCACACAAAAGTCAAGAAAACCCTGTGGGTTCTGTTGGGACCCACTGAAAAAACACCTGGGTAATTTTCTACCAGAAGCTGAAGGGCTCTATGGGGCCACTGGGGAAATTAGTCCCAGGACGTTTGGAAAATCCTGTGATGGTGACAGAGTTTCAAGAGCAACCTCAAATGTACATGCAGAACTGAGTGTTTGAGGTGGAGTCCCTGAGACATTTCTACCTCACTTTGGGACCTGAATGAGATTACTAAAAATTTCCACGTTTGGGGTTTCTAATGGGGTTTCCCCAAGAAAACCGCAGAATTGCCAACAGCTGCTGAGATCTACAAAGGTCACTGAGGTGCTTCAGCTACCATATACCCATGACAAAGAAGCCGGAATAGGCAAGAAGAAACCTACAAAATCTAGAAGACCACAGAACCATGCAGCCCGGGAAAGGCCAAATTATGTTTCCTCTCTCCACACAACAGGTTCATTGCTCTCGACAATGGTTTTCCATCAAGCTAACGGGTTTCCCAGGGGCTGCAATCCCAAAATGCCTTGCCACCTGGGTCCTCACCCTAAAATTGTCCACATTCCCACTGGAAAGCCCCCAAAACACTCTGTCCCTACAGGGAAGATCGTATCATATTCCATTCTAGATGAGTATCTCAGGAGTTGGCTTTGTTTCTTGAGAGACTCTGGGGCCAAAGTTCAGTTTTCTGAGGCAGATGGTCCACTCATTAAAAGAAGTGCTTCCACCCTACAATTAAGGCCCAGGAAGGGCTTTTGTTCTAGATTCTTTACTAGAGTCAAGCTCTGGCAGGTGGCTGTCATTATTCTATTTTACAGGTAGGAGAGATGGATGGACAAGACACAAACAGGTTCAGCATCTTGCTAGGTGACTCCAGGCAGGCAGTGGTGTGGCTACATGTGGAATTCCAGTCCTTGGAGCTCAACCACAATCAAGAAGATATAGCCAAAGCAGGCCACCCCCCCCCCCCACATGATTCTTATCTACTGGCCGGGCCTGAGAGGGTTTAACAATGAAAGAACTGACAAGAAGGTCACTCTGACTGGGCAAAACCCTGATGCCTTTACCAAAGCCAGAATCTGAGGCTACTACACACATACCTTGGGGAACCTGCTACTGCCAACAGAGGCACTGTTCTACCTGTGGCTTCCTGAACCATGTCAGATCACAGACCAGAGCGAGCACCTCCATGGGCATGTCTGTGTGGCCCAACAGCATTTCTGCCTTTCTGTGCCAGGATATCTGGGTCACTTTACTACTCCTACGACAACCTGATGTGGATGGAAAAGACTTTAGGCTTCAGACTCAGGCTGACCTAGGTGTAAATTCCCACTCAAGTCACTTAACTGGCTGAGGGCTACCTGGAGCCAGTGACGGAGCTACCGGGAGCTTCACATAAAAAGTGGGAAGAAATGCACCTACCTTGAAAAGTTACTGTGTGGGATATATGAAATAGCACGTCATTTCCATGAGGGAAGCTATCATGTGAGGCTTACTGCCAGCGCCTAGCACAGGGCCTGCCTCAGAGTAGATGCTCAGTAAATTTTGGTTGCGTGAGTAAAAGACCAACACAATGCCTCATACATGGGATGTACTCCGTAAGCGCTTATTTCCTTCCCCTTTTCTGCAGGGATGCTAAATTTAAAGCATTATCCCAAGGTAGTAATGGCCCGCAAGTCCTACACTCGTGGATCTGCCACAGCCTCCAGGAGGGTTTTGAGATGCCACTGCAGGAGCCAGTCAGTGCAGCTCAAACAGGATGGTACTTGACAGGGACGTGTGTGGGTAGCTTCTATCCAAAGGATCTCTACTCTAATATTCTTTACCTCCTGGCCTCACGGAGCATGTGTGCCCAAAAATGGTGCTGATATAACTGGCTTCTGCACACATCCCCTCTGTTCACCAAGAGGAAGTAACATACCGTATGTTGTCTAACGGGCTCTGAAAATTCTTGAGCAAAGACACAGAAGATGGAATTTCAATCCAGGGGTGATCTAATGAACTTGCCCAGTGTCGCCGTGTCTAAAACCTCTTTCTGTATATAATACTGGGCGACTGGTAATTCTCTGATCCAGGCAGCCCTCTGCAGAGGCTGCTGGACAGAACAGGCACCTTTCCCAGACTGCCTTTTGTTAATAGCTGGCAATAACCCACCTAGTATTAGCACCCCTAGCCAAGGACAATAGTCAGGCAAGGTGGGCACAAGGCCCACGTCTCTACTAGGAGATGCCTCAGAGGCTGGGTCAGAAGTGCTGGAATCCTGTCCCTCCTGTAATCAGCTGAACAAATATTTGCCCCCAAAGAGAATCAAAGCAGGAGGGAATAGGCGAGGTCATCACACAAACCAACAGGAACTATTTAATCATTTATCCCCCCAGGGAGTTCATTTACAGAACGGCTTTCAAGTCCTGTCAGCCTTAGCTCGAGAGCTCTCCACCTTTACCTCCCCCCAACCCCACCCCAGTCATCTGACCTCCACTGACTTGACCCCTTTGTGTTTTACGAGAACTGGCAGCAGGAAGAGTTAATGAAGTTGCAAAGAAATGGGAAATGAGACAGGGGGAAGGGCAAACTAGGCGGTCTCTGGCTCGGAGGTAAACTGAAGTGCCACGCCCTAGGCCCGCCTATGGATAATTTGCATTCTTGACATTCCTGAGTCCGTGGTGCAAGGCCCCTTCCATCTCTGCTCCTTCAATAGATGACTTATTTTGCACAGTCTGCTCAATTTTCTGGGTGTGCTGAGGGGACCGAATACATCTCATAAGCCCTGCATCTCCCCTAGGCAGGGAGATCAGCAAGGCAATTAGGACCGAGTTCATTGTAGAAGAGCAAAAACTGCCTACAATGACCACTGGTAAAGAACTCTCACCACTATCTGCTCCTAAGTTGGTGATGGGCGAGAGAATTCTCCCTCCCTGGGAAAGGAATGGGGGCGCGGCACGACTCCTGCGTCTGGAACCAATAACAACTACTACAGAAACTTGCTGGTGCCAGTCACTGCTCGCATTAGCTCTCAGATTTACAATGTTCTGCAAGGCAAAAAGGGCTTGCCACCTTTTTTTCGGGGGGGGGGGTGTGGAGAAACTGAGGCTCAAGGTAAACCGGCCTGTCCAAGGTCACACAACTGGCTGGATGACAGGGCTGGCACTCACACCTATGTCAGCTTGTTTCTGAAGTCTGTCACTGAATCTCCATATCCCAAAGAGCCCCACAGACCAGGTTCTCGCTTTGCCAGCCAACAGTGCTCCCTGAAGAAGCCCTAGGGCCCTGGCAGGAAAGCAACAGGCAGAACAGCTGGAGCTCCCCAACCGACCCCAGGCAGTGAGGTGCAAAGTCCCGGGGCTTAATGCGTGATACAGCAAGAGCTCCACAAACAGGCCAACCGTGCAGAAAGTTGCACCCTTTAGAGCAAATGAACAGAGGGGTGCAGCACAAACACAACCGGCCCACTGGCACAGCTTACACTGCCCTAAAATCTGACAACCCTCAGCCATCCAAGCCAGTGGGAAATTCTGCCTGGCCGTACCCTGTTCTGAGACGAGAGGAACATGTATGCAAACTCTGAAATAAAGGGAACTTGATTTGTGGGAGGGAAGCCCAGGACAAGACTGACATCCCTGGGGGGAGTAAGAATGGAGGGGCTCAAAGGCATTACACTCATCAGCCCTTTCTGTGGTGAGCCATTTTGTCAGGGTGAGGGGGAGCCCTGGGATAACTTCCCACTTGCAAAGATTTGGGCCCAAATGAACACACAGGCTGTGTCTTCCTCTAGTGAGAAACTGGAACACAAGTATGAAAGAGTGGGGTCATGAGGGTGACCAGAATGAAAGATGCCTGGTCCTTCAAGAACTAGGTCATCTGTGTTTGAGAACAGTTAACCTCTTGTGGTGCAATGAGGCTGGTCACATCTCCTTAACAAACAGTCTCCAATAACCACCCAGCACAACAGAAAGAGATACGGGGGAGAGGCTGTTAGACATCTCCCGGATGGGAGGCCAAGGGAAAGGTACACACAAGGGGCGTGGTCCTTACCCAGCCGCCGTTCTCCTGGATCCAAGGCTCTAGGTGGTCGTTCAGGTAAGTGGCCATCCAAGTTGCGATCCGACTCACCAATGCCTGCATCTCCTTGTCTACGCTCTCCACGCACAGAGCCCCACCGAAGGAGAAAAAGGCCACAATGCGACCCCAGTTCACCCCATCCCGGAAGAGTTCATTCACCACCTGCTCAAAGCTCTGATACGCTGTCCCTGGGGTAATGTGAAGCTGGGATGTCAGGTCGCTGAATGCCCGCCGGTACCTCAGTTCAAACTCATCCCCAGCCTCCCTCAGCGCTTGCTTTACCGCTGCCATGGGGATCACCTCCCGGGCATCCAAGCTGCTGCTGTGGCCAGTGGCTCCATTCACCGCAGGGCTGTCCGCCAAGTGCCAGGATGGGTTGCCATTGATGGCACTGGGGGTCTCCATCTCTGATTCAGTCCCTTCTGGGGCCTCAGTTCTGTTCTCTTCTGCATCACTAAACTGACTCCAGCTGTATCCTTTCTGGGAAAGCTTGTAGGAGAGAAAGTCAACCACCAGCTCCCGATTGCTCTGAGACATCTTTATAATAGGGATGGGCTCCACCAGTCCATTGTCCAAAACACCTGCTCACAAACTGAGTCTGGTCTCTGCTTAGTGCTTCTCTTCTGAGATCCGAAGCCAAGATAGGGTTCTGATGGGAGAGAAAGACCTTCAGGGAAAAAAAAAAAATTAATATGCATGCCCTTTACCCTACAATATCCTATTCCCCTTCCAGATACCAGAACTGGTTTCTTTGTGGCTCTTAGGAAGGTCTGGGTCTAGCTTCCAAAAGACTTCAATGAAGTCAAATTGAAAGCACCGTGGGCTGTTTCTGAATCACTATACCGGCTTTTTTTTTTCACCCCAACCACCCCCTTTTCTCCGAAATGCTTTCCTCAGAAAGTCACCCCCACGGGTACTCTGCCCCTCCACCCCCACCCCCGCACCACCTACATTCAAATCCGTCTCAGGCAGCCGCAGGCAGGTGCAACCCCCGGAAGATCTTTTGTAACATAGGTCGGGAGAAGAGGTGGCAGCCGGGATGCCGGCAAGTCAGCCGGCCTCACGGCGGCTGGCAAAAAAAAGGAGCTCCGGCTGGAAGGATCATGCGACCCGGCAGGCTGGGAGCCCAGAAGGCGACACAGGAATTACGAAGCTCAGGAACCGGCCCCCTCGCTTGCTTCCTCCTCCATCGCCCGGATCGAGGGCGGCCACTCGGCAGCGGCCTCCTGCCACCCGGGAGCCCAGCCCCCTCGCTCTTGCACGCCCCTTGGCTCTCCGCCTCCTGCTGGGAGCCAGGAGAACTCTCCCGGAGGTGGCTGGTTGTGGGGTTTAGGTTTTTTGTTGTTGTTTCTATTTAAGTACCAGCTCAGGGTAAGGCTTCCGAAACCCTGAAGGGACTTCTCAATGGGGCTCAAGGTTTCGAGAAGGGACAGAGGGTGGGGGAAACTGCCTCGGATCTGCGGTCTGACTTCGGAAAGGCCATCCCCGGGCCTTTCCGGGAGGCTGACGGCCGGGGACCCCCCAGAAACACCGCTGATTTTCTTTGACTTCCCCAACGGCCCTGGACGTGGCGGCGGTGGGGGGGGATTGCCGGGTCCTCCATTCCCCGTACGGACACAATGGCCGCCGGCGCCCTGCACAAAGACGGGGTGAGGGTGAGGCGCCGGGCCTCTCCTCGGGTCAGGGAGAGGGGCTGAGGCCTGTTCGAGCCTCCCCCCCGCCACCCACAACAGCTGAGACCACGTTTTCCTGAGGACAGGCCCAAGGCGGCTTCCTGGCGCCCCCGGGAGAGCTTGGGGGCGGGGGACTGCACCTCTCCGGAGCCCGGAGCGGGTGGGCTGCGGCCTGGCGGCTTCTCCCGCGCGCTAGGCCGGGTACCCGCCGGGCCACCGCCCCGTTGCCAGGCAACCGCTCTCCCTCAGGGGCGCCCCCTAGTCCTTTCAGGGAGGAGGGGTCTCGCCCCCGGCGGCCCGCCCCGGCGTGGCCAATCAGCGAGCCCAGTCGGCACAGAAGCGGGACGGCGAGGGCTCCCATTGGGCGCAGCGCCTGCCACGCACAGGGGAGGCGGCGCTCTCACCTGCGAGCCCCGCGAGCCGTGGGGGGCCACATCCCCCCTTCATCGGCCAGGTCGTTTCCAGACGCGAGGGCTCTTCGTGGCCAAGTTCCGCGCCACGGACCCGGGCCGGCCTACCTGGCTGACGGCTCGCGCTGTCTCTTCCGAACGAGCCGGCCTCAGTTTCCCCTGAAGAGACCGGGGGAACTTGCAAGCTCAGTCACTTCCGGTGCCGCGGCAGCGCGCGCGAGCCCGAGACGCAAAGGGAGTGCGCGCCTTGAGGACTGGCGTCAAGACCTGGGGGAGAGCGCCCCCTTCCGGCAGATCTGGGGACTCTGGAGACGCAAAAAAAAAAAAAATCAACGTTTATATTCATTTTTCCATGAGTTCGTTCATTTAATCAGTCAATTTCATTCATCTGTGAGTTTATATATCTAAAAAGCGTCGCGTTGTAGCTAAGAATCTTGTGTCTTGGATGCCAACTCTGTCAGTTGGGCCAGTCAGTTCCTCAACGGCTCCGTGCCTCAATTTCCTTAACTAAAGTAGGTAAAAAACCAATCTCCCTCATTGAGCTATTGCGAGGATTGAAAGAGTTGTTATTTATGAAATCTGTAGCACAGTGTGTGGTCCATGGTATATGTTGCATAAATCTATCCCACAAATGTTAATTATTTGGGTTGCTAAAGATAGAAACAAGACAACACATGGCCCCTGCTTTCATGGAGACAAACCCTTGAGTTGGAGAAAGACAGTAAACAACTAAGAAAATACACAAGGTAATTTCAAATAGTGGCTAGTGCTATGAAAGGAGTGAGTCAGGGTATTGTCATAAAGAGAGTGAAGGGAGATATTTTAGACTGGGTGGTCAGGGATGAAAACCCACCCTGCCTGCCCATCGAGAGAGAGAGAGAGAGAGAGAGAGAGAGAGGCATTTATTCAACAAATTGTATATGTAGGGTGGCTAGGGATAGCCTCTTTGAAGAGATGACACACAATCCAAGACGTGAAATAAAAGAAAATGCTGACCCATGGTAAGAACCTAGAGAACAGCAACTTGGTTTATGCAGAATGTCCTGAGGCGGGAAGATCTTGGCATGTTCCAGAAACTGAAGGAGAAGCAAGTTGACTGGAAGGTAGTGAAGGAGAGGAAATGTGGCATGGGAGGAGGTTAGAAAGTCAACCATGGAAGTGAGTTAGACTTGATCCTAAACACTGAGGGGTGTTTTATGCTAATTTAATTGATTAAAAATAGGTATACAAGAACACCAAAAATTACAAATATGCAATAGCACAGAATGAAAAAGTTAAATCTTCTTCCCACCCCTGCTTTCCCCACAGTGATCATCACTTTCTTCTGAGGTCTTTCAGAGATGGTCGGTGTATTCACAGGCTAATTAAGTGTACTGATTTTTTATACAAATGTTAGCTTGCTATAAACACGTCTACATCTTGCTTCTATGACTGAGCTCCACATTTTCGGTCTGCCTCAGTTTTTAAAATTAACACACAGCTTATAAAGAATGCCATATAATTTCCTTGCCTAATATTTTATTTGCGAACACTCAGGTGGTTTCCATTCCTTTCTTATTACACGTAATGCTATAACTTGTCCATTTATTATTTTGCATACGTGGGAGTTTATCTGTTAGGTAAATTCCTGGAAGTAGAATACCAGTAAATGAGTATATGAACTTGATTTTGTTTTGTTTTAATGAATATTGGCAAAATACTCTCCCTAGCAGTTGTACCACGTTGCCTTCCCATCAGTAAAGTATGAGAGTACCTCTTTCTTTACATCCTGAACTGCATGTGTTATCAAACCTTATTTTCCTTGCCAATCAGACGGATAAAAACCAAGAGGCACTTTTATTTTTCATTTCTTTTTATTAAGAGAGAAGTCGAGCAATTTTTCGTATTTATGAGCTTTTTAGTGGGGGTGGGGCTCTAGTTCTTTTTCAGGATCCCCGTCAAGCAGGAGCTGGACATGGGGCTGGATCCCAGGATGCAGGGCTCGATCTCAGGAAGCTGGGATCATGACCTGAGCCAAAAGGCAGACACATTTAATGACTGAGCCACCCAGGTGCCCCTGGGGAGGGAGGCCGGTTCTAGTTCTGGTGAATTCTCTGTTCACTTCATTTGCCCTTTTTTCAGTTTTCTTTCCATTGAGCTTTTGCTTGTTGATTTGTAAGAATTTTTATCCTTTTTTTCTAAACCTAAGATGTAAATATTTTTTCCAGTTTATCATTTATTACTATGGACAAACTTTTATTTTTTATGTATCTGAATTTATCAGTCTTTTCCTTTGTGGTTTTCAGGTTCTATGTCATTCTTATGAAAACCTCCAACTCAATATTAGAAAACAAATTCTCTATTTCTTCTGGTTTTTACATGACTTCATATTTTACATTTCAATTTTGTGCCATCATAAGGTCACTTTGGTGTGAGGCAGGAATCTACAATTTTTTCCCAAATAACCACCCAGTTATCCTAATATTATCATCTTTTGCCAACTTGTTTGAAATGTCTCTATTATCATAATCTTCATTCCCAAGTGTATTGGGGCCGATTTCTGAACTTTCTATTATGTTCCAAGGAAGAGCTTTTTTTTTTTTTTAAAGATTTTATTTATTTATTTGACAGAGAGTCAGAGAGCACAAGCAGGGGTAGCAGCAGAGGGAGAGGGAGATGCAGGCTCCCCACTGAGCAGGGAGCCTGATGTGGGGCTCCATCCCAGGACCCTAGGATTATGACCTGAGCCAAAGGCAGATGCTTAACCGATAGCCACCCAAGTGCCCCCCGCCCCAATGGAAGAGTTTTATACCAGGGCAGGATGTGATGATTTGTGTGAAAATTATCATTATGGAAGTCTATGATGTGCTCTGGGGGTCCAGCAGAGGGCAGATCAGCCCTGCCCAGAGACATGAGCTTTATTGAACTGGTCCTTAAAAGGAGAATAGGATTTTGCCTGGAAGAGAAAGGAGGTAAGGGGCATTTTAGGTGGAGGGTGCTGCCTGAGCAAAGGCATGGAGGTCTAACGTGAGAGTCCATGGTGTTTCCGAGAAATAAATTGGGAAGGCTGAGAGGGGAGAAGTGGTAGTGGAGACTGAAGGTGAATGTGTATCCGCACGTGCAGGACATTGCATGGACACCAAAGAAGCCAGCCAGGTGTCTTGAACAGAAAGGACATGAAGAGATTTATATTTTGGAGAGATGGAAAGAGTCTTTTGGGAAGGGAACTTTGCAATATTTACCAAAAGCCTTAAACACTGGTCTGGAAAGATCATTGAGAAATGATCTTTGATTCCATGCATCCAAAGATTTATCCTCAGAGATGTCTGTGCAAGGTTATTTATAACACAGGAAAGAAAATTAAAAATTAAGAAGGTCAATAAATAGGGTGACGGATTACATGGGTTAAATTCCCACATTAAAATTATAACTGAGTAATAATTAATGAAGTGGAAAGATTCTCCAAGCATAACACTTAAAAAACAAATTGCAAAACTATACTGAGAATTACGATTTATAAAGAATGTACATTACACACAAAATATAGTAGAAGGAATTCTACCAGAATGCAAAAAGGTAGTTATTGTTGGGTATTCAAATTATGGGTGATTTTCTTTTCTTTTTTTATACTTTTCTATGTTATCTAACATGACTATATTGTTTTAATTGGAAAACAATTTTTAAGATTTTTTTTTAAAACACTGTTTTTATCTATTTGAAAGAGAGAGCAAAGTAGGGGAGAGGGGCAGAGGGAGAGGGAGAAGCAGGCTCCCTGATGAGCAGGGAACCCAGTATGGGGCTTGAACCCAGGACCATGGGATTATAACCTGAGCCAAATGCAGATGCTTAACCAACTGAACCACCCAGGCCCCCCAGAAAACACTGTTTTAAAAACATGTTTGCTGATATTAGATGATGAGGAAATGCTTGTGGTATAATGTTAAGTGAAAATAAAAGTATACAAAATTATTTTTGCGACACAATCTCAACTCTAAATACCATGCATAGGAAAAAGGCCAGGAAATCATTATGATAAAGACAAAAGAAAGTGGAGAAAATTCTTGCATAGATGCTAAAGAGAAACAGAAACAGAGTGGTCAGTAAATCTGTAAAGATGCTCAACCTCATTAGCTATCAAGGAAAATGACAACTGAAACCTCAGAGAAATGCCATTTCACACCCACCAGACTGGGAAAAATGGGAAAATCTGATAAAGTCAAGTGTGGTTCAAGAATATGGACTATGGAATAACTTTGGGGAAAAAAACGTATTGTTACCTAGCAGAATTGATGAAGCCCTATGACCCAGCAATTCTATTCTTTGATATATGCTCTCAAATAACTCTTGCACATGTGCAAATGCACGTATAAGAATGTTTATAGCAGCAGGGGGGCCTGGCTGACTCAGTTGAAGGAGCATGCAACTCATGATCTCAGAGTGGTGCATTCTAGCCCCACATTGGGTGTGTAGAGATTACTACTAAAAAATAAATAAATAAACTTGGGGCACCTGGGTGGCTCAGTGGGTTAAGCCTCTGCCTTCCCTTCAGCTCAGGTCGTAATCCCAGGGTTCTGGGATCGAGCCCCGCATCGGGTTCTCTGCTCAGCAGGGAGCCTGCTTCCCTCTGTCTCTGCCTGCCTCTCTGCCTACTTGTGATCTCTGTCAAATAAATAAAATCTTTAAAAATAAATAAATAAACTTAAACAAATTAAAAAAAAGAATGTTTATAGCAGCACTACTTTTTTTTATTTAAGATTTCATTTTTATTTGTCAGAGAAAGAGAGAGCACAAGTCGGGGGAGCAGCAGGTGGAGGGAGAAGCAGGCTCCCTGCTAAGCAAGGAGCCCCGATGCGAGACTCAATCCCAGGACCCCAGGATCATGACCTGAGCTATAGGCAGACGCTGAATCAACTGAGCCATCCAGGCATCCCTATAGCAGCATTCCTTGTAATAACAAAAATTTGGAAACTACTCCTGGGTCCATTATAGCAAAACGTTTAAACAAATAGTAGTATATTTATACATAGTAATATGATACAGTGAGAAAATAAGTGCATTTAGTTACACACAGCATAAAAGAATCTCAGAAACATGTTGCATGAAAAACTTGTAAGAGAATAATGGGGTATGATTCCATTTATATATAGTTTGAAAACAGAAAAAAACGAATCTACATACTGTGTAGGGTTTTGGCCCCCAAAGATCCCTCCCTCCTGATATTCACACCCTGGCAATATACCAGAGTTGTCCTTATGTTACTGATGGCAAATGGCAGAGGTGATGGTATGTCACTTCCAAGACTAGGTTATCTCTTTCTCCATCTCATTACTCTTTCTGGGGGTAGCCAGCTGCCCTGTTATGAGCAGCCCTACAGAGAGGCCCATTTGTGGTGAGGAACTGAAACCTCCTGAGGACAGTCATGTGAAGATCCCCCTGGCCCAGCCAACCCTCCAGACGATTATAGCCAACAGCTTTACTACATCCCCGTCTGTGACCCAGAGCCAGAACCACTGTTGTTAACTGCTGGATTTCTGACTCTCAGAAACTATATAAAATATTATATATTTGTAATTTTAAACTGCTAAGTTTGGGGGTAATCTGTTTTGCCACAGTAGATAACCAATACAGAGATATATACCTATGTGGTAAAATTATAAAGAAATGTAAAGAATAATAAATACAAAATTCAAGATAGCCATTGCTATCTTGTAACAGGAGTGGGTTCAGGATGAACTGGGGAACCAGGTAAAATTGGGAGTTTGAAAGATACTGGGAATGTTCTTATTAAATTGAATTGCACATATGTATACAGAATTTGTTGTCTCATTCTTTATACAACCATATGTTCTACATACATGTAATAAAATAAATTTTAAAAAGTCTGGATGGAAATATACTAAAATGTTAATAGTGGAGATGTTGCTTCCAAAGTCTATGTAATAGTTATTTTTTGTTTCTTGTTATTTCCTGTATTTTTCAAGTATTATAAATAAGAAAGTACCACTTTCAAAATATAAAAACACACACATAAAAATTAAAAATACCTAAATGGGGACGGCTGGGTGGCTCAGTGGGTTAAAGCTTCTGCCTTGGGCTCAGGTCATGATCTCAAGGTCCTGGGATCGAGCTTCGCATAGGGCTCTCTGCTTGGCAGGGAGCCTGCTTCCCCTACCCCTGCCTGCCTCTCTGCCTACTTGCGATCTCTGTCAAATAAATAAATAAAATCTTTTAAAAAAACCTAAATGTGTGCATGTATGAATATAGATATATGAGGGCTTGTATTTTTATGAAAAGATCTCTGAAAGATACACACTCATTTTTAAGACTAATTTTTTTAATTAAATTAAAAAAATTTTAATAAACATATTATGTATTTTTATCCCCAGGGGTACAGGTCTGTGAATCGCCAGGTTTACACACTTCACAGCACTCACCATAGCACATACCCTCCCCAATGTCCATAACCCCACCACCCTCTCCTGACTCCCCTCCCTCCAGCAACCCTCAGTTTGTTTTGTGGGATTAAGAAGACTAATTTTTTTTTTTAACACTAACTTTTTTTAACTGAGGGAGAGGGATTGGCAATGGGGTGTGGTAGGAGGTATAGGGCTTTTTCACTTTTTTTTTTTTTAAAGATCTTATTTATTTATTTGACAGAGAGAGGTCACAAGTAGGCAGAGAGGCAGGCAGAGAGATGGGGGGAACAGGCTCCCTGCTGAGCAGAGAGTCCAACGTGGGGCCCAATCCCAGGACCCCGAGATCATGACCTGAGCCGAAGACAGAGGTTCAACCCACTGAGCCACTCAGGCTTTTTCACTTTTAACTTCATATGTGTTTATGAACCCAGATGGACCCGGCTGCAGATCTTAACTCTGCTATGTGACCTTGGGCAGTTCATGTTACTTCTCTTTAGCCTCAGTTTTTTCCATCTGGAAATTGGAAATAATTGCACCTACCTAGCAAGGGTGTTGCAAAGATTAAGTCAAGTCATGAATGTATAGGACCTAACATATACTCTCCATTCTGTCATAAGCATGTATTATTTTTGTAACTTTAAAACGTATAAAATATTAAAGTACCTGGCTGATGTACGAAGCCAGTGTCCACTGCAAATGCAGAGGATGGGATTTCCAGAGATTCTCTTTCCTATTCCCTAAAGACAAAGGCCCCATTTGGGCCTGGCTAGCACTGATTTTACATGAGCTTGTTGAAAAGAAATCCCTGCATCAGCAGTCACTCTCCATCCCCCCATCCAGTTCCTAGCAAACATTAATCTACTTTCTGTCTCTATGGATTTGCCTCTTCCAGAAATTTCTTTTAAGTAGAATCATACAATATTTGTCATTCCCAGTCTGGCTTCTTTTATTTGTATCATGTTTCAGGTTCATCTATGTTATACTATGTAGCGATACTTAATTCACTTTATTAAAATATACTACTCCATTGCATGGATTTATCACCTTTTACGGACACATTCATCAGTTGGTGGACATTCGGGTTGTGTCCTATGGTCTTTGTTCTTAATCACAGTTTGCTAAGGTCTGTGTGATCCTTCCCCCAAAAGAATTCCACATCAGCCATGAAGAAAGAGACGAGGAAACAGATTTCCCTTTGCTTGGTTGGATGGGAACTATGGAAGGCAGAATGGTGTCCCCTTCTCTAGGGATCCTTTTGATGGCTGTCACCAATGGCTCATACTTGCAACCTTCTCCAGGGGCGAGTTCTTGGGTGATTGCAGCTACCCTGCCTAAAGATGTCTGAGAGTTAGTTGCCATCCAGAACCAATGGGTGGTTGGTGTCCATTCTCCATGAAGTAGGAGGCCTCCACTGAGCTGGAAGGCAACTACAGATTTTTGGCTGGTGACCATTGGTTTAGATGGTAGAGGGATTGACAGGCACAGAGTGAAGGAGCAGATTTGGAAGGGGCAAGGGTAGAAGCTGGTTCTTTCTTTCTCTCTCACTTTCAAAAAATGAGAGTTTGAAGAGCGAGAATAATTTTCTGATCCGCTGGCTCCTTCTCCTTTGCAGATTTCTCTCCCCTATCAGACTTCCATTATAAAAAAACAATAAATTCAAACCTCACAAATAATACTTGGCTACCTTCTTTTCTAAAACAAAGATAAAACTCACATTATCTGTCATTTCTGTCCACAATCCAGTTTAGTTCCTCCCCTCTGAAGTTCCCACACTTGTCAGTTTGTTGTGAATTCTTCCATACCTTTTGTCATATATATATATATATATATATGTATATATATATATATATATATATATAGGAGAGGCAATGTAGGGCAGTGGTTAAGGGTTTGGCCTCTGGAGCTGGACTTCTTATGTTCGAATTCTGGCTCTGTCACATACAAACTGTGTGACCTTTGAGAAGTTGTCTACCCTCTCTGAGCCATAATTTCCTGAATCTATAAAGTGGAAATGATGATATTACCTCACAGAGTTATTATTAGGATAAAATAAGTTATTATATGCAAAGCACTTCAAACAGTGCCTGGCATATGGTAAGTGCCAGATAAGTGCTAGCTGACATTATTTATACACACCCACAGGAAAAGTGGAGTGTTGTTTTGCATATTTTTAAAAACCGTAATGCTTTCATGGGTGCCTGGCTGGCTTAATCTGTGGAGCATGCGACTCTTGATGACAGTGTTTTAAGTTCAAGCCTCCGCATCGGGGACAGAGTTTACCTAAATTAAATTAAATTAAACTAAATAAATAAAAACCATAATGGTTTCATAATGAATTTATATCAATCAGCGATTTGTTTTTTAACCAAAAACGTGTCTCAAAGATACTGCCCCATCAGTCCAGATCAGTTGAACTTTTTTGAACTGAACTGATGTTTAATATTCCATTCTACAGACAGTTTATTAAAATACCCTCCTACTTATGGACATTTAGGTGGTTTCCAATGTCTCACAACTACAATGCAACAGCCTACTAATTGATTTCCCTTTTTCCATTCCTGTTCTCCTTCCCTCTGCTTTCAGCACAGCAGCCAGAATTTTCCCATTAACAGCAGAGAGCTAATCAATGCTCAACACCCTCCCAGGCCTTCTGCACCTCATTGAGAGTAAAAATCAAAGTCCTCATAATGGCCCAGTTGGTCTGCCAGAATATCTCCTGGCATTCTCCTCCTTGTAGTTGATTCAGCCCCTGACTTGCTAGCTATTTCTAAAACATGCTCCTACCTTTACACTTGCTGCTCTCTCTGGACACTCTTCCTTCAGCTATCTATATGGCTCACTCATTACCTTCTGGAGGTCTTCGTCCAAATGCCCCTGAACTACCCTACTTAAAATTACAAACCCTCTTCCCATGGATAAGGCCAAAACCATGATGGCTAAAATTGTGGAGAGAGTGGACCAGATGTGTTGGCTTTTCCTTTCAGCCCTAAAAGGCTGCTTTGGTGATTGCAGACTGCGCAGTCATCCATTCATGAAGAATGGGAACTTGAGCCTCAGCCTAGAATGTGATCAATGCAGAAGGAATGACAGGAGATGAATCCCTTGGGTCAGGCTTACCCATTGGAACGACTTGGGAAGTTCTTGCACATAGCCTGGCCTGTAGGCACTGCCTCATTCACTCCCTCACCCACTGGGCACCTTCTGCCTTGTAGGCCCTGGACACGCCACAGCTCTGATGCCCCTGTTTTCTTATTGTAAAGCAAACTAGCTTTACCTCCATCCCCACCCAGACCTGGCTATCTGATGGCCCTGCAGGTCCCTAGTGTTCAGGTGATTTGTCTGCTGAAATTA
Source organism: Martes martes (assembly GCF_963455335.1). Taxonomy (NCBI): domain Eukaryota; kingdom Metazoa; phylum Chordata; class Mammalia; order Carnivora; family Mustelidae; genus Martes; species Martes martes. The sequence goes on along the minus strand of NC_137896.1, from coordinate 25,751,056 downwards.
AGCGGCCACAGTATAGGCAGTCCCTGCCCTTCCTTTGTCTCTGGGCAGCCCCTGCCTTCCTCCTCTCCTTGCCATCCTCGAGGCCTGGAGACCCGGTGACTTTGCATATATCACTTACTAATACAGTACATTTATTTACCTTGTTTAGAGTCTGTCTTCTCCCATAGAACACCAGGTTCCCAAGGACAGAGATTTTGTCTGTCTTTTCACGATTCTATCCCCACATTTAGTACAGTGACTGACACATAGTAGGTGCTCAATTCATGCTGTGGTGACTGTGTCTTTGTGCCTCTATGTGAAAGTAAATGGGTATGACTCTTGGAACTAAACCTAGAAACAGAAGTCCTAGGTCACAGAGCATACGTGTTTGACATTTTAATAGATGTTGCTAATTTGCCCTCTAAAGCAGGCAAACCCATTCATTCTCCTACCTTGCAAATCCTTGATACCATCAAACTTTTAATTTGGGGCAATCTGGTGGGTGAAAATGGTACCTTCTTGTTTAAATTTAATATAAATTGCATTTAAATTTCAGTATTACTAGTTGAGGCCAATGACCTTTGCATGTCTTTTTTTTTTTTTTTTTTGAAGGTCTAATTGGCTTTATTAAGGGATTCCTGAATGGGGCAGTATCCCATCTAGCAAGCAGAAGGGAGTTCCCGTTTGCATTATCTTTAATGGCCAATTTTGCTTCTTCTAAGAACTGCCTATTTTCCCCATTTTTTTCCTACTGAGTTTTTGTCCTTTTCTTACTGATTCATTGACTTTTTTTTTGTTTATTTATATATTGGGTTCTAATTCTTTGCTATATGTGTTGGAAATATTAAAAATTTCCTATCCCAACATCATAGTCTTTTAAAATTTTAAAAATTTTGATTTTTTCCCCTATCTTTAAGTTTTTTTGTTTTGTTTTTTTTAAGATTTTATTTGTCAGAAGAGAGCTAATACACACAAGCAGGGAGAGCGGCAGGCAGTGGGAGAAGCAGGCTCCCTCTGAGCAAGAAGCCCTATGTGGGACTCCATCCCAGGACTCTGGGATCATGACCTGAGCCGAAGGCAGGCACTGAATTGACTGAGCCACCCAGGCGTCCCCTATCTTCGGGGTTTTAATTCAACTGAATTTTGTTTTTGTAAATGGTATGGGATAAATATCTAATATATTTTCCCCAAATGAAAAGCAAATGTCTTACCTTCATTTTTTGTTTGTTTCCATCTGATTTGAAATTCTAGTCAGCATTTACTAAATTCTGATATACGTGGGTCTGTTTTGGGACTCTCAAACTTTTCTACCAGTCTTTCTTTGTTGCTTATTATTATTATTTTTTAAAGATTTTTTTTTACTTATTTGACAGACAGAGATTACAAGTAGGCAGAGAGGCAGGCAGAGAGAGACGGAGAAGCAGGCTCCCTGCTGAGCAGAAAGCCGGATGTGGGACTGGATCCCAGGACCCTGGGATCATGACCTGAGCCGAAGGTAGAGGCTTTAACCCACTGAGCCACTCAGGCGCCCATTTCTTTGTTGTTTAAAAAAAAAATTCCTATGGCAATATCCTGCTTTAAAAAACTTTGTGGAAAACTTCACAAACATATATGAATATATATATATATATTCACATATACATATATATGTATAAGTATCACGAACCTGTCATTCAGCTTCAACACTTATCAATTTGTCCCTAATCTTACTTCATCAATATTCCCACCTACATTCCTCCCTGCACTCTTCCGATTATTCTGAAGCAAATTCCAGAGTCATTTTATCCCCACCATTTATATATGTATCTCTAAAAATAGGAAGGAGTATTAAAACAAAAACTTGCTGTTTATGTTTTGAAGAAATGAGATGTGTTGTCCTGTAGTTTTCCTGTCTGGATTTTGCTGATTGTATCCCCATGGAGTCAATTAACTATACTTTAAAAATTATGATAATTTAAAAATATGTTAATGTCCATGAGAGCTGGTATGGCAATCACCCACCTCCCCCATTACTTTTCAAAATTCAGATGCCACATCTTGTGCTTTCCTCTTCTATATAAATTTTAGAATCAATTTGGCAAGTTCCATGACAAAACCTATTGCGAATTTCATTGGAATTGCCTTGAGCTCTTCATATGGAAAATTAACAGCTTTATGATATTGGATCTCCCCATCCTCTAATAAAGTATATAATCTCCTTTACTTGTTTTTGTAATTATATAATCAAGTCTCACAGTTTTTAATTTTCAGATAAAGATCTTAGGCTTATTTTCTACAAGGCGATCTTTTCTGCCTTGTAGCTGCTATTATTTTCTGACTGATTATTGATGATGTATAGGACCAGACATCCTTAATTCAAATTCCACCTCCTCCATTTTATTGATTTTAGACAATTCATTCAACTTCTCTGATCTTTTGTTTTCCTTTTTAAAATACGAGGATGATAAAGCAAGGGACGTAAATGGAATTGAAAGGGAAGGAGCACCCAGTTATAAACCGCGGCTTTAAGGAAGTGATATCAGCGCATGGGCTCAATAAAGACTTGGAGAGACTCCTTCACAGTTGGGAGAGAAGCTGAGGGCGAGTCTATGTTGTATACAGGGGAGTCTATATTAAAACGAATGGAATTCTTATGAACATTCAAGGCCCCATGCACTACTATAAGAAGAATAATAAATTTTCTTTCGTGAAAGTATTTCGGAGGTCCAGTTGCGCGCCGTTCTGTTACCTGAAGCGACTTCTTATCTCTTCAGTTGGTACCACTTCTCCCGAATAATCTGGAGTCGAGCGTTCTGGGCTTTGTAGTAATTTCCTCATTAGATTTGTTCCAAAGGGTTCATGCAGTCGCCTGAGACTACATTTCCCAGGAGCCTCCCGGGCCGGTTGTTTGCTAGTCCCTCATCCTGACTTCCGGCGTCCTTGCGATCCTCTGGGCCAATCGGGAGGCTAAGGATTGCCGGTTCCCGCACTCTGATTGGTGCATTCGACTAGAGAGCCTGGGTTCAAATTTTCAACGGTACTGAATGAAGTCCCGCGGCGGATCTTCCGGGCGCTCGGTTGTCAGAGCTGAGGTGAGGTGAGCCTTGGAGAGAAACGGGGACCAGCTGGGGTGCGGCCTGCCGTTTCCCCGATTTTCGAACGGCTGGAGGCCGCCAAACCCGTAGCGCCTCCAAGCGCCTCTTGCCCCGGGCTTCTGAGGCGGTCGAATTGTGTGGGCGCCGCCCTGGCCAGGCGGGAAGGTAGTCGGGCTTCGGACGACCCTTCTCTTGGTGGCACAGGATTTTCCAGCGAAGTGTGTCCCGACCGAGACTAGCGGGCTGCATCTGGAGGTAGAGGCGGTGGCCGGCCCTGGGAAAGAGGGGGAAGTAGGGGTTGCGGGAGGCTGTAAGCTAGTAATGGTAACGACCATTGTTACCACGCACATATGAAATAAGCTTTAACTGGACTAAGCACTCTGCGTGCGTTTTCTCACTTAATTGTCCCACGAAGCCAATGAAGCAGGTCCTATTCTTAGTCCCACTTTTTAGAGGAGGAAACTGAGGCCCACAATCCAGATTTCAAGAAATGGATGAAACAGTAGCCCCGCCCTCAAGAAGGGTGGCTTTGGTGGAGGAAAACAGATGTGGTCACAGACGACTACATTTAAAAACTATTGTGTAAGAATAGGAAGGTAATTGCGGGACTTTCATTCCAATTGGAGTTGTCTTTTTGTTTGGGATTTAAAATTCATCCTGTTTTATCTATATCTGCAGCGAATAACTAGGTATCACTGCCTTTCTAATTTCCTGTCCTAGAACATTTACAGATTGAAGAGAAAAGGACAAGTGTGAACCAGACTATAATACGGTAGGACTGTTCTGCCCCCTTTCCCTTGATGTGTGGTGTCTTTGTCTCACCTACAGTTTTCTCATGGTTAAATCCGAAGGGCTTGCCCCGATCAGCCCTCTTAGAACCAGACAGCATTGAGGGCTCTGCTGATTTTGCTCGGAGGTCATTGCTTTATGTACTCCTAGGTTCATTCAGCTTTACCTTCTCTTGACATCCTATGGCCTTTCTTATCGGATGTCAGGATTTGAATTATTGACTGCTATAATAAGGATATTCTTGGGTTGTGGTCTCAGTGTATCCTACCCCCTGTCAAGCCACCCCTATATCACCCTTGGTTGTTTTGGAGTAGCACTGTTAGGTGTGTTAGCTCAGTATTAAGTTGCCACTCTAAGGATAAAAGTTTTTGTGGCTCCCAGCGCACTTAGCTAATTAATTGATTTTTGAGGGTGTACTGTGTGCTCAGATTGATGTTAGATACTATGGATATTCAGATGTATGATGTTCTTATGGGTTTTCTGGTATTCTTGAGGACAGAAGACTGATTCAAATTCACAAGTGACTATCTGAACAAGAAATGACAGCATTGGAGTACTGTAGTGTTATGTATTGTAGGTGCTGGCAAGGTAGAGGTGAGGGAGATCACTGAGGCTTAAGACAGGCAAGGATGTCTTTGTGAAGTAGGTGGGACCCCAACTGGCTCTTGATAAGCAGAGTTTGGTTAGATAAGAACTAGAACAGTCTTGGTGCACAGAAATTGCCTGCTTACTATCTGCTGAATTGGATAGGCAGGAGGGCATTATCTAAATTGACTACAAAATTGCAGGTATGAAAAACTGGATGTATTCAACTAGGTTGGTAAATTTGTTTAGACTTTTGGGGCGCCTGGGTGATTCAATCAGTTAAGGGTCTGCCTTGGGCTCAGGTCGTGATCCCAGGGTTCTGGGATCCTGTCCCACATCAGGCTCCTTGCTCAGCAGGGCGCCTGCTTCTCCCTCTCCCTATGCTGCTTCCACTCTCTCACTCTCTCTGTCAAATAAATGAATGCAATCTTTAAAAAACAACTTTATAACTTTTAATAAAATAGGGTGGTTTTGGCCAGCCTTATGCTTATGTCTGTATATTCCAAGCTTAATAAAATAAACTTCTCCTACATTTGCAATTAGGCTTCTCCACGAGAGAGGATTATGTGGGAAAGTCCTTCATTTTTTGTTTAGGTGCCGGATGTTCAAAGTTCTTCCATATTACCTACATATTTTTTTCTTCAGCCTTACCTGGGTCTCTTCCCTCATTCTTTTTGAATTGCTGGGGAAGGAAAGAAGAAAGGAGAGCTCTAAATTCCCTTTGGCAAACTGAATTGTCTTTGCAATAAATAAAGTTAGGAAATAGAATTGACCATTAGGAGACTGAACAGCCCAAACAATTCTATGAATAGGTCTGTATTTGAGACAGAGACCTAGAGATCAGTGGTTGGAGGTACTTGGTGCAAAAAGAATCGATAGCTGAGAGGGGTTCTGGTTATGTTCATTTGCATAGAGAGATTTGATTGGGAGGAAATTACAGATTTTTTTTTTTAAAGATTTTTTACCTATTTGACAGAGATCACAAGTAGGCAGAGGCAGGCGCAGAGAGAGAGGAAGGGAAGCAGGCTCCCTGCTGAGCTCGATCCCAGGACCCTGAGATCATGACCTGAGCCGAAGGCAGAGGCTTTAGCCCACTGAGCCACCCAGGTGCCCCAGGAAATTACAGATTAGTGGGAAAGGAGCTTACTTTGGAAATGTTTAAAAAATACTATTAAAAAAAGATAATAAAAGTTTTTTTTTCTTTCCATATTACAAGTGTGCCTACTATTTGTCCTGATGTTTGAATAAGACAGAAGTATACTCTATCACCCTTGGTGTCAGTGTTCCTAAATTGCGAATTTTGGAAAGTTAGTTTTAAAGTGTGAGTATATAGTATTAAAGACACCACGAGACAGCAATGCATACTCAAAAACTTAAGCTGAAACAACAATTAAGTTTGGCATTTGGGGTAGATTTATACCATTTATTTATTTATTTAAGATTTTATCCATTTATTTTACACAGAGACAGAGAGAGACACACACAGTGAGAGAGGGAATACAAGCAGGGGGAGTGGGAGAGAGAGAAGCAGGCTTCCCCAGGCAGGGAGACTGAAGTGGGGCTCAATCTCAGGACCCTGGGATCATGACCTGAGCCGAAGGCAGATGCTTAACGACTGAGCCACCCAGGCGCCCCAGATTTATGCTATTTAGGCCTTAGCTCTTAGAAGCACTGTTTGGTTTTGAGAGGGGTAATCTTTGGTGTTTTATAGCCTTTTCCTATTCTCTGTTAACCATTTTTACTACAGAGAACATGAACCTGTTATATCACCTTTCTGTTTCTTCCAGGTTATTTTTAAAAATTAATTAATTAATTAATTTTTATTTTTTAAAGAATTTTTTTAAGGTTTTATTTATTCATTTAACAGAGAGGGAGAGTACAAACAGGGAGAGCGCAAGCAGAGTGGGAGGGAGAAGCAAGCTCTCTGCTGAGCCAGGAGCTGGATGTGGGACTCCATCCCAGGACCCTGGGATCACGACCTGAGCCAAAGGCAGCTGCTTAATGAACTGAGCCACCCAGGCGTCCCATCCAGGTTCTTTTTTTTTTTTTTTTAAGATTTTATTTATTTATTTGACAGACAGAGATCACAAGTAGGCAGAGAGGCAGGCAGAGAGAGAGGGGGAAGCAGGCTCCCCGCTGAACAGAGAGCCTGATGCGGGGCTCCATCCCAGGACCCTGGTATCATGACTCGAGCTGAAGGCAGAGGCTTTAACCCACTGAGCCACCCAGGTGCCCCCATCCAGGTTCTTGATAAGAGGTACTTGTTAGATTTCAGCATTTCAGAAGAGACATGAAAAAGTGTATTGCAACTCTGAATCAAGCCTGTAGGCAGGTGGACTGACGGATTAAACCACAGGTAAGGCTGTGTCCAAAGTGAATTACATTAAAAAGGGATAAGAGGACCATTAATAATTAACCATCAAAAATGTTTAATATATCTTCAAAAGTAATATATTTTGGAAGAAAATTTATTTAATATGAAAAAGCAAAAGAAAGATCTATCCCTTACTATCCTACCTCTCAGATAAACTATTGCTAACATTTTGGTAGATTTCTTTCCAAATTTTTCTGTGCCCATATTTGGTTTTAAAAAGTTATACGCTGGGGTGCCTGGGTGGCTCAGCGGGTTAAAGCCTCTGCCTTCAGCTCAGGTCATGATCTTAGGGTTCTGGGATCAAGCCCCGCATTGGGCTCTCTGCTCAGCAGGGAGCCTGCTTCCTCCTTTCTCTCTGCCTGCCTCTGCCTATTTGTGATCTCTGTCAAATAAATAAATAAAATCTTAAAAAAAAAAGTCATACACTAAAAATTTTCATTATATTTTTCAATTTAATAATTAGGTTATGAACATTTTTTCATGTCGTTAAAATTTGCTACCACGTTATTTTATTTTAAGATTTTTTTTGTCAGAGCGAGAGAATGAGAGAGTGTACACAAGCTGGGAAGCAGCAGGGAGAGGGAGAAGCAGACTCCCTGCTGAGCAAGGAGCTCGGATGCAGGACTCTATCCCAAGACCCTGGGATCATGACCTGAGCGGAAGGCAGATGCTTAACCAGCTGCGTCACCCAGGCATCCCTCTACAGCATAATTTTAATGGCTATGTGGTATTCCATTATATGGTTCTGCCACAGTATTTTATGTAGTGAAATCATTGGTCAAAAGAATGCATTTTAATTTTTTTATTTTTATTTATTTTATTTAACAGCCAGAGATCACAAGTAGGCAGAGAGGTAGGCAGAGAGAGAGGAGGAAGCAAGCTCCTTCCTGAGCAGAGAGCCTGATGAGGGGCTTGATCCCAGGACCCTGGGATCATGACCTGAGCCAAAGGCAGACACTTAACGGCTGAGCCACCCAGGTGCCCTGCAAGAAGGATACCTTTTGAAGGATATAAAAATCTCTTTAAGACTGTGTGATTGAGATTTCACTAGGAATGTATGCGGCCCCACTATCAACCCTTACAACCTTTTTTGGCTTCTTACTATTGAAACAGCAGAACACTTTGATATTCTGCAGAGATTTCCTAATATTCTTCAAAGATTTCCTTTTAGTATTCTACAAAGATCTGTGTCATTATTTGGTTTGAAGGTAAATGGCATCGTTGATTTTTATCCAGGTTTTATTAGTTGTATAATAGTTTAGGGCTTATAGAGTTGTATGGATAAATTAAATAAAGCAGAATTGAGTTCGTAAGCCATAACTCACAAGTTTGGGAGAGAGATGATAAAAAATATATGTGCTTGAGATTTCTGGACAGTGATGAATTACAACAAGTGTCCATGTGTCCTGTGCTGACTTCTAAGTGCTTGGACAGTGAAGGATTGTCATTGGATTTTAAATTGACCCAATTTTGGAAGCTTCATGCATCTGTTTCTGTAAACAGATCCAATTTCAACATAGAAGTTAGCAAACATAAATGTGGAAACACAAAGTCCATTAACTTCCTTTAGACTTAGTTTGTGACTTTGATTAACAGTTGAAATTGCATGCTGGATTATGTTGCCATTTACTAACTCCTGCTAATCCCTTATGTACAAAAAAAAAAAAAAATGTAGGTGTTTTTTCCCTGGGTAAGATGAAAATAACTGAACTCTATTTAACTTGTGGTACGGTAATAGGATCTCTTATCCCTTGTGAAAGTAGGAGAGGGTGTGCCTGGGGAAGTGGTACCATTTGGGATGGGACCATTTAACTAATAGACTTCTAAAGAAGTCTTGACTTACTTTTACTCTATTATATTACCAGTTGTTTAACTCATGATTTTTCTTCCAATAGGAATAGGTACAGTGCAGCTCACAAAGTGGCTAGGGAAGTGCTTGAGAGCATTTGTCACACCAAAGTCTTTGTTTTGTTTAGGAGCTGCTAGTCTACTATGTCAGCCTTGCTTAGAATGCACCCTTTTGCAGATTTCCCCCACCTCCTCTGAACCTGCATCTTTTGATTTATAGAGGTTGTCAAGGCTAGTTATTTTTTGTTTGAGAGTGAAGAGGAATAGGACCTAATGGAGGTTAATTTCAAATGAATATGGAAACAAGTTGCATTGCCTCTTTTGCAATCTTTCTCAATTATGTGCTTCTCCCACATTTGTTTCCCCTTTCCATTTATCTCTTTCCTTAGAAAAAGTCAGTATGCATCCTTAGCTTGTAGAACTCTGCAGGATTGTCTGTATCTTTTTGTTATTGTTGTTCTTTGTGCATATCTTTTCTCCTTTTTAAAAAAAATTTTTGACAAGTATAGTTGACACACAATGCTACATTAGTTTCACTTTACAACAGTGATTCAACATCTCTATAGGTTATGCTATGCTCACCACTGTCTGTATTTTTTTTTTAAGACTTTTTAATTTATTTGTTTGACAGAGATCACAAGTAGGCAGAGAGGCAGGCAGAGATTGAGGGGGAAGCTGGCTCCCCGCTGAGCAGAGAGCCCAATGTGGGGCTCGATCCCAGGACCCTGGGATCATGACCTGAGCTGAAGCCAGAGGCTTAACCCACTGAGCCACCCAGGTACTCCCACTGTCTGTATTTTTAAGCATCACTTCCACCAGCTCCCCTTCTCTGCACTTCCACAGTGATCTTGGTTTTTTCCCCTTTTGTAGCAAAGATCACCCTGTATCACAATTGTCTGTAGTCTCCACTCAAATATGAATTTTTTTTTTCTTTTAAAGATTTTATTTATTCATTTGACAGACAGAGATCACAAGTAGGCAGAGAGGCTGGCAGAGAGAGAGGAGGGGAAGCAGGCTCCCCGCCAAGCAGAGAGCTCGACGCGGAGCCCGATCCCAGGACCCTGAGATCATGACCTGAGCTGAAAGCAGAGGCTTTAACCTACTGAGCCACCCAGGCACCCCTCAAATATGAGTTTCTTAAGGGAAGAGATTATATATATCCTTTTATTTATTTATTTATTTATAAAAAATGATATTTATTTGACAGAGAGAGAGACAGCGAGAGAGGGGACACAAGCAGGGGGAGTGGGAGAGGGAGAAACAAACTCCGTGCTGAGCAGGGAGCCTGACGGGCTTAATCCCAGGATGCTGGGATCATGTTCTGAACCGAAGGCAGATGCTTAATGACTGAGTGACCCAGGAGCCCCTATATGTATCTTTTTAGTCTTTGTTCTCTGGAAACAAAAATGAGCTATATGATAACGAAGATGGCTTTTGATAGGTAGTTCTAAAAGGAACCTAAATAGTTCATAATATGGGAGAGGCTTTTTCCTCAGTTCTGTTGTAGGATTATTGGTCTGAAAGAGCTATTTCTTCACTCAGAATATTTGTAGTTTTGCAGGAGTCTAGAGCTGTGGTAGATTTAGATAATTTTGAAATGTGAAGCTGGTTCTCTTGCTTGGCAGTCTTATTTGTTTGGGGGAATGTGGTTGACGCATGTGCCTTTTTTCTTTCCTTTTTTTTTTCAGTGAGACCTGTTGACAGAAATTCAATCTTGATTAAGGGGTGCAGGAAGGCATCCAGTTCCCATCATGCCTGGGGCTCTCTCATTTAAACAGTTGGCCCAGGCCCTGGGCTGTTCCTTTTCCCACTAGGCCTTGTGCTTTTTTAATTTTTGAAGGTTTCACATCTTAATTTTATTATTTGTGGGAGAAGCAGCGTGGTAAAACCGCCATAACCCAGTAGTTACTTTTGGTTTTGTTCATGTACTTGTGCTGTCACCTTTTATTGAAGGGAGTCAGACTTCTCAGTATATATATGTTTTGTTTACTTGTTCCCTTTTTAGTAGGGTTGGTGGGGATGATCTCCTGAGTTGGTTGTACTAGACCACAAAATAGCTTAAAAGAAGCTTTTTAGGGGCGCCTGGGTGGCTCAGTGGGTTAAAGCCTCTGCCTTCGGCTCAGGGCATGATCTCTGGGTCCTGGGCTCTCTGCTCAGTGGGGAGCCTGCTTCCCCCTCTCTCTCTCTCTGCCTGCCTATCTGCCTACTTGTGATCTCTGTCTCAAATGAATAAATAAAATCTTAAAAAAAAAAGCTTTTTAAAAAAGAGGTAATGTTAGAAAAATAGTATTTTGGTTTTAAAGTTTTTGCCTAAATAAAGATTAGGCATATTTAAGTTTGGGCCCCTTGCCTTTTTTTTTTTTTTTTTTTTTTTTTTTTTTTTGGCCCCTTGCCTTTTGACCCCCATCAATCAAATGCACTCTTAGACCTCAGAAGATATCCCTCCATCTGATTAAATACCCTCCTCTTTGTCTCTTTTACTCTAGAATATCCACTGAGAGGTTCAGACTAACTTCCATCTTATGTAAAGCAAAAACTTTATATGCAAGAGTACAAACTAAGAAAAAGAGAAATTGAGGGGTGGTGTTTTACTTAGGGGATGATTCAGCTCAGAGCTTTCCCAGTGTATTTAGAATAGGATTCTTAATTTACCAGTATTCTTTTATGAACAGTTTTTTAGGAATACTTATAGTTATATGTAAAGCAGAGTTAATATTTACATTTGTCTGACAGATTAGTGTGATTTGGTTATACACTTCATCTTTGAAGTAATGTTATAGGAAAAACCTGTGCATTATAGCAACTCTAGATTTTTGGAATCTCACAGAACTGGTCTTAAAACTCAACACTGCTACATACTAGTTGGTAATCTTGGAGTAGGTTAATTACTGTGAACCCGTTTCCTTATTTGTAAAATGGTGATGATGACATCTTACCTTGTATATTGTTGATGAAGTTTAAATGAGATGATTTATATCAAGTGCCTGGTACAGTGCTTGGCCTATAGTAAACAGTATTTGGAAGTTATTATCTATAAATGGTTTTATCCCTTGTTCCTTAACATTTCGTATTGAGCTACATAAATATCTATCTTTTAAATAAATATGAGAGTAAATAAATAAAAACAAACAAATAAATACATAAAAATACACACACACAAAGAGGGGTGCCTGACTGGCTCAGTTGATAGAGCACATGGCTCCTGATCTTGGGGTTGTGAATTCGAGCCACATGTTGGGCATAGAGATTACCTAAAGAAAAAAATCAAGTAAATATGAGAGGTAGTAGATCTAAGTTCAAATGCAAGCTCTGCTACTTCATAGCTGTGTGGCCATGAATAAGTAGTAAGTCTCTCCTTGCCTAAGTTTCCTCACCTGTAAAATGAAGATAATAATAGTACTTAAACTTCATAGGTTTATTGGAGGATTTAGTGAGTTAATACATGTAAAACGCTGTGGAAAACAGTGTCTGGCATGCCATAAGTACTCAATAATTAATAGCTATTATTATTTTTAACTTTTTTCAAGTTTATATACTTTTTATTAAGTCAATACCCAGGAGCATTTTGTTTTTATACAGAGACAATTAAAAAAAGAAAGGATGGATAACATTTGGATAAGTGAAGTTAGTAGCCAATTTATAGACCACGTAAATGGGAAACATTATTTCCATAAATCAGGTTTAACAATTATTGCTGGATTACCAAGAGTACTTAATTAATAAAAAATTCCAGAAAGCCCAGTGACTTATGAACTGTATACATCAATTTAGGGGGAAATAAATACTGCTTAACTAGTTCTTTAAACTGAAAAGGTATACATTTGTAAAACATATTCAAAGAGTATAAAAGTTCATATAGTGAAAAATCTTCCCCTGACCCAGAACTCCTAGCTCTCTTCCCAGACCCAAATACCGTTAACACTTTTATGTCTCCTTCCACTATTGTGTGGAAGTGTGTGTGTTCACACACTTATATGTGAACAAAGGTATATATGAGTCCCTCTGCTTCTTTTTAACATGAATGGGAGTATGCACTTTTATGTTTTGCTTTTCTTAATAGCTCTTGGAGCTCATTGTGTACACATATCACATATGCAAAGTTATCTAATATTAAAGTTACTTAATATTTTATTATATGATTGTGCCATAATTTATTCAACCAATCTTCTATTGGTGGAATTTTGTTTTTTAGTATTTTGGCTTTTATGAACAATACTATAGTATTTTTACATTTGGCAAGCTCTATCAAGAAGAAAAATACAGTTGCCCTCCAAAGAGGGTAGCTGTTTAGCTCCATAATTAAAAAAAGAAAGAAGAGTCTGAGGGTTAAATTTGAATACTTTCCAGGTGGTTTTCAGTAGCATGCTTTGGTGGAAATCATGATTTTTAGGAAGCTAATTGGGGTTGTTGCATATTACATTCCCGCCTCTTCCCTCCCCCAACTTTAGTAGTCTTCATTACATTCCTGCCTGGGAAGTGTTCCCAGTGACCTGGGTTAGGCATTAAGATCATGGGAATCCAAGATTTTCCCATGTCTTCCAGCATGTTTGTTCACAAGAACAGGAAAACTTATTCCTTGCAGCAGGGGAATTTTAACCACTGTCAGTCACTGGGGAATCTTTCAGTGAGGGTCCTTTGAATACAAATGTGGTCAAGGAGAGGAGAGGTATCAGTAGGTCTAAAGGCGGTGATGATACTGTAAGAATAGTAGCGTATTTTATAGCACTTGAAATGCTTTCTCGTTTGTTTATGGGAAGTACGTAGGCAGAAAGGTAGAGTGACTTGCCATTGTCATATGTATCTAGTAAATGCCAGAGACAGGTCTAGAATTCTGGACTTCTGTGTTAGTTGGGATTGTTTTGGACTTAAATGACAGAAAATGTGACTATAATGACTCATAAAAAAAGTATTATTGTCTGGAGGTTGGTGGTTGCTGATATTTGATCAGTGGTCAGGTCAGTAGCTCAGCAATGTCAGGTTCAATGTTATTTAGTTGGCCATCCACTTGTGTTCGTGGTAGCTGCTATATCTCTAGCCATTGCATTTGCAAGAAGAAAGGTGAAGGAAGAGGGCAGGAACAAGGCTGTGGTTGTATCAGGAAAGTAAGTTTTCCTGCGAATCCCTCAGCAAATTCCTACTTTGTTCTCATTGGCCAGCACTGTCCATGGCCACTCCAAGCCTGGAAGGTGGTGATCAAGATGGTGACTTTCGTTATAATAGTAGGTGCTTCCTACTATTTAGATGATGTTCAAAGAAAAATATTTAATCATAGCTTAAGCCATATTAATTTCTAATTCTCTTTATACATATAGCTTATACAGTGTAATTTAAATATTTTTAAAAGTTGAATGAAAATTTATTTTTTGTTTTATTTATTTTTATTTTTTTAAAAACATTTAAAAAAAAGATTTTATTTATTTATTTATTTGACAGAGACAGTGAGAGAGATCACAAGCAGGGGGAGCAGCAGAGGGAGAGGAAGAAGCAGGCTCTCCACTGAGCAGGGGGCCTGATATGGGGCTTAATCCCACAACCTTGGGATCATGACCCAAGCCAAAGGCAGATGCTTAGCCAACTGAGCCACCCAGGCACCCCTAAAACCTTTTTTTTTTTTTTTAAAGATTTTATTTATTTATTTGACAGAGAGATCACAAGCAGTCAGAGAGGTAGGCAGAGAGAGAGGGGAAACAGGCTTCCTGCTGAGCAGGGGCGGGGGTGCTCAATCCCAGGACCCTGAGACCATGACCTGAGCCGAAGGCAGAGGCTTAACCCACTGAGCCACCCAGGCGTCCCCCCAAAACATTTTAAAATTTAAACTCAATTAATTAACATATGATGTATTATTGGTTTCAGAAGTACAGGCCTGTGATTCATTAGTCTTATATAATACCCAGTGCTCATTACATCACATGCCCTCCTTAATGTCCATCGCCCAGTTACTCCATCCCTTTATCCCCCTCCCCTCCAGCAACACTCGGTTTGTTTCCTATGATTAAGGGTCTCTTACGGTTTGTCTCCCTCTCTGGTTTCATCTTGTTTTATTTTTTCCTCTCTTCCCCTATGATCCTCTGTTGTTGTTGTTGTTGTTGTTGTTTTCCAAAGATTTTATTTATTTGACACAGAGAGAGACAGATCACAAGGAGGCAGAGCAGCAGGCAGAGGGAGAGGAGGAAGCAGGCTCCCCGCTGAGCAGAGAGCCCAACATGGGACTTGATCCCAGGACCCTGAGATCATGACCTAAGCCGAAGGCAGAGGCTTTAACCCACTGAGCCACCCACTCTGTTTTCTTTCTTAAATTCCACTTATCAGTGAAATCATATGATAATTATCTTTCTCTGATTGACTTATTTTGCTTAGCACGATGTAATTTAAATATTACATACAATCTTATTTATTGGGTGTGCCAGGACCTTAGCTTCTATCTAGATTTAAGTTCCTTTGTATCTGAGACTAGATCTACTTTGTATGAGACAGAGTCTTATCCTTGGGTGTTAGTGAGAAAGGAGCTCCAGTATCATCAAGCCCCTATCTTCAGGCCCCTAGTGAGTGTATAGTAAGAGTGGACTGCTAACAAATAGCTTATTGAGTTAAGTTGAACAATGAAAGTAGAAATAGGGGAAAGTGAAAAATTTAGAATGAGAATAATAAGGACTCCTCTATTCAGGGCAAAAGACTATGGAGAATGGATCTACTAGGAAATACAGTACTATTATGAAGTTAAAGGCCTTATTATGTAAATATGCTTCTCTAATTCACAGGGTGAGAGGGCAGAATAATGTGGAAAGAACATTGTAAAGGAGTTAGGAGCCTCTGTTCTAGATCTACTTCTGCCATTATATAACTGCAATATTGGGCAAGTCATTTCTCTCTTCAGCTTCCTCTTGTAGGATGGGAATAATAATTGCTGTTTTACAGGATTGTTGAGAGTATTAGAAATAATATGAATTTAGTACTTCATGGCACCTGGTACATATAATAAGTACCTTTGGTAACTGTTTTTACCATGATTGTTAGTATTTCTGTTATGTGACCTTGAAAGAGCCTTTTTTGCTTTAATCCTTATCTATAAACTGCAAAAGTTAGGTGTTGTTTAAGATTCCTCCCAATTCCAAAATAATTGTATTTCTACCTAAGTACCTCAACTGAGGCATTGTTATAAAGGTGTCCATGGAGTTCTGGCTGCAATGAGTTAATAGGAGAGACCATGGGAAGATGAAGTTCTCTGGTATATAGACTGATGTCATTAAGTAAACCAAGTATTTATTAGAACAAATATTTCTGAGGCACTCAAGTACCTTCTGAATTACCCCAGTCCACTGAGAGAAGCTAATAAAATATTGGCCAAACCACTGAGCAATGAAGTTGGGTGTAACTAAGCTCACAATTTATCTCAGAGAATAGGGATGGTGGTATAATATAAAGAAAATGAGCACTGAGAGTTATTAGTGCCCAGAACTGGTGATGATTTGGGGAACTGGCATACCTCTCTGGAAATACAAGTGACTATTGCTCTTTAGAGGAACATTTCCACATAGATGCAGCCATTCCATTTTTTTTTTAAAGGTTTTATTTATTTATTTTAGAGAGAGCACAAGCTGGGGCAGGGGGATGTGAAGGGTCTGAGGGAGAGGGAGAAGCAGACTCCCCGCTGAGCAGGGAGCCTGATGCAGGGCTCGATCCCAGGACCCTGGGACCATGACCTGAGCCTAAGGCAGACACTCAACTGACTGAGCCACCCAGGCACCCAAGATAGTCTTCTAGTAGTGTCTTTAAAGTGAAAATATTGGGAAATACCTAAAAATATGGGATAAGTAAATTACGGTACAGTCATCAATTGATAAAATACCTGTATGTATTGACATGAAAAACGTTCAAAATATGTGAAACAGATTCATGTATATGTGTGTATATGTATATACACATATATACAGAATGAGAGAGAGAGATAGATTGAAATAGTGTGGCATTGTAGATTATTATTTTTTTAATAAAAGGTGTTTTTGTGATCTAATTTCTTTAATGAGCATGCATTTTTATAATAAAAGCTTAAAGAAGATACTTAATAAATGTATATTCAAGTGATTACTGGTATCTACTTCTCTTCCAAGATACAGAATACTTTAAGTACATGTTCTTCCCTGGATGAAGACAAATGGCTCACTGAGTTTCATAGGGAAATTATTTGCCAGTGAGTGTGCCTTCAGGCTGTTTTTCAGACTACTTTCAGATATTTTCTTAACCACAGAGGGCTAGAGTGGGGATTGTCTTTAAACCCACACAGGTTTCTACAGGGCAGTGTAGAACTTTGTATATAGGAGTAGGGATGGGCCCCTATCTTTGACTTGTTCCTTTGATCTAATCGGCGTGTGCCTTTTATGTATTTTTTTTTAAAGATTTTATTTTTAGCAATCTCTACACCCAATGTAGGGTGTGAACCTATAACCCTGAGATCAAGAGTCACATTCTCTACCTACTTAGACAGCCAGGTATCTCCTTTTATGTATTTCTTAAAGTTTTTCTTTTCATGCCCAGGAATAGTATTTTTATGAAGATATTTCTAAGGAAAGAAAGCCTGTAGTTGGCAAAATGTATTGAGCTCTTACTATATATAAGATCCTGTTCTACTTAGAACATCCTTGACGGATGAGGTATATACAAGTGAGTAAAATCCATCCTTGTTCTCAGGAACTTGCAGTCTTCTAGGAGAGGCATTTGTATAGTTAACTAACATAAAATTGGATGGTAAACAAAGCACTATGGCTTTGGAGAGGCAACAGTTCGTATGACAGGTGGAGCGTGGGAAAGTTTGTAGAGAATTAAATTGAACTTTGAATGATGAGTAAGATTTTATTATTTATTTATTTATTTAAGATTTTATTTGTTTATGACAGAGATAGTGAGAGAAGAAGCAGGCTCCCTGTTGAGCAGGGATCCCGATATGGGGCTTGATCCCAGGACGCTGGGATCATGACCTGAGCTGAAGGCAGATGCTTAACGACTGAGCCACCCAGGTGCCCTGATGAGTAAGATTTTAGTTGGTAGGTATAAAATTTAATGGCGTGTTTCAGAAATTGAATTATTCAGGACAGAAATTAGATTATTCAGGGCAGAGAGAGAGAGAGAGAAAATTGGATATTGGAGAGGCTAGAAGTGAGAAAATGGTAGATTGAGGGAAAATAAAATAATTAATGTAAAACACCTAATATGGTGCTTGCCTGGCATGTTATAGGTACTCATCAAACTTTGCCTCTTTCTAATTCCAACATATTTATTTCAAGGGGTGTCTTCAAGTTACCAAAAAAGAAAAGTTGTTTTTGGGGTGCCTGATTGACTCCATCAGTAGAGAATGCGACTTTTCATCTTGGGATTTGAGCCTCACGTTGGGTGTAGACATTGCTAAAAAAACAAAAAAACAACAAAAAAAAACTTAAAAAAAAAAAGAGAAGTTAACTTTTATTTATTTGCTTGTGTATTTATTTATTTGACAGAGATCACGAGTAGACAGAGAGGCAGGCAGAGAGAGGGAGGCGGGAAGCAAGCTCCCTGCTGAGCAGAGAGCCCAACAAGGGGCTGGATCCGAGGACCCTGAGATCATGACCTGAGCCAAAGGCAGAGGCTTAACCCACTGGGCCACTCAGGTGCCCCAGAAATTAACTTTTAGTTTGGTTCGATAAGTTAGGCAACTCGTCCAGGTCATTTTCAGAATTGCACATGTAGTAGTAAAGGCAAAGTACCTGCTAGGGAATCAGTACCTTAGATTAATATACAACTGAGTTTCTGAACCATTTCTTTCATTAGAAGGTGATCTGTTGAAAGAAGTGACACGAGTACTGGGGAAAATCTGCTCTTCGGTGCCAAGGCAGGGGACAATGTCACAAGTTAAAACTTCCTATTCCTATGACGCTCCCACGGACTTCATCAATTTTACCTCTTTGAATGATGAGGAAGATACCCAAAACATAGATTCTTGGTTTGGTAAGTGTTGACTTTCTCTGGCCATTCTAAGGGTTAGTGGCTTGCTTTGTTCTGAGTACCTTTCAAAAAATAGAAGGGATTACAAGAAAATAACTAAAATATAAATTCTTGTTTGCACCAAGATACTTTATCATCCATGATATGATAGAAATAATTGAAATGCCCAGTGTTTTGGAAATGGACTATCAGTACAAATTAATGTTGTTTTGCTGTTAAGAATGATACGTGTTTAATCTTTAGGGATATATGGGAAAATCCAGATGAAACAAAGTTCAGTGAAACTCTAGGATTCAAAACATGTCTATCGTGATGGCAGCCACATAAAAACTTGCTCTACTATCATTGGGCACACAATATAATATTATAGCTAGGATATTGACATTTATAGAATCTACCTATCTTACTCAGATTTCCTCAATTTCACTTGTACTCATATTCATTTATGTAGTAAGTTCTATGCAATTTTTAATCACCTGTGTAGGTTTGTGTATCCACTCCCACTGTCAAGATATTGAACAGTTCTAACAGATCTAATATCACAAGGATTCTTGTGTTACTTTTTTGTAACTGCAGTTACCTTTCTCTTGCTTCACTTTACCAATTCTTTTTTGGCTGGAGGGATTATGCTACTTAGAACCCAATCCCCAAGCAGATGGGATCACCTGATGTTGGGTCATGTGATTTGACACAAACTCTGATACCAGTCCAACAATAAATAAGGATGTGGTTATATTTTCATATTACTTTGTAATAATATGGTGAGATCACTGATATGTCAGGTTAGTAGTTCCTAGAATCTCTTCATTTTTTTCTTTCTCAGGTCTTTATCCTCCATATTAAAAGAAAATCAGTATGTGATGGGAGAAAAAAATGAGTCTCTTGCAGCTGCACTTATTACTTATAATGCAGTATCCAAATGTGATGGCACATGCCATTCTCTTCTTTAATAGTATGCCGGGGGGATCCTGAGAGGAGGGATCTGTTGAAAGTGGTGTTGAGGAAGGGTGGAGAAGAGGGCCAGCTGCCCTACAGGGGTGTTCCCTGTGTCTCTGCTTTACTGAAACCCCAAGGAGAAGTCTGGGTTGCCTATTCCTTTATCTAAGTTTCTTTAAAAAAAAAAAAAGGAAATATTAGTACAATGACACTATTAAATATAATGTAGAAGAAAAATTAACCCCACTATTCTTTCAAAACCACCTTAGTTCTAATATATTATTTTCTAATTATCTTCCAAATAGTCATATCTCTTTACATATTTGCAGTCAGAGTATGCATGCTCAGTGTTATTGCTGGGTGTCACCACATTCCTGAAGCTTCTGTCTGTTGATAGGCTTTTGGTAGAAGAGACATTTCACTGCTTTGGGTTAACTTTTGGGCACAGCAGAACTTAAGATAAAATTCCTGAGAGAGCCTAGGTCTGTTCCATCCTCACACACTCTTGCCACGGTGGGTGAGGAACCTCAGCTCAAATAGACCATAGTACTTCCCTTGTAAGTCCTGCAGATCTTAATAGCTACAGTTTTCTTTGAGAGGAACACGATGTATTAGGCGGGTTCATGCTTGTATTGTCCAAATGTGTATCAAGTAAAAGTAAGTAGCTATTCACAATGCAGAGTCTGCACTTCTTTTCTATGATACATTGTTCAGTGTTGCCAGTGTTTTAGTGGTAGTTTTGATAGTTTTTATAGTTTCTATCTCTGACGTATGTGTACTCATTTCTTTTTGATCACTAGAACTTTGTACTTGCCAAATGATTACAAATGTACCAGTAGAAGGGTTTAGGCCCCATTTTAAAAAATGTGCAGGGTACTGATTTATTTTACTTCCTTGCAGATTGTTTAAATGATGACATTCTTACCTTTTCACAGAGGAGAAGGCCAATTTGGAGAATAAGTTTCCTGGAAAGAATGGCATAGCAGGGCTTTTTCAGGGCAAAACCCCTCTGAGGAAGCTTAATCCTCAGCAAGCTATTGTCACGCCTTTGAGACCAGGTAAGAAAGATCATCTTAGAAAAAAGGTCCTTGGTAGAATGGTGAAACAGTGTATTAAGAGCCTGAGGGATCTGGGGAATTACCTAAATGTTGTATCCTTTGGTTTATTATTGGTGAAGTGAGCTAATTCATTTCATGGTGAATGTGACACTAATGATGCACTATACTTTTTTTTTTTTAATCTCTTAGAACTTAAGCTAACATTGACTTTTATTGCCAGATATATAACTCTTTTCTTTTTATGACAAGATTTAACCTAACCTCAGTCTGACTGGGAACAAAACAGCAGGAGAGAAGAACGTACTGTTTGCCATTGTACAAGGATTCTTTGAGTCATGCATCTGATTTTAAAAGATAATTGACATTTAGACTGGTGGTTACTAAGTCTGCAGAATATTGTCTGTTTGATCAGAACAAAAACATTTTTTTTAAGAACAAAAGCATTTTTAAAGAGATCATAAATACTTAAAAATGATTCTTCTTTGAAATAATAGCTATATTTAGATATAATTCACCTGTACAAATCACCTAAAGTTACATTTCCATGAGTTTTTTTTTTTTTTTTTAAGATTTTATTTATTCATTTGACAGAGATCACAAGCAGGCAGAGAGGCAGGCAGAGAGAGAGGAGGGAAAGCAGGCTCCCCTCTAAGCAGAGAGCCTGACGCGGGGCTCGATCCCAGGACCCCGAGACCACGACCTGAGCCGAAGGCAGAGGCTTTAACCCACTGAGCCACCCAGGCGTCCCTAGTTTTTTTTTTTGTTTGTTTGTTTTTTAATGGCTTGGTTTTTATTTTATTTTATTTATATATTTTTAAAATTACTTTTATTAACATATAATGTACTATTTGCCCTAGGGATACACGTCTGTGAATCATCAGGCTTACACATTGCATAGCACGCACTGTAGTCCGTGTTTTTTAATACTATATTCATAGAGTATTATACAGCCATCACCACAATTAATTTTGAACATTTGAATATGACTCTTATAGGTAAATCTGAAGCTGACTTCAATTAGACCATTAGCTAGAGGAGTCATACCAGGAAATAGCTGTACTTTTAGTGAACTTTTCTAGTTTACAAAGTCTAAGCTGCTAGGATGACTTTCAGATACTTAGTTCATGAATACAGATGACATCTGTTGAATTTGGGATCAGGACAAGGACCCTGAATTTTTGTATCCACTCTCTTTCTTGTAGAAGAGATTAGAAGTGTATAGCATGTTTCACTTGACATGCTTAGAATGCCTGTGGCCTGAGTGCTGTATCCTCAGGTGAATTACATTAGTTCATTATGTGTGGCAGATTTTCTGTTGCTTTGGTGATCTTTGTACTTTCTTGAATTGAAAGAATATATAATACTACCTAATTTGTCAGTTCAAGACTGTTTTGTCAACGGTGTGCCCCAAAGCAAGAGACTTCTGCTGGGCCTGTCATGTGCCAAAGACCATACACACTTCTTACGTGCATGCCCCTTAGACCCCTCAGAGTCTGTGTTCTTTCATATTACATATTCTCATCTATTAGTTTTGTTCCCTCTGCCTCTTAATATATATGAAAAGTTCCTACTCATCATTCAAGGTCCAGCTCAAATACCCTTTTTTCTCTAACTAATTTCCTGTATTTGTGTTCCCAAAGTTCTTTTCATACCTCTATCTTAATTTCAATTTCCTATTGTATTGCTAATACAAAGGCATACAATTAATTTTTATATACTGATCTTTTATCCTGCTACCTTCTAAACTCACTTAATAGTTTTAGTAGGTTTTTGTAGACTCCATCAGATTTCTTTTATTTACTTCTTTTTAAAGATTTTACTTATTTATTTGAGAGAGAGAGAATGTGAACGAGAAAGATAGAGAGCATGAATGCTCATGCACAAGCTGGGGGTGGGGTTGGGGGAAAGGGAGAGGGAGAAGCAGACGCCCCGCTGAGCAGGAAGCCAGAGGGGGTTTCTATCCCAGGACCCTGGGATCAGGACCTGAGCCGAAGGGAATGCTTAACCAACTGAGCCACCCAGGTGCCCCTAGATTCCATCAGATTTCAGATGATCATGTCATCTGCAAATATCCCTTATTTATTTATTTATTTTTGCAAATATCCCTTTTATTTCTTTTTCTTGCATATTGCACTGACTAGAGCCTTCCGTAAGATATTGGATAGGAGTGGAAAGGGTAGACATGCCTGTTGTGGCTTTAGGTTTTCACCATTAAGTATGACATTAACTGTAGTTGGGGTGTCTGGGTGACTTAGCTGAGCATCTGACTCTTGATTTTGGCTCAGGTTGCGATCTCAGGGTGGTAGGATTGAGCCCCGCCTCAGGCTCTGCACTCAGCCTGGAGTCTTCTTGTCCCTCTCCCTCCTGCTCTGCCATCCCCTTCCTCACCCGTGAGTGTGTGTGTGTGTGTGTGCGCGTGTGCGCGCGTGCACGCTCTCTCACTTTCTCTCTCAAATTAAAAAAAAAATAAAATCTTTAAAAAAGTGTGCTGTTAACTATAGTTTTTTTCATAAATACCCTTAATCAGGCTGAAGAAGTTCCTGTCTATTCTTGTTTTGTTGATAATTTTTATTTGTCATGGATGTGAGATTTTGTCAGATGCATTTTCTGCTTATATTGAGATGATTATATGGTATTTTTCTTTTTTTGGTCTGTTAATATGTTAAATTGTACTAATTTTCCAATGTTAAGCCAACCTTGCATTTCTGGGATGAGCTCCAGTTGGTCATGATGGTATTTTTCTATGTTTTTAGGTTCAGTTTGCTACATTGTTGTCGAGAATTTTTCTTATATTATTTATGAGGGATATTGGTCTGTGGTTTTCCTTGTGATGCCTTTGTTTGATTTTTATAGAGTAAAACTGGCCTTACTTTAAATATTCCCTTCTTTTCATTTTTCCTGGAAGAATTTGCATGGAATTGATATTATGTCTTAAATGTTTGGTAGAAGTCACCATTGAACCCAACTGGGTCTGAAGTTTTCTTTGTAGAAAGGTTTTTAACTACAAATTCAATTTCTTTCTTTCTTTTTTTTTTTAAGATTTTTATTTATTTATTTGACAGAGATTGCAAGTAGGCAGAGAGGCAGGCAGAGAGAGAGGAAGGGAAGCAGGCTTCCCTGCTGAGCAGAGAGCCGGATGTGGGGCTCGATCCTAGGACCCTGGGATCATGACCTGAGCCTAAGGCAGAGGCTTTAACCCACTGAGCCACCCAGGTGCCCCTACAAATTCAATTTCTTTAACAGATATAGATTATCTCTTCTTGAATGAGTGTTGGTAGTTTGTGTTTCTACTAGTTCCAAATTACCTGTTATTTAGAAGTATATTATTTAATTTCCAAATATATGGAGGGGGGATTGATTCTAGAAATCGTCTGTTACTGATTTCTTGAGGGATTTAATTCCATTGTGGTTAATGAACATTACTGTGTGACTTGAATCCTTTTAAGTGTTTTGTTTCATGGCCCAGAATATGGTCTGTCTTGGTAAATATTCTGTATGCACTTCAAAAGAATGTGTATCCTGCTGTCATTGAGTGGAGAGTTACATCAATGTCAATTTGGATCAAGTTGGTTGATAGTATTGCTCAAATCTTCTGTTTCCTTATTGATCTTCTATCTAAATGTACTGTCTGTTATTGAAAATGGGGATATTGAAATCTTCAACTATACTGTTGAATTGTCTATTTCTCCCTTTAATTTTTTTCAGTTTTTCCTTTATGTATCTGGGGCTTTGTTATTTTATATATATATATATATATGTATATATATATATATATTTGCTATTGTTATGTCCTCCTGATGAGTTGACTGCAACATATTTTTGTTAATGAAGTTTTATTGAATACAGCCTTACACAATTGCTCATATGACTTAGATTCTTACTGATTTTTCTGTCAATTTGTTCCATAAATTAGAGGGAGAAATTGAAATTTCAGGCTATACTCATGGTTTTTTCTATTTCTTCTTCTACTTTTTTTTTTTTAAGATTTTATTTATTTATTTGTCAGAGAGAGAGAGGGAAAGAGAGAGAGCACAAGTAGGATGAGCTGCAGGCAGGGGGAGAGCAGGCTCCCTGCTGAGCAAGGAGCTCAATACGGGGACTCGATCCCAGGACCCTGAGATCATGACCTGAGCCAAAGGCAGACTCCCAACTGACTGAGCCACCCAGGCATCCCTCTTCTTCTACTTTTTGCTTCGTGTGTTTTGAAGGTCTCTTATTAGGTACATAAATATTTAGGTTGTTTTGGCATCTTGAGGAATTGATCATTTTTATCATTTTGAAATGGTCATCTTTATCTCTGGTGATATTTTTTGCTCTGAAATCTGCATTATCTGATGTTATATCCATTCCAGCTTTCTTTTGATTAGTGCTAGCATGATGTATCTTTATATTTTAAGTGCATTTTTATAGGCAACATATAATATGTATTTTTTAAGATTTTGTTTTTAAGTAATCTCTGTACCTAATATGGGGCTTGAACTTATAACCCTGAGATCAAGAATCATGTGTCTACTGACTGAGCCAGCCAGGTACCCTGTAAAAATTTTATATTAAATTTTTTACATTAATTTTAAAAAATTTAATCATCTCTGCTTTTAAATGGGGTAAGTGCCTCTATTGTAGCCTTGATATAATGCACTATCATTTTTTTTGTTTCTTTTTCTCCCCTCCAGAAAAAAATTTCTTTAGGAAATGAGGCAAATGATTGTTTTCTAGAATAAATAATGCATGAAGTGTGTTTTCATAGCCTAACTTTTCTTCCATTTATTTGTTTAGGGTTTTTTTCTTTTATCAAGGCTCAGTTCATAAGCTATACCAGCAAATGCTATTTCTTCCTCTTTACTTGACTGTTCTTTTTCCTTATTTTTTTTTCTCTCCTTATTCTTATAGTACTTTTTTATTTCTGTTCCATGATGGCCATGGTAACATAAGAATATTTTATGATAAAGTAACTCCTTCCCCTTCCCGCCCTTATCTCCCCTTTCTCAAATTCTGTATCTTTTAACTCTCAGTGTTTTTAATTCCTGAAGGGGAGAAAAGCTGGTGGGTATACCCATAATGCCAGATAATATGATTGTATCAGCATTAAAAGACAGAGCTGCTTTTTTCTGAGGTGGTGACTTAGGCTGGCAGATAGGCCTTAGATCCTACATTTCTGCTTCAACCAAAGTAGATTTTATAAATTGGACTTCTATATAAGATGTCACTGGAACTAATGGTTCCACTGCTTAGAAGGGATACACACACACACACACACACACACATAGATATGAATGTATCTATATGTCTCTCCAACATTTTCCTTGGGATTCTGAGTGCTGACTAGTTTTTGCTCTCCCACAGTTGACAACACCTATTACAAAGAGGCAGAAAAAGAAAATCTGGCGGAACAGTCCATTCCTTCAAATGCTTGTTCTTCCTTGGAAGTCAAGGGAACCACCTCAAAATATACTCCAGTGCAGCCTCAGAGGTAAGTCTTTTTCAGGACTCAAAGTGGTGGTTATATTAATGATGATCAAAGAATAATTATTGTCAGAATACCTACTATTCTAGACTATACTACCTACTATAATACCTACTATACGAGACTCTATATTACCTCATTTAATCCTCATAACATTTATGAGTCGTAGATAGTATGCTTAATTTATTGATAAGCGGGTTAGAGGTACTAAGTTGCTTGAAGTTTGTATCAGAGCCAGAATTCAGACTGATCAGTTCGTTTCCAAAGCCCTTGCTGTTTGCACCATCAATATGGATTGTAATTTACTTGTGTAAATTATGTAAATATGGCAGATTTTTTTTTTTCCTGATTATAGGTTGTAAGTACATTTCATAAGGGCAAGCATTATGTATTCTTACTGTGCCTAACAGTGTCTGGCAGGAGCAGAAGGTGAATAAAATACTTGAATGAATGAATGGATGGGTGGATGGGTTAAGCTGCAGTCTTGACACTGGTGATCTTAAAACATTTCATGTCTTTGAGTGTTGTTTTTGTATCAGTATCCTTTTTTTTTTTTTTTTTTTTAAAGAGAGGGAGTGAGTGTGGGGTGGGGGACAGAGAGAGAATTTTTTTTTTTTTTTAAAGATTTTATTTATTTATTTGACAGACAGAGATCACAAGTAGGCAGAGATGCAAGCAGAGAGAGGGGGGAAGCAGGCTCCCCGCTGAGCGGGGAACCCGATGCGAGGCTCAATCCCAGGACCCTGAGACCATGACCTGAGCCGAAGGCAGAGGTTAACCCACTGAGCCACCCAGGCGTCCCCAGAGAGAGAGAATCTTAAGCAGGTTCCAAGCCCAGCACGGAGACCGATGCAGAGCTTAGTCTCCCAACCCTTAGATCTGACCTGACCTGAAATCAGGAGTTGGATGCTCAACCACCTGAGCCACCCAGACACCCCTATTGCTTTATACCTTGATGTTACCTAGAATATCTTCAAGGAAGAGGAATGGCAAATTATATTATTTATATACAGATAATAATATGTATTGTTGCTTAGAAGTGATGAAGTTAACCGTTGCAAAGCTTCATGTTGGCATAAGGATATTGCCTTTTGAGGATAGCATCATATAAGCTTATCCTAATCTTCTTTGATAAAGAAGCCCATTTTATTATTTTTTTTAATTTATTTATTATTATTATTTTTAAAAAGATTTCATTTATTTATTTATTTGAGAGAAAGAGTGAGTATGTGAGTGGGGGAAGAGGTAGAGGGAGAGGATCTCAAGCAGACTCAGTGCTGAGTGTGGAGCCAGATGTGGGGCTTGATCTCACACTGTGAAATCATGATCTTAGCCAAAATCAAGAGTCGGATGCTTAACTGACTGAGCATTCCCAGGTGTCCCGAGTAAAGAAGTCTGTTTTTTTTTTTTAAGAAGTCTGTTTTAATCAAAGAATTTTGTGAAATCTCAACCAACCATGTATCACAAGAGGTCTTAAGAGATTGCTACTGGTTGATTCTGTGGTTTCTGTTCCATGTTTAGATTGTGAATGAGCCCTACAGAAAAGGGACCAAGTGTCTTAGAGATTTCTTCAGAATTCAGGAAAGCGTTAGTGTCTTTACTAGTGTATGATTGCTGAAATTGTCTTTCATCCCAACTGAATTCTGAATGCTTTTTGGAAGTGATGGTGTGACAGGAATCCAGCTACTCTCAGAGTTAGAAGACCTGAGTGGTTTTTGTTTTTGTTTTTTTT
Source organism: Martes martes (assembly GCF_963455335.1). NCBI lineage: Eukaryota > Metazoa > Chordata > Mammalia > Carnivora > Mustelidae > Martes > Martes martes. Next base: position 25,723,245 of record NC_137896.1, on the reverse strand, counting down.
TAAGATTTTATTTATTTGTCAAAGAGAGAGAGAATGAGAGGGAGCGAGCGCATAAGGAGGCAGAACGGCAGGTAGAGGCGGAGAGAGAAGCAGGCTCACTGCCGAGCAAGGAGCCTGATGCGGGACTCAGTCCCAGGACTCTGGGATCATGACCTGAGCTGAAGGCAGTGGCTTAACCGACTGAGCCACCCAGATGTCCCTGTTTTGTTTTGGGCAAAGGCAGGTACCTCTACCACTCAAAATCTCAGTTTACTGAGAATAACCATATCCCTCAGGCTTCTTGTCAGAAAGGGCCAGATAAGATGGTATGTGACAGTACTTTGTAAATGATATCAAAATGCAAAATACGAGGTAAAACATTAGTGCCGTTAATCTCAAATCTCAGATTTTTCTGACTCCAGAGTTGCCTGATCTGGAAAGAAATGGCAGCTGGGATAGGAAGGTATAGACAGTCAGGCAAATTCCCTACTATTTTATTTTCACATGGTTTCAGTAGGCTAAAAGATCACCAAAACTTCTTCGACACAGAATAGTTAAGAGTCAATAAGGCTTTAGTTTGTCATAATAATTTTTCCATGAAGGGGTTGCTTTACCACAAATATATGTTTTAATTTTGGTATCTCATCCCTTAGCCATTTCTCCCTAAAGAAACCCAGCAATTCTTCTCTTAACTTTATAGTATCACTGTATGTTGAATTTAAGTAATGGTCTAAATGGTTCTGTATGGATGTGCTTTGCCTCCTTTCTTTCTAGATTTTATGATTCTCAACTCATTTTTAAAAATTAACTAATTTTGCTGGGTAATAATTTGCATATAGTAAATAAAATATATAGATCTTGAGTGTATGGTCTGATTAGTTTTGACAATTACATACCACCATGCAATCACAACCAAAATATATAGAACATTTCCAACACTTCAGATAGTTCTCTCATTCCTATCCCTGTATAGTCAAACTGCACTGCTTCTTCTACCTTCTCACCCTCTCACCTCCCACCCAGAGGCAACCACTTTTCCAATTCCTGTCACCATAAATTATTTTGTCCTGTTCTAGATATTTTTGTAAATGGAGTTATATGTACTCTTCTATCTGACTTCTTTTGCTTAGCATTTGTTTTTGAGATGCATCCATGTCATTGCATGTATTGGTAGTTTGCTTCTTTTTATTGCTGATAATAAGTTCTATTGAGTGGATATGCCACAATTTATTTATCCATTCAACAGATGAAGGACGTTTGGGTTGTTTCCAGTCTGGGGCTATATAAAGCTGCTATGAGTAGTTGAGGACATGTATTTCTTTTGGGTAAATACTTAGGAGTGCAATTGCTGGGCCATAAGGTTAAATGTATGTTTATAAGAAACAGCCAGAATGTTTTCCAAAGTGACTGTCCCATTTATATTCCCACTAACAATATATGAGAGTTTCAGTTGCTCCATATCCTAGCCAACTCTTAATATTGTCAGTCTATTCAATGATATTTCATTGTTTTTAATTTGCATTTTTCTGATGACTAATGATGTTGATCCACATTTTCATGGGATTATTGGTTCTTTATGTATTTGCATACATAGCTGCTGCTTTTTTAGTCTAGTTCCCTGTAGTCTTCCCTGGGTCTGCAAAGGTTAGAGGTCAGCCAAGACTCTGAGTAGAGTTTATACTTAGGTTTAAGTGTTCATCCTCTGTGGTTGTCTTGCTTCTGAAGTTTTGCATCTAAATTTTCAGCCTTTCTGCCTGCTCTGATGTTTGTCTTCTGACACCTCAAGCTAGTGAGATGTTATCTTTGTGCCATCCTCCTATATACACAGTGGGGAATCTACTTCAAAAAAAGCAGCAAACTCACCAATCTCATCGAGACAGTTATGACTTTTAAGGATGGACTCCTCATCAGTTTCTGCTTGCCTTTTTGCTGGGCTTCCTAGGTCTCCCCTAAAATACAAACGGTTTAGCTGTCAGGCAGGAATTATACAGTTTTTGCTCAGATTTTGAATGACATCTTTTCTGTAGCTCTTTTACTTTAAGGATTTTCCTCTAAATTTCCAGCTGTTATACTGGCCTCGAATTCTTCTGCTATCTCTAGCCAGTGAGACTGGAATTTTCTGCTCTTGGAGCTGCTATGTTTGGGGAGTACCTCAGGCCAAAAAGCTACTAACTCGTAATACTTACCTTTTGCAGTTGCTGTTTTTTATGAATAAATGTTTCTGTTTCCTGACTACTTTTGGTCACTTTCCAGTGCCTTCACATAGTTGTATTTTGTGTTTTGTCTGTGTTTTATAATATGCACTCTTCATTACTCATTCAATATATCCATTACTTCATTCCTTAATTGAATAAATTTGCTCTTTGTTATTCCATGTATTTTTTTTTTTTTTTAAGATTTTTATTTGCTTGAGAGAGAGAGAGAGATCACAGAGGGAGAGGGAGAAACAGACTCACTGCTGAGCAGGGAGCCCAATGTAGGGCTCTATCTCAGAACTCTGAGATCATGACCTAAGCCGAAGGCAGACACTTAACCACTGAGCCACCTCAGAAGCCCCTCCATGTATTTTTTTATGAGTACTTTCTTTTAGAGATTAATATGAAATATTTGCAGATGAAAGATAGACCTTTAGTAGGAATTGCTTGAAAATCCAGGAGAATGGGTGGAGGGAAAACTGATACATGATTGGCTATGAGTCGATAATTTCTGAAACTGAATGATGAGTACTTAGTAGTTTATTATATTATTCTCTTTATATTTAAAATATGCTTGATATTCTCCATAATAAAGATTTAAAAATTGTGACTCTATGCAGTAGCATAGAAGTCTGAATATGTAATAATGTCTTTATAATGTTTAAGGACTTTTATAAAGAAAATGCTTAGAAAAAGAAAAGAGAAATTAAATAAGATCTAAATAAATGGCAGGGCATACCATATTTATGGATTGGGAGACTCAGTATTGTAAAAATGTCAATTCTCCCTAAGTCGTCTATAGATTCAATGCAATATCTGTTAAAATCCCAATGGTTTTCACTTTGGACTTTAATAAATTGATGCTAAAATTTTTTGAGAAATGCAAAGGTCTAAGAATAGCTAGATACTTTTGAAATGTCTAGTACATAGAAAGGCATATTATTATGAAGCTGCAGTAATTAAAACTTTGTGATAATACTCAAGGATTAGTGAGACCAGTGGAATCAAACAAAAATTCACCTTCCCATATATGAAAATGATATATGACAAAGATGTTACCACAGATCTGTGGGAAGTAGTGCTCCCTCCCCCCCCTTAACAAACAATGCTTGACTAGTGGATATCCAGATAGACAGAATGAAACTTGGTCCCTACCTCACTGCATATAAAAGTCAATTCTTTCAAGTTTATTTATTTCTTTATTTAAGTAAACTCTAGACCCAACATGAGGCCCAAACCCACAACCCTGGAATCAAGAGTTTCATGTTCCTGACTGAGCCAGTCAGGTACCCTAAAACAGTCAATTCTTTGTGGAATTGTAGATCTAAATATGAAAGCTAAAGCTCCTATAAGGAAGTAAAGGAGAATATCTTCATGATCTTGGAATAAGGGAAGTTTTTTTTTTTTTTTTTTAAATAGTATACAGAAAAGCACTGAGCATAATGGGGAGGGCTATTGATGTACTTGAGACATTTATCTAATCAAATGATACCATAAAGAGAGTAAAAAGCCAACCTCCAGAGTGGGAGAAGATACTTCTAACACATAAAACCTACCAAAGAGCTTATATTCATAGTATGTAAGGAATTCCTACTGATCAGGAAAGGATTGATCACCCAGTGGAAAACAAATAAGAGACTTGAACTAGCACTTTATCAAAGAGGATATCCAGGGGTGCCTGGATGGCTCAGTGGGTTAAAGCCTCTGCCTTCGGCTCAGGACATGATCCCAGGGTCCTGGGATCGAGCCCCACATCGGGCTCTCTGCTCAGCAGGGAGCCTGCTTCCTCCTTTCTCTCTCTGCCTGCCTCTCTGCCTACTTGTGATCTCTGTCTGTCAAATAAAGAAATAAAATCTTTAAAAAAAAAAAAAAAAGAGGATATCCAAATGACCAGTAAACATATGAAAAGTTGCTCTATCTCATTGGTAATCAGAGAAAAGCAAATTAAAACCACAATGAGGGGCGCCTGGGTGGCTCAGTTGGTTAAGCGTGTGCCTTCGGCTCAGGTCATGATCCCGGGGTCCTGGGATGGAGCCATGCTAAGCAGGGAGTCTGCTTCTCCCTCTCCCCTTGTTTCTCCCCTCTGCTCATGCTCACTTGCACTCTCTGTCAAATAAATAAAATCTTAAAAAAAAAAAAAACAACCTCGGGGCGCCTGGGTGGCTCAGTGGGTTAAAGCCTCTGCCTTCGGCTCAGGGCATGATCCCAGGGTCCTGGGATCGAGCCCCGCATTGGGCTCTCTGCTCAGCAGGTAGCCTGCTTCCCTTCCTCTCTCTCTGCCTGCCTCTCTGCCTACTTGTGATCTCTGTCTGTCAAATAAAGAAATAAAATCTTAAAAAAAAAACAAACCTCACAATGAGATTTTACTCAATACCAGCTAAATTAGCTCATCTGAAAATATCAAGTGTTCAGGAGTGTGTAGAGCAATGCAGACTATAATACAGACTTGCCAGGGTAAGCATAGATTGGTACAAGCACTTTGGAAAACAGCTTTAGTTGATATAACCAATGCCCTCTGACCTAACAATCTTACAACTTACATCCAACAGCAACATGTGCACATGGAGACATACATGAAAATTGGCAGTAAGCTGGATAAATAGTGGTACATTACTGCAGTGACTGTTATACAAGCATTGAAAATCACTGAATTAAAGCTATATAAATTATGGTGGTTGATTCTCACAAACATAATGTTGAGTGAAACAAACCAGACAGAAATAAATACATGTAGTAGTCTGATTATATTATCTAAAGGTGTTTTCTTTGTTGTTGTTATTCTTTGTATTTTGTTTTCTTTCCAAACTAATGTACCATGTTTATGGAAATGCATGCTAAATGGCAAAACGATAAAGAAAAAGTAATGATAACTATAAAACAAGTCAGATAGTAGCTGCTGCCAGTGTTCTGTTTCTTAGCCTGGGTAGTGATTTCATGAGTCTTCACTTTGTAACCTTTTTTTTTTTCCCACTTTGTAATCATTTAACTTAATTTTTGTTTTGTGCTGTTTTTTGGTATATGGTATATTTTACCAGAACGGGGGAGTGTGGCTAAAAAAAAGAGAAAATAGTCACCTTAGTCAATTACTGGGATACCTGACCTCAAATGTCAGGTCTGACAGCAATTAGCTTTGTAACAGGGTCAAGTCACCTCATCTTTTTTGACTTTTACCTATAAAAGGACAGAATTGGGGGCGCCTCTGTGGCTCAGTGGGTTAAAGCCTCTGCCTTCGGCTCAGGTCATGATCCCAGGGTCCTGGGATCGAGCCCTGCGTTGGGCTCTCTGCTCGGCGGGGAACCTGTTTCCTCCTCTCTCTCTCTGCCTGCTTCGCTGCCTATTTGTGATCTCCCTCTGTCAAATAAATAAATAAAATCTTTAAAAAAAAAAAAAAAGGACAGAATTGTACTAGGTGATTACCAGTACCTTAAAAAAAATTGGCTACATATAAGTACCAACATTTTATGATGAAATTTCAAAAGCTATCAGTAAGACGAGAAGAGATCAGGTTTTTAGAGTGGAAATAATACCATTAAACTCTCTGTAGCCCTTGGCAGTTTGACATTCTTTCACATTTGTGGGGCATAATTACATATCTGTAGTAGATGTATTCATTTCAGATAAATTTTGTCAATTCCTGTATCATAGAAGATCTGCTAGACTCTCTGCTCAGAAAGATCTGGAACAGAAAGAAAAACATCATGCAAAAATGAAAGCCAAGAGGTGTGCTACTCCTGTAATCATCAATGAAATTCCACCCTCCAAAAAAATGAAAGTGTAAGTAGCCACAGCTTCTCTCAGTTGGCATAGGTTTTACTCCTGCTTGCTCCCATGGTTCATAGCAATGGTGCTTGTTCTTATTTTTATCAGTTAGGAACGTATTTTGCTCTAAGTAATAGCCTATTCAGCTAGAGTAGTTTAAGAACTAGTGATTTATTTGCTTCAGAGAAGTTGCTGTTGGCTTTGGTTCAGTGACTGAACAATGCCAGGGAACATCTCTGCGTTAGCTTTTTTCATACTTGTTACTCAAGATGGCAGCTCTGTTTCTCAGCTTCTGCCTTCTGCTTGTCGCCGCATTGTCACAAGATAGCTGCTATATTTCTAAGTATAACATCCATGTTCAAGAGAGGAAGGGGGGTATGGCAAAGGAAGAAGGGCAGCACCTATATCACAGAAGCGAAAAATTTCCAGAAACCCTGCTTATACTTCAGTTGCCCTACTGGGTCGCTTGGATTCTTCCTCATTGCAAGAGAGGCTGTTGAAACAAGTATAGTGCTTTTGCCTTTGGACATTGCTGCCCCAAACAAAATTGGAGTTCTGTTAATAAGAAAGAAAGTAGAGTAGGTATTGGGAAGGCAATTAGCTATTTGCCATTTGTGCATTTGATAATGAGCCGTTGGAATCCCTCCCCATGCTCCTGAACCATCATCAGACAATTCTCACCTTGACTTTTATTGGTGTTCTCAAAGTTTACCCATTGTATCCATTGGTACATATGATCAGTGGTGCTATTGGAAGAATCTTGCGGTTGAGACATGCTTGTTGTCCTAAAGAATGAGAAAATTTAAGCTGTATGTGGTAGTTTTGGGGAGGAGGGTACAGCAGGGCATGCTTTAGTGAATTGAGAGTATTTTTTTTTTTTTGTCCTTTTGATCTAAAGTTCTAACCATAAAAAGAAGCCAGAAGAAGAGGAAGAAGGCAGTGCTCACCAAGATACTTCAGAAAAACATGAGTCTTCCCCAGAGAAAGCCAAGGGCAGACATACTGTGTCTTGTATGCAACCTGTGAGGTATGCTTCTTTCCTGAATTTAAACTTTAAGAGTCAATAGAGTAAAATTGTAAGTAGGTATATCTGTGGTCTGGAGCACATGGAACTTGGGAAATTCATAAAGCTATAACCATGGTGAGGGGCGCCTGGGTGGCTCAGTGGGTTAAGACCTCTGCCTTCGGCTCAGGTCATGATCCCAGGGCCTTGGGTTCTAGCCCCGCATTGGGCTCTCTGCTCTGCAGGGAGCCTGCTTCCCCCCCACCCCCTCTATGCCTGCCTCTCTGCCTGCCTCTCTGCCTACTTGTGATCTCTGTCTGTCAAATAAATAAAATATTAAAAAAAAAAAAAGCTATAACCATGGTGAGGTGAATTGTTTTATATCTTGGGGATGCTCATCTTAAAAGTTGAGAAAAATATACTTTAAAAGCAAATTAATCTGGGAAACAAACTGAGGGTTATGGAAAAGGAAGTGGGTGAGGGGATGGGGTAACTGAGTGTTGGGGATTAGGGAGGGCACGTGATGTGATGAGCACTGGGTGTTATATGCAACAGTGAAATCACTGGACATTACATCAAAAACTAATGATGCGGGGCGCCTGGGTGGCTCAGTGGGTTAAAGCCTCTGCCTTCGGCTCAGGTCAGGATCCCAGAGTCCTGGGATCGAGCCCCACATCGGGCTCTCTGCTCAGCAGGGAGCCTGCTTCCCTTCCTCTCTCTCTGTCTGCCTCTCTGCCTAATTGTGATCTCTGTCTGTCAAATAAATAAAATCTTTAAAAAAAAAAAAACTAATGATGCACTATATATTGACTAATTGAATTAAATTTAAAAAAAGAATATTTTTTTAAAAAGCAAAAGAAATATAAGAGGAAAAATTAAAGGTTCTTACTACCTGAATTGAACAGTTCTAATTTTGCCAAGCTCCCTTCTGGTCTTTACTCAAGCAAAAAATATATTTTCACAATCAGTGTACAGGAGCACCTGAGTGGCTCAGTGGGTTAAGCCTCTGCCTTCAGCTCAGGTCATGGTCTCAGGGTCCTGGGATCAAGCCCCTGCCTCGGGCTCTCTGCCCAGCAGGGAGCCTGCTTCCCCCTCTCTGCCTCCTTCTCTGCCTACTTGTGATCTCTCTCTCTGTCAAATAAATAAATAAAATCTTTAAAAAAAAATCAGTGTACAAACAACTTTAGATTCTGTTTTCCTTGCTTGCCATGAGAGTATTTCATTTTTTTTCCTGTACTACTATAAATTCTTCACATTTATCCTTTTTTAATAGTTAATAGTCTATCAAATTATATTTAACCATTTCCTGTTGAAAATGCAGTTACCAGTTTTTCACATTATAAATAATCAGCAAACATCTTTAGTGGCAGGGACTTTTCTTTGAGTAGTCTCTTCAGGCTAAAGAAAGAAATTCCTTGATTATAGGGTATGACTAGTGTTATGGCTATCGATATTAATTGCCAATTTGGTTTCTTTTTTTAATTTTAACTTTATTTTTTAATACATATATATATTTTAGAGGGAGGAGGGTCTGAGGAAGCGGGGGAGATAGAGAATCTTAAGCAGACTCCCTGCCCCCTCACAGAGCCTGTTGTGGGCTTGATCTCACAACACAGATATCATGAGCTGAGCCAAAGTTGAGAATCAGACATCCAACTGACTGAGCCACCCAGGTGGCTTTTATTTCTGAAACGGATATGTATGAATTTACAGTGCCATCAGCTCCGAATGAATATTTTTGTTTCCTTGTACTCATCCACATCAAATTTGTTTTTTTATATTTAAAATTGTTTCAAATTTAATTGATATAATGTTGATGGCATGAACTTATATTTTAGTTTTTATTTGATTACTGACAGGATTGTATTACTGTTATTGTAAACATATTTTCTCTTATGTAATATGTAAACATATTTTCCATATTTTCTCTTGGGTAAATTGTCTGTTTCCTTTCTATTTATCTGTAAGTGGTCTTAGTGATAGTCTCATTGCTAAGAATGGCTACTCTAAATTGAATTTTTACTATGTGTTAGGTACTTCAGAAATATCCGATTTAATAGTCACAAATATTCTGTGAGGATAAATATTTATATTCTTCATTTTACAGTGGAGGTAACTGAGGCTCAGAGGGATTAAATAGTTTTCTAAAGATCACATGGGCAGAAAATGAAATGACAGGGTAGGAATTTGAGCTCTGGTTGGTTTCTCTCCTAAGTCTGTCCTCTCTTAATCATGGTGTATATTTTATGTAGACTTTTGTCATATTTCTTGCAAATACTTCCCCATTCTACTGGTATTTTAAATCTTGCCTTTTCTTGTGGCTTAAAAGCTAATCACTGTATAGTCAAATTTATGAGTCTTTTGTATTATCTTCTATAGTCTATTTTAGCTGTCATTTTGAGAGGTTTTCAATATTTTGGTATAAATTGTGAATCGGGTTTTCTTTCATAATGTTGCATAATTAAGTCAATATCAATTTATCAGAATACTTTTTGGTTTTGCTGATTATCTTATCACAGGTTAACAATCGAATCTATGTAATACCTTTATACGATTTTGAATCATGAGCCTCTTTCTTCTCTCCTCTCTTATTTCTTTTACTGATTTGCCCTTAGGCAGAAGATTCTAAAAAGTACTGAGGAGCAAGAGTTGGAGAAGAGAATGAAAATGCAACAGGAGGTGGTGGAGATGCGGAAAAAGAATGAAGAATTCAAGAAACTAGCTCTTGCCGGAATAGGTCAGCTTGGTTCTTGTTCAGTGTGATTTATGAGGGGTGCTTCTCATTATCTTTGTAGGGTTTTTGAAGTCTCTAAAGGGGAAAAGGCATTCTTAGTTAGTAGTCAGTAGAAAAAGATGTGTTTATTGGAAAGCAGGCACCCTTTATATCCCCATGACCATTCCCTAGAATGTTCTATATACATTGGACCAGGGCCCCTGGCTGGCTCAGTCAACAGAGCATGTGATTCTTGGTCTTGGGGTTATAAGTTCAACCCCCAAGTTGGGCAAAGAGTTTACTTAAAAAAAAAAAAAGGTATTATATACACCGGGGCTTTCTTAGAGTGCACTGTTACTCTCTGCCTCTAATTATAGGACTCACAGCCATCATTCGAGCCCTTTTTCCATGAGACCTTCCCTCATTTCTTTAAGTAAAATTAATTCCTCCCTCCTTTTTCTTCCTAATTCTTTTTCTTTGTATTAGAAAAAGAAGGGATTAGGACTGAGACAGAAGATAAAGCCATTGGGCAGGCCAGTTTTTTGTTGTTGTTTTCCCATTTTAATCCTAGACAGAGGAAAAGAAAGCTGAGTGAATCCAGTTGTAGCTACAGAGGGAAAGCAGGACTGAAGGAGCCAAGGGGTCAGAGCTCTGCTTTGCTTTTAAATAGAGTTATTACTGGTAGAGGTCAAAGCTATAAAGCCCTGCTTATGGGGTTGAAAAAGCACCCCTGGAGTTTATAGGGTTTCCCTCTTAGATAGGTTTAGTTAAGTATGCTTTTCAAGTCAATCTGTAGCTTTTCCTGTCAAAAGAATTCCAGTTACTGTGCATCTCCAGAGCTATGACCACACCTGGGGGATGGGATTCTTCTCCCCTTGTGCCACCTCTTTGCTATTTGCATCCGACCCAGGGTCCTCAAACCAAGAGTACTCCGTGAATGAGGCACATACAGTAGCGTCTCTGAGGACCGTTTCAAGGTTTGGGTGACGTGTAGAGAGCGAACAAAGTTGGATCCACGGTGATAGAAATACTGAAAGGACTAGATAAAGGAGATTTACTGATACTCTCTATTCTTAGTGTCACCTGTGTGTTTTACTCTGCTTTTCACTCAGGGCAACCTGTGAAGAAATCAGTGAGCCAAGTAACCAAATCAGTTGACTTCCACTTCCGCACAGATGAGCGAATCAAACAACATCCTAAGAATCAGGAGGAATATAAGGAAGTGAACTTTACATCTGAACTGCGAAAGCATCCTCCTTCTCCTGTAAGTTGATGGGCTCAGTGCATATTCTTACTACTAATTCAGCAAGGATTTCAGGTGTAGTATTTGGGTCACTACTTCTAATAATATAATTGAGAGAAGCATGTTTTTGAGTTAAGATAGATCTAAATCCTCACTTTGCCCTGTTTGCTATGTATGATCTTAGAGAAATCGCTCTGTTTTTCTGGGAAGCATCTTAGGAAGTTGCTGTGAAAATTGAATTGAGAATGTACATAAAGCACATAGAATAATTATGTGTGGCAAACTGTAGGTCCCAGCTTGTTGCAGTTTGTGCTTTACAAAATTCTTGGGAAAAAACCCACAAAACTTACGTCTACAGAGTTGTGTACAATATATGACAGGGCTTATGGGAAAAATGGTGTTGGGGCAGATCACTCATATCTAACAGAAGCAGTAAGAATCCTACGTGAAGGGGCACCTGGGTGGCTCAGTGGGTTAAAGCCGCTGCCTTCGGCTCAGGTCATGATCCCGGCGTCCTGGGATCGAGCCCCGCGTCGGGCTCTATGCTCAGCAGGGAGCCTGCTTCCTCCCTTCTCTCTCTGCCTGCCTCTCTGCCTACCTGTGATCTGTCTGTCAAATAAATAAATAAAATCTTTAAAAAAAAAAAAAAAGAATCCTACGTGAAAATTCTAGTAATAAGAATTTCTACATCCATTTGTGGTGGGCATTATCGCTTGTTGAAATCAGTCCTTTGCAGTCTCAGACTCTGGGATTATGCTTCTTCCTTTGAGATATCAATCCTTAAAGAGTTTTATTTCCAATCAGAGATCAGTTTTATGAAAATCAATCATCCAAGGATTAGGCTTCTTCATCTCTTAGTTTTGGGGAAGATGTCTGCAGAGATTCTGATTCAGCCAGCTCTCTGGCCTGATATAGACCCAGAACCCAAATCAGCTTTTTCTTAATGAGATTGGGGGTGAGGACAATACTTTTGCAGCTCTTTTTTTCCCTTCTAATTCTCAGAAAACTTGTTCTTGCTGGCTTTAAAACATTGACATGCTTGGGAAAAATCACTTTATTTACTATTGCAGAACAGACCATTTGTTAAGTGCTACATCCTTTCTCCCTTTTTTAAAAGATGGGAATGGACTAGTTTTAACTCTTACTCAAGAACTGACAAATTTAAGAATAATAATCTTGGCTTCACCACAGGCCTTTTTTCTTTTGATCCTCTGAGCTAAATATGCGGCTTGTGGGAGATCTGAGCTTTTCTATAACACTTCATTGGGAGAATAACTTCTTTCTTTACAGGCCAGAGTGACAAAGGGATGCACCATTATTAAGCCTTTCAACCTGTCCCAAGGAAAGAAAAGAACATTTGATGAAACAGCTTCTACGTACGTGCCCCTTGCACAGCAGGTCGAAGCCTTTCATAAACGAACCCCTAACAGATATCACTTGAGGAGCAAGAAGGATGATAGTAAGTTTCATACCAATGTTATAGCCTCCCCTAGAATTCCCTTTGCTTATACAAATTTGCCTTTTGTTGAAATCCTAGCTTTCGAACTACAGTATGGCATGTGCCTATATGCCGCCAACACATGTACCGTTGAGCATCTCTGCACTCCTGCGCCCTACCCTGGCTATCTGTTACTTATACCCATCAACCACCTTGATCCTCCCAATCAGTAATTGGCCAGGGATTATACCTTCGCCATGTGTCAGTGTCGTGGTACAGCTAGTGACTTATAGAAAATGAAAGTATCCCATTCATTCAGGATTGTGTGGTTACCACTACAAACCAGGCACTGTTGGGTATAGGGGGTATAGCAGTGAATAAGATGGACTTGGTGACTCAGTGAGAGAGATAAATAGATCATTACATTACACATGTATATTATGTTTTCTTTATCCATTCATCTATTGATGGACACTTGGGCTGCTTCCATAATTTGGCTATTGTAAATAATGCTACAGTAAACATAGGGGTGCACATATCTTTTTGAATTAGTGTTTTTGTATTCTTTGGGTAAATACCCAGTAGTGGAATTACTGGATCATGTGGTAGTTCTATTTTTAATTTTCTGAGGAAGCTCCTTACTATTTTCCGCAGTGGCTGCACTAGTTTGCACTCCCACCAACAGTGTGGGAGTGTTCCTTTTTCTTCACATCCTTGCCAGCACATGTTTCTTGTGTGTTGTTTTTTGTTTTGTTTTGTTTTTTTAAGATTTATTTATCAGAGAGAGAGAGGTAGAGAGAGAGAGAATATGAGTAGATGTAGGGGCGGACGGAGAGGGAGATGAGCAGACTCCCCCCTGAGCAGGGAGCCCAATGTGGGGCTCAATCCCAGGACCCTGGGATCATGACCTGAGCCAAAAGCAGACGCTGAACCAACTGAGCCACCCAGGTGCCCTATCTTATGTTGTTGATTCTAGCAATTCTGATAGGTTTGAGGTAATCTCTCATCGTGGTTTTGATTTGCATTTCCCTGATGATGAGTAATGTTGACCATCTTTTCATGTGTCTGTTGGCCATTTTTATGTCCTCTTTGGAGAAATGTCTGTTCATGTCTTCTGCCCACTTCTAAATTAGATTATTTGGGGTTTTTTGGTGTTGAGTTGTATAAGTTCTTTATATATTTTGGATACTAACCCTTTGTTGGATATGTTGTTTGCAAATATCTTATCCCTTTCATAGGTTGTCTTTTAGTTTTGTTGTTTCCTTTACTGTCCAAAATCTTTTTACTTTGATGTAGTCCCAGTAGTTTATTTTTGCTTTTATTTCCTTGACACAGGTGACATATCTAGAAAAATGTTGCTGCGGCCGATGTCAGAGAAATTATTGCCTGTGCTCTCTTCTAGGATATTTATGATTTCAGATCTGACATTTAGGTCCTTAATCCATTTTTTTTAAAAAGATTTTATTTATTATTTATTTGACAGACAGAGATCACAAGTAGGCAGAGAGGCAGGCAGAGAGAGAGAGGAGGAAGCAGGCTTCCTGCTGAGCAGAGAGCCTGATGCGGGGCTCGATCCCAGGTCCCTGGGATCATGACCTGAGCTGAAGGCAGAGGCTTTAACCCACTGAGCCACCCAGGTGCCCCGTCCTTAATCCATTTTGAGTTTATTTTTGTGTATGGTGTATTTTCTGCAATTTTTATTTAAAGCTTTATATAGTTATAAATAATGGCTGTATGTATACTTGAAGACTGGCTTATTTCTAAAATGAATAGATTTGGTTTGTATCTCCTGCCGTTAGGTGATCAGATCTAAAGTAGAGGATTCAGGGGCGCCTGGGTGGCTCAGTGGGTTAAAGCCTCTGCCTTCAGCTCAGGTCATGATCCCAGGGTCCTGGGATCGAGCCCCGCATCGGGCTCTCTGCTCGGCACGGAGCCTGTTTCTCCCTCTCTCTCTGCCTGCCTCTCTGCCTACTCGTGATCTCTGTCTGTGAAATAAATAAATAAAATCTTAAAAAAAAAATAAAGTAGAGGATTCATTCTACATAATTATGAAAATTGACAAGGTTGCCCTGGTCAGGTGAATCAGTGTTTTCTATGAATGACAGTGATGGTCTTAAGATTGATGCTTTGACATTGTTTTTTTACTTTCTCTATTTGACTTTCTGTGAGAGGTGTTCTTGGTGTTTTGATATAGTCGCTTTTAGGGAATTCACAAAATTGGGAGTTAATACTTGATCTTTAGAAAGGCTTTATTTTAAAGCTAGAATAAGCAAAAATCTTATGTGTCGATAAGAACCGAAGTAGTTGGCATTATCAATAGAAAGCTGGTACATGCGTAGGCAGTGATGAGTCCATCAGACACAAGTGGATTTTAAGTTCAGAAAATGATAATAGAGTTTACCCAAAGACAGCCTTCATCATACCCCTCAATAAAAAGTGATAGGCAAGAAGGTGCTGCATGTTTGTCAGGTTGACTGACATGAGCTGAGCTGAGTGTGGAGGGCAGCCACTCTGATCTGGCATCACGGGCTGCCTACCCGAGTCAGCACCTACAGAAAACACAGTCTCAGAGAGCTAGATGAATGTCTGTGATCTTGCTTTACAGTTCTGTTACCCTCCAAATCTGCTACGGTCAAGATATCCAGAGACCCACAGACTCCTGTGCTGCAAACCAAACAGCGCACAAGGCCTGTGACCTGCAAAAGTGCAGCGGATCAGGAGGCAGAGGAACTCGAGAAACTGCAACAGTAAGTCCCATCGGCAGTATTTGAGGAAGAGTTCCAAGTACCTGCTTTCTTTTCGGTTCTATAATGGGGATAGTTGCTGTTTTTCTTGCCGTTGGATTTTTTTTTTTTTTAAATGGCATTTGAGTTACAGGTTCTCTACAGTCTGTGCTCCTGTCTCAATAATTAAAAAATTAGAAGTGGGAATATGGAGATATCCTGGAGTATAAACTGGTTTAAAAAACCAAATGCAGAGGTTGGGGTGGGAGAACTTACTCAGGATTCCAGTTAAGGAGTGTCCTCTGAGCTTCATTTAAGCAGATCTCACCATTTATGGCTACCCAAGGGCTCATTACAGCTATTGTTGGTAGAGAAAACTAGAATATAATGTGGTTAGCACTGGAGTTTGTCTCCTGTCTTCTGCTTTCATTCCTTTTTGTACTTTTTTTTTTTTTTTTTTAATATTTTATTTACCCATTTGACACAGAGAGATCACAAGTAGGCAGAGAGGCAGGCAGAGAGAGACGGGGGAAGCAGGTTCCCCGCTGAGCAGAGAGCCCGATGCAGGACTCGATCCCAGGACCCCGAGATCATGACCTGAGCCAAAGGCAGAGGCTTAACCCACTGAGCCACCCAGGTGCCCCCTTTTTGTACTTTTTTTTTTTTTTTGACAGACAGAAATCACAAGTAGGCAGAGAGGCTGCCAGAGAGAGAGGAGGAAGGAGGCTCCCCACTGAGCAGAGACCCCGACCCTTTTTGTACTTTTGAGGAAGGGCAGCTTCCTCTGGGTAGAGAAACCCCAATCTTTTTTTTTTTTTTTTTTTTTTTTAAGATTTTATTTTTTTATTTGACAGAGAGATAGCACAAGTAGGCAGAGAGGCAAGCAGAGAGAAAGAAGGATCAGGCTCTCTGCCAAGCAGAGAGCTGGATGCGGGGCTTGATCCCAGGACTCTGGGATCATGACCTGAGCCGAAGGCAGAGGCTTTAACCCACTGAGCCACCCAGGCGCCCTGAGAAACCCCAATCTTTAAAGCAGAGGGAATGTTAGGACTGGCTCCTTTATTCTTTGCTCTGGAGGTAGAGACAATGGCTATGGAGAGAGTTGAATTTTGCTGTGCTTGAATAATCATCATAATTACTATTTTTCTGTTTTGGCCTACTTTGTTGTTTGTGTAGCTTTTATTAACATTTTGTGTGTGTGTGTGTGTGTGTGTGGCTGTCATTTAAACTCTTATCTTACAGATACAAATTCAAAGCACGGGAACTCGATCCCAGAATTCTTGAAGGTGGGCCCATCTTGCCCAAGAAACCGCCTGTGAAGCCACCCACTCAGCCTATTGGCTTTGATTTGGAAATTGAGAAAAGAATCCAGGAAAGGGAGTCAAAGAAGAAATCGGAAGATGAACACTTTGAATTTCATTCCAGACCTTGCCCTACTAAAATTTTGGAAGATGTTGTGGTAAGAATGCTTGAGGTTCTGCATGCTGGCAGAAACGTCCTGCTCGTGACCAGATTATCTACACATTCACAAATGTTTGAGTAGATGCTATGATCGGGCATTGTATTAGGAGCTATAGGTGATAAAGAGACAGATCAGAAGTGGATTTTACTCTCAGGAAACTTAAAGTCAAGTAAGGGAGACAACATATGTATAAATAATATGAAATTGGAAGTGTTCTAAAAGAGGTGACAGTTAAAAGTACTATAGGAACTCAAGGGAGATAATGATTTCTTTCAGACAGACAGAAGGTTCAGGGAATGCGTTGTGGAGGAGGGAGCATATGACACAAGCCACTTAGGCGTCCCTCTTTTTTTTTTAAGATGTTATTTATTCAGCAGCACCTGGGTGGCCCAGTCGATTAAGCGGCTGCCTTTGGCTCAGGTCATGATCCCAGGGTCCTGGAATTGAGCCCCACATGGGGCTTCCTGCTCGATGGGGAGCCTGCTTCTGCCTCTCTACCCCCACTCCTCTGCTTGTGCGCTCTCTCTCTGATAAATAAAATCTTAAAAAAAAAAAAGATTTTATTTATTCATTTGAAAGAAAGAGCAGAGTGCAAGAGCAGGGGTGGGAGGGAGGAGAGGGAGAGGGAGAAGCAAACTCCCTGCTGAGCAGGGAGCCCAGTGCAGGGCTCAATCCCAGGAGGCTGGGATCATGATCTGAGCTGAAGGCAGACGATTAACTGACTGAGCCACCTAGGTGCCCCTGACTATATATTAAAATGAACTCATTTTTAAAGTATTTTAAAGGGAACATTAAATCACTATGTAAATGGAAAACCAGTATTTTTTGCCATGAATAACAATAGTAATAGCTAATAGATAAAGCTTATTATGTGCCAAGGTTTAGTTTAGTTTTTGTTTTTTTAAAGATTTTATTTATTTATTTGACAGAGAGAAATCACAAGTAGGCAGAGAGGCAGGCAGAGAGAGAGGGGGAAGCTGGCTCCCTGCTGAGCAGAGAGCCCGATGTGGGCCTTGATCCCAGAACCCTGAGATCATGACCTGAGCTGAAGGCAGAGGCTTTAACCCACTGAGCCATGCAGGCACCCCCCAAGTTTTAGTCTTAAGTTCTTCAATTTGTATAATAACTTATTTAATTTTCATAATAACCCTATGAGGTAAACACTATAGGTCTTATTATTAATCTATTTTACAGTTAGGAAATACAGAGATTAAATAACTTGCCCAAGATCATAAACTAACCAATGGCAGATGTGGGATAAATACTAGGTAGTATGGTTTCAGGGTCTGTGCTCTTATATTAAAATAGAAGGTACCTTTTTAAATGGAAATGTCTTAGGAAATATGTGAGCATTAAAAAAGTAGGGTGCATCTCACCTAACATCCTCTTCCATATTATCTGTCTTAATTTTTAGAAATGCTGATTTAGGAAATTAGGCTGGCAGTTTGTTTTCCTTTAGACATGCTAGGTGAAGTGGTACATGTGGAAGGGTGCCTAGAGTTCATTAAGAATTAAGTGAGATCTTAGAGTAGCCTTGTACCAGGTTATGCCTTGTTGAGAGTTCTGGATAAGCAGATCAGCAACGCACTAGGCAAGTAAGTAAGATGCAACCGAATTGATGTGGTGTGTTCCAGGGAAGTGTTTGCCAAATCCCGCTGGTTCTCAGAATCCTCTGGGGATCTTATTACATAAACAGATTCCTGGGCCCCACCCCTGGAGTTTTGATTTGTTATGTGCAGCATAGATTAGAGAGAGCCCCAGTGAGAACTTTGTGTCTGACACACAGTAAGCAGTCATGTTGTTAATAGTAATAACTGTCATTTTATCGCATGCTTACCTCATACCGAGTGTTCTATGTAGATTATCGTACTTATTTCTTGAAACAATTCTTAAGAGATAGGTTTTATTTTTAGCCCTATTTTTTAGATGAGGAAGAGACATTAGGAGGTATCTACTATGCAGAGGCAGGATTTGAACCTGTCATCTCCTCGAGCACTATATTATTCCACAGTGCTGACTTACCATTGTTTATTTTAGTAATCTCAGTTTTTGAGTTTGACACTGACTGTTTGTAGTTCTCCCTTTAAAAATTTCTGGTGATTTTACTTCAACTGTTGGTTTCTAGAGAAGCAAAGCATAGGAGACATTAGGTGCATTCTCTCTTACCCTCCTCATTTTTTAAAAAGGGAGGCTTTGAAAGGGGAATGTGGCTTGCTCATATTTTTAAAAGTTGGTGGCAGAATTGAGATTAGGTCCCATAACTTGTAGTTCTGGCTCTTCTAGCAGAACAGAGGAGCCTGCTTCCCAGAGCTCAAATGCAGTTTGTCTGTTTGCCACTGTTTTTCTTCATCCATGTCCTTCTGGTGCTGAAGCTCCTTCCGCATGTCCTTACGATATTTCTTGTGCTCTTAAACTTGTGGTTGATAGGTGGCAAGGAGACAACGGGGCTGATGAGAGATGGGCTTGCGCAGCAGTGGACCATGAGGCAGAGATGAATAAAGGGCTCTTGGGGCAGAGGTGGAGTGATGAAAACCTTGAGCTCAAGGGTGTGAAATGTGAACTTGGTGCCGACATCTAGTGGGGAGCTGGGGCACCACGGAGGTGGATGTGGTGTCAGTGAGGGCAGTGAGTAATTTTAGCAGCAGTATTTCAGGGATGACTTGGGGAGACCAGCAGGCTTTTTTTTTTCTCCCCCCCATACTCCCTGAGATAACATTGCTTCCAGTAATTTCCTAACTGCTCTTGTCCCGGGGCATTTGGGGGCATATCCTGCCCTAGGGAGAAATACTCACCCCTAACACCCCCTCCCCCATCCTGGGCTGCTTTCCCTAAATCCGCCATCTGTCCACCACATTGCCCACTTCTAACCACCCATCACTTCTTTAGAGCTGTCTTAATGGAACTTCCCATTAGGAGTCCCCCCACCCCAAACCCAGCCCCCATTATCCTTTAGCTGCACATTCTGCTAGGTTTCTTCAGAGCACTTTTGAAAATCAGGGAATACCTGATTTGTTACCTTTTCATTGTGTCTTTTCCTCCACTAGAATGTGAGCTCCCTGAAAGCAGGAACTGTGTACATCTGTCTTACTTAGTTTTATATCCCCTGCACCTGATGTCACTGCAGAAGCACTCTGATAGTGGGTAACTGAGTGAGTGATAGTACCAGCTGACATGCGCCGGCCCGGGTTGTGTGAGGTACTGGGAATTCAGAGATGGGGGAAAACACAGTACTTATCCTCACAGTTTTCATAGTTTGGTAGAGCAGATTGATATGTAGACACATAAGGACAGTACTGTCAATCAACATGGGTTCATCAAACTAATTATTACTTCTTGTAGGTCCTGTGGAGAATGCAAAGGAATGTAAATGGCAACATCCCTGCTCTCAAGTAGCTTACAACTAGGAAAATTTAAAATAGTAAACAAGAACCCTTCTGTTTTTAGATACCCAGTATTATACCCTGGGTGCCCCTGTTTTTTTTAAATTTCTGATTGAGTCCCTAGTTAGCGTTGAGGGCAATAGAATGGGGTGTAGGTGGGTCATTGCTGCAGAGTTGGTATTTATAAATCACCTTTTCCTCTCCTCCAATCAGTGAGGAGTGAGCCCACTCATAGATAGCTCTTTCGTGGGTTATTTGTTAGAGATTTCTGTTGCTATTTTAAAATGCGCATCTCTGTCAGGTGAATGCAGAGAGGGGAAGAAAGGAAAAGAGGGATTATTTTGGAACTAAATGAATCCTCAAGTATTTATTTCTATTATTTTATGAAAAGAAATTTATTTATGAAAAGAAATGAGCAGCATGGCTCAGTTGGTTAAGTGTCTTGACTTTGGCATAGATCATGATCTCAGAGTCCTAGGACAGGCTCTGCATTGGGCTCCACAGGGAGTCTGCAGGGAGTCTGCTTCTCCCTCTCTCCTGCCCCTCCCCCATGCACACACAGACTCTCTCCCCTGCCCCGCCCCAAAATAAATCTTAAAAAAACAAACAAACTGGGTTACCTGGGTGGCTCATTCAGTTAAGCATCTGCCTTTGCTCAGGTCATAATGTCAGGGTCCTAAAATTGAGCCCCACGTCAGGGGGCGGGGGTCCCTGCTCAGCAGGAAGTCTGCTTCTCTCCTTCTGTTGCTCCCCCTGTTTCTGCTCTTTCAGTCACACTCTCTCTCTAATAAATAAATAAAATCCTAAAAAAAAAAAGAAACAGCCAAAAACCCAAGGCCTAGAAGGCTCTCTAATGTGCCCCAAGTTATGCAGATTAGAATCAGACAAGGACTAGAACCAATCTCTGAGTCTTGCTTCATGTTCTTCCCACTCCCACATGCTCTGAGTGTGCTCTAGCAAGAGACTGGTAGCTGCCTGTAGAACAACAGGCTCTTGATTGTTTTATGGTTAGCATTATTTGAAAACCCATTTCACGGGCTTTTGTCACTTTCATTATAATTTCTGCTCTATGGGATTTCACTATTCCTAGTGATCCTGGCTTTCTTTAGAAAACAGCTTCCACAGCAGAATGAGCATTTTCTTTACAGTAGTTACCTTGGCAGGGTATAAATTCTTATCAATGACTGGTCCTCATTATACAAAGCATTTTGGAAAAGCCACTTATCTTCGAGTCTATGGCATACAGTCTTGGATCTCTTCAGCAGTGGCAAATGTTCATATTTTAAAGATTAATTTGCTTTTAAGAGCTAATCTGAATCATTTGCAACTAAAACTGAGTAGTCCAGGATAATAGAGCTGAAAATAATTTTGCTTAATTAAAAGTAAATATTGACTGACTGCCTTGCATTGCTTAAAAATGAGCTTTGAAGGCCACTCCAAGAAAGACATTCTAAACATGTTTTAAGCAGTTAGTGCATTGTAGGGATTAAGGAGAAATCTCTCTCCCAAGGTATAAATTGGGAGCCCAAGAGCCCAAGGTACAAATTCTGTTATTCATTTTTACTATGTTCAATGAACATTTACTGAATGCCTTATACTTGCCGAAGTCTTTGTTAGGTACTACAGATTAATGGAATAACAGTCCCCACTCTTGAAGGCTGGCAGGAGGTGAACATCTGAATGCACAGTGCTGTGAAGTTTTTTATGTACTGTCCTGGAACTACATACAGGGAAAGAGGGGTTATTTCATAGGTTCTGGGAGTGGAGAGATCAGTTGAAAGCCTTTATAAAAAAAGAGATGCTTCAATAGCGGCTTAAAAAGGTTTAGGAGCTTCCAAGCAGCTGGGATAAATGGCTAAGAAAGATTTCAGAGAGAACACAAATAAAGGTATGGAGAGAACCAGCGTTAACATTTTGGCAACTGCCAGTAGTTCGTAGTGGTTGGAGGGTGAGCTGTAGGAAGGGGAAAGAGATAAGGCTGAACAGTCAGGCAGGGCACCGTATTATGAGGTACCTTGTACTTCATGGCAAGGAATTTGTTATACTATTGTAGGTAGCATAAGAGCAATGAAAGAACTTTTTAAGTCAGAAAGTTATGTGATCCAATGTGTCTTAGACAAGTAATTCTGACTATATATAGAAGATGAATTGGAGAAATGAGATGAAAAGCTGAAGGACTATTACAAGGCTAGTGGAATGGTATAGGTAATCAGTGGTGTGGCCTGTGTATGGTGGTGCAGAGTGAAGAGGAAGTAGAATAGAGGGCAGAGGGACACAGCATACACATGCAAATATAACACATAAGGGTTTGAATTTTATCGTTTTATTTTATTTTTTCATCATGATAAGTATACTCTTTAACCCCCATCCCCTATTTCTCCCATCCCCCCACCCCCTCACTTCCTGTCCAGTAACCATCAGTATGTTCTCTATAGTGAAGAGTCTGTTTCTTAGTTTCTCCCTCTCTTTTTTTCCTTTGCTCATTTGATTTTTAAATTATGCGTATGAGTGAAATCATATGGTATTTGTCTTTCTCTGACGGACTTATTTTGTTTAGCACTCTACTCTCTGGTTCCATCCGTATTGTTGTAGATGGCAAGATTTCATTCTTTTTGTAATGGCTGAGTAATATGCCATTGGTATTGGGGTGTGTGTGTGCGTGCACACGCGTGTGTGTGTATACACATACACATACACACGCGTGTGCACGCACACACACACCACATCTTTCTTAGCCATTTATCTAGCAGTGGATATTTGGCTACTTCCACGGTTTGGCTGTTGTAAATAATGCTGCAGTTTTTATTTTTATTTTTTTATTTTTTTTAAGATTTTATTTATTTATTTGTCAGAGAGAGAGAGAGCAAGTGAGCACAGGCAGACAGAGTGGCAGGCAGAGGCAGAGGGGGAAGCAGGCTCCCTGCTGAGCAAGGAGCCTGATGTGGGACTCGATCCCAGGACCCTGGGATCATGACCTGAGCCGAAGGCAGCCGCTTAACCAACTGAGCCACCCAGACGTCCCTATTTTTATTTTTTTAAAAATTGATCTGGTCATAAGACTTCATTCAAAAAAGCCCAAGAGATACCACTTTTTTAGTTAGGATTAATTGGCAGATTTGTGATAGAGTTTGAATTCTATGAGAATCAGAAAGTGCTTATGGAACAACTTTCTGAAATGTGTTAGTCCTGAATGATATGCACAGTATGGTACATGTAACTCAGCCTGCAAGGATTTAAAATGTTGGCAGTGTTTTGGAATCATGACGGGAAAAATCTTCAGAGTAGTTGAATGTATGAGAATTATGGAGTATAGAAAATTCATCACTTCCCTTAATCTACTCTCAAAGAGGTATGAGAGTTAACCCAGATTTTATTTTCTATGCTTAACTTAATTATATATATTTTAAAAACAAAAAATTAATATTCTCTATTTTAGCAACTTGTCCCTCTCCCTTCAATAGTATGAACACTGTAGTATGTCAGTAATAAAGATTTATTTAATTGTTCTTTATAGCTGTATAATATTCTTTTGTATGGATGCACCACAATTTAAAAAAGGAGTTAACCGATACTTTTTGATAAACAATTGAGCTATTTGTAATTTTTTATTCTTTTAAAAAGTATATTGAAATAATGCCTAAAAAACAAAAACTAAACTAGAGACTCAATACTAGAGGTGGAATATTGGGTGAAAGAGTATGACCATTTAAAAATTTAATAGGTAGGGGCACCTGGGTGGCTCATCATTGAGCATCTGCCTTTGGCTCAGGTCATGATCCCAGGGTCCTGGGATCGGGCCCCACATCAGGCTCCCTGCTCAGCAGGAAGCCTGCTTCTCCCTCTCCCACTCCCCCTGCATGTATTCCCTCTCTTGCTGTCTCTCTCTCTCTGTCAAATAAATAAATCTTAAAAAAAAAAAAAAAAAATTGGGGGTGGGCCTGGGTGGCTCAGTCAGTTAAGCATCTGTCTTTGGCTCAGGTTGTGATCCCAGGGTCTCAAGCAGAGAGCTTGCTTCTCCCTCTCCTGCTCCCCCGACCTCCCCCGCTTGTGCACACTCTTTCTCGCTCTCTTGTGCTCTCTCTCTCCCTGTCAAATAAATAAAATCTTAAAAAAAAAATTGAATAGGTAATTCCCCAAAGGTGTACCAATTTATGACATATACTCTTACCCAACTGTATGTGAGTGCTGACTTCTCTTTCATATATGGCAACACTGGTATCAATCAGTCCTCCAAATATTACTCAGTCTTATAAGTGAAGAATAACCTGATTTAATTTATATTTTTAAAAATTATTGAGATCGAGTCTCTTGTGTATCTTTGTGAACTGTTTGTTTTTGTTGTTTGTTTGGCAGAAGAAAATTTAGCTCTTGCCCAGTACTTTTTCCCATTTGCCCTTTAAGGGTGATATATATATATATATATATATATATATATATATATGTATTTTTTTTTAAAGATTTTATTTATTTATTTGACAGAGATCACAAGTAGGCAGAGAGGCAGGCAGAGTGAGAGAGGAGGAAGCAGGCAGGCAGAGTGAGAGAGGAGGAAGCATGACCTGAGCAGAGATCCCGATGCGGGACTCGATCCCAGGACCCTGAGATCATGCCCTGAGCCGAAGGCAGAGGCTTTAACCCACTGAGCCACCCAGGCACCCCGAGGGTGATATATTTTTTTAAAAAGATTTTATTTTCTTTTTTTAAAGATTTTATTTATTTATTTGACAGAGAGAGGGAGCATGAGAGAGGAGAGGTCAGAGGGAGAAGCAGACTCCCCCCTGAGCAGAGAGCCCGATGTGGGACCTGATCCTGGGACTCCAGGATAATGACCTGAGCCAAAGGCAGTCACTTAACCAACCGAACCACCCAGACACCCCTCAGATTATATTTTTAAGTAATCTCTACACCCAACATGGGGCTCAGACTGGAAATTAGGAGTCACGTGTTCCACCAACTGAGCCAGCCAGGCACCCTGAGGGTGATGTTTTTTTTTGTTTTTTTTTTTTTTTTTAAAAGATTTTATTTATTTATTTGACAGACAGAGATCACAAGTAGGCAGAGAGGCAGGCAGAGAGAGAGAGGGGGAGAGCAGGCTCCCTGCTGAACAGAGAGCCCGATGCGGGGCTCGACCCCAGGACCCTGAGATCATGACCCGAGCCGAAGGCAGCAGCTTAACCCACTGAGCCACCCAGGCGCCCCAAGGGTGATGTTTTTGAACATAAGTTCTCATTGTAGAGTTGTATGAGGAATAGGTTTAAGAAAATGGACAGTATCTATTATGATCCTGAATGCATTTGGAAGTCTTTTTTGATTTTTGTTTTTGAGGGATTAGAGTATAGAAAGGGAGAGAAACAATAAAATATTGGCATTAATTTGTTTTCTGAGTGTTTTTCATAAGCACCAAAAAAGATTGTGATGAATCCTATTTTTACTGAATATAGTCCTCCAGCCATGCCCTTGTTATTAGCTGCTCTTCTGTATGGTAATCCACTGTTAGAATGCTACTGTGTTTCAGTATGCGGGTAAACAGCAATACACTAAAGTACTAGACTTTTTTTTTGATTCCTGGTATATGAACTCCCCTTTAATAGAGGGATTTGATCTTTTTTTTAGGATTTTTATTTATTTATTTGACAGAGAGAGCACAAGCAGGGGGAGTGTCAGGCAGAGGGAGAGGGAGAAGAAGACACCCCATTGAGCAGAGAGCCCAACGTGGGACTTGATCCCAGGACCTTGGGATCATGCCCTGAGCCAAAGGCCGATGCTTAACCAACTGAGCCACCCAGGGTCCCTGAGAGGGATTTGATCTTATCACACAGCATAGTAGAGATTGTCCTGGGATGTCTAATTGAATTGCTTACTCTTTGTAGGGTGTTCCTGAAAAGAAAGTACTTCCAATCACTGTCCCCAAGTCACCGGCCTTTGCCCTGAAGAACAGAATCCGAATGCCCACCAAAGAAGATGAGGTGATTCCCTGGGATAGAGGGAGTTTTCTTCCTTCTACTTTATCAATTTAAGCTTTCCTCTTTCTTAAGCTTAATGGAATTCAAAGGCAGTCACTCTTATCTGGAGCTGTCTTTAACGGTGGGTATATGAACATTTGGTCATCTTTTTTGCTCCCCCAAGAGCAAAGTAGTTGGTAAGGGTATGAATCTTCTGGCCTTCAGTAGTGACTAGTTATACAACTTATTGGATGCTTATCCATTTCGGTAGCATTGAAAATCAACCTGTCATAACTTGGATCAAAAGTTGATAAGCCCTATGTTTTATTTTGCCTAAGCTATTGTCACCATTCAGTGAGGGACTTTTAAAATTCACACTGAGCAGTTATATCCACCCTGTCTGATCTCCACTAACCCGAGGGTTGCTAAGGTTACTGTGTGGTGACAGTTCATGAAATTGGAATACATAAACTGTCATTGATCAGGCTGGTTTCTTGTTACATCTCCCATTTTATCTATAAATATCCAGAGTTAGGGTAATTTTATAGCGGATCTCAAGCATAAACCTTTTTATAGGTTCATTTGAAACTAAAATACACTGTAATCTTATGTTACCAGCTTGAACCCAAACAACTTACTTGGTCCTATTCTGGGTTTGGCAACCATTAACTCCCAGTCACATGTTTTAGTGGAGTCTGGAGGCTGGGTCAAAGAAGAGGCCAAGGTATATGCTTAGGTAGTACCTCTCCTCTGTTCTTTATTTTGTTCACACTCTTTGATCTCATTTCGGTTTTACAACCTCCCTTTAGATCCTTCAGGAGTAATTGTGTTAGTCCTTTATCAAATGCTTTCACACTGGTCTCACCCCTATGAAGTGGTAGATGACTTAGGTATTGTCCCTTTTTGGTAGAAAAGGAAGCAAAGACACCTAGGAGGTTGAGTGACTTGCCTTAATTAATGATTTCTCTCAAGTACTATCTTCTGACACCCACATCCTGTAGAGGTGAGAGAGAGCTTGTGTCTAAACTACGATTTTTCCCTTAGGAAGAGGAGGAGCCGGTAGTGATAAGAGCACAACCTGTGCCACATTACGGGGTACCTTTTAAGCCCCAAATCCCAGAGGCAAGAACTGTGGAAATATGCCCTTTCTCTTTTGATTCTCGAGACAAAGAACGTCAGTTACAGAAGGAGAAGAAAATAAAAGAACTGCAGAAAGGGGAGGTAGGTGTTTCCATTTCTATAAGTAGCATAATACCATTCTTTGATCTGTCACAGATAATCTTTTATGTTATACTTTTAGCTATAAAATCACTGACTTCCTTTGATCCCTCTAAGAACCTTATGAAGTATAAATAGGGCAAGTTTTTAATAACCCTTCTGGCAAAAGGAGATTAAGTGACTTGCCTGTGATCATGTTGCTAGCTATTGGCAATATTGGGAGGATAACCTAGATTTCCTTTTGAACCCCTTACTCTTTCTGCTACACATACCATGCTGCTTTAAAAACTGGCCTTTTCTGTATTTCAGATTCATCCACATACTCTGGAGTAACTCTTGCTTTCTGGCTAGAGAGACTTTAGGATCTTAAATCTTATGTTTTCTTTTCTGTTAGGTGCCCAAGTTTAAGGCACTTCCTTTGCCTCATTTTGACACCGTTAACCTGCCAGAGAAGAAGGTGAAGACCACAACTCAGATTGAGCCTTTCTGCCTGGAGACTGACAGAAGAGGTGCTCTGAAGGCACAGACTTGGAAGCACCAGGTGGGGGATGGAGAGAGCAGCTAAAATGTTCATTGCATCATTGTTGGTTTGTTAGAATAGGTAGGCCCACTACACTGACATTTATCTGAAAACTAACATACTGGGTTATTTCAGGGACTCTCACTCTAAATCAAGGATCAGCAGACTTTCTATAAAAGACCAGATAGTGGGGCGACTTGGGGTGGCTCAGTCAGTTAAGTATCAAACTCTTGATTTCAGCTCAGGTCATGATCTCAGGGTCCTGGAATCAAGCCCCACATCAGGCTCCTCACTCAGCAGGGAGTCTGCTTGTTTCCTTCTCCCATTGCCCCTTCCCCTGCTCATGTTCTGTCTCTCTCTCTCTCTCCTTCTCATAAATAAATATTTAATAAAAATAATAAAAAATGAAAGACCAGGTAGTAAATATTTTAAATTTTGTAGGTTACATATGGTCTCTGTCACATACTCTGTGTGTGTGTGTGTGTGTGTGTGTGTGTGTGTGTGTGTTTCAACCCTTTGAAATTGTGAAAACCAGACTTAGCTCAAGGTCTGTAAAAAGAGGGATTGCAAGCTGGATTTGGCCCACAGACTGAAGTTTGCTGACCTCTGCTCCAAGTGATCCATCTGGGGAATGTGAGAACTAAAAGGCTCTTTTTGCATCAGGACTCTTAAGATCTCATCTGTTCCATCTATTAGATTTCTTCATTACATATTCACTCCTTTCTGTTAGTACTTTGATAAGAAACAGTATGGTGAGAATAGATCCTCAGTATGGAGTGCTGTTTTCTCAACATAGTATCCTCCTTTGCTTTTTGTAGATGACAGGTGATTAAAAACAATTTGTTGGGGACACCTGAGTGGCTCAGTGGGTTAAAGCCTCTGCCTTCGGCTCAGGTCATGATCCCAGGGTCCTGGGATCGAGTCCTGAATCGGGCTCTCTGCTCAAAGGGGAGCCTGCTTCCTCCTCTCTCTCTGCCTACTTGTGAGCTCTGTCTGTCAAATAAATAAATAAAATCTTAAAAAAAAAAAATAAAAATAAAAACAATTGGTTGTTGGTTGGTATAATTGGGATCTAATAATGTGCTATTTGGAAAAAAATTCCCCTGAATCCCTAAGTTTGTAAGTGTTTTTATATCATCACTTACCCTGGACTCTGTTCAAAAGGAGCTCTGAGCTGATCTTTCTAGGAAGTCAAAAGGTGTGATTGCTTACATGACTGCATATAAGTCTTGGTGGTGGTGTTCCCTAGGAAAACTTAGGACTGTTTTGGAAGTGGTAGTGAATCTGTCTTTCCAGGACCATGACACAAAATGTCTGTGTGGGATATTTCCTATAATAAGAAAAAAAAAATTTTAAGTTTTTCAAACATACACAAGAGAATAGTATAATGGTAGAGAGGTAGAGAGGATAGTATGATCTTCTTCCATGAACCTGTCACTTGGTTCTATAGTGATCAAAACATGGAAAATCTTATTTTATCTGCATTTCTACCTACTTAACCTCTACACTGGATATTTCTACCAACAAAAGATAACTTTGAAGCAAATTCTAAGTATCACCTCATATCATCATTTCAATAGCAAGTAAAGATATGTATCTTTATATCTTCAATATGTATCTTTAAAAATATAAGTATAAAAACCTCCATAATACTATCACACATAAAAAGATTAATAATAAATTCTTAATAGTGACAAATAGTGTTCTTTTTTTTTTTTTTAAGATTTTATTTATTTATTTGACAGAGAGAGATCACAAGCAGGCAGAGAGGCAAGCAGAGAGAGAGGAGGAAGCAGGCTCCCTGCGGAGCAGAGAGCCCGATGTGGGGCTCGATCCCAGGACCCTGGGATCATGACCTGAGCCGAAGGCAGAGGCTTTAACCCACTGAGCCGCCCAGGCGGTCCGACAAATAGTGTTCTTACATCTCCAAATCTCTCACTGAATTGTTCAAATCAGGATCCAAATAAAGCCTACATATTGCATTTGTTTGATAAATCTCTAAGTCCCCTTTTCTCTGTAGGCTCCTCTACTTACATATTATTTGTGGAATAAACTGGCTTGTTTGTCCTATAAATTTTCCACAATCCCAGTTTTGGTCATTGTATTCCCATGGTGTTATTTAGTATATTCCTGTTCCTTCTGTATTTCCTGTAAATGGGTGGTCAAACCTAAAGGCTTGATTAAATTCTGGTTAAATATGGGGCACCTGAGTGGGCTCCATTGGTTAAGCATTTGCCTTTGGCTCAGGTCATGGTCTCAGGGTCCTGGGATTGAGCCCCGTGTTGGGCTCCCTGCTTATCGGGAAGTCTGGCTCTCCCTCTCCCTCTGCCTCTCCCACCCCCCCACCTCTGCACCCTGCTCATGCTTTTCTCTCTCTCTCAAATAAATAAATATAATCTTTAGAGAATATTCTCGTTAGATTCTTTTGGGGGTTGGGAGGGAGAATACTTTATAGATGATCCCATCCAAGGGTATATAATGTCCACACATTTATTTTTATGTTCAGATACGCCTTAAAAGTACCTAAAGATATTTTCTAGTTCTCAGTGGATTCCGAGGTTATCAGTCTGATCTGCTTAGTGTAAAGGGGGTTTTAACTGGAGTTTAGATGAAGTCATCTCCTGCCTTTATTGATGAAGCCATTTAGAAACGTTAGTTCTTAAGCCA
This sequence comes from Martes martes, assembly GCF_963455335.1. NCBI lineage: Eukaryota > Metazoa > Chordata > Mammalia > Carnivora > Mustelidae > Martes > Martes martes. The sequence continues at coordinate 25,693,003 of NC_137896.1, read as the reverse complement.
CTGAGGCAGCAGTTCTGGAAAGTTGTGCTGTTGCTTATCTAACAGACATTCTTTCTAATAGCTGGAGGAAGAACTGAAACAGCAGAGAGAAGCAGCTTGCTTCAAGGCTCGTCCAAACACCGTCATCTCCCAGGAGCCCTTTGTTCCCAAGAAAGAGAAGAAATCCATTGCTGGTAGTATTATATGTATTCTTGGGGGATCAGGGCAGAATTGTCAGACTTCCCAGGGAGGATGCTGGGACTCCGTTGTGTCAGTATCAGCTGTGTCAACCAGAAGCATTTGCCTTTAGAGGATCTAGTTGTTCTCTTCTTGGAGCAGGTTTTTGGTCTTTGTTGAACCATGCACTTGTGCTGAGTTTGCAGCCTATGTTGGGGCCAGATTCAGAGAACAAGAGCCTGGGCAAAGGCAGCTGGCATTTCCACAGCAATCATGGACTTTACTCACCCAAAGAGTAGTAAGTGAGGGAGGAAGAGCCAGGACTTCTTTCTGGAGTCTTCTTTTCCATGAAGCAAGCCTTAGGTATAAGACACTTGATTCCTTAAAGCACTGGGTAAGGTGTCAGAAAATGGATTCTTCTCCTACATCTGTCTCAGAATCACCATGTAGTTTTGAGCAAGATATTTCATCTGTATGGGTCTTGCTTTTCTCTGAGTTAGATGGTTTCCAGGAGCCCTTCCAATTGTTAAAATTCTAGGACTTTTTCTTTGTGGTATGTTCCTCCTTTCTGCTGACAGGGCTTCCCTAGAACTTAACCTTTCTGTTGCCGGGTGCGTCCGTGCCACTTGCTGCATCCAGGGGGCTGGGTTTATGTAGGTCGTGCTTGTGCACCAATACTGTCTCTGTTTCTGTACTCAGAGGGCCTTTCTGGTTCTCTAGTTCAGGAACCTTTCCAGCTGGCCACCGAGAAGAGAGCCAAGGAGCGGCAGGAACTGGAGAAGAGAATGGCTGAGGTAGAAGCTCAGAAAATCCAGCAGCTGGAGGAGGCCAGGCACCAGGAGGAAGAGCAGCAGAGGGAGGAGCTGGCCAGGCTACGGAAAGAACTGGTAACTGGGCAGCATGAACACTGACTAATCCAGAGTTGTCTCTGTTTTATCTGTACCTTGCCTTGTCCCAGAAAGGATCTAAGGTGGCCTACCAGGACATATCAAAGATGAGTGAAGGTGGAAAATCACACAAACCAAGAACAGTGGCAAAGTTGTGATGTGAACAATGTTAAAGATGTGCACATTATGATCCATGTGTCTGCTACGTTTGAGCCATAATTTTAGCTCTTTTTAGGAACCAACCTGTTGGTTACAAAACTCACAGAGTTCATGAGATACAAACAAGCAAATAGTTAAAAAACAAACAAACAAACAAACAAAAATTTAGTCTTGATACTGAATTCAGACAGAATTTCTTCTGGGGGTCTTCATAAGGAGGATATCATGTGGTAGAACATGCACAGTGATGCATTCCTAGGATTTATTTATTTATCTAATTTTTATTATTTCCTTTAGACTTAAGAAAACCAATGTGGTTTTGCAATTAGACAAGAATATGTAGGTAGGGAAGGACATGGGAATTATATTGCAACTGCATTTTCATTTTTCTCTTAATAATTTACTCAAATTTCTTGGGGTTATAGCACATATTGGTCCATGTGACCTTCAATGCTAACACTAGAAAAATGATTTAGATATTAAGTTATCCAGAAAGAAAGCTTAATTTGCAGTAAGGACTTTTTCACTCAGAGGGCAGCAAGGTGCATTCACTGCATTAATGAGCAAAGAGAGTTTCAGATGGAACTTCATGAGACTGATAAAAGGATGATTACATAAATACATAAGTTGTTGTGGTTTTGTCTCAAAAGGCTAGGCCAGCTGCTGTTAGAGTTGTTGGCAGAGATGACTGTAGCCTCAGGAAGGCTCTAGGGACAAACTTAAAGGGACCAACTTGTTGGCAAAACCCAAGCTGCCATTTGCTGATTGGATGAAAAAAATGATACAGTTCCCACTCTAGATATGCTCACAGAACCAGCCTTTTTTCCAGCCTGAAGTTCTTTGATTTTTCTTCAACACTTGGTACTGTCTCTTGTATTTGTCATCCCCATCGTTGAGGTGTTACAATGATTCTCGGTGTAGGCCGGTACTGGTGTCAGCGTCCTAAAGCACAGTTCAGTCGATGCTAGTTAGCTCTCACTAACCTGACTTAATTCAGGATTGTTTTAGACTGCCCAGAAGGAAAGCTGGCTTTCTCCCAGCAGCCCTTCCTGGTTATGGTTTTTGTTTATTTGTTTGTCCATGGTTTGGGTGACTATTAAGACTTGATAAGTTTAAGATTGTGCTCTGGGAGGTTTTGTTTGTTTGTTTGTTTGTTTTAAACATATAGTGTATTGTTAGTTTCAGTGGTAGAGTTCAGTGATTCATCAGTCTTATGACACCCAGTGTTCATTACATCACATGCCCTTCTTAATGTCCATCACCCATTTATCCCAGCCCCCTATTCCCCACGCTGATAGGTTCTTAACATGTATCTCTTTTCTGCTGCAGTTGTGTACAGCTCGGTTAGACCTAGTAAAAAAACAATCAAGCTCAAGCTGGAGTTAGGCTTGATGTTCTTTGGTGCAGATTGAGGGACCCCCAAGACCTGAACAGAAACCTACTTGGGCGCAAAAGCTCACGTGCTTTTCCATTATGCTGTGTTGCATTTTTTTACCCCCTCTTGGATAGTGATTTGGATCTCTTAAGACTATATAAACATTTTCTCAAGAAGAAAAAAAAATAAAAACAACTATATGCATAGTTCTCTAACATCCTGATCAGTGGTAATTCTCTGTCCTTACTCTGCAGGTGCACAAGGCAAATCCAATACGCAAGTACCAGGGTGTGGAAGTAAAGTCAAGTGACCAGCCTCTGACTGTGCCCGTTTCTCCCAAGTTCTCCACTCGATTCCACTGCTAACCTGAGCCGTGAGCTGCAGGCACCACCTGAGAACAGGAGCTGCTCTTTTCATCAAACCAGGAGCCTTCTTTCCTTGTCACCAGGGCACGGAGAGAACCCATTTCTCAAGACTTTTACCTGCCCATGTCCAACAGAGTGTACCTGACAAGTGTGGACTCCAATTTTGTTGAGAGTTGTTTTCCTACGTTATTGAGACTAAGAATGAGACTCAACTGATGCATGTCTTGCTCTGACTCCATGTAGTGATTTCCTTTGAACCATCAGTCGACCTTTAATATGAGTCTTAACTCTGACTAAGTTTGAAGTTTCTGTATCAGCACAGTATATACTCTCTGTTGCCTCTTCGCCCCCTCTCCCTTTTTTTCTTTTTAACCAGAAAATAAAGATAGTTAAATAATAAGATAGGATTTAAGTCATGGCTTTCCTGAGGAACAGTCAGTGTATCAGATTCTTTCCTCATCTCTGCCCAAAATGAATTTAGAGTCAAGTAGACTGTCTCTACAAGGGTGGAAGTCTCATTAATTGCACAGCCACGAGGAAGACCATGGACCAACATGGAGCCTCACGGCAGCCATCAGCAAGCTTTGGGGCAGAGTTGCTGTTAAGGCACGTTCTTCCTTGTCAATGCTGATAACAGGGAATGCTGTGTAGTACACATTTTAAGTCCTCCGATAAACGGGAGTGGAATAAATATGTTTGTCTTCCCTTCCCTGATTTTGTTACTTCATGTTTTTAATTCTGTCAAGCACCCTTGGAGGTCATATCTTATTGGAGAAATGGGTACTTTGAGAGGAGGAGGGTCCAGGAATTTTTTAAAGCACAGGCTCTGTCCTTAGAGGAATGTGCTTTGTAACGCTTTTCTGGCCTTCCATATTTTGTTAACTCCCTTCCAGGAAATACTCTGGAAGGCAATCCATGTGTGTTATGCCTTCACACAGACCTGTGCCTTCTTTCCTAAATGTGCTTTTTCTCATCTGGTAAATTTCCTTATAAGGCTAAAGTAAAATCTTTTTCATAAATCCTTCCTTGAACCCTGACCTCTGCAGGCAAGAATGATCACTTCCTTCTGTGTACCTCTCAAATGTTTCCTGTATATATCTCTAGTAGAACAGTTATACTGCTGAATTACTTGTTCACAAACTGGTAGAAACCCAGATACCTAAAATTTTCTTAGTCCTTGAAAATAAAAATTATCTTAGTCATCTCTGTATTTTTGTAGCTGGCACAGAATTTGCTAGATCCATGTTAAATACTGTATTTTCTCTTACACTTGGCATTATTTATGAACTGTACTCTTCACTAGTCCTCTACTTCTGTGCTAAAGGATATAAGAGCATCCATATTCAGCCCAGGCCAGTCCTAGGCACCACAGAAGATAGTAAACTTATTTTACATTCCTTTCATTTATTCATCCAATGAGCATTATGAACAGGCTGTTGTAGATTCGGTGACGGATGATAAAGCAAGACATGATCTGCAGATCCCTGAGCCTCCTGAAGACCACTGACCGATGCAAGATATAATTCCCTTATTCATTCCTATAAGTGTAGTATACAGGGCCATACTTACTCATGCAATTCATTTAACAACTATTTACTTGGCGCTAAGTGTATATACCTTGGGACCACTTAGTCTCTGGGAGTAGAACAATGAACAGAAGAGCTTGCCTTCATGGAGCTTACCTTTTAGTAGGGAAGACAGACCATAAGCAAGCAACTGTCCTCTCTCCTGTCATGTAGTAAATGTTTCTCTGACTACCGTGTGGAGAATAGACTGGAATGGGTTGGGGGCATGTAGGTGAGAGTTAATAGGAGCTTGGGCTGGAGCAGCAGCAGTGGAGGTGGTGAGAAATGGTTGGGTTCTGAGTGTATCTTGAAGCTGTAACTGGCAAGACTTGCTGATATATTGGATGTGGTGTGCGAGAAAGAGGGTAATTAAGGAGGGTACATAGATATCTGTCCTGTGAGAAATCCAGTTCTACCTCAGTCCTATCTCTCGTGGATTCGTGGAGGGTTTTCAGTGTTTCCGGTTAACTCTTGCTTGGGTTTTTCTCCTGTTCACCTCTTGAGCCCCTCTGGGTCTATCTGTCCTCTGTAACTTTCCCCCCCTTCTCTGGTATCAGCAGTTTTTTGACAGTTCACGGTCATTCTTATATTTCTATCTGGTATCAGATGTTTTATGTATTTTGCCCATTTTTTTGGTTTTAGTCATTTCAGGGAAGAGAATAAATCCAACCCTCAAAATGAGGGTCCTAGAAAGAGTATTACTGAGAATTATGGACATACTGGATCCTTCTGGATTGCCCTCTCCAGACAGGCCCATGTCAGGGTGGTAATGTGTGACAGTCTTGGAGAGGCAACAGAATGGGATTATTACTTCAGAGCAAAGACCTTAAAACTGAGATGCAGACATCCATTGCCTCCTACTCCCCAGAATTCCTCAGTTTCCCAGCAGCAGGCTGTTTCTGCTCAGCTCCGTCTGTCTAGTACCCCGTTCTCTTTCAGATCACCTCACATGATCCTCATTTCTAATAGTCTCCCATTTCCTCCAAAGCTCAAAATTTCCACTTCTATCTTACAGAGGAAGTCAGGTTCTTTATCCCTTCCGGCCATATTCTAGTGGGAGCTGCACTTTCAACACCCAGAATTTGCTCTGAAATTTTCCTAAGCAAAGAACCTATCCTCTGATAGGAATTTACTGAATTTTACTGAGAAATCTGGCTGTCACACTGTGCTTGGCAATCTTACAAGGCTTCTAGCTCATGCGCACATGCAGATGGTTAGCATTCCCACAGTTTCTGGGAAGGACTTTGTTTTCAGTGTTGTTTTGACTTGGCCATGGTTTCCCATTGCTAATAGTCTTGTGCTCATTAACATACTTGTGAGCTTACTGTTCACTCTTACTGTGGTCGGTCGTTTTGTCCTTGTGTGATTGCTCTGTTGCCATCTTGACTGTTTTATGCCTTGCCGGTTCTTTTCCACAGAGTTGAGTCCCTGGAAAGCGGAGCTTGTGCGGTAGGAGCTACCGTGGCAGCTGCTCCAGAGTTTAATGGAGAGGAGACCCGTATACAAGGCATTGTAACAAGACGAGATGTGACTGAGTAATGTGAGACACTAAAAGTACTGAGGGAGTTCAGAGATTGTTTGTTTTTGGAAGTGAGGCTGCAGTGCTTAAAGATGTTTCTTTTCTTTTTTTTTTTTAAAGTAAAAATTGCCAAAGTAGTATAGTATGTCTTTTGGAAACCATTAAAATAATACAGACCGTATAGAATAAACCATGCAAGTCTCCTTATATTTCCCTGCTCCCACTTCCCAGGAGTACCCCATTGCTAACAGTTGCGTATTCTTCCAGAAGGTTTTTATGTTACACGCAGATTTCAAGGGCATATTTCTTTTCTTGTAATAATAAGATTGTAGCATTCCGCATTTGTTTTTAATTTGCTCCTTGAAACGTTGTACATTCACATGGTTCAGAATTCACAAGCTACAAGCATAGTCCTCCACATTTTCTCCCAACTGTTCAGTTCCCATCCTGATAGTGCTGTCAGGTGTGCTCCTTTGCAGGGACAGTCACCGTAGATGTATTTCTATCTCCTCTCTCCTTTAACTTTTATACAAATAGTATCATGCTTTATAGTCTGTACCTTGCTCTTTTCATATGTGTTCTGGATCGAATGATGTTCAGACACTACCTTGGGCCTGTTCTGGCTTCCCCCGACTGAAGTATGAAGCCTCTCAGGAGAACCTAGTGACAAGGAGGCAGACCTGGAGAAGAGTCTAGATCCTCTGCAGATATCCTAGGCTAGTGACCTGAGGTTCCAAGGACTCGAGGACAGGTCAGCAACACCTGGGCTCTTACCCCCTCCTGGCCTAACTGAGCCTTGGGGGCTTGTTGGCCTGAGTATCTTGTGAAACCTGTGCGTCCCCTTGGATAAATCTCAACATTGCTTCCTTTTCAGTTCCCTTCTGAATCTTATCTGCTGGGGAAGTTCTTCATTGCTGAGAGTAGCAGTTAAAAAAGCTGTTAGCCACGTGGCTGGGCTCCTATTTCTGCAGAGGCAGGCTGAGTTACAGCGTGGTGGTGCGGATCCAGGTAGGAATCAGTCAACATTTTGAGTCCTGAGCTGCCATCTGCCTTGCAGCCTGCTGGGATGCTCAGTTTAGACAACATATAAAGTTTCCTGGATACGGGACAAACCCAGGCCTATGGAAAGAGCAGGAAGGTTAAAGTGTGTGGTACTTTGAGTGGTGACGAAGGTGTAACCAGGGAGCTGACATGTTTGCACCAACGCCAAGAATTCCAGGACAATTTGTTATCCAGCTGAAGCCAGTGTAGTTGCTACAAAAAAAAAAAAAAAAAAAAAAAAGCCTGGGGACAAAACATATTTTCCCTTGCTTCCTTTGTCTTCTTGCATACCCACTCTATTTTCTAGTGCTGCCATGAAGGATACTGACATTGAAAATGTCTCATGGTGTTTGTTATTTTCATTCTTGCAATAGAGTAACAGACAGAGCTCAGGTCAAAGCAGGGCTCTTATGTGCTGAGGGTATCAGCTTCCTGAAACGGTTTGGCAGATGCTGACATTCCATAGAGAAACCATGGTTGGAGGGGTAGGAGAAACAGCTTAGAAAACTCTGGGTTTTATCGGAAAATATTTCACCAGACTTAATTAACCTTGACCTGAAGATATCAATTACCCTCTGCCTTGCCCTTAAAATTTTGTTAGCCAGAAAGGAATAAAAACCTGGCCTGTCTGATGTGCTGAGACCCACGTAGTTATGGGACTAGTATCCTAGAACATCCCAGACAAGCATGTGGATGTGTTAAGAATTGTAGCCAAGTGCTTCTCCGCTTGTTTTGGCACCAAAGCTATTCCCAGGTTTTCTTTCAGGAGCAAGGGTGGGAGATGTAGTTTTCAGTGGGTCAAGATACAAAATGGAGTCAGTCATAAACAGTAATCTGAAAAACAGTTTGGGGCAGCATTTTTCAAGCTTGCTTGGTGGTAAGGAGAGTTGAAAATTCTCTAGCCTGACACTGACATGCTCCCACTCAGGAGCGTGCGCACACAGTCACGTCCTAGAGACACGCTGCTAAGTGACTAGAAAGTGACAGAATTCACTCTATGCAAAAATATTGGGTGGGTTTTACAACTTTTTTTTTTTCAGTTTTTAAGGTAGGGTTTATTGTTAATTATATACCATTTAGACAATACCTGGTGATAGGAACAAAGAGAAAAAAATACATCACTCACCTTGATCACGGTACACTTTGTATGATCTGTTTTTTTCTTGTTTGAAGCTTTAGTCTGTTTCTCGACACTGAAGGGTTTTCTCTACACTGAAGAGTTTTTCTTACCACATTCATATACTTGCCTGGGATGTTCTGGTATATATATACATATATATGTGTGTGTGTGTGTGTGTGTGTGTGTGTGTTTCACTTAGCATAGTAGCAACTCAAATATATTTCCATATTATTGCGTACTTTGTAAATGCCAATTTTAACAGCAACATACTGTTCCATTGTTTTGAGTTTGCTTCTCCCCATTGAAAATGCTTGTTTTGCAAAGAATTTTTCTAGACTCTATTTATAGGACAGATTTGTTCATGCCTCTTTTGTATCATGTCTGTCTCTAAACGAAATGTTTCAAACCATTTTCAAGCTTTGTAATTAAAATTTTAAAAGAAAATATAAACTCCTCCCAAAAGTATAGTTAATGACATGATCCTGGCATACACATTTGCAAAATGGAAAGCTCCTTTTAGCTGCCGTGATGTCCGTGTTACCGGCCTCATGCCTAGAGAAAACGTTTACTGGCCTTTGGCAAAGCCTTTCTGGAGACAACTCTCATTATGTTATTTAAAATCTTAGAACTCTGCATTTTCAGACAGACTTACACAGTTGATTGTTGTCCCCAAGCCTTCAGATCAGATTTGAAAAGAGAACACCCTTTGTCTTTCTTAGAGTTAAGACAAGACTGTGATGTGTCTTTGGGAAGAGAAGGGGCAGGGAATCCAATCTGACTTCCGTCACTGACACACTGCGTGACTTGTAACAAGTCACTGTCCTTTTCTGGACTTGAGTTTCCACTTCTGTCAAATGAGGAGATTGAATTGGAAAGATCAGTAAGGCTCTTTCAACTTGAGTATTTTCAGAATTTTTAATGGGCCTTTTGTTCTAACCACACCAAGCCTACTTTCATATTTATATTTTTCTGTAGCCACCTGCTCCACCACTGCAAGAGGGCACCTCTAGGGAGCTCTCCTGCCCCTGGATTACCATTTGAACTTCAATGAAGTATGTTGGAGACCAGTGTGCTGTCTTGTTGAGGACTTTCCAAGGGTTGTTCTGGAAGCGGAAATCTAGCCCAGATCACTCCAGGGGACTAATCCCCGAATAATGTCCTCTGACACACACACATATTTTCTGATGTTTCTCTTGACCTTGGAACTGGTTAAAGACTGCACAGAATGTTCAGTGAATTCTTACTACTGCAAGGAAGTCCCTCCCATCCGTGGCTTTTCCAAGATGTGAGAATATCTAGTAGTGGTTTTTCTCTTGTTGGAGGCAGTTTAGGGACATCACGGTAAAATGGATACCTTGCCTTGTTGCTCTTCTGTTTCTCTCCACTGCAGTTTTCACAGTGTTCATGGTCAAGGGGACTCGGATTGCTTTGGGTTAATTGTCACAAGGTTCAGGAAGAACACAGCAGTATTTAGTGGCTAAAACCCCGGATTAGGAATTGGGAGAGTGGCTTCAGGCTTTCTGACCTTGAGCATGTCATTTTGAATTCTCTGCGTTCAATTTCCTCATCGTAGAAGTTAGAACAATGTTTCTAGAAAGGACCTTTCCTCCTGCTCTTTGGAGGACAGTGCTCCCAGCTTTAACATGACCCAAAGGCACTCTGAGCAGCAATGGTGACTGTCACATTGGGCTCTTATTCTCGTTGGCTAGTGTGACTCAGTGTGACCACACTTGAGTCATATGCTCAGTATTAATTATCAGAGGGTATGTGTCACCAGGGGTTGCCAGAAGCCCCTGCCGTTTGCCCAAAGCTAACAACCTGACAGGACGTGGCCAGCAGCTGCGAGTTAACCACCAGCAAGAGGAGCAGAGAGACCTCTCAGAGACTCCATGGGAGTTTGTGCAGGCAAGAAAGGAGAGGGATTTGAGTTGAGTCTGTAGAAATCACCCTTACTGGCTGGAGGTTGATGTCTACACTGGGGAGGCTCACTGATTCTGACTGCTCATTAGCCTTTTTCTTTCCTTTGTGGTAATTTGTTACTGCAGCAGCAGGGACAGACACGGGAAGCCACCCAGCACAGGCGCTCAGAGAGGAGTGGGAAGGGACTGCCCTTACCCACTGCCCTTCACGGCTTCATTTTTTGTGCAGCTCCTTCTCCTTGAAACACTGGCTGTAGTGACAACTGAGCGTTTCTGCATTTTCCTCACACACATACAGAACATTCCTATTACTCAGAAGCCTCAGGAAAATGGGTAGAAATTAGACTGCAAGCTCAGCAGCGGGGGCTGGGGGGAATTTTCCCTGGGACAGCAGTCCTCCAGGTGCGTTCTGTGGACCCACAGACCAGCCTCATCAGTTCCAGAAATGTGAATTCTCCAGCCCCACTGCAGACCTCCTGAGTCGGACCCTCTGGATGTGGGGCCCGACGATGGGTGTTTGAACAAGCCCTCCAGGGGACTGATGCATGCCCAAGTGTGAGGACCGCTGTGCCAGGAAAGAGACGTGCATGCAGGTCCTGAGAGACAACAGGTTTCCCAACTCGGAGGCTCTATGGGCTGGGAAACCAGCAGCCATTCTCTCCCACGGAGGCCAAACAACAGGAGATCTGGGGCGGCCAGAACACCCTTCTCTGCAGCTCCCTGGGGTGTCACCTTTGTGAGGTCTGCCCGTGTGACACGGGAGAGCTGCCGATTCGTTGAGTAGGTATTTACCTCCCTAGCCAATGCTCCATTACCAGAATAAAGGAGAGCAGAAGGCTTTTCCATGGGGCCTTCCAACAAGTCATATGACAGATGAGGAAACTGAGGCTCCATGTTTAAATGACTGTTCCCAAAGTCACATTGCTGAGAGGTGGCAGAGTGCGGATCCAGGTCTGTCTGCCCTCGGGTGCCCTCTGCCCCGCACCAGGTGCATCCCTTGAGCAGAGCCAGCTGTAGGGGCTGGGCTTGTTCAGGGGCTCCTGGCTCTTTCTGGAGGTGGAGGACGCTTGATGAAAGACCACCCCCCCCACACACACACCAAGCGAAGAAGAGATTGTTTCTGTCTACTTCCAGGACCAGCAACTTGGGACTTGGGAGCAAGTATCCTATGAAGGTTGCAGTTGGGGCTGGAGCCCTCACTCAGCTCTTAGCCTTGCAATGGGGAACCTCCAGCGAGCGTCCCCGGGGCTGGGAGGCAGGTCCTCTCTCCCCACTTTCACACAGCAGGCATGTCCTCAGATCGCGCTGGAGGCTTGGGTTCCTGTCAGGGAGGTGGCAGCTGCCAGTCAACAAAGTCACAAGTCTTGTCAGGACTGAATGCTCGCCAGGGTAGGTCAAAGGGCCAGAAGGTGCTTTGCCCCAGCCCCCTCCTGGTTTGGACGCCCCTGGCCATCCCAGGCACGGCCGCTCCTCGCACCCCCGGTCCTTATGGGGACCCAGTTTAGCAAATGGACCTCAAGTTTTATAAATAGCTCAATGGCAGCCAGGGAAGCCATCCTGTGCAACGGACAGAACCTGCATTCCCCGCTTTTTGAGCCATTTCCTGGGCTCACGTGACAGGAGTTAACTCATGTTGCGAAGTTGAATTCCTTTCGACTCCCGGGTCTATACTCGGGACTTGGGTCTTGCTTCTACTCTTCCATGTGTCTGTGTTTGTCCCCTGCCCCCACTGGCCCTGCCCTCCTGAAGTGGTGCTTCCAAGTCTGCTCCTGGGACGTTTCCTGTTCTTGGAACAGCTGCAGCAGCCTGGGGTACCCTCCTGCTACTTGATCCTATAGGGAGGTGTCCAGTGGCCCTGGGTAATTTTCAGATGACCTTGTTCCTCTGACGTCATTACCTGGCTATTTTTGGCTTTGCTGTTTATGCTGCAGAGTTGGGCTGAGACGGGGGAGACGGGGAAAGGGGAGGTTTCCCATTGTCCCGGGGCCCCTCCAAAGTGCGAGTGCTTGCTCTTCAGCACTTAGAGAGCGCCTGCTGAATGTCGGGCCCTGGGCTACCAACCTGATGACGAGGTCTCAGTCTTCTTCACTCACTCACGATTTCACTCTCCAGGGGGCATTTAGTGGTATGGAGTAGTAATTAAGCAGGAGAGCTCGGGAGCTGAATGGCTGCGGTTTACGTTCCGGTGCCACTGGAACCCTCTCTTGGAAACCTTGGGCAAATTATTCCTCCATGCCTCGGTTTCCCCTTGGAAATGGGAGTGAAAGCAGTATCTACTTCATCAAGTTGCTCTGAAGATTAAGGGAGTTAATGGCACACGGTAAACACATAATAAATATTCGTGGCAAAATCAATCAATCAATCAATCAACAAATATTCGTGGCTATTACTTCATGATGGCACCCCTTTTTGCACTAGGTCCTTGGGATACAAAGTTGATGGACACGGTCCCTGTCCTGAGCTGGATCTGGATCTAGATCCCCAGAGCCCCAGATACTAAGACCGGATATACTGTCCGCATAACAAGTCAGAAGAGAACACCCACCACGTGTGCCATTGTACCCTAACTTGTAGGGGCATTTCAAAGAAATGAGGTGACGTTCTTGTCCTGGGAGAGCCGCAGAGCAGTGGCTCTCAACCCCAACTGCACGTCAGAATCTTCTGGGGAGATGCAAAATATACTAGCATTCTGGGCTGCACCTCCCAAAGATTCTGCTTTCAGTAGCCTGAACTCAGGAGGGGTTCAAGTTTTAGGGGTTGTAGAAGCTCTCCAGACATTTCCAAGGTGCCCCGGGGTCAAGGGAGAAGCACAGCCCAGGCTCTAGAGGCTGGAAGAGCTTATCAGCTGCACCAGCGGACTCTCTCAGGAGGGCCCCGAAGCTGGGGGATCTCTCAGGATCTCTCAGGAGGCCCCCTCTGACTTGGGGGATCTCAAACTTGGGTGTGCATGACAGCCACCTGACGTGCTGGTTAGAGAGAGAGTCCTGGGGTTCCCTTCTAAAGAGGCTTCATTGAAAACAAACTCGGGGGCCTGGGCACTGAGAGAGTTGGCCAGAGCCATGCCTTCATCGGAGAAGTCATCCCTGGCTAGCAGTCCCAATTCATGCTGTTTTTATATCTCCTGTAGCGTGTGCCACTTTCTGTCTCAAAGTATAGAAATCTGTGTGCTTATTGATACATTTCTAATTTTTAATCCACTTAGAGTCATAAATGGTCATTTCAAAAAAATTGGAAGATCCAAAGAATAAAAACCATCTCTACTCCCCTACTTATTAATATGTGCATTTATATCCCTCCAGACAGTCTCTCATTTTCCTAATAAATGTTTTTTAAAAAATATTTTATTTATTTGAGCGAGAATGTGAGCGAGAGAGCAGAAGCAGGGGGAACAACAGAGGGAGAGAGGGAGAAGCAGGCTCCTTGCCAAGCAGAGAGCCCAATGTGGGGCTCAATTCCAGGACCCCGGGATCATGACCTGAGCCGAGGGGAGACGCCTAACCAACCGAGCCATCCAGGCGCCCCGTTAATAAATGTTTTTAACAGCAAAAAAGGATCCTACTTCATGAATGACTTTACAATCATTTTTCACCAAAAATGCACCATGTCATGATTCTATCACTATCCTTCCTCATCTCGGTGTCCCCGATGTGACCACATTAGCCCCTGCCACAGATTAGAGCATTCAGTAAGTAATCTTAGCAATAAAACTCCATGATTTCAAGATGGATCAGTGTGTCGTTTGAGTTTCCAGAGGGATCTTTGTTCAGTTTGCCACACAGAGTGCCCATAGGCTTACCAGCCTCGGAAGGAAGGACAGGGTCTTCCCTAGGCCTTACCCAGAGGACTGAGAGGTACTGCCCCAGCCCCGGGCTTAGGGGCCGGAGGTGGGAGTGGGCAGGAGAAAACAGTCCTGAGTGGCTCCCATGTCAGGACCACAGGAAAGATGTGAGGGCAATTGGCAGCTCTCTTTGGAGTCAGAAAGGTTACTCAACTCCCTGGATTTTCCATCACAGCCGAGCAGGGAGAGGGTCAGGCCGGGAAATGTCTTCTCTGAGCAGGGCCTTTTAAAGCCTCTTGGCTGGGTCAATTTCCTTCCAGGAGCCAAGGAAGCAGTGCCCGGGGCGAAGTTAACCCCTCCACTCCCAATTAATTCTCCCAGGGATGGGTGAGCCTGAGAGCCAGGCTTCTGGAATGCAGAGCCATCCAGGGCATGAGGCCTAAGGAGCCGTGAACTCTGGCTGGAGAAACCTTCCTTCTGGCCTTGTTAAATCCAACAGGCATAATTGCGTCCTGCTGACCTTAATTCCCCTGGCGGGTTTAATTGGTCCTGGCATTGCCCCACTTCCTGCCCTGCCCCTGTGGAGGCAAAGAGGGCGGTTGCACAGCTGGTCCAGGGCGGGAGAGCCCCGGTTGAGGGGTGGGCAGGGTCTCTGGCAGCCCCCGGCTGGGAGGAGGAGGTTTCCCCATGCCCCTCCCCTGTGCCTCCAAGAGAGCGCTGAGAAGCCCGGGGACTCCCAGGGAGCAGCTGGCCCAGCTGAGCTTAACCCGGGGCGGGGGAGCAAGCTGCAGGCAATCCCGTGGATCCGGAACCAGGCCAGCCTCTCATCCCAGCGGGAGGGACAGCGGAGGAGCCTGCCGGGACAGCTGAGCACTCTACCTGGGATGTCCACCACATTATCTATTACCCAGGACTGTGCTAAGCACTGGCCATACCGTGTGCTGGCCCAGTGCTCCCAGCCACCCTGGGAGGGGCAGTGGGGCAGAGCGGTTCTGAGCTGAGCTTCAAAGCCCAGCTCTGTGAGTTTGCCCCGTGACTCAGTTTTCCTGTCACATCTGTGAAATGGGGAGAAAACAGCTGCCATGTCTACAACACGTACTGTTCTAAATGCTTTATATACCTCCCCTATGAGGAAGGTGCTTGTCCCACAGATAAGACAAGTGACAGCGTTTGTCCCAGCCTCGGTTACTAGTCTCAGAGCTCCTTAACCACTACTCGGTAGGTGTGTTGCCACAAATGCCACAAAGTTGTTTACCCCCCGGGCCTGCCCCGCTTAGTAAGAGTTTAAGAAATGTTACTTAATGTGGGAACCATAAAATTCCCTTTTCTTAGCATCAGCTTCCGCACTTTAAAGTGGCCTAATCCTTGGCCCCGCAGTCCTCTGTGAGGATCCAGAGAGCTGGGTAAAGCCCTTGGCAGAGTCAGGCCTGGCCCCGAGGGCGCACTCCGTAAATACAGGCCGACAACCGTGGTTAATAACAGGGGAATGTCAGCGAGGGCCATCGTACCAGAGTAATCCCACAAACTCAGGCCAAAGCCTTGCTAGTCAGTCGCTTACTCACCAAACACTGCCTGGCAAGTACATTTTGTGCTGGGGACACACGCATGCGAGTGTCACAAAGCCCCTGCCCTCCAGGGGGTCCTGGAGCCCATCAATGGTGGGATCAGCCTGGAGGGGGACACAACATCTCATGCGAAACCGGAATGTACTGCGGGAATGAACAGATAGAGAGCCAGGGGCTCCCTTGAGCAGGCACGAGAAGAAGCATTTCAACCCTCAGAACACTGTCAGACCCTTTAGGGGGCACCAGGTGGGGAGAGACGGGCAAGACACAGGCTGGGAGAGTTTAGGGAAGAAAGAGGACGTTGGGCTTTGAAGAAGGACATTTCTGGCTCAACTCCCTTGTGGAGTGACTTTGCGCACGTTACTCTCTTGATTCCCCATCTTCATCTAGGAAATGGGATGGAAGCTCCCCACAGAGTTATTATCAAGATGAAGTTTTCAGACAACGTGCGTAGAGCTAGCAGCAGACCCTCAAAAAAAAAAAAAAAAAAAAAAGATGGGAGCTCCCTTCCCTTAGGAGAGCCTGGGTTCATTCAGATCCTAGTTCAGTCTCTGACAATCCATATGGCTTTGGATAAGCTACGGAACTGCTCTGTGCCTCAGTCTCCCCATCTGCAGTAGAACCTACCTCAATGGGTTGTTCTGAAATTCACACGAGTGAATCTACCGAAGAACACTTGGAGCGAATACTAGACCGGCGTTCATTGGTATTTTTGCTCCCCAGGAGAGGCAGACTGTCACCTGGGCCCAGAAGGAGGGAGCCAGAGGTGAGGAAGGCCAGGAGGGGCAGGAAGTCATCAAGACTGGGGAAGGGACCCCAACTTTGGTTTTCGCTAGCCTCTACCACCAACAAGCTCAACATTTGCTCACTTAAAAAAAAAACTCATTCATTTAGAACAGTATTCCATTCACATACTTCATGGTGCAAATTAAAAAAAGGAAAAGGGTGTGCCGTGACAGCTCCCTCCCATCCCTGTTCCCCAGTCTCTTGCTTATCATCCCAAAGAAACTCTTATGTGTGTAAGGTGCAAGTTTATGTATTATTGTATCTACTACCCCCTTTTGCCCAATGAATAGCATATTCTACTTGCTGTTCCGCACATGGTTTACATTTTTTTTCGTCCCATTTTGCAAGTTGCATTGCATCCTTTCATTCCTGGCATCCTCAGTCTTGTTCACAGCTACATAATTTTCCTTTGCTCAGACTTGCTGCTTTCTCCGGTCATTTCTGCCTCCCTCCCTCTGGGGGCAGGGGTGGTGTCCTCCATGTGAGAGTTAGAGTTTGGGTGGAGACCCTGAACCCAGACACCCCCTGCAGAACTGTTTCCAGAGCACTCAGCCCAGCCAGTTCTCAAGGTCCCCCTCAGAGACAGGCTCTGGGCTGGCAGCCCCTGCAGGATGGAAGGCTCTTTGGATCACACCTCTCCCCATCCCATCTCGGCTTGATCACCTCAGGCTTGAGTAGCCCCCAGGTCCCCACTATGGTAGAGGATCCTTGGAAAAGACTCTCCATCAGCAGCCTCGCCTTCAAAGCAGGCCAGCCTCTGTCTCCCCAGGAGCCCAAGAAAAATTCATTTTCAAAAGAAAAGGCTTTCAGGTCCATGGACATGTTGAGCAAGTGCCCCCGGGACAATTTCTTCCCCAAAGATGCCCCCAAGCAGGTCCGGAGGCCAAGAGCAGGGATCATGGGCACAGAGCTGGGCAGTGGGGTCAGAGTGATTATCCCTGGGGCCTGCGTGGCTCTCACCAGCTTCTGGGCAACCCCAGGAGTCATGGCGCGCAGGTGGGCAGAGCCAGCGCCCAGCCTAAGCATACTCTCGTCCTCTGGCCCTGCCGGGGAGCTCCTCTTGGGCCAGCCCCCCTGCCCGATCCCGTCCAAGCCAGTGATACCGGGGGAGGCCTGGGGATAGGCTGCTCCCTCGGGGGCCCAGTGGCCCCCTCCCTTTTCTCTTCCTGCTTGTTCCAACACTACTCTCCCCCCCGTCGGTCTGTGGGAAGAATGCCGTGTCCTCTGAACGGGGGCCAAGAGTGACAGGTGGTGGCAGTCCGAGCTGCATGGCCCCTGGTGTAAGAGATCCTCTCCTCCGTCCCCGCCTCCCCTGCCTGCACCCCTGCCCCCGCCTCTGCCCACCCAGCCCAATCCCTTACAACTGCCCCAGGAGTGCTCCTGGGCGGCCGCTGCAAGTCAGGCGGCCATCAGGTTGCCCCTCTCTGCTCCAGGTACCTCTCTCTTTCCCCGCAATCAGCTGGCCCTGGCTCCTCTCAGCCCAACAAGAAGAAAATCTGACAGCCTGACACGCCGCACTCTTCTTTCTGCAGCTAGAAAGACCTGAGTTAGACAAGCAGCAGCACACGCCTCCCTACCTCATGGCGACAGAAAACGGAGCAGTGGAGCTGGGACTCCAGAGCCCACCAACAGGTGCCAAGCTGGGGCAGGAGACAGAGGGAGGAGCCTGGGAAGGGGTGTTTGACTCCAGGGCTGGGCCCATTCCTCAGCAGGAGTTCTGTGCCCCGGGCCTTTTTGTATGGCGCACAAAGGACCCAGAAATGAGGACGATCTCTGGGTAAAGTTGGGCTGGGTCGAGGGCTGACGTGAAGCCCTCCCCGGAGAGACTGGGAAAATGAGGAGCCCTGTGCAGGGCACTCACACACTTAGGGCAAGCGATGGTGGGGGCATCAAGGTGTATTTGAGGACCCGGAGTCTCCCATGAGGGCCTCCAAGGCCCTCAGCAGCCCACCTCTAGAACCCGTGGAATGGCCCCAGAGCCTCAGTGGAATACGCATTCGCAAGCTGCTGCCTAGGTGGGGACTTGGGCCCAGAGCTGGTCTCTGGCCAGCCTGGCTGGGGGAGGAGGGAGAATCCTGACTGGGATCCCACTTCCTTTGCAGACGAGACACCTAAAGGTACAGCAGGTGAAGGACCTCCGGCCGCAGAGAAAGAGTCCGGCCCACCGAATCCAAAGAAAGGTCCTGGGCCCCCAGATGAAAAGAAAGAACCTGGCGCCTCAGACCCAAAGGAAGAAGCTGGCCACCCAGATGCGAAGAAAGAACCTGGGACCCCACATCCAAAGAAAGAGCCTGATCCACCCACCCCAAAGAAAGACGACAAAGCCGCTGCCCTAAAGAAAGAGGATGGTGCCGTGGGTCAACCCTCAGCCAGCAGCCCGGGCCCTGAGGGAGAAGGCAACCTGGGTGCGGGGCCTGCGGAGGGCAGTGCTGGGCAGCCGGCAGCCCTGCCCCAGCAGACGGCGACAGCCGAGGCCAGCGTTAAGAAGCCCGATGCCAAGCAGGAGGGCCCCGGAGAGCCCAAGGTACACAAGAAGGCAGTGGAGGGCCAAGCAGGGGCCAGGAGGGGCTCGCCCGCATTTCTGCACAGCCCCAGCTGCCCTGCCATCATCTCCAGGTGAATGTCTCCCGTCGGGCAGTGGGGAGGGGTCTGAGGCTCAGTCTGCAGCAGGTGCGTTTAGCTCCTCTGTCTCGACCTCATCGCCACTGTGTTCCGTGCTAGATCGGGCAGTTCCGATGTTTAGCATCTGTCCTGGGCATTGGCTCTCCTATGTCGTGCCCCTGCAGAAACCAGGACTTGGTGATAGTTCACAGACACCTGGAATGTCAAGACAGAGAGGTCCTTGAAGACCTCTTCATGAAGCATCTGGAGGCCAAAGTCTCCCTTACTCCTTGAACTTGGTTCTAGCCGAGGGCAGGACTGAGATTTCGGGATGAAAAGATCACCGTTCTTCTTACTATAGTATGAAACATGACTAATCATCAGATTGATAGATCATTACTAATGCTTTCCTAACCATAATATAGCACCAGTCTTATGAGGCAATCTGTTAGACGTACCTGAATGCTAATCACATGAGTGATATTAGCGATATATTGTAAACCATGATACTATCACTATATCAGGCTGAATTATGTATTAATACATTGGTATCACTGATTAATCAGTTGCTTTCCCAGTTTGTATGAATCAAGAGCTCCATAATCTAACTGCAGCCACCTCATGATTAACCAAAACAACAATCCTATTAGTAGATATTAATGATGTATTAGTGCATCGATCGTCAAGAGAATGACCACAGACATGCATGGTATTATTAACGTCCCTTGATTTCGTATGAAGTGCATTTGGGGCGGCGGTGGGGACGGGGTTGGGGGGGGTGGTTGTATCAGCTCCAGGTTGCAGAAGAGGCTCTGAAAGCATCGAGGCTTCCTGGAAGCAGAAACAATGCTGTGGTCATTAAAGGCATCACCTCTGGGTTCTCACATTCTAGGCCTGAGGATCTGCCCGCTAAGAAGCCCCTGAGTGATGCAGCAGAGCTCATCTTTGAAGGGGTGCCTGTCACCCCCGGCCCCACGGATCCCGTGCCAGCCAAGGTAGCAGAAGGAGGGAAGAACGTCCTGGCAGAGAGCCAGAAGGAAGCAGGAGAGAAGGCTCCAGGCCAGGCTGGCCAGGCTAAGGTGCAAGGGGACACCTCGAGGGGGATCGAGTTCCAGGCTGTTCCCTCGGAGAAATCGGAGGTGGGGCAGGCCCTCTGTCTCACAGCCAGGGAGGAGGACTGCTTCCAGATTTTGGGTAGGCCAGGGGCAGGTGGGGACTGGGGAGGGAAGGGGGCTCCCCAGGTGTCCCCATGTCTCCCTGTCTAGAGGACTGAGCTGCTCTGAGCCATGCACAACTCTAAGAAGTATAAGTTCCTAGTCCCTTTTGATAGATGGGGAAATGGAGGCTCAGGGAAAGAGAAATGGAGTGAGTGCCCCAAATCCACAGCTAGGACAGGATTTGAACCTGTCCAAACAGACCCACTTCAGAGTTGACTGTTGACTTTCTTCTACTTTGTCTATAAAGGGGTTTTGAAAAAAAAATCAGACAGGTTTTGGAGGAGCACCAACTCTCTAGACAGTGGAATTTGAATTCAGTCCATAGAAGGGCTCAAAGGCCAGGCTTTGGTAGTTAAAGGGCATCCTGGAGTGGGTGGCGAGGGTCATGAGAGCCATCGAAGATTCATGAGCTGAGGAGCACAGGTGCCTGTATGGGAGCAGTGACAAAGGAAGCTGGGCACGTGAGATGGGGCAGGACCGTGGAATGGCCTAAACTGGTGATCAGACAAGGGGCTGGGTGGTTTGGTGGTTTATCCAGCGGGCAGCAGGAGCCACCAAGCATGAGAAAGCTTGGGGAGCAGGTGCATAGGGAAAAGGCCTGGGTGGGGGGTGCGGTAAGGCTGGGGGTAGGGTGAGATGGGGTCAGAAGAGCCCAGAGTGTCCTGATACCCCCTCCTCCAGACTGAGGTGCTCTGGAAGCCCAGCCAGCCTGCCCGGTCAGCGGCACAGTGCCACCCAGACAGGGTGGGAGGGCCTGGCGGCTGGGCGGCAGCCAGGAGCCCTGCCTCCTCCCCCAGGCAGCAGCAGAGGCTTCTGCCCCGCCCCCTCCAGAAATCACATCCTTGGGGTGACGGGACCTGAACAACCTCCAAGGGCTGTCAGATTTATCACCAGCCCTGCTTCCCCGCTGCCTCTTGCTATTTTTAAAGAGGTTTCCATTCCCGATGACTCAGCCTGGGAGCCGCCAGGGCCCGCTGTTCCCCGTAGTTGCCGCTAGGTGGCAGCCTCTCCCTACCAAACATCTCCGGTCCCGGTCTCCTCCCCTGCCTCCCCCTCACCCCTCCGTCCCCCGCCCTCGGGCCTTGCCCAGGTTAGGCAGCCATTCCGGAGGACAGGCCAGCTTGTGGTGTAATTAGAGGGGATGGTAGGCAGATCCCGTCATCTACCCCATCATTCAGGCATAGTCACGCCTCTCTGGCATTCCGCCATTATCATCTTGCCCCCTCCCCTCCTTTTTTTTTCTTTAATGGAAATGCAGAAAGCTTGGGATGGAGACTTCACACGTATCATGTGGGAGGGTCTGAGAAGTCCAATCAGCTGTCCCCATTGTTGTGCCAGGAGACGCTGAGCCCCCTCTGACAGAGTCCCAAGGCCATTTTGTGTGTTGGTGGCAGAGCTGGAACTGGAAACTGGGCCCCCTAGCCCCTATCCTGGAGCCAGCTGTCCCCCAGGTACCACTTGGTGAACTTCCCTGGATGGGGCCCCGGCCAGGCAGGAGGGGGTGGTGCTGGGGCACCTTGTCCGCTACCCCTGGCCCTGACTGTGATGGCCTTGCTCTCTCTTCGCAGATGACTGTCCGCCTCCCCCAGCCCCCTTTCCCCACCGCATCGTGGAGCTGAGGCCCGGGAACGTCAACAGTCAATTCAGCCTGAACTCCAAGGAGGCTCTGGGCGGGTGAGATCTGGGACCCGAGCCCCTGGCGTGTAGGCAGGAGAGCGTCGAGCCCCAGGGCCTCACCTCTTTCCTGTGCAAGGCCCAGGCACACCCCAACTGGACACCATCTACGTGGACACAATTACTTCTGAGTGGTTACTTACTCCCTCGTACGCAAGCTGCCGCATGGGTTGATTCGCACTCATGACTGTCTCTCACACAGACGCACCGCTCATCGTTCAGTATTTCCCGTAGGAAACCAACAGCATTTTCCCATCTGTTTCAGTTTCATGCACCACCCAGATCCCCTCAAAGTGCTTCATAAAAAGCCCTCCAGGTGCCTTCCCCTGGGGCCCAGAGCCCCAAGGCCCATGCTTACCACCAGGCTGTGAGCTGTCAGGGGCCTGCCTGTGGATGAGTCTACCCGTCCTGTGGCCATGGTTGGTGTGGTTCAGCCACTGTCCCTGCCATAGAGCTCCTGACTTTGACCGGAGCAGGTGTCCCCGCTCACAGAGGGGGACCCAGACAGGAGCAGACTGCAGGCCCCCTATTTCAGCCCTGTGCCCCTGGGAACCCCCTCACTCCCAAACTCTTCTCTCCTCAGCGGCAAGTTTGGAGCAGTCTGTACCTGCACAGAGAAAGCCACAGGCCTCAAGTTGGCAGCCAAGGTCATCAAGAAGCAGACACCCAAAGACAAGGTAGTAGGGGCTGGCTACATGGGAAGGAGATGGGGTTCTTTGAGTGGGTACCTCTCACCTCCCTCCACCCATATGTCTGCCCCAGGGGCTTGGTGTGTGAACCTTGATGCGCTGAGGATGTCACTCAGATAGACAGATGGACAGACGGACAACCCTGCCACAGGGACCTGAAGCCCCCACCCATAAACAAGACACCTCAGTTGGTGAACTTATCCTTGGGAATTCCCCTTCTAGGCCCAGGACGTTCCTGCCTTCTGTTTGGCTCAATCCAGAAAACACCGATGAGCGCAGGCTCTGGGCCAGGCCCTGCGCTGGGCACAGTGGGTAGGGGCGGGCAGGTGTCCCAAAGTGAAGTGAATATGGTTTCTGCCCTCAGGGGGTGCCCAGGTAATCAGGCCTGGTCTAGAGCTGTGCCTCCACACTTGGCCTGGGCCTGGTTCAGAGGAGGCCGAGGGCAGTGCTTGTTCAAGGAACAAATCAAAGAGTGAATGAATGAGCGAAGGTAGGCAGAGGCTCATGTGGAATGAGGGGGTGATGACAACCTAGCCCCCTGTTGTGGTGAGGGCTGTAGCTCAGGAAAGCTAGGATGGGGGTCACTCGGGGGTTAGGCGGGGGTCAGGTGGGGGTCAGGCTGGGGTCAGGAGGGGGCTGTGGAGGAGCTTGCAGATTCAGCGGGCCAGTCTCTCTCCAGTGAAGGCTCGAAGGAGGAGCTGGAGAGGCAGGGACGGGGAGTTCAGACTGAGGGGACTGTGAGAGAGAAGGCCAGGAGCGACAGAAGTCTGTGGGGGACCCTTGGGTAGAGGCAGGGGAGCTGAGAAGGGAGCTTGTGGGCATTTGAGGCAGAGACACAGCGCGTGCGGAGGTCTAGAGCCTGGGAGGAGCGTGAGGAGAGGCTCAGAGCCCTGTGGCACTGCCTCTCCATCATCGCATATCAGGAAGGCATGTGTTTTCCACGTGACTCTGCCTTTCTCCGGCTCCCGATCGACCGCGGGGTCTCTGGGCCTCTGTCAAGGACCTGGCTCGGTGTAGATGCTCCAGACATACGTGCTGTGAGATTAACTGGAGTCAGCTCTTGATGAATTAATTAGTGAGTACTTTTTCTGGGCTGTTCGCTGCCCCAGAGGCTCGGGAAGGGTCAGTGAATTGTCTGAGTCTCTGCCCACCTGGGCCGACACACTAGAGACGGGGGCAGAAAACCCAGCACGACGCACACAGGAAGGGTGGCGTCAGGACCTGAGCGGTGCTAGGGAGGAGAATAGAGCCAGGGAGGGTACAGGGAGCGTGGGGGCCGATGCGGGCCGCGAGGATAGGGTGGTGAGGTCAGCCCTGTCTGAGGGAGTGGCAGGTAGAGTGAGATGTGAATGAAGGAGCAGCATCATGGAAAAATGGAAAAATGGGGACAATGATATGATGCTGGGGCTGAGGGGATGGGCAGGGGCGAGAGGCCTGATCTGTAGCATTTGGCAATTTCCCTGGTATCCACATTCCTACCACGGCTGACTTCAAGCTACCGCTGTGACAGCTGGCATTCACCCTTTCTCAAAGTGACAAATAATGACAGCTCACGTCAGGAAGGCAGTGGTGGTGGAGCTGGTGAGAAGTTCCTGGATTTGAACTCTAGAGGGATTTCCCGAGCCTGGGTATGAGAATGGGAGGAATCTGGGACGGCTCAGAGGTGGACATGTGTATTTGGGAATCAGTCACCTTCGCAGGGAACGGCCAAGTCCTGGGACTTAAGGAGAAAGCCCAGGGAGAGACTGCAGTGGGGAGGACAGTGAGCGGAGGACCAGCCCTCGGGCACCCCAGTATCCAGTCGGGAAGAGAAGGGAAGAACTGGCAAAGGAACGGTGTCCTGGCCAGAATGACCAGGGTGCGAGCACGGGCTCCGGGTGGGGAGAGATGGGAGACAGAGAGGCCGGCAAGGAGGAGCCCAATCGGTGGGGTCCTGGCCGGGCCTGACGGGTCCAGTCCAGGGCAGAGGTACAGAGGGGGCAGGGCAGGGAGCAGGGACACTCAGCTGGTGGCCCTGGCTTCCCTGGTGCCCAGGAAATGGTGATGCTCGAGATCGAGGTGATGAACCAGCTAAACCACCGCAACCTGATTCAGCTGTATGCCGCCATCGAGACATCGCACGAGATAGTCCTGTTCATGGAGTAGTGAGTGCTGGCCGTGGGGCAGGGGGCCGGGTGGGGGTGCCGGCCAGCCCGGAAGCAAGCCTGCAGAGGGGTCTGTGCACACAGCATCGAGGGTGGCGAGCTCTTCGAAAGGATCGTGGACGAGGACTATCAGCTGACCGAGGTGGACACTATGGTGTTTGTCAGGCAGATCTGCGATGGCATCCTCTTCATGCACAAGATGCGGGTCCTGCACCTGGACCTCAAGGTACTGGGGCCCCCCGGGGGGAGGGCTCAGGAGTCGCAGCAGACCCCCTGAAGCCAGGGTTGCCACCAGTGATCCCGCCCCCCTCCCATCCGTCCTTCTCTCCCTTCCTCTATCCTTCTAGCTGCAGATCCCAAAGGGTGTATTGAGGCTTCCCGAAGTACCAGGAGCCAGGGATCCAACAGAGAGGAAATAAGACTTGGTCCCAGCTCTCAGGGACTTTTAGCGGAGTCCTGAGCACGCGTCCTCTGTCCTGGGAGCCCCAAGATCGGCATCATGCCTACAGCTCGCTAAGGGTTGCTTAAGTGTCCACGTGGGGCTGGCCCCTCCCAGGCGCTCTGAGTGTTGGTTCCTGTGTCCCGCAAGGATCTCTCGGGGGCCTACTTCACGGCAGGCAGTGCTCAAGGTGCTGGAGACCCAGCAATGAGCAAAGTAGACGAAGATGCCTGCCCTCGAGGAACTTAGGTTCTAGAAGGGGAGTCTGGAAAACAAAGCCGTGTAGTATAGCAGCAACCTGCATGAGCTAGGCACTAGGAAAAACGTTCCATGAAAGAGTATTTCTGTCCCTCCTCTGACCTTGCTCAGTGCCTTGCACGGAGCCCGTCAGGGAGAGCCCGAAGGCCTTACGCATTCGGTCCACCTTAAGCATAAGGTGGCAGCTGCCTGGGGTGGGCAGCCAGCCGCGGTATGGGGTAGGCGGGAGCAGCGGCAGTGCGGGGGGCTCATGTCTCCAGGACGGTGGCTGGGCCAGTGGTGAAGCCGCAGTCTGGACACTGAAGAGGGTTTACCACCCACTGGCCTCGTGGCTAGTACTTGGGTTCATTCCTCTGATAAATGGGTATCACACTCCTCTGCTGTGCTCGGCCACCCCTCTGTGGCTGCATGCTGGCTGGGCACGGGTGTCACTGTAGGGATGACAAAGGACACACCCTGTCCCCTGGAGCCTTCAGGTCAGTAGCAGAAACAGGCATTCCTACAATAGGTCCTTTTAAACCACGACAAGCGTGATGAGAAGCCTGCGAGAGGAATAGGGAGAGAGACAAGGTGAACTTGAAGAAGCGGGCAAGGGCCGGAGCCTTGGGGCGGAAGCAGGCCCGGGGCTGGCCCACGCCGGCTATGTGCTGGCTCCAGGTCAGAGCTGTTCGGGGCGTATGCACCTTCTGACAGCCCGTGGGCCAGGTGTGCAGGTAGCATCCCCACGGACACATGAGGAAGCCAGGAGGGTAAGGAGAGGGGTTTCCACGGGACAACTTCGCAGCAGGGAATCTAGGAGTCCGTTGTCATGACCAAGGGCAGAGGCGGTAGGGGCTGGCACCAGTGGCCATGGTGGAGGGAAGGGAGGTGGCCAGACGATGGGTACGTTCTGAAAATGGGGCCAGCCTGATTTGCTGATGTGGGAGTGGGTAGGAGACAGGGAAAGGAAAGCGTAGGGTGACTCGGAAATTCTAGACGGAGCTGGCATCTGCCCACAGTGTTGGAGGCCTGCCGTTGGCCTGTGAAAGCCAGAGCAGGGTCCCCAGTTAAAACACAGCGTCCTGGGTAGAAGCTGTCTTAAGCCTCTTTATTCTAAAATGTGTTTTTTTTCAGGATAGCAATACATTTCTCATCAGAAAGGGGTCTCATGGTCAAGGAAGTTGGGTGAACCATGGCCATAAGACCCTTCCCAGGGCTCCTCAGGAAGTCCTGTGTCCTCCAGAAGGAGGCCTGAGTCTGTCTCGTTCCCCCAGAAGATGGTACCCTGGGACCTTTCTTTTCTTCTCCCTGTTTTGCTGGGACAGCAGGTCGTGCTGTTAAGGTCATTACTGCTTGTGTTGGTTCCCAAAGCACTTCCAGAAGGCATGTTGTCAGGACCCTCTAGTCAGATGGCCACAGAGCCCAGATGACTAACAAGGGCCAGGCCTGGCGCGGTGGAGAACCCAGGGAATTGGGGGCCCAGCACCCGGCTCAGGGGACAGTGGCGACACACACCAGGTGCCGTGTGGCCACGTAGCTAGGGTTTCTGGGGCTTTGGGAGGTGTTGAAGATTAGGAAGGCAGGCTTGTTGTGCAGTCTCCTGCCTTTTAACCATGGTTAACTACTTAAAATGCTTCTGCCTTGCACATCAGATTAGTCCTGTGTCCTTGTGTTACATGAAGGCCCAGAGCAGGAAGGGATTGGCCTCTCAGGAACATCATTCATGCACTGAACTGTGCTGGGGCCACAGGATTCCCAGGAGCCTTGGCTGAGCCCTTACTCAGTTAGACACCAGTGGGAGGAGCAAGGAGGCCAGAAGAGGACGATTCCTACCCTCTCAGGGCGTCAGGGTCCTCGTCTATGCCTGGAGTAGGCAGGTCCTGGGGTCTCTGACAGGCTTCCCAGAGAGCCTGGGACTTGGGTAGACCTGGGTGGGGAGGCAGGGTGAGTTGGGTCAGAGGTCAATCTGGGCCACCCCCTTTTCCTCAGCCAGAGAACATCCTGTGCGTCAACACCACGGGCCATTTGGTGAAGATCATTGATTTTGGCCTGGCACGGAGGTACCCCGTTGGTGGGTGGGGAGGGCAGGGCAAGCCTCTGAGGTGGGCGGTGGACAGGGGAGGTGCAGAGGGTGCGGTGAACGGGCTGGGGGTCGCGCTCTGAGCTCTTGCTCTCACCCTCAGGTATAATCCCAATGAGAAGCTAAAGGTGAATTTTGGGACCCCAGAGTTTCTGTCACCTGAGGTGGTGAATTATGACCAAATCTCCGATAAGACAGACATGTGGAGTATGGGGGTCATCACCTATATGCTGTGAGTCCTGAGGGAATATGGCATCTATGCGGTGGGGGCACATGGGTGGGCAGCTGAGACCAAAATTGGCCTTGGGGTCCTGGTGAGGTGGGTTCCATGCCCCCGCTCCCTCAATCAGGGTTTTGCTGGGGGAGGGCATGCTGGAGAGAGCCAGGAAAGGGGAACTTTGTACCCATTTTGTAGATGGAGAAATGAAGTCCCCTGAAGGCATAGTGTGGTCCCAGTCCACGTTCCTAGACAGCAGATCCTTGATGACCGAGGGTGGGGGCAGAGGATCAGCAGACATTTTTTGTACCCTTGTCATCCCTCTTCTTCACTGTAACCCTGGGAAGCTGGGATGATTATGCCCATTTTACAGATGAGAAGAGTGAGGCTCAGAGAGGGGAAGTGACTTGCCTAAGGTCACCCAACCAGAATCAAACCCAGGTCTGTCCCACTCAAGAGCCTGGGGGTCAGATTCTCCTAGAATCTGCCTCCATCCCTTGAAGCCCCAGAGGTGACACATTGTCTCCAGTCTCACCTCCCTGCCTCCTGACATCCTCTCTCTCCAGGCTGAGTGGCCTCTCCCCCTTCCTGGGAGATGATGACACAGAGACCCTAAACAATGTTCTCTCTGCCAACTGGTACTTTGATGAGGAGACCTTTGAGGCCGTGTCCGATGAGGCCAAAGACTTTGTCTCCAACCTCATTGTCAAGGACCAGAGGTGAGGCTCACTTGAGGGCACAGACCCCATGTGTGCAACTCCTGTGTGTGTGTGTGTGTGTGTGTGTGTGTGTGTGTGTGTGTGTGTTTGCGCAGGCGTGTGCTGCCAGGACAGGAAGAAGGCCGGGGCCCTCTGCGTTCTGGTGCTTCCCAGGCATGCTGCCCCCCCTCACCACGCTGCCCCCTCCCACAGGGCCCGGATGAGCGCTGCCCAGTGCCTCGCCCACCCCTGGCTCAACAATCTGGCAGAGAAAGCCAAGCGCTGTAACCGACGCCTTAAGTCCCAGATCTTGCTTAAGAAATACCTCATGAAGAGGCGCTGGAAGGTACCACTGGATGGGGTGGGGCGGTGGGAGGGGCTGCAGGCAGGAAGAGCTCCTGGCAGATCCCAGGCCCCACCAGCTCTGCCTTGGCAGTTCCTATGGACCAAGCCTAGCCCTGTCTGGAAAACAGGGTTGGCTTTTCTCTTTGTCCTGGGCTGGTTCCTGTCCTGGAGCGGTGACCCTCCACCCTGGGGAGGGGTGTCCGTTTGAGGCTCAGGCTCAGGAAAAGATCTCTGACCCCATCACTGGCCCTTTCCCTTCATTTTACAAATATTTATTGAGCATCTACTTCTTCTAGGCACCGGGAGTGTACCGGTGGACAGAAGAGACAAGGATTTTAGTCTTTGTGGACTTACTTTGGATAGAGGGTAGGGAGTTATGAAAAAGGGTTAAGGAAGTGCTCTAGAAAGAAATAAGCATGGTCAGGAGTGCCAGGAGAGAGGTTGCACTTCTAAATAGGGTGGTCAGGAAGGGCCCACTGAGAGGGAACATGTGAACAAAAAACCTGAAGGAGATGAGGAGTGAGCCATGCTGGTACTGGGGAGAAGAGTGTTCCAGGAAGAGGGAACAGCCTGTGCAAAGGCCCTGAGGCACAAGCATGGTTGGCAAAACATGAGGAAAAAGTAGGAGGCCAGTAAGGCTGGAGTGGGATGGGCAAGGGGTGAA
Organism: Martes martes; assembly: GCF_963455335.1. Lineage (NCBI taxonomy): Eukaryota > Metazoa > Chordata > Mammalia > Carnivora > Mustelidae > Martes > Martes martes. The sequence goes on along the minus strand of NC_137896.1, from coordinate 25,663,763 downwards.
GGGAGATGAAGTCAGAGAGGAATGGGAGGCAGGGGGTGGAGGGACTCGTTGGCCATGGCAAGGGGCTTACGTTTTAGTTGGAGTGAAATAGGAACCATTGGAGCATCTAGAGCAGAGAGGTGCTCAGGTCTGGCTGCCCTACCTGCGGAATGAAGGAAGGAGTCCTGAAGCCATGGTGTCATAGCACCTCCTGTGGCCATTTTGGGCACTGCACCCTCCCCAGCGTCTGGCCCTTGGAGAATGAAGGAGAGCTTAGGAGGCGCTCAGCTGTGCCGCAGTTTCTCCATGGCCCAGCAGCTCATGGGGATCCTTCTTCCTCCTTCCTCAGAAAAACTTCATTGCTGTCAGTGCTGCGAACCGCTTCAAGAAGATCAGCAGCTCGGGGGCACTCATGGCTCTGGGGGTCTGAGCCCCAGGAGCGGCTGAAGCCTGGATGCAGCTGCAGAGCGGCCAGGGCTGAGGCCACACAGCCCAGAAGGCCAGAGCAGACGGGCCAGATCCCCAGGGTGGGCTGGCTAGGACAAGGCTGCGCCAGGCTGGGAGGCTCGGGGCTCCCCATGACCCCGCGCAGCGACTGCTTCCCCGACATGAGCCGCCTCAGATGTGGCCTGAATCGATCCTGCTAATGCCTCCCCAGACAGAGCCCCCGGCCCGTCAGCCACAGCCCAGATGCCACAGGCCCTTGTTCCCTCCCCGGCTCCCCCTCTTGGAAATTGCTGCCCTGGTGACTCCTGCTTGGCCTCACCTGGGGCATCCCTGGCTTGGGCTTGCTCCTAGCTGGAACGGGAAGGCTGGGGGTCCCAGCATGTGGGGCTTCTGCGGTTGTGGATGGGAGGCCCTTGGTGGGGCAGGAAGGCAGCAAGGCCAATTCCTGAGGCCCAGCTGCCAGGGGAGACAGAGCAGGCTTTGTGAAAGAGGACCTCCATGCCCCCACCCGCCTCCCCACTCCCAACAGATAAGGCCTAGCACACACCAGCTGGCCCGGCCCGGCCCGGCCCCCCGCCCACCTTCCTGACGACCACCAACACACAGGAACTTGGTGTGAGAGAAGGACGCCCAGCCCAGGCCTGGTGGAGGGGGCGGGGGGAGGCCTGGGGGACAAGGAGACCACCCCCGAGCTTGCCTGAGGGCCAGGCGGGCCCAGCCCAGCCACAGTGGGCCCTCATCCTCAGGGTCACACATGGCCTTGAATCACGGGGTCAGCAGGCCCCAGAGGAGTGGGAAAGCCATCGGGCAGTCCCCCACCTGCTCTCAGCTTGTGCCTTGTAAATAAATGTACAGGTTGGATGTGGCTTTCTTCCCCTTATGTGCGTGTGGACTTGGGTGAGGTCAGAGGGACCCACTGTTTCCCCGAGCACTGCTGGGGGCCGGGCGCTTGGGGGGGCTGAACTTCAGGGTGCAGCATGGTGGCTCCCGGTGTGGCCTAAGGAGACAGGCTGCCCAGCCCAGGATCTGGGCAAATGGCTTCCCCGTTTTGGGCCTCAGTTTACTCATCTGTCACAGCACCTTCCAACATGCATTGGGTGCTTACCGGGTAGAAGGTTCCCTTTAAGTGCCTGTGTGGGTATTAACTCATTTTTCTCTAGTAGCAAGCTTATGAGGTGGACATTATTATTATTTCTATTTTTTTAAAGATTTTATTTATTTGACAGACAGAGATCACAAGTAGGCAGAGAGGCAGGCAGAGAGAGAGGAGGAAGCAGGCTCCCTGCTGAGCAGAGAGCCCAATGCGGGGCTCGATCCCAGGACCCTAGATCATGACCTGAGCAGAAGGCAGAGGCTTCAACCCACTGAGCCACCCAGGTGTCCCTGTTATTCCTATTTTATAGGGGGGAAAACTGAGGCTTAGAGAGGGGAAGAAACTTGAAGGCTATTCAACCAGGCAGAAGCTGGAGCTTGAACTCTCGTCTTCCAGGGCAAGGCCCTGTGCACGAGCCCACCCGGCTTCTCAGCAGAACAAGGTGTCAGCAGAAGGCAGAGCCTCCAGGTGGAGCCAGGGGTTCAGTCAGGCCTGTGGCACCTTTGCCGGACCTGCAGGGATGGGGAGGGTCTCCCCCAGAGGCCTTGGGGAGAGAGCTGTTCTCCCCTCTTTCCCACAGGCCACAGCGGGCTCTGGCCCAGACTCCGTCTGCTGGAGACGTCAGCCAGAGGGCGGGAGAGCCTGACCGAAGAGGGCACAGCCTTTCTGGCTATGAGGACAACTGAGTCAGAATTGGGACTGGCCTCATTGGGGCAGCTGGTCGGCCTGCTTGGGGTGAAGGGGTTCCAGCAGGAGTGGCCGTGACAGCAGTTGCGTGCATCGAGGGCAGCTGGGTACCAGCCCCGCTCCGGTTCCTCGTGTTCACAATCACCCTGGCTGCTCACGGTGATCCTGCCCAGCAGGCGTGCTGTTAGGTCCATTTCTCAGTTGGGGAAATCAAGCTTCAGGGAGGTTAAGCCACTTGCTTAGGGACGTACAGCTAGTTACTGGCAGAGCCAGGACTGGTGCCCAGACAGTATGGGTCCAGAGCCCCCGCTCTTGACTGCTGCACTGCCTGCCTCTTGAGAAATCTTGGACTTGACCACAGACCAGGACACTGATCATCCTTACCTCCTCTGACTCCATGGATATGGGCCTGGAGGGCAAGACCAGGGTTATCACTCCTACCCCTGTCCCATACCAGCAGGTGGTTTCAGCCTCCCACTGCAGCAGGTGCCACGTGGGGGGGGGCTGACTTTGGGGTCTAAGCCTGGGGGGGTGTCTTACACTCCCGGGGAACCTGATTGGGGTTCTTGATGGGACATGTGCTTGCAGACCAGACCCCCAGGGCCGTGGATCCCTGCCTACCCGCCCGCTCGCCACCTGCCAGCTGGGCCAGGCCTGTGGTTTCCTCTGAGTTCTCTCAGTGTTGCTGGCCCCCACCCAGGTTAAGCCTCGGCCACACAGCGTGATGATGAGGGATGAGTCACAGCCATGGGGCGGGGTGGGGGGTGGTGAGGAAATGAGGTCCAGCCGCAGCAGAGATCCAGGGCCTGGATCCAGCTGGGGAAACCGAGGCCAAAACCAAGAAGACCCCTCAGCAGAGAACAACAGCTGGGACTAGAACCCAGGACCCCTGACTCTCAGCACAGGTCTCAGTTTCCTGCTCTATAACATGCAAATGACAACCTGGGCTCTGCTCTCCATTGGTACTCCTAGGCCATCGTGACAGTGACAAGATGGGACAGGGTGCGCATTCGCCCTATTTCAGATGAGGAAACAGGTTCAGAAAGGGAAGGGAATTTGCCCGAGGCCACACAGCAAATTAACATTTCCTAGGAAGGAAGGCCACCCAGAACCATGGAAAAGGGCTGATCACTGCTTCTGTCCTTATCACCTCCCTGGAGCACAGCTTGGAAAGCTCTTTTTGATTTTTCACGGGCCTCCTCTGGCCTCCCCTGGTCCCTGGAGGTAAAGGATATAGACTCAACAATATGGGTGAGGTGGAGGTTCAGAGAGATTTTGTTCCCTCCAAGAGCCACAGAGCACACGCAGGAAAAAGTCACGGCCACAACCCCCCAAGGTGGGGTTGAGTTTCTGCCTCTCCGCAGGCCTGAGTCCCAGCCCCATTACCATCATCCTTAGAACTGCCATCCCCGGTGACCTCGAAGGATAAAGCTTTTCACCCTAGGAGCCATCCTGATAGAGGGAGTGAATCCATGGCCCTTTGGGGCCTGCCAGCTGGGGCCAGAGCCAGGCCCAAGGCTCTGGGCTGTGATTCTTCAAGTCCCAGGTACCAGGCTGGGAATATCCCCTATCCCTTGCCCCGTGTTGCCTGCCCACCACAGTGCCTGCTTGTGGGCCCCTTCTGCATGGTGCCCATTACAATGATGACCCTGCCACCTTGCCTACAAGGTCACTGCATCTCATGGGGCTGGCACCACCAGCTTCCCCTGCCCCGTGTCCTGGGTAACCCCTTGTGGGCTAAGAAGGGTTAACGCCCTCAATGGGACAGCTCCTCCCGGCTGGTTCCAGCCCAGAAAGCGTTCCTCCAAGACTATTTCCTGCCTCTGGGCCTTGGCCAGGCCCGCAGTGACCACCCCCAGGGGTCTGAGGCCGCATCTGGTTTGGATTACGCCAGGCCTGGTGACGCTGCCTCTTCCTGTCTGTGTCCAGTGGCCTTGAATTCCACTGGCCACCTTGGACCCAACAGAGCAGTAGTGGGAAAAGATTCGGCCAGGGACAGGGCTGCCCAAGGGTGTCCAGGAGCCAGGGCTGTCCTGAAGGATGGGCCTACCCACACCTAGCTCCTGTTCGTGCGGCTGTCCATGCACCTGTTCTTTTCTGCACGTTAATAGCTGTTGTTTACCGAGCACGGGGCACTGCAGCAAGTGATTTCCACTTGTGAACTCATTTCATCCCCACCCCACGAGTGGGTATTTTTGTTAGGTATTTCATTAAGCTGAGGAAGCTGAGGCTCAGGGAGTTTATGGACAAGTCCCTGAGTCCCCAGCCAGCGAATGGTGGGGTCACAACTCAAAGCAGGTGGTGTGACTTCGGACATCACCAATCATGGCACAGCTATTTGTTGAGTCCCTGCTCTGGGCCTGGCCCCAAGCTAGGACCCAGAGGTGAACGAGTCATGGTCCCCGCCCTCAGGGAGCTCACACCCTCTGGAACCCCAGTGGCTGGGAGCTTGGGGGTTAGGGTGAAGCTGGAGGGACATGGAAGGAGACACAAACTCCTAATCTCTTTTCTCTGGTGGCAGGAAGTGACATCGAAGCTGAGAGCAATGAGGGGTGGGCCTTTTCCAGATGGAGCGAGGACAGCGTTCCAGGCAGAGGGGATAGTATGTCCAAAGGCTAAGAGCAAAGTTGACTTGGAGTCTCCATGATGAAGCAGGAAATAATGGAGAAGTTGGCAGGGACCTCAAATGCCAGCCTGAATCGGGGCAGTAGGGAGACAGGGAGGGGTTTTGAGCAAAGGAGGCACATGGCCAGATCTGTGGTTCACAAGGATCCCTGAAGCCAGAGAGGTTAGCGAGTGGGATACAGAGGCTGGAGGCAGGGAGGCCAGAAGGAGGCTGGGCCATGTCTGCTTGAGCGGTTGAAAGAAGTGGGGGGACAGGAGGGAGACGCAGGTCTCATGTGTCTCTAGGGGGACAGGCTGATGACAGAGACTGGGCTCAGGTCACACAGAATGGGGTTGAAGTCTACTTATTTGCCCTCTCTGAGCCTCAGTTTCCTGTCTGTAAAATGAGGTTAATAATCCTACCTGCCTCCTGGGAACCATGCATCACATGAGGGATGTGGACAGAGCAGCTGTTTCTTCCACAACTATGTCTCCAGACCCTACTGTGTTCCAGACAGTGTTCTAGGTGCTGGGGGGCAAGCAGCCAGGAGACGAAAGTCTCTGGCCTCGTGGAGCTTTCTTTGAGGTGGGAGAACTCTGACCTGGGCAGCAGTGAATTTAGAATGCGTTGGTGGGGTGGGTGGGGGCAGAGTCTGGGAGAGTTTCTCCCAGGACAGAGTTTGAACAGAGATCAAAGGGTTCCCTGGGGATTAGTAGAAGGTTGTTCTAGGAGGAAGGAAGCGCAAGTGCAAAGGCGATTTGGAGTGAGGCTAGGGTTAGCAGGGACGAAGCCCGACAGCCCAGGCCCCTAACTTGGGCTTTTGCTCTGAGTGGGCTGCCGAGCTCCTGGTGGCTTCTCTGAGATTTCCTCCACCGTGAAGGGATGAACGGGAGGCTGACCATCAGTCTGGTCGTCCACTCAGCAAACCTTTATCGAGGGCCTTCTGTGTGCTAGTCGCTGGGTTAGGGAAGCAGATGCAATGATAAAGGCAGACCAGCCTCTGCTCCCTGAAGCTTATAGTCTAAGGCAGAAACTCAATAAAAAGTGAACACACCTAGGAATGCATAATCCCACATCGTAACAGGTGCCTGGTGGAGGAGGCAAATCTGGAAGCATCTAATCAGATAAGGGGCTGAGGGGATGCTCTCTGAGCTGGCGATATTTAACTTGGCCTCTGGGTGTTGTGAAGTCAGCCAGTGGGGAGGGAGCATTCCAGGTGGGGGGGAGAGCAAGTGCAAGGGCCCAGAGGTAGAAACAGCACTCACCAGGGAGTTGGCTGTCTTCGAGGGCCTCTCATTTGTATCCAAGACAGATCAGGGCTCCTTGTGGGCTGTGGTCAGGAGGAGGCAGCCCTGGCCTTTCCAGAGGCCACCAGGCAGGATTCGGGCTGTGTAACTAAATGGGCCTCCCCCGCCTGTTTTTAGCCTAGAACCACTTCCTTTGGCCTCACCAGCTGCCTCCCCATCACCACCCAGTTACCAGTGGGGCAGGAACAGGGATCAGGCACCTCCCACTGTGCGGGGACAGAGGTTTGCCACATGTAAAGGACGGGGCAGAGGGATGGGGCTGAGGGTCCCAGGCCCCTCAGTGGGGATGTCTTATGTTCTGATTTCTTTCTTGTTGGCTGACTTGTATACACCGTGTGTGGGATTAGGTTTCTCACACATGGGTCCTGGGGGTTGAAAATATTACTCCCATTTTACAGATGAAGAAAGTGATCCTCAGAGAGGTGAGTCCACTTGCTCAAAGTCACTCAGCAAAGAAGTGGAGATGCTGGTAATTGAGCCCCAAGCCTGTCTCTGTAACAGTCTTCCGTTCCCCTCTATCCCCCAACCTCTGCGAGAGCTGGACCTTCCCCTGGGGAGTAGATCAGGCTAAGGGGACCTGCCCCTGGGACCCAACTTTTTAAAAAATTTAAACATATTGTGGTTTCCTTGTGCCAGACTGGGTTCTAAGCACTTTGCAAATCTTAACTCCTATCATCCTCACAACAGCCCCAAAGGAGTAGGAACTGTTAGTGTCCATATGTTATAATGAGGAAAACCAGAGAGGGGAAGCAACTTGCCCAAGATCGAACAGCTAGGGAGGGACGGAGCTGGGATCCCAACCTAGGCAGTTGGGCTCCAGAGCTCCTCCGTTTAGTCCTGTACATACTGCCTCTGGCAGCCTGGCCCTTGAGGGTGACAGGAATCATCCAGGTGTCGTGGGGACAGGATGTTTTGGCTGAAGACTGGATTGCTAGGTTCCATATACTCCCCGCAAGCAGACACGGCAGGCTGGCCAACCCAACCCTCTTCATTGCTGTGGCCGCCTCAGAGTGGCCCACCCTCATCAGGACAGGGTCTCCAGGCCCCTGGCTCAGGCACTGTCTGGGTGTGGGGAGTGTCCAGAACTCTGGGCGGTGGAATGCCATAAACCAGGGAAGGAAGCGAGTGGGCGGGAGAGCGGCGGGAGATAAGATGTGGAGTGTGGGGGAGTCTGAGGAAGGCCCAGCCCTGTGGGTGGGGGAGGCCTCTCTGGGGGCAGGGAGAGCAGAGACCAGAGGACCAGCAGGTGAAGAACTTCCTGACCGTACTTCAGAGCTGCCAGACTTGGGTGGGAAGGGGCCTCCTCTGGAGGCAGCGGTCTCCCCTTTCTGGGAACCTCGTGTGACTTGGTACTTGGTGTAGAGGGGATTCAGAAATCAGGCAGGAGATGCTGTTCCAGTGCTGATATTCCAAGAATCTAAGCTGCTGTGATTAAAAATTCTGGAATATTCTTTAATACTCCTGATTCTACCATGTTAGAATCTGATTGAGCCTGACTCTGAAAGGCAACTTGGCACCCTTTTCCACTCTAACCTGCTGGGGACAAAGTAGAGGGGCTGCAATCCCCTCCTGGAGACAGACAAGCCTCCAGGGAGGAGGGTCCCTGAGGCAGAGTCAGATGGGACAACCCCTGTCCTGGAAGAGCTGCACAGTTAAGGCGGTAGAGCAGTTACCTGCTCCTACTTTGCTGTGTGACGTTGGGCACCTCGCTTGCCTTCTCTGGCCTTGGTCTGTCCATCTGCACTGAGGTGCTCTCTCTGGGTCAGCCCACGTTAGGCATTCTGAATCTCTGCTAAGCACTGTCCACCCCTCCAGGTGGGGGTGGACGGGCAGGAGCCACAGGGCGTCTGTTGGTCATGGAAAGAATGTGAGGGCAGGAGGCCCAGTGGGTGGGGTCCCCCGGCTGGGCAGCAAGCGGAGGGCAACATGAGATCATGGTGTCTGGGCCTCCTGGTCCAGCACTCCCGGGGATGGGATCCCCTCCAGGCAGTCCCCCATGTCAGACCCTCCCCTGGGACCCAGACTCAGAGTCAGGCTGCCCTTTCCCCAACCCCTGCTGGGCAAAGGGAGTGAAATCAGGGCCCAGAGAGATGGGCACTCAGCCAGGCTCATACAGAGAGTCCAAGGCCGGCGCCGAGCCCAGGGTCCTGCTTGGGGAATTGAGGCGAGGGGACTTGTCTTCACTTCTTGACTATGTTGGGGGGTCAGAGAGGGACATGGAGAGAGGGCTCCAGTCCTGTTGCTGAGTCTGTGCACCAGCTGTGATTAACCCCTTTTTGCATGATGCGGATGTGGCTTTCTTTTCCCCAAGCCCCCACCCCAGTTCAGATGCTAAGCTCCTTAGAGGATGGCTGGAACAGGATGCAGGGGGGGAGACTGGGGGGGGCGCTCAGTCAGTCCAGCCTCCCCATCCTCCTACTAGCTCGGGACACAGGCTGGGAGGGGACTGGGGTCACCAGGTCTCCACAGGAATGCACCACAGGGAACAGTGCCCGGCAGAGAGGCCTCTTTCCCTGACTGGACTGAGAAAGAACACTTACCCCTCGAATCTGTTTGTCCCAGTCTCTGTGACTATCTGTTTGTCTCTGTGCCTCTCTCTCTCTCTCTCTCTCACACACACACACACACACTCACACAAACACACACCTTGGCACAAACCCACATAAGTGTGTCCTTCGCCTCTCCTTCCTCATGCCCTGTGCACACAGAGCTTCCCCCTACTCTTCACCCACGAGGCTTCCTGGGTGTGATGAGACAGGACAGACCCTCTCTTCTTCTCCCCATTGCTAGATGGATGCCGGGTTGGGGTCCTGCATGCGCGGTGGGGAGGGGCCCCACAGCTGGCCAGGCGTTTTCCCAACCCCTTCCGGCCACAGTGAGCCCCCACCCTGCAGGTCCCTCCTCCCCCCTGGCGACTCTAGAGTCTGTGGGAACCAGACAGTGGGGACTGTCCAGCCGGACTCGCTTCCGCCCAGGCCCCAGGGGACCTGCTGAGAGAGGAAGGAGCAGCAGAGACTGAAATCAGCATGGCCGCTTGCCTGAGTGAGGGCCTCTGGAGGGACTGGGCTATCTGCCCCACCAAGGGGTCTCCAGCCCCCCTGGGTGTCACCTCATGGGACGGAAGACCCATCAGGCCCCTACACCAAATGCCAGAAAGGGGCTTCCCCCCATATCCTTGGCTTCTTTCTTTTCTCCCACTACCCAGGATCCAGATGGAGGTACCAAGGCTCCAGAAGGAAGCCCTTTGCCTCAGTGACTCTGATATTGAAAGGTGTGGGGACAGGGAGGTTTCAGGTCCCTGAGTCTGTTCCTCTGATAGCAGGCATGAGTATACCCATTTCTCCTGCTTCTGTCCAAGGGGGAGGCTAGAAGAGGCCACAGGTCAGGGCTCAGTCACTTCTGATCTATACCCAGGACAGCCACCCACTCCCCTCATGACAGAAATGCTTTCTTAACAGTCATCAGGAGGCCTTTGGAGAGCTGGGGGCTCAGGGAAGGCCCCCATTCATGTGGGGAATGCAGACAAGAGGCCTGGTGCCTGCCTTTTGAGCCTCAGTTTCCCTGTCTGTGCAAGGGGTCAGGGTACCTTTTTTGTACTGGCCTTCCAGGATCTCATAAAAGCCCCTCCTGCTCTGGGGGTCACCCCCAGCTCTGCTCCTACCCTGTGCGCCACCCCTGTGTCCTCACTCAGACTGCGGGACAGGGGCTGGGCGTATAGCCACTCATTTGCCTTTTGGAGTCGGATCTAGTGAGCCTTCAAACTTTCTGAGCCTCAGTTTCCACCACTGTATAAGTGGGGATAACATTCCAAGGTGCACAGGGCTCGGTGAAAGGATACAGAGAAGCCCAGGACAGAATAAATGTTGCACATGGTCACAGTAATTCTGATGACTCAAAATTGGGAGGGGGGTGCAGAGTGACAGAGCCTGGGACTGGAGAATTAGCCCCTCAGGGCAGCCCAGCGCCACCCCCTGCTGGGTGTTTCTTGGCCACACTTTCCTCTCTTCCTTATTCTCTGCTCCCCCTTCCTCCACCTTCCTGGGAAACTCCCTGAGAAAGTACCCAGCAGGAGAAAGAAGTCTCACAAGGGACATTTCCATCCAGGGTCCCTGCAATCCCACAACCACAGCCACCGCACACAGAACCAGGCGTCCCGGCCCTCAGCCCCCAACCATCCATGAAGCTGACCCTCATCGTCACACTGGCTTTATTGGCCCTGAGAGCCACAGAGTAAATCCCAAGAGGGCCCTGCCTCCCCTCTCCCTCAAGTCTGTCCGGAGGCCCTGGGGGCTGGCTGAGTGTTCACTACTCCAGTCTTGGCTTCCTGTCCCGGGCGTTGGCTTGCCAGGCCTGGGTCCCTTGAAAGCTCCCCAGATCCTTGAGTCAGGCTCAGCCTGGAAGGTGTAGTTGGCAGGGGCCCCGCAGGGACTGCCAGAGGCCAGGTTGGCTTCACTCAAAGAAGAACATTCCTGGTGTCCGGTATAGGCAGGGGGTCAGCCCCAGTGGGTAGCTGGAGCCTCCCTGGACAGGGAAACTGCCTGCAACCCAAGGTTCCTTGGGGTCAGCTGGCAGCGGCAGTGGGGCCCGAAGTGAGGCTGGAGGGGTGGGTGGTGCCGGAGAGGGGGCTGCTGAGGCCAAGAGGTGCTCAAGGCCTGGATCGGTCCCCATGCAGAAATTCAGTGCCTGCAGCCGGCACTGGTAGCTGCCCCCAATGCCCGCCTCTGGGGTCAAGATGGGTGTGGGGGCCTTGCTAAAACCCTCGGCCTCAGAGAAGCCCACAGGAAAGCCAAATGCCGGGCATGGGGAAGACGAGGGGGCCACAGGGAGCTCCCCTGGGCCTGCAGGCTTAGGTGCAGGCATCTCTTTAAGCTCCATGGGCGGCCGGGGCCCGGCATCCGGGGTTGCAGAGCACATGCTAGCTGGCAAGGCCCCTAGCAGACCCCCAAAGCTTAGGCCCTTGGGCTCTGGCAACTCTGGTGGCAATGGGCACTGCCTGCCAGTCATGGCGTCGGGGGCTCCTGGATCCTGGCTGCCCACTCGGAGGGGTCCCCGGCGTGCCTTGGCAGGGCCCTTGGTTCCCTCGGCACCTGCTCGCCGGGTGAAGCGTCGGCGTCGGCGCAGGAAGCTGCCGTGCTCAAACATGTCGTGGCAGTCGGGGTCCAGCGTCCAGTAGCTGCCCTTGCCGGGCTTGCGGTCATCGCGGGGCACCTTGACGAAGCACTCATTGAGCGACAGGTTGTGGCGGATGCTATTCTGCCAGCCGGGCCGGTTGTGGCGGTAGAAGGCGAAGCGGCCCATGATGTAGCGGTAAATGCCACTGAGTGTGGCCCGCTGGCCCGGGGAGCTCTGGATGGCCATGGCGATCAGAGCTATGTAGCTGTAGGGGGGCTTGGTTGGCTCGGCCGCGGGGGCCAAGGGCCCGGGTAGGGGCTGTTGCTGCTGCATGCTGGGCTGGGCTGGCCGGGCTGGCGGCTGCTGGGACCGCGGAGGGGCCAGGCACCGGTGTCTGGAGCTGGTGTCTGCCCCGCACAGCCTGCCCGGGGCCTGTTAAAAGGCCCACTGGCCCAGCCTCCCAGCCTGGAAAGGCAAAAAGGGGTGGGCCCACCAGGCTGCCCTCCCTTCCTCTCTCACCCCCCCTCTCCCCAGGCTGGAGAGGGGCGGGCAGGGAGGCCAGGACTGGGAAGCTTGTGAGCCTGCTGCCTGGGGAGAGGAGATAGGAGGGAAGGGACTGAGATCCAGAGCCCCCATGTGCTGGGTGGTGGTGGCTGCGAGGGACAGGACAGGCAACTGAGCGAGACAGGGACAGAGAAAAAAAAAGAGACAGAGGCCGTGAAAACCAGAGAGAAAGACACAGAGAAGGAGAGACATAACAAGACGAACTGTGAAGGCAGAGACATACTTAGAGAGACTAAGCGGAGGCAGAAAGAACAGAGACACACTGAGCCAGACACGCACACACTGCACAGAGAAAGAATTGTGGAGAGAAATCAATGTACGGAGAGAGAGTGAAAGAGGAAGATGCAGAGAGAGACACAGAACAGACACAAGAGATCGAGGGCAGACAGACAGAGGCACGCTGAGGAGAGAGAATAGACAGGTAGATTCAAAGGGGTGAGCTGGGGAACGTCCCCCCCCCCCAGTGGGAAAAGTCCCAGGGGTCCTCAAGCTCCCACCTCCAGCTCCCCTTTTCTCCTCTCTTTCTTTCAGGCCTGGGGGTCTACTTTCTACTCCCAGCAGGGTGCAGCACCTGGGGTCACACAATTCTTACCCTCTTAGCTCCCGGGCATTTGACAGCCGCCGCTGGAAGGCAGTGAGAACCGTCAAACTTTTTACGGTGAGCATCAGCGCCCTCTAGTGACTGGTGTGGGAAGGACAGCCATCGGGGCAGAGCCATTCCCCCACTACTCCCCCAGGAGATGTTTCAAGCAAGTCCCTGACTTTGGCTGAGCCTCAGTTTCCCACTTCTAAACTGGAGCTGGTGACCCTTCAGCTGTCCGTACTGTGGTGAGGAGGCCACAGGCCCCCTTACACAGCATCCAGCACCCTCCAAGAGTTCGGTGCAGAGTAAGGGTTTGGACATGACTCAGGATTATCACTCTGAACTGAGGCTCCCCATCAGCCGCAGCCTTGGGCCAGCGAAGCCTAGGACAGTCAGTCTTCTGGAGGCTGGGGTAGCCTACTCCATGCTTTCCCACCCATACGTTCCCAAGTCAGAGGACACCTACTGTGTGCCACTCTCCATGTCAGCCGCCCAACAACTAGCCTACTCTCTCTGCATTGACTCCTTGGAGCAACCCTGCTCTGTAGGTCTTCATGGCTTCTTTTTTTTTTTTTTTTCTTTTTTAAGATTTTATTTATTTATTTGACAGGCAGAGATCACAAGTAGGCAGAGAGGCAGGCAGAGAGAAAGGAAGGGAAGAAGGCTCCCTGCCGAGCAGAGAGCTCCATGCAATGTGGGGCTCCATCCCAGGACCCTGGGGTCATGACCTGAGCCGAAGGCAGAGGCTTTAACCCACTGAGCCACCCAGGCTCCCCTTCATGGCTTCTTTTGAATAGATGGAGAATCTATGCCTCAGAAAGGTTAAGTGACTTGCCCGAGGTCACACAGCTAGTGAATGACAAAGCTGGGATTTGAATCCAGTATTCTCTAACTCCTTAACACCATACCTTCTACAGAAGAGAAGCAGGGATAGGGACAGTCACTGGATCCCCACTGGAACACAGGCTATGAACCCCAAGAGAGCAGGGGCCTGCTGTTTTGTCCAGCAGTGGCCTGGAAACTGAGTAGGTGCTCAGTCAACATTTGCTGAATAAGAAACAGTGATCTGATTGACTTCTGCCCTTCGTTGAAGCATACAGCCCCCACCCCCCACACACACACCATAAAAGCATATTAATGTATCACTAGAAGAGATTCATTATCTTGCCATCTGTAGAAGAATCCCTATTAAAAAAGTCAGAAATCAGAACTGGAAGCAAGGTCTGATATCTGGGGCAGGACACAGTGACTTTTCCGCCAAGGTAGGGTCAGTTGCCTTCATGGTTGAAGGGGCTCCCTCCCAATTCTCAAGGACTCCCTACAGCTTGCAGTTTGCAATGATCAGTGGGGCTTGGGGAGGGGCTGGACCCCTGCTTCTGCCCTTAGCTTTTGCCCTAAGGCTGTGTTTGGGGGTCAGCCTGGGTTCCTCCAAACATAGTATCCACTGGTATTGGTGGTTCAGTTGTCAACCCCCCAAGTCCCCAGTTCAGGCCAAGTTTCTGCTTTGGGATCCCTCCCTGCCCACATAAGAACAGAGACTAGTGGCAGGTGGGAGGAAGGGTCTGGAAACTCAGAGCCCCTCAGAAGCCAGGCATTTCTGTTACTGCCTGGCTTCACTCTAATCCCTGAGGATCTAATTATCAGTAAACCCAGCTTTAAGCAAACTTTATAATGCATCGGTTGCAGGTAAAGTGGGCTCTCAAGTATACCACCACAGACCTGCTGGGTTCTCCCCAAGCAATGAGGTTTTGTTTCTGCCCTAATTGCTGTTTCCGGAACCTCAAGGTCAAGTTTGGTTTCCTCCTGACTTCCCAGGCCCAGCTGCGAGGCCTCCACCCACGCGCCATGCTCCCGGGGCTGCATCTCTGTCGCTGAGAGGTTGAAGGGCGTGAATCTGCTTCCTCTGTCCCCACTGACCTGGCCGATGGGTAGGGGGCAGCCCCAAGTCCACTGGCAATTTGGGCAGGTCTGCAGTGGGGTCCACACCCACGGGACGGGAGCTGACTTCTGATGGTGGGAGAGGAGCAAGTGACGCTTTACTGCTGACTCAGCTGTGTCAGCAGGTGTGGGACACTGTCGGTGATGCTGGGACACCACTGTAGTGGCGCTTCCAGTGCAGGAAGAGCTCCCGGGCAAACACTGGCTCCACCTGTGGGGGTGGGGGTAGGGCAATGAGCCAACTCTCTCAGTTAGCTCCCCCTATGTTCTCATGGGAAGTCACCACCTGGTGACAGTCCCACCCCACAGGCACTTTATGTGCAGGGTCCTACAGACCAGAGGGTCATCGGGTCAGGAGCTGGGGACTAGAGGGAGTCAGTAAGGAGCTGTTGGTGGTGACTGGAAGGTGTGGCTCTTCACTGGAGTGGGAGGTGACTCACGTGGGCCATGATGAGCCGCTCCTCCGGCTGGTCTGGGGGCCCTGGGTACTCCTCACCAAAGCACAGACGGATTTGGTACTCGGGCTCCTTGTGACCATCCTGAAGGTGGGCGCGCAATTCTATGGGCACCAAGATTGGGGGCTTGAGAATCCTAGCTGGTGCCCACCTTGTGCTTCTATCCCATGCCCATGTCCGATAAGGCCACATCCCCATTGTGTGTCCATGCCCTATGCCCACTTCCACATCCCTATGCCTGTTTCATGTCTCACATCTGTGTCCACTTCCAGGGTGCATCCCCTGTGCCTTGTGTTCCTGTGCTCACCCTCACATATTTATTCCCACCCCATGCCCATTGCCATTCACCTATGCCTATTGAGTGCCCAGTGCCCTAATGCCCAGCTTGGGCTTAGCATCCCAAGTCTTATGCCCCAAGCCTGCCACGAGCCTACCCTCCCCATAAGTCTATGTCTATATCGTGTCCAAGTCCCCCGACGACTGTATTCGTTCCCTCTCCTGGGGCTCATGTGTCACATCCTTTGTTTCAACGTCCACCCCAAACCCGTTCCCTGGCGCTCACATCTCATGTGCCCCCCTCCTCTGTTCCCGTGCCTTTCCCCACGCCCCTCGCTCCTGGCCACTCTGTCCCACGCTGCCAGCGGCCCCACCGTCGTGCTCTTACCCTCGAGGAAGAGTAGCGTGTCGAGCAGCTGGCAGGTACGCTCACGCTCCAGTTTGTTGGGCTGCGCGCGGTGCGGGGCGAGCGGGCCGCGCCAGTACACGCGGCCCCGGCACAGGCGCTTGGCGAACACGCCCTCGGGGGCCACCCACAGCAGCACGCCCCGCTCCAGGTGCCGCAGCAAGCGCTCCAGCACGCGGGCGCCGGGCGGCGGCTCCGGGAAGCGCACCTGCGCCATGCGTCTTGGCGGCCCCAGCAGGCGCTCCGCCGCGGTGACCGCCCGGGGGCTCAGGCGGCAGCCCTCGGCCATGCGCGTGGTGGTTTCGCGCACCAGCTTCCCGCCGTAGAACAGGCGCACGTGCAGCCAGCAATCTGAGGGGCGGGGAGAGGGGGTGCGCCCCGGGTTGGCAGCCCCAGCACTGACCACTCCCCACCCAGGTCCTGCCTGCCCCCGCCTCAGGAGTTTTGGGTGCTTCCTCCTGATGAACGATAATTCCCTAATTCTCATAGTGGCGCCAATGCCAGTAGTAAATAGCAGCAGCTTCCGGTATAAATGAACTGGTAGCTGAGCTCCACGGTCAAAAGCATAGGGTCTGGGGCCATCTGTAGGGCCTGTCCTAACCTCTGGGATTCTAGGGGCTCCTTCCCAACAATTTTTTTTTTTTAAGATTTTATCTATTTATTTGTCAGAGGGAGAGCCCCCGCACAAGCAGGCAGAGTCACAGAAAGAAGCAGGCTCCCTGCTGAGCAAGGATCCCGATGCAGGACTCCATCCCAGGACCTTAGGATCATGATCTGAGCCGAAGGCAGCAGCTTAACCAACTGAGCCACCCAGGCGTCCCTGGTTCCCAGCAAATATTTTAATGTTGATGGAAACAACAACAACAACGCAGTGCGGTCCACATGAGGGGCAAGCAGGATACTCAGCAGTTAGAGCTGGGGGTTCTGCAGCCAGGCCCTTGGAGTCTGATGTCTCACTGCCAGTTAGGAGCTGTGACCCGCTAGTAACTTTCCCAGGGATACCAACTGTGTGATTTGGGGCCAGGTTCTTAACCTCTGTGCCGGGTTTCTGTAAGTACGAAGTGGGGATGATGGCAGTATCTATCTCACAAGGCTGTGGGGAGATCTTCGAAAGATGCCTGACGTAATCTAAATCCTCAATGAATGTTAGCTGTTGTTGTTATCGGTGCTGGGTACTTTCGGGGAAAGACACAGGGTAGCTGGCCCTGACCTCTGGCTCTTCCCAGTTCTGCACACTGGTCAGAGGGGAGGGCCTTGAGATTTCTTACCAGGGTTGCTGAAGTCCTCAGAGGGCAAGGAACTCCAGTGGTGTGTAGGGTCCTGTGCCTGGTACCCTAGGGAAGGAGGGGAAGCTGTCAGGCACCACCTCACCCTGGGTCTCTTGATCCCCAGGTCAAGGTCCTGCAGGAGGACAGAGAGGAGGCAGGATTGGTTGAGGATATCTGGTCCTTACTGTGGTCAGCCAGAGGGGCTGGGAGCCGAGCTGCTGGTGGCAGGGAACCCTGCTGGGTCTGTCTGGGGGCTTGCTTGGTGTGCTTATCCTCTGTGGTTGATCTGGAATCATCCTGGCCATTGGAAGAGAGGGTTATGAGGGTGGGAGAGGAGACTGTGGGCCACAGGGGTTCCCAGACTGTCCTCGCTAGGGCAGAGGGAAGTCTGGGCAGACTGTAGGCCAGTTGGGATCGATAGAGAATTTGAGGTTTCAGAGCTCAAGACCCTGTCCCTCATAGAGGTAAAGTGTTGATGGGGTTGTTGGAGTTTATGGGGGTCAGAGATGAAGCTCAATGTGCTGGGGGAGAAGCGTGAGGAGCAAATGAGCAGATGGTGGGACA
This sequence comes from Martes martes, assembly GCF_963455335.1. NCBI lineage: Eukaryota > Metazoa > Chordata > Mammalia > Carnivora > Mustelidae > Martes > Martes martes. The sequence continues at coordinate 25,646,479 of NC_137896.1, read as the reverse complement.
GAGGAGATAGAGATGGGGGACAGAGGAGGTAGAGATGGGGGACAGAGGAGATAGAGATGGGGGATAGAGGAGATAGAGATGGGGGATAGAGGAGATAGAGATGGGGAACAGAGGAGATAGAGATGGGGAACAGAGGTGATAGAGATGGGGGACAGAGGTGATAGAATGGTGACAGAAGTGATAGAGATGATAGACATGGGACAGAGGTGATAGAGGTGGGGGGATAGAGGTGACGGAGATGGGAGACAGCATATGGAATGCATGGTGAAGAAGACACTAGGGACAGTGGATTGGACCAGGCTGGTGGGGGAGTGGGGACACAGCAATGAGGCACAGATGGTAGGGGGTTGGTGGTAATGGGGGTGATCCAGACAGAGTGATGGGGTGATGGCAACAGCAAGAGGGCTGGGAGGGCTAAAGGGGAGGGAAATGCAGAGCCAGAACTGCATCTGATGGGGACAGGTGGTGGACCCGATGATGACAGGGCCGGGGGTGAATGTCAGGGAAGAGATTGCAGGGGGTGATGGAGCTGAAGACGGTGGAGGAGGAGAGAACAGGGGGACCCAGAGATGATGGAGGTGAAGGGAACAGGAGGCGGAGCTGAAGATGGCGGGGCAGGTGGGGCCCAGGTAAGAAGAGATGGAGCTGGCAAGAGGGACGTGGGTGGAGGAGGGAGCAGGCAGGGAAGGAGCTCAGGGAGAGGACAGGCCAGATGACAGTGCCAGAGAACACCGAGGATAGGTCAGGGGAGAGGTGGCAGAGCTGGCAAGACTGTGGGGGGTTTGAAGGACAACTGACCTGGTCTGTCCTGCTGGCCAGCTCTGTCACTTCTCCAGGGGGCTCCTGCTGCTTCCGTGGAATGTTCTTTTCAGGGGGAGCACAAGCTCTGGCACCTGGATGGAGCAAGAGGCAGGCTATTCTTTCCTGGGCCTTAAAGGGAGCCCCCCAACAGAGGTGATCCCACATGAGGACCACGGCATGATCTCAGGCGGAGCCCACCTCTCTCCGGGCCTCAGTTTCCTCCTTTTCTAATGGGAAGGTAAACCGAATGTCTACAGGTCCTTCTGTGTTTACCAGCCCACGAGTTTAAGCTTACTAAGCCCCCTATTACAGATGGGCAAGATGAGGTCCTTATTGCCCAGAGAGCCATCCTCAGCCACTACCGCCAGGGGCAGGATGGTACCTGGGCCATGGGCACTGTGGGCCACGATCCTGTAGACCTTGTAGGGGTTGGAGCTGTCCCGCTGGCTGCGCTCACGCACCTCACAGAAGTCAGCACTCTTGTTGAGGGCACAGCGGAGTCGGGTCTTCCAGGTGGGGGGGTCCTCCTTGTCGATGCCCTCTAGGTGTTTGCCCTTGTGTATGGCCCAGGCCTGGGGATGAGCAGGGGCACTTGGGGAGGGGTAACCTGGGAGAGGGGGCTGGTGCCATGCAGAGGAAGGGGAGGCCTACCTTGCCTCTCACTTTTCTCTCCCTCCAGGTCTCTGGCCCTCTGTCCCTTCATCCTTTTCTCTGTTCTTCCCTCCCTCCATCCAACCATATTCCTCGAGCTCCTACTGTGTGCCAGGCCCCAGGGGCAGGAGACCAAATGGAGAACAAGACAGACATGGTCCCTGCTCTCCCGGAATTCAAGTCTAATGAGAGAAAACAGCTGGGAACAGCTAACTGGAAATAATTATATTTCAAGTTGTGAATTATGATCAATTTTTAAAAAATAGGATGATGGGGGGCGCCTGGGTGTCTCAGTGGGTTAAAGCCTCTGCCTTCAGCTCAGGTCATGATCCCAGGGTCCTGGGATCGAGCCCCACATCGGGCTCTCTGCTCAGTAGGGAGCCTGCATTCCTCTCTCTCTCTGCCTACCTCTCTGCCTACTTGTGATCTCTGACTGTCAAATAAATAAATAAAATCTTTAAAAAAAATAAAAATTTTTTTAAAATTTTAAAAAATTTAAAAAAATAGGATGATGGGATGTAAAATAATGGCATGGTTTGCTATCTGGAGAATTATAAAATTAAATCCTGACCTATTGCCCCATACAAAGTGGACTCCATATGATTTCAAAGCCAAAGGTGAGAGATGATAGTGGAAGCTAATGGGAGATAAGGAGGGGAAACACCTCTAGGGGGACAGAATGCCTTCCTGACCCCCCCAAAGACAAGGCAAAATAATGACAATGTCTGAAATCAGCAAGGGGCTAATTTTAGAACATACAAGGAACTTTGCAAACCAACAGGAAACAGAGAGCATCCCCTAAAGAAAAAACTCTTATCGGGGTGCCTGGGGATCCCAGGATCCTGGGATCGAGCCCCACGTCGGGCTCCCTGCTCAGCTGGGGAGTCTGCTTCTCCCTCGCCCTCTGCCTGCTGCTCCCCCTGCTTGTGCTCTCTCTCTGTGTCAAGTAAATAAATAAAATCTTTTAAAAAAATTCTTATCAAAGGGCAAGAACAGGTGGTTTAGGCAGGAGGAAGCCAGAAGGCCACAAACATATGCGGATGTACTTAAACTCATTAGTGTCAGAATAAAAATGTGAGCTTTTGGGGCGCTTGGGTGGCTTGGTCCATTAGGCATCTGACTCTTGATCTTAGCTCAGGTCTTGATCTCAGGGTTGTGAATTCAAACCCCATGTATGGAACCTACTTAGATTTAAAAAGAAAAAGTGAGCCATCACCTTTAAGCCAACAAAATATTTAGTGAGTTGGATAATGCCGGGAGGTTGTGGGGTATGGCCACTGTTGGGGGTGTGGGATGGTACAGAGCTTTTGGGTGGTAATCAGGCAGGCCTTGTCAAAATAAATCTAAATATACCCTGTGAGCAGAAGTTCCAATTCCAAAGGAATTCTCACTAAGGCTCATTTGCGGGGGGGTGAGGGGGGAGCAGGGCAAGGATATTCACTCTAACATTGCTTTTGGTGCTGGAGAGCAAACCTGTGTCCATTCCTGCAAAAGTGGATAGGGATGTGTGTGCGTCATGGATGCCCACTACAGAGTCTATGCAGCATCTAGAAGCATCCAGGAGCAACAGATTAGATGTTACAGAGAACACTCCCAGCTGGATGCCTGGGTGGCTCAGTCAGTTGAGCCTCTGCCTTCGGCTCAGGGTCCTGGGATTGAGTCCTGCTTCAGGGTCCTTGCTCAGCAGGGAGTCTGCTTCTTCTTCTCTGCATTCTGCATTCTCTCCTTCTTCTAAACAGCATGCCATCCTAAGGGACAGGCCATGTAACCCCCTGTTCAACACTCACTGAGCACCTTCTGTGGGCCTTGCCCTGAGCTCAGTGTCATGACCCTCGACACTCGGGTAGCTGGAGGCAGTGTGTTGTGGGGGAAGTTGTTCCAATGGAGGAAGCAGAAGAAATCAGGGATGGCCTAGGAAAAGCACCGAGCTGGAGCTTAAGAAATGCATTCGACCAATGAATGCATTAGGGAAGGCTCCCGAGGAGATGTTTCAGCTGAGCATGATGGCAGTTGGCCAGGTCTAGGTGAAGAGGAGAGGATATCCAGGCAGAAGGACAGCAAGTGCAAAGGTCTAACAGTGAGAGAGATGTGAAGCATTTAGAAACTGAAAGAACTGTCAGGCCAGGTCTGAAGCCAGGGAAGGGAAGGGTGGGGAGAGATGAGGCCAGGGAGGAGCAGTTCACGCGCTGCTCTGACGTCTTGGTAAGGAGTTGGAACTTTTTCACAAGAGCAATGGGGAGCCAAAGAAGGATTCTGAGTAGGGAAGTGTCAAGGCAAGATTTACATTTAGGAAGATCTCCCTGGGAGACCGAGGGGGGAAGTAAGGGGCAGGGGGAAGCGTGGTGCTCTGTGAGGTCACTGGGATTGTCCTGGTGAGAGATGGTGGGAATGGATCCAAGCAGACGGACTGTAGAAAAGCCTCCATAGGGAGATCCTGTAGGCCTTAGGGACAGAGTACAATGAGACTGGAAGGCAGGGGAGAGACCAGGGTTCAGGTGCCTGGCCTCTGGTGTCTGGGTGACAATCGGTGCCATCCTCCATTTGGGGACACACACAAGTTTGTCAAGGGGAGATGTTAAGTGTGGTACTGACGAGGTGCTGAGTTGGAGAGTTCTGGGACCTTTAGACCAGCAGTCTTGGGGCCTGGAGGGGAGGCTGGGAACTGTGGGCTCATGCGGAGGCCCTGGAAGACGGAGCAAGCTATGAAGGGGGGGGATCCTGGAGCAGTGCTGAGAGCACCCAAAGAGGAGGGGAGGAGGGGGCAGGCTGAGAAAGGGAGGGGCAGCAGGGTAGGAGGAAAATGGAGCTGGAGTGCTGGTGGGGGAAGATTCTGGAAACCAAGTGAGGGTGTTTCAAGAAGGAAGGGTCCACCAGGTCCAGACCCATCCAGGGGTCAAGGATGACTGATGGGATCTTTGGATCTGGCAACTAGTGATGTTAGCAGGAAGATCAGGAACTGGGGGTTAGGAGTGACAGAGCTGATGACCAGGCCCTTCAGCCTGTGAAAGGAGAGGTGAGGCCAGAGAAGTGAGAGCTGGAGGGGCTGTGGTGTTTGTGGTGGGGGGGTAGGGGTTGCTGAGGGCAGTTGGTTGCTTATTATCAGGGGAGAGATTCCAGAATTTCAATGTTGAAGAGAAGGAGTTTGAAGTTAATGAGGACTGAGGCAAGGGAGGGCATCCCCAGAGGAGGTCCCTGAAAAGGGCTGGTGGGGGGAAGCACAGAACATGTTCCCAGGCTGCTGGGATGGGCGTTTTCGGGGTAGGAGGGAGGTTGTGGGAATCCTGTCATTGGCGTCCAGTTTCTCGGGGCGGGGGAGGGGAGGAGGGAGGAGAGGCCCCGGAGGTCTGGATGGTGCTCGTATTGCACTTTTGGTTGGTTGTTTCTCGTATATGTCTCCCGTATACGCACAACACGCTCCTTAACCTAGAGACATTTGGGGCTAAGGGGCGAGCGAGTGGCCCCAGGTCACACAGCGCGTGGGTCAGCCCGGACGTCCCGCCGCTCCCGCCCCCTTACCCTGAAGAGCGCTGCGTCCTGCTGCGCCCGGTAGCCCTGCCGGGCCGCGTGCTTCCAGGGGATGCGGAAGAGGGTCTTGTCTGCGTCCTCCCAGCACAACCCCGCGTAGCGCCCGCTCTCGATCTGCGCCACCAGCCAGTCGCGGAGGCGCAGGGGACCCCCGGACCCCGCCATGGGTCGCCTGCCGCCGGGGACCTTCCCTGTCTCCCTCCGCCAGGGGTCGCCGGGCATCCGGGACGCAGAGCGCCGGCGGCCAGGTCTGGGGTGCGCGGCGGCTGGGACCCCGGCGCGACGGGGAATCGCGAAGCCACCTGGACGGTGCGCGGAAGCGGCGAAAGCGAAAGTTCTGGATGCGCGAGTTTCGCTTTCTTTTCTGTCTCCCTGACCCGGGAGGCCCTATCCCTTCGCTCTTCTCTGGTAGCCTGGCCCGGAGGGTGTCTCGCCGCACAGAGGGGCCAGTTAGAGGCACGGTGGGACGCCATGACCCACTGGAGGGTACCCATTGGACTGTATGGGGAGGGTAGCCAGGGATCTGTTCGTCCCTGTAGAGGGGCCCCGGTGGTCACCCAGAGGCGTCCCTTGAGCCACCGGTGCACCTGTTCTCTGTACTTCCCAGCCTATGGGGAAGTCACAGTTCTCTTTTCAGCGCCTGGACTGTACAGGTTGTAAAGCCATAGTGCTTCTTAGACTAACTCCCATCAGAATTGGGAGGCAGAGACTAGTTTAAAATGTACACTCTTTGCTTCCATACCAGACCTGCAGAAAAAAGACTTTCTGGGCAAGAAACCAGTAATCTGTATTTAACCAGTTCTCCCGTGGGATTCTGATCCAGGTGTTCCACGAGCCACACTTGGAGAAATACTTCCTTAAATACTGGGAGTCCTCATCCACTGATGGCTCACTAGGATGTGGACCTGGCCAAAGCCTTTCCTACAGGGTCTCAGTGGGTTCTCACCACAACGTATGAGAAGAGTCTACCCATTTTATTAGTAAGAAGAATAAAGCCCTGTAAGAAAGTCATAGAACTAGTACACAGAGGCAGTCAGGACCTGAAACTGTGTCTCTCTATCCCCAAAGCCCAGGAGCCTACACAGTGCCCCCCACTATCTCCCAACAGTTTACACCTGGGGTTTAGAGACACCCCCCCCCACATAAAGTATATACAATTTTTTTCATGTCTACACATTTTTCTAGGGTTTGCATCTTTCATTTAACTGTCAAAGGGAGTTTGCAGTTTGAAAGAGGTCAGGTAGCTCAGACTGCTCTACCCTTTGTTGTGTGCATGGGGAAACTAAAACTCCGAATGAGCACAGAGATGGATGCCTGGTCAGAGTTGACCAGAGGCTGGAAGTACTGTCCTCCTTGTGCACGTGTCGGGGGCATCTTCTTCGTGCTCTCCACCCTCTGTTCTCCCAAGCCAGCAGCCACTCAGTTCTGACCCCTCTACACAATTCAGACCCACTTGTAGGGCTCGGGGGTGGGGGGGTGTGGGGGGACAAAGCATTTCATAGGATCAAGTCCAAGTGTAATAATTACATCAAAGTGGGAATCTTAAGTGTGTCAGACAATCTTTTCATTTTTCTGGGTGGCAGAGTCATAGTGATTAGGAGGATGGGGTTCCCTTGACTTTCCAGGCAGACTGCCTGGATTAGAATCCCAGCCCCACCACTTGCCAGCTGGTGACCTCGGACATCAACCTCAGTTTCCTGAGAAGGAGGCTGGGCAGGCTGGGATTATTTCGTCCATCCTCTCACCCCCAATACTGGAATCTGCGCTTCCCCCACAGCCCTGAACATGGTGTTTGGTACATAACAGGGACCCCAGCCGGGTGGCTATTAGATCGGGGTTTTTTCAGACCCCTCTCAACTCCAAGTTACTTTTAGTTCAGAAAACTCAGCTCGGATGACCTCTGTTCAACTCGAGTCCATTTGCTGCTTGCTGGGTTTGCCCCCAAGGCCTTCCTTCCCTCCTCAGTGGCTGCCCCCTGGCCTTTAAGCTCTAGGTGGGAAGGGTCTTGAGTGGGAGAAGGTATTTGCAAATGAAACATCCAATAAGGAGTTAATATGCAAAATATATAAAGAACTTTATATAAGTCACCACCCAAAGGCCTGTAATAATCCGATTAAATGGTCACCAAGGAAGTACTTCTTAACAGCCACCATGGGACACAGACTGCCTAGGTTCAAATCCAGCCTCCTCTACTCTGGCTGTCCTCAGGCAAGTTGCCTACCCTTTCTGAGCCTCAGTTTCCTCCCAGAGATGAAGTGAATTCATGCATATAAAAAGTCAGGCATGAAGGAGGCACTATTTGGACAGCTTACTAGCTAGTATTTGTGAGTAGAGAAGAGGAGGGAGCTGGTGACATGGAGAAGAGCTTAGAGGGCAAAAGGGTTCAGAGAGAAGGAGGGATTCAGGGGCCTTTTCAGGAGACCAGGGCTTCAGAGAGAGATTGGGTGGGGTGGTCGGGCAGTGAACCGGAGTCCAGGAATTCAGCCCTGCCCAGAGTGATTTTGAGGAGGTGGCGGGCTCCTCCAGACCCTCGGGGATGCCGGCCCCCTCCCATCCCTGTGTCCTGCAGGCTCCAGCCCCACGCAGAGTCCTGCATCTCTGCCTCTTGCTGAATGACTAGGAGGAGCTCAGACAGACAGCTTCTGTGTCTCTTTAATATCCTCCAGGCCCATCCAACCCCCCCACCCCCACCCACTCCCACTCCCGCTGCCTTTAAGGGTGGAGGCCCGGGTGCCCCCTCCCCCCAGCCCAAGGACTAAGGCACCAAGTGGCTGCAGCAGGCCGGCTTAGACACAGAGACGCAGGGATGGAGGACACACAGACTGCAGACGCAGACAAGCAGGGCGGGCATCAGGGGCAGGGGCAGGGCTCGGGGCGCCGCGGGGCTCCCCCAGGCTCTGGGCCCGTCCTGGAGGCCGTGGGAGGCCCAGACAGCCCCGAAGGGGACCGGTCGTTAGGAAGAGGGGCGCCACGGCGGGCCGGGATCCTCACTTGCCGCCTTTCCGGGACAGACACCGCGGGAGGCAAGAGAAAGTCTGCTTGACGCGCGCCAGCAGGGGCAGCGGCCGGTGGGCCTCCCGGGGCGGCCGCGGCACCAGGCGCTGCAGGGTTCCCTCGGAGGCTGCCGAGTGCGGCGCGGGGGCCGCGGGTGCGGGCGCAGGGCCCTGGCGGCAGCGCGCGCACAGCGGCAGGAGCGCGCGCACCTCCTCCTCGTCGCGGAAGGGGCTCTCTCCGAAGCGCTCCTCCAGCTGCCGGCGGAGCTGGGGGGTGGGGGGAGGGAAGAAGGAGGGGGCCGGGGGTCGGTCGGTGCCCTGCTGCCGGCCAGTCCTCTCCCCGGCCCTCGTTGCTTCCGCCGGTCCGCGAGCTCACCACCCCTCGCTAGGCCCCTCCCCTTCCTGAGCATCCTCTCCCCTTCTCTTCTGAGTTTCCCTTGCCCGCATTGAGCCCCCTCCTCCTCTAAGTCCCTTCCCTCTCCTGGACCACACTTCCCCTGGTCCAGACCTGCTAAAGCGACGCCCGCCCCCGGCCCAGTGGGGACCACCTGAGTCCTCCTCCCTGAGCAGCAACCCCCTCCACACTGGCCTCTTGGCTATCCGCCCAGTGAGTATAAAAGAAGGAGAGGTTTTGGCCTTATCAGGGACCCAGGGGTGGAGTAAGGGAATGGACATTTCTCCCCAAAGGGGTCAAACATTCAAATGCCTCCAGGTTCCAGGCAGATAGAGAAGGCAGTGCTGGGACCTGGTCAAACTGAAGGGTCCATAGTCTAGCCCAAAGGCATCCAAATACTAAACTAAAAAGGAAAAGAAAAAAATCTGGCTGACCAAACAAAATACACCTAGAGGCTAGATTAGCTCAGGGGTCGCGAGTTCGAGACCCCCAGAAAATCTCCTGTCAGGTCTGAAGCACAGGCTAACTTCTTTCCCATCAGTGCTCCACTCAAGCGGGAAGCAGTCTCCCAGCCCTGCCCAGCTCCTGCCTCTGCCCCAGCCCCTACCTTCCGGGAACTGCCCCAGCCAAACTCTTCGAGCTGCTGCCTAAAGCCTGGGTTGGGGTTGGCGATAGGCCGGGTGGCCTTGATGGCTTCAAGCACGTCCCGCCAGCCTAGCCCCGTCACAGTCATCACATAGGCCGTCACGATGGTGGTGCTGCGGGAGATGCCTGCAAAGCTGGGATACCCACCCCCCACCCCCGGGCTTCAGGTAAGGCCCAATCTCCTCCATGCCCTGCTCCCACACACCCCCTCCCCACCTCAGCTCTCCCACCCGCCCTCATTCTCGCCCTTGCCTCTGAGCTCCCATCCCAAAGAGCCTGCCAGGACCTGTTTTCCCACTTCCTTTGCCCATGCCGTTCCTTCTGCCTGGAGTATCCCCTGGGCACTCTCTCTCATCAGAGGCCTGAGTGGGAAAATTACTTCATTCATTCATTCAGCAAACGTTCCCTGACCATCTGTTATTTGTCAGGTACTACGGCTATGGTGGGGAATAAAACAAACATGGTCTGTCCCGGAGCTTACAGGAGGGTTGGAAGAGAAGGCCACTAACCAGGGAAACAATTTCGGGTAGGGATAACTGCTCCAATGAGGAGTCCAGGGGCTAAGGGATCGTATAGGAAAAGGTTTTAATGTAGTGGAGGGGTTGGGGAGGGATTAGGGAAGGGGTTTCCGCGGAAGTGACATCAAGCTGAGTCCTAAAAGGTGGGTAAGGGCCAGTCAAGAATGTTCTGGGCAGTGTATGAAGCCCACGAGGGGGGAGCTGGAGGATTTGAAGGGCGGGGAGTTGGTCAGTGCAGCCGGAGTGGGGCAAGCAGGGGCAGAGGGTGACAGACAGGCTGGAGGAGCTGTTCTTAGGGCAAGGGCTCTGAGAGAGAGCCTCCCTGAACCCAGCATAGGCTAGGTGCTCAGTGGGAAGTTATGGGATGAATGATATCAACTGGGGTGAGTCCCTGTCTCCCAGCCTGGGGTTCCCCACTGCTCAGCCCTATTTCCTCAAAAGCGTGGAGGGGAGGAGAGGGAGCAAGAACACTCAGAGGATGCTGGGCCACCTGCGTGACCTCACCTACTCCTTCCGGTTAGTCCACCTGGTAACAGTCTTTTCTCCATTTTACAGATGAGCAATTGGGAGTCTCAGGGAGAAACAGCTGTTTGGCCTTGGCCACACAGCTGGTAAGGGACAGAGCCCTGATTGGAGCCCCCCGACCAGCCTCCATCAGATAAATGGCGGACGGTCATGCGTGCCAACGGGCTGCAGAAGGTCTATCCCAGGTTCCTAATTCCCCGTAGTGTGAGTGCTTGGGTGTGATGGAGGACAGTCCCTTACTTGCTCCCCTCATTCCTCTCTTAACTCACCAGTGCACAAGGCAGTTCCCCCCATTGAGGCGGCAACAGTGGATGAAGTTGATACATTCTTTGAAGTGCTTTTTGCTAGAGAAGAAAGCAATAGGGTAGCGAGCATTGGGGGGGGGCAGGTCTCCTAAGAGTCATCCCCCTCTGCACTGATGGGATGTCAAGAGCCCAGGGTCCTCAGGGCGGCCGGCCCAGGCAGCGAACAGGGCCTGTATCATAGTGCAAGTGCAAGGCTGTGGGAAGCCACAATGGGGACATTTCAGGTAGTGAAAGCGGCCAATGATGGGAAATCCCATCACAGAGGCAGGAGCACCTCTCCTGTGGGTCCCCTGGATCCTCTTTTCATGGAGGCTTTATCTTGGTCTTTCAAGGACATGTGGGAGGAGACAGAGGAGTCCCACTCCTCTGGGGTCTGCAAGCAGAGCACCTGGGGACAAGGGTGGTCAGCAGTGTCTGTCTGGGTCACTCCCAGGCTGGGAAGGCACCACGGCTCATAACACACACAAAAAATCCTGCTTTCTGAATCCTTGTTACAGGCCAGGCCCTGTCCTGGATCCTCAACCTGCACCATCTAATCTCAGAGAGGGAAAGCGATTGGTGCAAGGTCACACAGCAAGAAAATGGCAAAGCCTGGCTGGAGCCCAGATGTCTTAACTCCAGGGCCAGGAACTGGCTGAGCCTGACCCCTTCAAGTCTGCTGGGCATCTGGTCCTTAGGCAGAGTACTCTCCCCATCTCACAGCTAAAGACACTGAGGTCTTGGAGGTTAAGGGTCTTGGCCTGGGGCATAGGCAAGAACGTAGCTGAGAGAGAGGCAAAGAGAGGTCTGAGTGAACACTTGTGCTAGGCTCCCCAGGACAGCTTTCTGGCGTCAGTCCACTCTGTCCTCCCCCAGACCACCCCCCACCCTCCCTACCACCACCACCGTCTCTCTCGGTGCCTCCAGAGAACTTACATGGGTACCTCAGGGGTGTCCGCCACAGGGATGCGAAGGTAGGTTATGTCCTGCAAGTACAAAACACACATGGGCATTAGGGCCCTCTGCTGTGCCTCTGGCCTTGGTCTGGGCCACCCAAATACCTCATAACCCCAGCCCAGGTCCTGCTCCTTTCTGAGCCACTGTTGTCCTCTCTATCCAAAGAGGCTAGATATCACCTGAGTGTCTCCCAGCTCTATCTGTCTGTGGTTCCAGAACCTTCTGAGAATTTGGTATCCTAACCTCATAGGTGATTTGGGCATAAGGACTTGATAAAAAGCATTCAGGGATCTTTTATTTAATAGGTAGGAAAGGGCCACTAACAGTGACTCTCCTCCAAATGAGGATTACAAAATTACACCAAAAAAAGGGCAAAACAGGGGCACCTGGCTGGCTCGGTTGATAGAACATGCACTCCTTGATCTCAGGGTTGTGAGTTCAAACTCCTATGTGAGTTCGGAGATACAGAGATTACTTATTGAAAAAGGTGTGTTTTTTTTTCGTTTTAAGATTTTATTTATTTATTTGTCATAGAGACAGAGTGAGAGAGCATGCACAAGCAGGGGCAGCAGCAGGCAAAGGGAGAGGGAGAAGCAGACTCCCTGCTGAACAAGGAGCCCCATGCGGGACTTGATCCCAGGACCCTGGGATCATGACCTGAGCCGAAGGCAGACTCTTTTTTTTTCTTTTGAAGTTTTCTATTTTTTATTTTCCTTTTTTTTTTTTTAAGATTTTATTTATTTATTTACTTGACAGAGAGAGAGAGACCGAGACCATACAAGCAGGGGGAGCAGCAGAAGGAGAGAGGGAGAAACAGGCTCTCTGTTGAGCAGGGAGCCCAATGGTGGGCTCAATCCCAGGACGCTGGGATCATGATCCGAGCCGAAGGCAGCTGCTTAACCTACTGAGCCACCCAGGCATCTCCCAAAAGAGGTTTTTTAAAGGTCTTATCAAAAATAGGGGCACCTGGGTGGCTCAGTGGATTAAGCCTCTGCCTTCGGCTCAGGTCATGATCTCAGAGTCCTGGGATCGAGTCCCGAATCGGGCTCTCTCCTCAGTGGGGAGTCTGCTTCCTCCTCTCTCTCTCTCTCTGCCTGCCTCTCTGCCTACTTGTGATCTCTCTCTGTCAAATAAATAAATAAGTTCTTTAAAAAAATAAATTTCATTATCTTGAAAAGAAACAAAAACCATGAAAATAAGTTTCTACCTCATTAATTGTGGCTATAAAACTGTGTGCTAATTATTAAAATAATCAAGGGATGAATTATCAGTAATTTCTCCCACAAACTAGCTAGGACATCCTTTACTTGGTGCTTAACCTTCACACAAGATCATAGGATGCTTTGGGCTCCTGTTCCAAGAATCACTTTTCTCAAGGACCTCTTTTAATCCTTTGATATTCAAACGACTCTTTTCCAGTGTCAGCCCTGCCACCAGCCCTGGCTAAGGGACCCCGGGCCAGGTCCTCATTTGCTAATGGCTTTGTGTAAGATTCCAGCCCTTCTCTGGCTCACTTTTCCCAAGGTCACACCATCCTGCCTCTTTTGCAAGGTTTGCAATTTCATTTTGCAACACATTTGGCCTTGGGATTGTTTGGCATTATCAAACCCTGACTGGTAAATTCACTGATAGATGGGGAGGCAGGGCTGCCCGTGGGATGAAGGGAAGGCTGTTGGAGTAGGGACTCATCTGGTAAGCAGTCATTTCATTAGTCAATCTATTCATGACTTGACAGCCTTCCCTGTGCAATCTAGTGACTGCATACTCCAAATCCTCCAAAACAAGCCCGCCCTGTAAGGCAAAATCAGGCTCCATTGACCTGGAAATCTCTTGTTTGAATGACACTAAGAATTCCAGATTATTGGAGGTTGCTCTTAGAGACCATCAACACTGACATGTGAGAAACTAAGGCCCAGAGAGGGGAAGGAACCTATCTGAGGTCACACAGCAAATCTGGTTTAGATTTCAGATCTCCAGAGCCTTTTTCCACCTGCAGTTATTCCCTTTTAGTGGGTGACACACACTCTAATAGATAAGGAGGAAGGGGCTCTATTTATGGGATAAGAATATGATTAACTTTGCTAGACCAGCTGTAATTTGTTGGCTTTTACGTGGAGCTCAACAACTCAGTAAGGTAGGTGCTGTTATAAAATCGCCATCGTAGGGGCGTCTGGGTGATGCAGTTGGTTGAGTGTCTGACTCTTGGTTTCTGCTCGGGTCGTGATCTCAGGGTTGTGAGATTGAGCCCCAGATTGGGCTCCACACTCAAGGCAGAATCTACTTGAGATTCTCTCTCCCTCTACCCTCCTGCTCATTCCCTGTCTCTCTTTCTCAAATAAATATTTATAAAATTCCTATTTTACAAATCAGGCAACTGAGACTCAGAATGGTGAAGTCCTGTGCCCATGATTATGAAAGCGTTCTGGATTTACTACTTTCCTTTTCTGGGTTAGAACAACCTTACCCCCCTCCCCCCCAAAAAAAGAACAACCTTACCCTCTCTTTTCCAGGACTCCATAAAACCAGCACCAACCCTTCTGGTGGGGGCCATGCTTTACTGTGTGCAAATCATCTTCACTGTCCTACAGCCCCTTTGCATCCTCACAGCAGCCCCTCTAGGGGCAGACAGGACTGAGGGATCAGAGGCCCAGATAGGTAAAGTCACAGCCCAAGATTACACAACAAGACATAGAACACAGAACCATCCATTTGTAGTAATCAATTCAGCTGGGCAATGGAAAGCCCAGGGAGGGGCCTTTTTAAAGTTCAGGGTGAGGCCTCTGGGGTCAGACCGTCGAGTCCTAGCTCCTTAGCTTCCTGGCTGTGTGACCTTAGGCAAGTTACTTTACCTCTCTGGGCCTCAGTTGCTAAATAGGGATCAAATGAGGATGCTGATGTAAAACAAGGTAGTTTTTAACAGGATGGCCAAGTATGGGTCAGGGAGGCAGTATAGGGCCTGGCACATAGTAAGTACCTGAGAAATGGGTGCTGGGGGTGCTGCTGAAGCTCCCCTCCGCACCTGTACACCACCAAAGGATAGGGGTAAGGAGTACCTGCAGCAGAGGCTGGGGTGACTCGTGGATAGAGATGATGTGTGTGATCTTGTTCCGGCCCAGCTGGTCCGGGTCTTTGGCATCTGAAAGAAACGAAATGCCTGAGCCTGTCTGGTTGGTGCGACTTTCATGTCCCTGACGGCCAAGAGAGGTGGGAGCTCACTGCCCAGCTCCCCTCCCCACCCCTCCCTCTCCACTTTGTCCCACCTTCTGCCAGCCTCCTGCTCCTTGGCCCCCTCCTGTTCCTGGCCTGACAGGTCCCACTGCACCCCTAGGCTTCAGTCTTGTTGTAGGGGCACCCACGAGTAACAGCCCAGCCCCTTCCCAGCCTTGCCCCTGAAGTTCCTTCCATAGCAAACACCATTTCCTGGCATATCCTTGATGGAGCCAGGAATCCTGTCTACAGAAAGGTTTGCTCACCCAGAAGCTGTGTGTAGAAGATGTTCTCGGCAGTACTGCTCATAACAGTAAACACACGAGAAATTGTTAAAAAGTGGGAGCAACCTACACATCCACCCTGAGAAAGCTACGTAAATAATGGTGTATCCATACTTGAATACTGTGCAGCCGGTGGCTAGAAAAGACCTCTCTGTGCTGATGTGTGAGCATGTCCACAGTGCATTATTACATAGGAAACAGGTGACTGAACGGTGTGCAGAGTAGACTTCCATTTTTGTTTTAAATGTTACATCTGCATCCACAAAGATGTATGAAAACCGACCCAAGGCTAAACCTCACACTTGTATCAGTGGCTGTCTCTAGGGACTGGAATTCCAGTGTATGGGGGTCTTTTAGAATCAGAATAAATAACACATATCCCCTTTCTCTCCATAAGTCTACTTCATTCAACACATTTCCTGAGTGTTTACTATGTGCAGCCTTGGCTGGGCATAGGGGTTCATGGGCAACTTCATGGCCCCTGCCCTCATGGGGCTACAGACTTCAAGAGGGTCCAGAGTTTCCTTAGCTCAATACTCAGAAATCAAGGGGTGTGAACAGCGGAGGTGGCTCCCAGAGAGGAGGAGATCAGATTCACGAGAGTGGGACATCAATGCCAGGGCAGGGGGGAGGAGGGCAGGGATTGATGGGGAAAGCCCTGCGCTGGTGCAGATGACCCTTCCTCTCTGAAGCTTTCTCTGACTCCACGTGGAAAAGTGTGGAGTCTCAGGATCAGCCTGTCTCTTAGCACATGCCTGGGACAGGGAGAGGGCTGTGGCCTTGGGATGGAGTGGGCAGTGCTCACTAACAAGTTTCTGGGTGCAATCCAGTCTCCAGAAACCTCCCCTCTGTGTAGAAGGCTGTAGGGGTAAGGTTCCTGGTTTCCCAGCTAGAAGCAGCACCCCAAACAGACCTCAACCCGGAACCTCAGGGCTGTAAGAGCCTGGAGAGGTGAGTGGGCCATGTGCTGGGGGAGAGGCTGGGGCTCAGAGCAGGTGCAGACTTGCCTGACATCTGGCAGGTGTTTTGAGCTCTGTGCACTGGGGACACTTATCCCATACATCCCTTAGTCCTCACGAGCTCCTTCTCCCTCCTAGCCTGGCATTGCTTCCCTGCCCCCGGCCCCATTCCTGAGTGCTTCCAAGGTGCGTGGGCCACAGCATGAATGGTGGACACGGGCCTGGACAGGCAGAGTGCCACAGCCTTGGGACAGAGTGGGCAGTGCTCACCAATGAAGTTTCCGAGGTAGAGTCCAGGAAGTACCTACAGGAGAGACAGGCTGGGGTCAGTGGCGTAGGGGTGCACGACTTCCCATCACCTAGCTGGGGGCCCACAGCCCATTTCCATCCCTTGACCAGGTGTCTGGACCTCAGGACTCAGGCAGCAATCTCCTCCCCCTCCTGGACCTGGACTCTGTGAGAGGGGCTAGGGAGGACAGGAGGGGGGCACCAGGGGAGGCCAGCTTGGGTAGGGGTGAGAACTTGAAGCAGGGAGGGAAGAGGAACGCGCTGTGGGGGGGAACAGGGAGAGAGATGGACTTGCCAGGTGGGTGGTGGGGAATTCCGAGGGAGGTGGGAAGGCAGGGACAGAAGGAGGGTCATGCAGAGGCAGAGGGGAAAGGATGGAGAAACAGCACCAGAGAGAGAGTCCAAGGAATCAGAAACAAGGAAGACAGAGACACCTGGAGACAGGGAAAGGGACTCAGAGACATAAGAGTGTGGGAGTGACAGAGAGCCACAAAAAGACCCAACAAGAAATACAGAGTCACAGAAACAGGCAGAGACAGAGACACAGGGAGAGCGAGGCCAGAGATACCCAGAAAGACAGAGACGTGAGCAGAGAGACACAGGGATGCAGGGTCAGAGAGTCACCCGGAGACAGAGATCTAGACACACAGAGCCTCAGGGCGAGGGCCAGAAGGTCAGAGGCGGGCACAGCGACCCAGGCGGAGCCTGCGCCCCGGCGGGGCTGGGGGCGGCCAGGTGCGGGCTGCGCGATCCCCGCCCCCCTACCTTGGTCATGCCATTCCCCATGATCCCAGGGGCGGGGGTCCGGGCGCACCCCCAGCTCGCCGCCCGGAGAGCGCTTGGGTCGCAGCTGCCCTGCTGGCCCAGGCCGGGCGCCTGCAGCCTGGCGGGGAACAGGGGCCCCTGCCCGGCCGCCGCCGCCGCCGCCGCCGCCGCCACCACCGCCCGCCGACCCCCGGCCAGGGAGGGAAATGGTGGTGGAGCCGCCGCCGCCGCCGCCGCCGCTGCCGCCACCGCCGCCGCAGGCTCCTCCTACCCCCTCGGTCATGTGGGGCCCCCCCCACCGTGGGTCGCGGCGGGGGGCTGGACAAAGCCCCAGTGTGCCGGGCCCGGGGCCCGCGGGACAACGGCAGCTTGTTGGGCCTCGTGGGGCCGCCACCTCCGGAGGTGGGGGCGGGGACGCTCCCCCCACCTGGCACCGTCTGGCGCGGGGGGTTGGGGTGGGCGCGGGGGCGGGAAGAGCCCCCGGCCGGCCGCGCAGCCACTCCGATCCCAGCTCGGGAGCTGCCCGGGACCGCCTTGCGGGCCCTGGGGCCGAGCGCCCGGCTCCCTCGGCCTGGCCGCGGTTTCCTAGCAGAAACGTGACGGGAGCTGGACTTGGATCGCTATGGGTCCCCCTGTATTCATATACTATGTGGGTAATTCCTTCCTTCGGTACATCCTCACTCCTGCCGTCCCCCCCCCCCCCGCCCCCATGCGGGCGTCCTACCAGCCTGCCGTCCTCCTCCCCCACTCATGCGGCCATCTGTCCTCCCATCCTCCAGTCCACCCATTCATCCCTACCTCGGTCCATCCATTCATCCATCCGTCCATCCATCCTCCCTCCCTCCCTCCCAGCCATTCGTGTTCCATCCGCGTTGGCGTCTATGCGGATGGCGCCATTTGGGTCAGCTCTGGGTAGACCTGGCATTAGTGCCCTCAAGGGACCTCAAGAGATCAGAGGTCAAATGTGAGGAGAGGGAGGCAAGGGGGAAGGTTCCAGACACCTGAGTCCCTTGGAATAAGGGAGACTACAACCGGATGTAGTTAGAGGCCAGAGTCCTGGACCTGAAAAGGTTCCAGGTCCTCTTCACCTCTGACGTGCTGGTGACCCTGGACAGCTTCCCTTGGCTCCCAGCTGCCATGTGTGTCCCAGTATGTGGAGGTGAGCCCTTTCTGGCTGCTAGGACCCAAGCTGAAGATCGTAAAATACTTGAGAAGGGGCATCTCCTATGGGTCTGAAATGGAAGCAGCAACTCCAGCTCCCGTCCTCCAGCCACCGGCCATCTGGCATCTACATTAGTAGGTGACCATGGGGGGAATGTTGGTACAGAGCAGTACGGAGCGTTGACAGAACTGGTTTGAAATGCAGGGACTGGAGAGAGAGAAAACTGTCGTTGGCATTTCTTTCTTCCTCAAATTCACAGCGTCCATGGGGCTGCCTGTCTCATCTCTCCCTGTGCATAGGATTCTCATAAAAACTACAGCAAAGCTTACTGAGCACCTACTGTATGGCAGATACTAGGGACCCAGAGATGGCTAAGGCGGATAAGGTTCCTACCTTCGTCGGCTAACAGTGTAGACCAGCCCTGCCCAAAAGAAATATAATGTGGGCCACATGTGTAATCTTAAATTTTCTAGCAGCCACATTAAAAAAGTAAAGAAACAGGTTGTTAATGTTTTTATTTAATCCAGTATATCCACAATATTATCATTTCAACATGCAATCAATATTGAACAATTATTGAGACATTCTACATCCTTTTTATTGTATTAAGTCTTTACAATCCAGTGTGTACTTTACACTTAGAGCACATCTCAGTTCAGGCTAGCCACATGTCACATGCTTAACAGCCATATGTGGGTGGTAGCTACATATAGAACATCAGGGGTCTAGGAGGGGAGGCGAACAAAAGAAGCAAATAGACCAAGTATTTACAAATGCTCACAATGTTCAGTGAGGGAAAGAGAAGGAGGCAGGAAGAAACTTTCTTAAATAAGCAATATCTGAGCTAGGACTTGATGTATAAGAAAGACCCAGCTGTTTAAAGAGTAGAGAGATTTCCAGCAGAAGGAACAAGACAAGCAAAGGCCCTGTGGTGGGAAGAGTTTGACCTTTGCAAAGAGTCAGTGGAACTGGAGAGGAGTGGCATCAAGGGGCTGGAGGATAAAGAGAAAGTGGGGAGCCCAGTGCACAGGACTGTGTATGGCCATAACTGGGAGTCTAGGTTTTCCTCCTCTATATGATGGAAATGTGGTGGGAAAATTTAACAGGGGAGGCCGGCCCTGTCATCTGGTTTACATTTTAAGCTGGTCCCTTTGATGCCTATCCAGAGTGAATATATTAGAGAGGCAAAGCAGGGAGGCCAGTGAGGCGATGGTGCCCTGGGACACAGCAGGAGCAGAGAAAACTGGAAAGAAGGGGACAGACTTAGTATTTTGGCAGCGTAGCTGATGGGACTTGCAAATAGATTGGACGTGGGGAAAAGGGGGGAATTCTAGGACCATTCCCCATTTTCCTGCCTTGAAAACCACTGTTTGTGTCACAGAAGTGAAAGCAGGACCTCATCTATTCAACACATGTCTGTTGGGCAACAAGTTATACATGAGTCATTACACCAAAGATGTGCTGACTTGAGTTTCCCAGAATGCCCACCCCACAGATGGCATAAAGAAATGCTGGTGGAGGGGCCTGCAGACTAGTTCCTAGTTCTGGCCCTGGCTTTAGCAGCTCTGTGGCCCTGGGCAGGTGACCGAATGCCCCTGGATCAGTTTCCTCATTCATAAACGGGCAATAATTAATAGTGCCTTGGACTTGGACTTGGTTGTTGGGGGAGTAAGCAAATCGCATGTACAAAGGATCTCCATCACGTTAAAAGCTCTGTAAAAACACCAGCTGTAGTTATTAGGCTTAACACATTTAGTGTCTATGAACTGTTCCGCCCTCGGAAGTGTTAGCTGTTGCAAAGCTCAGTTTGCCTTAAATAAGTCAGGGAGAGATTGTTTTGCAAAACTAGGAATACGAAGATGCTAAAACACAGGTCTCACTTTGTCACTTCCTTGCTTAAAACTCTTCAGTGTGGTTCATTGTGGTAGGCAACATAACAGTCTCCCCGAAGAAGTCTATGCTCTAATTCCTAGAAATTGTGAATATAATATGTTAGATGTGGGCATTAAGGCTGGTGGATGAAATTAAAGTTGCTAATCAGCTGATCATGAGATGACAAGACTGTCCTGGATTATTCGGGTGGGCCCAATGTCATTCCCCAGGTCCTTAGAAGCGAGAGAGGGAGGCAGGAGTATAGAGTTGGGGGGCGGGGGTATCTGATGGTAGAAACAGAGGTCAGGAGTGTTATGATTGCTGGCTTTGAAGATGGAAGGGGGTTGGGAGCCGAGGAATGCAGGTGGAAAATCGAGGAAACAGATTCTCTCCTAAGGCCTCCCAGGAACCCAGCCTTGCTGACACCTAAATCTTAGCCTAGTGAAACCCACTTCAGACGCCTGACCTCAAAAACTACAAGCTCATACATTTGAGTTCTTTTAGGTCACTCAGTTTGTGGTAATTACAGCTGGAATAGGAACCCAATACACTCACCAATGTCCTTAGGAAAAATTCAATCTGTTCAGCATCGGACGCAAGGCCTTGTGGGATCCGGCTTCTGCCTCTCTGACTTTGAGCAAATTTCTTAACTTTCACGAGTCTCAGTTTCTTCATCTGTAAAATGGGGAGGAAAAACCTCTATCGGTCTGTAGTGAGAGCAATGGGAGGATATACTTCAAGTACCTAGTAGAGAGACCGGCACACGATGCATCCTCATTATTATCATTCTTATTATCGTGGAGCATTTGACAAGGAGTTAGGAGGCCATGGTTCAGCTCTCCTCACTAGGGCTCTGTTTCCACATCTGTAATAAAGGAAACAACAACAACATAGGGGTTTGGAAGCCTCATCTCTCCCCTTTTCTTCACTTTCTCCTGGCCACTGACCTGCATTCGTTTCCACAAACATGCTTCACTCTCTCTGATTCCCAATTACGCACATACCATTCTCTCCACCTGGAATGTTCTTCCCATCCCCGTTACCAGTCTAACTCCCATTTCTTCCTGCCAGTCCTTGCTGACCCCAATTAAAAATGGTAAGACCCCACCATCATGCATTCCCAAGGCATCCTCAACTTCTTCCTCTATGGGAGTACTGATAGTCTTCTTCTTTTTTTTTTTTTAAGATTTTATTTATTTATTTGACAGACAGAGATCACAAGTAGGCAGAGAGGCAGGCAGAGAGAGAGGGGAGGAAGCAGGCTCCCTGCTGAGCAGAGAGCCCAATGCGGGGCTCGATCCCAGGACCCTGAGATCATGACCTGAGCCGAAGGCAGAGGCTTAAACCACTGAGCCACCCAGGCACCCCTGATACTCTCTGATATTCTTTTTTTTTTTTTTAAGATTTTATTTTTATTTATTTTTTTGACAGAGAGAGATCACAAGTAGGCAGAAAGGCAGGCGGGGTGGGGGGGTGAACAGGCTCCCTGCTGAGCAGAGAGCCTGATGCAGGGCCTGATCCCAGGGTCCTGGGATCCTGACTTGAGCTGAAGGCAGAGGCCCAACCCACTGAGCCACCGAGGTGTCCCTGATATTCTTTTTTTCAAAATATTTTATTTATGTATTTATTTTTAGAGAGAAAGAGAGAGTGCAAGTGAGAAAGAGCATGAGCTGCGGGGAGGGGAGGAGCAGAGGGAGAGGGAGAGGCAGAGGAAGAAGCAGCCCGCCAGCTGCTGAGCAGGGAGCCCCACGGTGTGGGGGGGCTCCATCCCAGGACCCTGGGATCATGACCTAAGCCAAAGGCAGACACTTAAATGACTGAGCCACCTGGGTTCTCCTCTAGTCTGTATTTTAAAATTTTTAATACCAACATCCCCATAAGTATGTAGAATATACTTTTGTATGTTTATAATTAATACAAATTTCAATCTTTAAAAATATTTATCATTCTACAACTCTTTTATTTTTTAAAGATTTTATTTACTTGAGAGAGAGAGAGCATGATCTAGAGAAAGAGCAGGAACAGGAGGGAGAGGGAGAAGCAGACTCCCCATTGAGCAGGGAGACCAATGCAGGGCTGGATCCCAGACCCTGGGATCATGACCTGAGCTGAAGGCAGACACTTAACTGACTGAGCCACCCAGATGCCCCTACAGCTATCTTTTATTCATTCAACAGTAGGTTTGGGGGATATTTTTATGTTGGTATATATCTGGACCATTAATTTTTATCACTATATAGTATTTTTTTAGAACTTATTCCATTTCATTAATCATCTCATTATGAGTAGACATTTAGATTTTTTCTAGTATTTCCCATAATTATAAAGAGTGTTGCAACCAACATCCTTGTACATATGACCTATGAACAAGGATGAGAATTTCTTTAGGGAAGAAAGTCATCTGGCACATTAGTTCCAAAGTGATAGTCCCTGGGCTGTGTAGGTGTATTCAGAGAGCCTTTGGATACCTGTCCAGTAGTGGAACCAGGTTGTAAGTTGTATGCATTTTCAACTTTATGAGATACTGCACATTGTGTCCCAAATTGTGAATCTACCAACTGCATATGATAGTTCAGATTCCCACATCCTCAAAAACACTTGACTTTGAAACGTGTTTTTATTTTTGTCTAGGGGATATGTTTAAAATAATATTTTATAATTGTTTTGATTTACATAGTTTGATGTTCTTTTTTTTTTTTTAAAGATTTTATTTATTTATTTGACACAGAGAGAGATCACAAGCAGTCAGAGAGGCAGGCAGAGATAGAGGGGAGGAAGCAGGCTCCCCGCTGAGCAGAGAGCCCGATGCGGGGCTCCATGTGGGGCTTGATCCCAGGACCCTGGGATCATGACCTGAGCCGAAGGCAGAGGCTTTAACCCACTGAGCCACCCAGGTGCCCCCATAGTTTGATGTTCTTATTGGCTATTGGAGTTTCTTTTGCTTAAAGTCCTCTATTCATATCTTTTGTCCATTTTTCTTTTCTCTTATGAGGTGGGGGGTAGTCTTTTTCTTAATGGTTGTAGTTCTTTGAGTACTAGTCCTTTGTTACACCTATTGCCTCCTAGTGTGTAGCTCGTCTTTTAATGATCTTATATAATTATGTATTGAGAGAGAGAGAGGACATGAGTGGGGGAAGGTGGTAGAGGGATAAGCAGATTTCCCGCCAAGCAGGGAGCCCGACCTGGGGCTCTATCCCAGGACCCCAAGATCACAACCTTAGCTGAAGTCAGAAGCTTAATTGACTGAGCTACCCAGGTGCCCTATTTATTTATTTGAGAGAGAGAGAGAGAGAAAGGGCACAGATGAAAGCACAAGGTTGGGGGGAAGGGCAGAGGGAAGGAGGAGAAGAAAAGAATCCCACACAGACTCCACCAAACACAGAGCTGACTCTGGTATCGATTCCATGACCCCAAGAGTCAGTCGCTTAACTGACTGAACCACCCAGGCGCCTCACCCCCTTTTTAAACATTTTAATCATTTATTTATGTAGCTTGTCTTTTAATTAAACTTAAAATGTCTTTTGTATTATGGAGTTTAGATTTTGAGAGAGCCACAGATTAACTTTTTCTTCTATGAATTGTGCTTTATTAAGAAATCCTTCAAGCATCTGCCTTCAGCTCAGGTCATGATCCCAGGGTCCTGGGATGGAGCCCTTCAAAGGGCTTCCTGCTCAGCAGGGGAGCCTACTTCTCCCTCTGCCTGCTGCTTTGCCTGCTTTTGTTCTCTCATGCTCTGTGTCGAATAAATAAATAAAATCTTAAGAAAAAAATCCTTGGGGCACGTGGGTGACTTAATCAGTTAAGTACCTGCCTTCAGCTCAGGTCATGATCCCAGGGTCCTGGGATAGAACCCTGCATTGGGCCCTCTGCTCAGCGGAGAGCCTGCTTCTCTCTTTCCCTCTGCCTTTGCTCTGCCTGCTTGTGTGCTCTCTCTCTCAAATAAATAAATAAAAATCTTAAAAAAAAAAGAAACACTTCCCCACTCAGATATCATAAAATATTATGTTATATATACTTATTTTTCTAATAGCCTGAAATATTTGTTTGCCATATTTGTTCTTTAACGTGCTTGATTTTTTTATTCCTATGCAAAGCCAGTTTCTCAATGACATTTACTGATTTATGATGCCACTTCTATTGTACATGAAGTTAAAACACACACACACACCTGTACCTATTTCTAGGATTCCCATATCATTCCATTGATATTTGCATCTCTTGGGTTGAGAAGGTTTCTCAAAAATCCTGGTTGGATTTGAAAAAATACACATCTTTTTGATATTGAGTCTTCCTGTCCATGAACATGGTATATCCCTCCATTCATTCAGGTCTTCTTTAATGTCCTTCAATGTTTTGTAATTTTCCCTATGGGAATATAAACCCCACAAGAGCAGATACTTGGTTTTGTTCATTGCTGTGTCCTCATAGAGTCAAGAATGAAGCACTCTTGGGGTGCCTGGGTGGCTTAGTTGGTTGAGCAACTGCCTTCAGCTCAGGTCATGCTCCTGGAGACCTGCGATGGAGTCCCAGGTCCAGCTCCCCGCTCCACAGGGAGTCTGCTTCTCCCTCTGACCTCCCCTCTCATGCTCTCTCTCTCTCTCTCAAATAAATAAATAAAATCTTAAAAAAAAATAAAAAGAATGAGGCATGCCATAGAGGCTTAATAAGAGTTTGTTGTTTAACAAAATGTCTTGCATATATTTTATTAGATATATTCCTACATAACATATTTTGTTGCTATAAAACAAACAACACTTTTTTTTTTTTTTTTAACAGTTTCTAATTAGCTATGGTTGTTGGTGCGTAGATCCAGGACTGTGGAGAAACGAGGCAGGGAAAGGCGGGGAGCCAATACAGGATGCAATGACGAGTAAATTGCTACTTCAGGTCACGCGTAGTGGAGAGATGAGACCGGATTGGTGTTCTTCACAAATTGTGCTCTTCAACTGCAGTGCCAAGAATGAACTGGAGTGGATAAGGCAAGGGTGGGCACTGGCCGACTGGTGAGGAGGCTACTACAGGCGTTCAGGTGAATCCTGGCTTCGAGTTGGGGCCTAAGAGTTAGAGAGAGTGTCCGAGAAAAAGCAGAGGTGGCCGCGTTACTAACTAACCAAATGACAAGGCGACTTAGTGAGGGGCCGAGGAAGGAAACTTAGAACCATTGCGTTTACCAACAGCTGACAACTTTTCAGACTGAGCGCTCGCAGGTCCCGCGAAACGCAGCTGGAAGAGGCGCTGGGCAGTCAGTGCCCGCCGAAGGCAGCCAGTCCCTGGCGGGGTGCGCCCTAGGGTCGCGGAAGAGAGGGACTGAGAGAGAAAGGTCGAGCGAATTAGGGGGTCTGGGCCGCCGCGGCGCGCAAAAGCTTTCAGGGGCTGGGATCCGACACAAGCCCACGAACTGCGCGGAGAGGAGGGCCCTCGGCTCATCCAATCAGAGCGGCGGATCCGGGCGCCCTCTGTCGCCTGGGCAACGGGACGCGAGGCCTGAGCGCGGCGCTGCGGCGGTTTGGGTCGGGCGCTGGGGGATCGTACCATGTCGCGCCCGAAGGTAGGAGTGCCACGGGATCCAGATGCTTTCATCGTCCTTAGAGAAGGGAGGGAGGCTACGGAGGCATCCGACTTGGGGGTCCCCGCGGAGTGGTTCTGGATAGAATGGGAGGAAAATGATGAATACAGAGAAAAGACTTCAAGCTCTGGCTGGCCGCGCGCCGCCGGAGGTGCTGCGCGAGTCCACCACCAGGCTTGCTGGCGGGAAAGTTAGGAAAATCTGGGATTCTAAACTGTAATCAGCGATTTCTGTGACCCTGGGGGAACCTCAGAATTTTCGATTTCCTGACCTGGAAAAGCTCTTAGAAATCCGTTCATCCCGCCTCCCACTTACCTCCCCATCCATTCATTCAGAATACATTCATCCTAAAACGCTAATCAGGGCCTTCTTTAAACTGAGCCCAGTGCTGACCAGTAAGGACACGGAGGTCAATCAGATAAGTCCCTGACCTTTAGGACTGCACGGGCCAACTTCCCCACTTTAAAAAGGAGAAAAATGGAGGGGAAAAAAAAGGAGAAAAATGCGACGCAAAGAAGGGGAATGAATTACTCTGGAATCCAGCACCCCACCTCAATTAGCCTGCTTCTTATCCCGTGCTCTACTTCTCATAAATTGGCACCCCTATTTCTTTAACTCCCTCTCACAACAAAAGAGTGATTACATTGGGCCCACTCAGATAATCCAGGATAACCTCTCTATTTTAAAGTCAGTTGATTATATCGGCAATCTTAATTTCCTCTTGTAATGTAATGTATTTACAGGTTCTGGTATATTAGGACATGCACATCTTTTGGGGGGAGCATTATTCTGCTTACCACAATATTCTATCATCAAGTAATTGGAAAATGAAATTTTAAAAATATTATTTAAGATAGCATCACA
The DNA here is from genome assembly GCF_963455335.1 of Martes martes. NCBI lineage: Eukaryota > Metazoa > Chordata > Mammalia > Carnivora > Mustelidae > Martes > Martes martes. Next base: position 25,620,219 of record NC_137896.1, on the reverse strand, counting down.
AAATCAAATACTTATGAGTAAATTTAATTTAAAAGGTCCCAGACTTCTGTACTGAAAACTAGAAAATATTGTGGAAAAAAAAATAATTAAAGACTTAATTTAATGGAGAGATAGACCATGTTCATGGATTGGAAGAGTCAATACTTGATGATGTCACTTCTCAAAATGATCTATAGATTCAGTATAATCCAAATAAAATTCCAACATGCTTCTTTTGGTAGAAGTCAGCAAGCTGATTCTAAAATTTATATTGAAGTGAAAATAACCCCAAACTGCAAAGACAATCTTGAAAAAAAAACAAGGTTAGAGGACTTATAGTACCTTATTTCAAGATTTACTAGAGGGATGCCTGGGTGACTCAGTCGTTAAGCATCTGCCTTCAACTCAAGTCATGACCCTAGGGTCCTGGGATAGAGCCCCCATGTGTCTCCCTGCTCAGTAGGAAGCCTGCTTCTCCCTCTCCCTTTCCCCCTGCTTGCATTCTCTCTCTCACTGTTTTTCTGTCAAATAAATAAGTAAAATCTAAAAAAAGAAAAAAGATTTACTAGAAAGCTATTGTAATTAAGACAGTGTGGTAGTGACATAAAGGTAGACAAACACTCTAGAGATAGACCTACATATACACAGTCAACTGAATTTTAACAGAAGAATCAATGCAATTCAGTGAGGAAAGGAAAAATTTTCTATTTTTATTTTTAAAAGATTTTATTTATTTATTTGTCAGAGAGAGAGCTCAAGCAGGGCGGGTGGCAGGCAGAGGGAGAAGCAGGATCCCTGCTGAGCAGGGAGCCTGATGTGGGACTCTATCCCAAGAGGATAGAGGGATCCTCAGGGATCATGACCTGAGCAGAAGGCAGATGCTTAACTGACTGAGCTACCCAGGCACCCCAGGAAAAGTTTTTCAACCAAATACTGGATAAATGTAAGGAAAATAGAACTGAAAATGTGAAGGAGTATACAAGATATAATCAAAAAAGAGTAGGACACCTTACAGTGCTGGGGGAGTTGGAGGGGCTTGAATGTGATACTGGGATAAGAGTCCGTGTGCTGTTGTAGGGCGTTAACTTCTGTCAGTTTCATAAAGCAGTATCCTCTATCCATTCCACTGGCTTTTTGAGGGATAGGATGGTGTGGTAGGCAGAATTCTAGTAGGCCCCCAAGATTCCCACCCCTTGTGTACACACCTTGTATAATTCCCTCCCCTTGAGTGTGGGTGGAGCCTGCGAATTTGATGGGATAGTTACTACCATGATTATATACCATGCATCATACAGAGGTGACTTGGAGTGGGGAGGGTTGGAAGTCAGAAGGATGAGCTCCTGCTGGCCTGGAGGAAACCAAATATCTATGTTGTGAACTCCCTGGGGGGCCATGATGAAAGGAACTGCAGGGGGCCTCTTGCTGAGAGCAGTCCCTAATCAACAGCTAGCAAGTAAACAGAGACCTCTGTCATTGCAACCCTGAGCAACTGAACTTGCCAACAATCTGGATGATCTTGGAAAAGGACCCCAAGCCCATGCATGAGAATCATAACCCAGGCCATCACCTTGGGTGTAGCCTCGTGAAACCTGGCCAGAAGATCCAGCTGAGCCATGCCCATGGAAACTCCAAGACATAAATTTGTACTATTTTAAGCTGCCAAGTTTGTGGTAATTTGTTATGCAGTATTAGAAAACTAATGCAGATGACAAGTCTGTCCAAGTTGCAATGGTCATCCTGCACAAGACCAGTTTTGATTTCTTTTTTCATACCTGCCATTAGGGATTAGTTTTACCAGGACTAAAGGCCAAACTGTCTTAGATGCGGTAGAAGCAAAATAATACCCATCCCCAACACCCGTTGAGGATTTGAAAGGTCCATTTTGGGTGGAAGAAATTAACTTCACTCTGAATCTTTGACCCAGCCCCTTTGGGACCATGGATCTAACCAAACATTCAAGTTTCAGTTCCTTCTCACAGAGCCTGCTGATCTCAACCCTCAAAACTGGGGTTCAGGGTTGGACCTTTGGAGTACTGAAAACTACATATTCACTCTACTGGTCATGCCTGTGGAACAATCCTGTGAAGTGTGTCCTTGAATACTTGGAGATTTATTCCAAGGATCAAGTTGCTGGGAACATGTTGACCAATGTGAACTTGGCCAGGCTGGTCCTTCCTGTCTCAGGATCTGGGCAGTGTTGTGTCTAATGGTTTGAGCTTTTTAATATCTGCAGTAAATTGAGCTGGGAAGGTAGGGTGGATATACAGAAACAGTTATATCGCTTTCCTTTTCTTCTTGCAGAATCAAAATTACAAGGGCCATGGATTGTCAAAGGGAAAAGAGCGGTGAGCGGTCCCATGTAATCTAATAAACCCAGAACTAACAAACTAACTACCTTCCTTCCTTCCCTTTTTCAATCTCTCCATCTCCCTTCTTTACTTCAATAATGATAATGATAATAATCAATCATTGAGCACTTAACCATGTGCCAGGCTGTATTATCTCCTTGAATCCTTACCACACTCCTTTGAAGTTGATACTACTATTGGGTCCATTTTATAGATGGGGAAAATGAAGCTCAGAGAAGCTAGGTAATTTGCTCGAGACTGTAGGATCAGTTAGCGGCAGAGCTGGGCTCCCAGGCCCATGTTGTATCTACCTATCCCCTCCTGCCTCCTTCAACAACCATGTGCTGGCTTGATAAGTCCAATGTCTACTCTACTCTATTCTTCTGCTTCCCTCTGCGGCAGTAACCTGGGTGCAGAATTCAGCCCCTCGTTGGATCCCCCAAATGGAATCCACTCGCACAGAGCAGGAGGGAGCACTATAGACTTGACTGAAGTTTTTCTGTGGGGAGTCAGGGGAGGTTACATCGCACACACTGACACATATTCTAGATATTTCTATTCTTATTTCATTAGCTATTTCTCTTCTTTCTAAAGTCACTTCTGGCGGCACTGCCAGGAGCATGTGTGGTCCCTGACCCTTCCTGTCCCGTAGCACCCATCAGAGCAATTCAGCACTATTCCAGGTGCTAACCCTAAACTTACACACCCACTCCCACCCCAACCCCAAAAAAGGGCACTTCAGTTAATGGGATCTGTTTTAGGGCGGACACCAATTAGAGATGTGTTTAGCTACAAGTAATAGGAAACCCCACCCACAGTAGTTTTTTTAAAAATTGTATTAACTTTCCTCATGTAACAAAGAGTCTGGAGGGCCGGTGAGGTGGTTCAACACTGTCAGAGCTGGTGTCTCCGTGATGGTCTTGACCTTCACCCTATGGACACTAAGTGGCTGCTACAGCTCCAGCCTTCATGTCGAGATCAAGATGGGAAGAAGTGGGGAAAGAAAGTCTCAAGCCACATCTCTTTCTCTCTTTATTTTAACCAAAAGAATCCATGCTTCCCCAGAATGCACCCTCTTTAGCAATCTTAAGTTTTTATCTTACTGACCAGAATTGTGTGATGTGGACTGCCTCTGGCAGCATGAGGCTAGGAATATGTTACATACGTGATGTTATACTATTATTCTGTGGACTGCTTTTGTCACACAAAACTATATTTTCAGTATTTAGCCGGGTTGGTCCACGTAGGTCTTGATACATTTTAACTACTCTGTGTGTTTCATTGGATACCGCTGGTTATTTACTAACTTCCCTGTTGAAAGGCCTTTAGGTTGTGCCATAGTATTGATTTCCTCCAGAAGCAGACCCTGAGACAAGGATACGAGAGCAGTTTATTTGGAAGGTTGGAAGGTGATTCCAGTAAGCACTGGCAGGCAAATGGGGATGTGAGACAGCCAAGGGAAAGAAACCAATAAAAGGTCCATTACCGACAGGTTATTGCAGTGGGCAGGTGAGGCTCAGTCCCACCAGGGCTTCCTAGGAGATAGTGCAAAACGCACTGCAGGCTCATCCCAACAGAGCCAAGAGGGGCTGGAGGATTTATCCATCAACTCTGGTTGTCATTGGTTGTGTGCTGTTGGGGGAGGGGCACTTTGGATTTGCTTTAAGCCTCCCCCGCCCTCATCCCCCCACCCCTACTGTGTGCTGGCGGTGGAAAGCCCTCTGACTGACTTGCACAGGAATGGAGAATGCCCAGGGAACCAGGGTGGACCACCAACTGTGTGCTGCAGGTTATTTCTATTAAAAAAAATATGAACAGTTACAAATGAGCTTCCCCTTACCTGTAATGCCCAGTTGCATATGTAAGGTAGCTATCTAGTGTCTAGACCTAGGAGGGCTCTGCTGCATCTAGAGTATGTGCAAATTCAGTTTATGTGCAAATTCAGTTTTACTAAACACTGCCATGTGTTCTCCAGAGTGCCTTCTACCAGCACAGCAAGAGTTTCCAATTTTAGCCCATTGTTGCCAAACTTGGACTTTTCGAGTTTTTGCCAGTCTAACGTGTACGAATAGTACCTGACAGTTTTAATATGCCAAATTGCTCTCTAAAGATTTATCCAATTTCCAGTTCCATCAGCTTTAGAGGGTAATTATCATTTCCACATGCTTGCGAACACTTGGTATGTGTCTGATTTTAAATATGTCCCCCAATCTGATGGATTTTGAAATTGTACCTCTTCGTTGTTTGGGACTAAATTTTTTAAAAAAGATTTTATTAATTTATTTGACAGAGAGAGATCGCAAGTAGGCAGAGAGGCAAGCAGGGGGTTGGGGGGGAAGCAGGCTCCCCGCTGAACAGAGAGCCCGATGATGTGGGCTCCATCCCAGGACCCTGTGATCATGACCCGAGCTGAAGGCAGAGGCTTAACCCTCTGAGCCACCCAGGCGCCCCTGGGATTAAATTTTAAATACTCCTTACTTAACTACTTTAGAACAGTGGTTCTTAAAATTTGAACTCAGTAGGGGAAGGGAGGGAAATCTGAAGGGGGAGAAGTCAGAGAGGGAGACAAACCCTGAAAGACTACAACCCCCGGGGGAAACAAACTGTAAGTTTCAGAGGGGAGGTGGGTGGGGGATGGGGAGACAGGGGGTTGGGCATTAAGGAGGGTACGTGTTGTGAGGAGTACTGGGGCTACATGCAAATAATGAATCATTGAACACTATATCAAAAACTTATGATGTACTATACAGTGGCTGACAGAACATAATAGAAAAAATTAAGCTCAGGATCTCTCTGCTACTAAAAAATTATTGTGGACTCCTATTAATTTTTGTGTGGCTTATATTTATCAATATCATTAGCAATTTAAAATCATTAATTGAAATATATTTATTCAGTCATTTAAAAAGCAACCATATATTCCACCTGGTAGCATAAATAATGTATTTTTATGAACTGTAACTGTGTTCCCCCTCCCCCAAGTTTACTAAGATGAGTAGTCATTGCTTTTACATTTTTGTGAATTTCTTTAATGTATGGCACAATAGAAAACATTTGGCTTCCCAAAGCTTCTGGATTCAATCTGTTGTGATACGTTGTTTCAGTTGAACAGGAAGAAAATCCAGCCGCACAAAGATACGTAATTGGAAAAGGGAGGCCCTTATAAACCTCTGAAAGAGGGTTGGAGACCCTGAGGAATACTGGGACCACCCACCAAGAACCGCTGTTCTAGGGAATTACAATCCGCATCCTTAACTCATCAGCATCCTTAACTCATCACCTCTACCCTGCGTGGGTATTACACCACTTTCGGTACAACCTAAGAACCCTAGAACCGCGTGCTCTGTTCACTTCCCTCGGGTCCTTGGTGCTGTTATTTTTGTCATGTATTTAAACACTAAAGAAAGTTTTTCAGGCTGAAGGAAAAGTATACCAGATGGAGATTCAGATCTACAAAAAGAATAATGTGTGGAGACAAAGTGAGAGAGAGACTGATTTTCCAGAGACTGTAAGCCCTTTGCTCTGACTAGTAGTTAGGTTGGGGCTGATCGTTAGAGTTCTCCTAAAGCTGAGTGGAACATGGGCTAGGCTGAAACTTTATTTTATTTACTTATTTTTTAAAAAGATTTTATTTACTTATTTGACAGAGAAAGAGAGATCACAAGTAGGCAGAGAGGCAGGCAGAGAGGGGAAACAGGCTTCCTGCTTAGCAGACAGCCCAATGTGGGGCTCGAGCCCAGGACCCAGTGATTATGACCTGAGCTGAACTCAGAGGCTTAACCCACTGAGGCACCCAGGTGCCCCTGGCCTGAAACTTCAATTACACTGAATTCACTCCAAGCCCTCCTGTACTGCTGTTTTGAGCTTCTGCCCTGGGAGGGGGCTGGACGGCATTTCCATTTTTGTTTGTTTATTACGGTTTTTTGTTCACTTTTGGATTCAACTCTGGCAAGGCTGCCTGAATGTACACACCACATCAATGTGTGGGAATATGGGTTTTCTTTCTGCCTTACTGTGTTCTCTACTCTTTCTTTCTTTTTATTTATTTATTTATTTATTTATTTATTTTAAAAAATATTTTATTTATTTATTTGAAAGACAGAGATCACAAGTAGGCAGAGAGGCAGGGAGAGGGAGAGGAAAGGAAGCAGGCTCCCTGCTGGGCAAACAGCCGGATGCAGAGCTCGATCCCAGGACCCTGGGATCATGACCTGAGCCAAAGGCAGAGGCTTTAACCCACTGAGCCACCCAGGCGCCCCTGTCTTTCTTTTTAAAGACTTTATTTATTTATTTGACAGAGAGAGAGAGTACAAGCAGGGGGAGCAGCAGGCAGAGGGAGAGGGAGAAGTAGGCTCCCACCACCAAGCAGAGAGCCCTACGTGGGGCTCGATCCCAAGACCCTGGGATCATGACCTGAGCTGAAGGCAGATGCTTAACCAACTAAGCCACCCAGGCATCCCAACTACTGCTTCTTTTTTAAGTAAATTTGCCGCCATGTTGTTCTGGTTTGGTTTGGTTTTGGAAGGGGGCTTTTCCAGATTTTGATTTGGTTGGCCACCCTACTTACTGTCTAAGCTCAGCTGCTTTCCTCTGGTGCCCATAAAGTCTCTCCTCCACAGCTGGCTCATACCTCCACTGGCCCACACTCAGACACCCCCAGACCTAGAAACTTCGGCATCTCTCTGCACCCCTACAAGGGGTTTCTCTCTGGAATCAGTTGGTCATGTTTCCTTTTGTCCATGGCTCTCCACTAGCCCCATAGTCAAGTGTGATACTTATTTTGTACATTTTTTCCCCTTGTTGTTACTATAGGATTAAAAATCTTTCACATCCTTTTATGTTGTAACCTGTAGCAGAAATCCTCTCTTTGGTATTTTAATTTACTTGGTTGTTGGGAAGGTTGAGTATCTTTTCACATGCGTACTGGTAAGTTTCCTCTCCTGTGATTTGCCTGTTCATTTCCCTTAGGCACATTTCTATTGAGTTCTTTGTCTTTTTTTTTTTTTTTTAAAGATTTTATTTATTTATTTGACAGAGAGACAGGGAGAGAGGGTACACAAGCAGGGAGAGAGGGAGAGGGAGAAGCAGGCCTTCCTGCTGACACCAGGAAGGCTGGTGCAGGGCTCAATCTGAGGACCCAGGGATCATGACCTGAGCCAAAGGCAGATGCTTAACGACTGAGCCACCCAGGCGCCCAGAGTTCTTTGTCTTTTTCTTAATGACCTGTAGGAGCTCTTTTTGTACTTGGTCCTAATGTTTTATGGATTGTAAGCATTGTAAATATTTTATCTTAATCTATAGCCAGTCCTTTAACTTTATTTGTGGTATATTTTGTTATGGAGTTCTGTTGTAAGTACAGAAAGCTATATATGTCATAAGTTTATAGCTCAATGAATTTTCATCAACTTAGTATGCAGGAAACAACATCACCAACACCTCAGAATGCCATTCATGCTCTCTTCCAATCATTCCCCCACAGAAGTAGCCATTATCCAGACTTCTAAAGATGTGTTACTTTTTTTTTTAAACTAAATATTGACTTTGAGATAATTGTGGATTCGTATGCAGTTGTAAAAAATAATACAGTGAGATCCCATGTGTCCTGTACTTGGTTCCCCCCAATGGTAATGGAGAGTGAAACGATATAGTACAGTATCAGAACCAGGATACTGATATCCGTAAGGAAAATTCCCACCACTACAAGGATCTCTCAAATGATCCCTCCCTTTTTAAAAGATTTTATTTATTTATTTAACAGACAGAGATCACAAGCAGGCAGAGGCAGGCAGAGTGGGGGCAGGGGAAGCAGACTCCCTGGTGAGCAGAGAGCCCGATGTGGGACTCGATCCCAAGACCCTGAGCTCATGACCTGAGCCAAAGGCAGAGGCTTAAACCACCGAGCCACCCAGATGCTCCTCTCATATGACCCTTTTATAGTCACATCCACTCCCTCCTTCTCCCCCTGCCTGCTACTGCAGTCCCCCACGTCCCCCACAATGTCCTTAATGCTCAGCAACTGCTAATCTGTTCTCCCTTTCTTTCTTTCCTTCTTTCTTTCTCTCTTTCTCCCTTCCTTTTTCTTCCTTCCTTTCTTTCTCCCTCCTTCCCTCCCTCCCTCCCCCTCTTTCTTTCTTTCTAGATTTTAGTTGTTCATTTTCCAGAGGGAGAGCGAACACTAGCAGGGAGAGTAACAGGCAGAGTGAGAAGGAGAAGCAGGATCTCCACTGAGCCAAAGGCAGCCACTTAACCAACTGAACCACCCAGGCGTCCCTGTTCTCCATTTCAATAATTTTGTCGTTTCAGGAAGTTATATAGATGGAATTGTGCAGTCTGGAATAACGTTTAGGATTGGCCTTTTTCACTCGGCATAATTCCCTAAAGATGCATCCAAGCCGAATATATAAATATTTCACTCCTTTTTATTGCTGACTAGTATTCCACTGCATGGATGGACCACTATTTGTTTAACCACCAGAGGTTAAAGGACATCTGGGGTTGTTACCAGTTTGGGACCAGTTTTTTTTTAGGATTATTTATTTATTTATTTATTTATTTGTCAGAGAGAGAGAGAGAGAGAGAGAGAGAGCGCCCAAGCACAAGCAGGGAGAGAGGCAGGCAGAGGGAGAAGTACGATCCTCATTGAGCAAGGAGCCTGATGTGGGACTCAATACAGGACCTGAGATTATGATCTGAGCCAAAGGCAGATGCTTAACCGACTGAGCCACCCAGGCGTCCTCCAGTTTAGGGCTATTACTAATGAAGCTGCTATGAACATCCCTGTGCAGGTTTCTCTGTGATCCTGAGCGTTCCGTTGCCTTGTCTTGCAGAGAGCAGAGAGCGTCCATCCGATTCAAGACCACTCTCATGAATACGCTCATGGACGTCCTTCGCCACAGGCCAGGCTGGGTGGAAGTAAAGGAGTAAGACACCTTCCCGCCCCCTGCCAACCTTGTCCCTTCTTCCCTTTGCCTCAAGGTCCTTGTCTCCCTCTGTTTTCTCCCAGTTCCCCTGGGTGGCTGCTGGGATTTGTCCCAATTTGTTTGTGATAGGGATCTACGTATATTTAGCACTCAAAATGTGTTGGACGCCTTACACACACCCTCTGTCTTATTTAAGCCCTAAAACCATCCAGCAAGATATGATTACGGTCAGAGGTATTAAGCCCATCACTGAAGGTCACACCTCACAGAAGTGTCAGAGTGAGGTTCACACCCAGGTGTGAACAGCTAGACTGTTCCACAGCCAGTGACCTGGAGTTCTCGGGAGAATAAAGGAATGCAGTCATGACCGACTAGCTGGCTTCAATCTGCCGGTGATGGCAGGTCCAGATCAAAGGTTTCTCTTCCTTGACCACTTATCGGTTCTGTGACCTTGAACAAGTTACTTGACCCCAAGCCTACATTTCTTCTTCTATGCTGAGCCCTGGGGATACTGAAATGAACAAACATCCATGCCTGGCACATAGTATGTGCTAATCTAATTTAGGGTTAAGGTTTGGATACATGTAACAGGGACCCAAAGGAAAAGAGGCTTTGACAGACTAGAAGTTTATTTATCTCTCCCACAAGTCCAGATGTAGGGAGTTCAGAGATGGTATAAAAATTTGGATCTGGGGTGTCTGGGTGGCTCGGTCATTAAGTGTCTGCCTTTGACTCAGGTCATGATCCCAGGGTCCTGGGATCAAGCCCCACATCGGGCGCCCTGCTCAGCAGGAAGTCTGCTTCTCCCTCTCCCTCTGCTGCTCCCCTGCTTGTGTTCCCTCTCCCACTGTGTCTCTCTCTGTCAGATAAATAAATAAAATCTTTTAAAAAAAGAAAGAAAGAAAGAAATTTGGATCCATCCATTTCCATCTTTCCATTCTGCTATCCCTTGGATGAGGCCCTTGTCCTCACAGTCTAAGGTGAGCCCTAGTCTTACGTCCAGAGTCCAGAGTCCAAGCCAAAGTCCATTTGTAGGAAGGAGACAAGAAAATGCATGCCCTGCCCTTGAAGGACTCAGCCTAGAAGTCTCTCACACTGGCCAGAACTTAGCTTAGCTGCAAGAGATTCTGGAAAATGCAGTCTTTATTTTGGAGAATGTAGATGACCTTTTCCCAGGTAAATGTCGGGAATTCTGTTACTATAGAGAATAGATATGAGGGGTCAGGGCAAGCAGCTGCCCTGATGTGGCGCTCAGTGAGTATTGTTGTCTAAAAGCAGCTAAGCCTGGGGCGCCTGGGTGGCTCAGTGGGTTAAAGCCTCTGCCTTTGGCTCAGGTCATGATCCCAGGGTCCTGGGATCGAGCCCCGCATTGGGCTCTCTGCTCAGCGGGGAGCCTGCTTCCTCTTCTCTCTCTCTCTCTGCCTGCCTCTCTGCCTACCTGTCATCTCTGTCAAATAAATAAACAAAGTCTTAAAAAAAAAAAAAAGCAGCTAAGCCTGTTGGATGTTCTTGTGTGCGTTCCATGCATGACCTCTGACCTTCTGGGAGCTGCTATTATCCTATCCATTTACTGAGAGTGGGAAAGCTGGACATAGAGGAGTAAAAACTGCCATGTTTGAGGTCACTGGGCTTCTGAGGGCTTGGGCTAGGATGGCACCTGCTCAGCCTGCGTGCCTAGTCCCAGGCTCATCTCCATCTTGTTCTCACAGCTTCTCCGTGAATGAGGAAACAAGTGAGTGAATGGGGGAATTCAGGATTCCCACTGCCTGGTACTGGAGTCTAGTCTCATCCGCACAGGGCTGTAATTTTTTTCTTAAGAAGAAGTTGGGGGCACCTGGGTGACTCATTGGGTTAAAGCCTCTGCCTTTGGCTCGGGTCATGATCCCAGGGTCCTGGGATCGAGCCCCATGTCGGGCTCTCTGATCAGCAGGGAGCCTGCTTCCCCCTGTCTCTGTCTCTGCCTGCCTCTCTGCCTACTTGCGATCTCTGTCAAATAAATAAATAAAATCTTTAAAAAAAAAAAAGTTGGAAGCTGTCATGGCGGCTTCCCACCCACATAGTTTTCCCACCCACATAGTTTTCAAGAGCTTCCTCTCGGCCCCACAGCTGTGGCATCAGACTGGGGAGACCAGCCTGGTTTCCTGTCCCTCTCTAGTGTGGGGGGAAGAAGCAGGTGGGAATTTGGTGTCGGGCAGGCTCCTGTAGGAATCCTGGGGCTGCCAGGGCCTCGGTGAGCAGGGTCATCCTCGTCTGAGGGCTCCAGGGATGATTGCTGTCACCTTTTGAGGCTACTCTAAGGCTTTTTGGACTGGGAAGGCCTTGCAGATGTTACCTAACTGCCCTGCTTGGTCATGTGGGCTGGGGACGGCGGGCTGGGCCACAGAGATGCTTCCTGGGCCCAGGCAAGGAATGTGACCTGGTGAGGCTGGCTGGTTGTCGTGGGCCATAGGGAGTGGTGGGGACTGTGACCTGGAGGGGGCGTGCCCTGTCTAACTTGGCGGTGGCTCCTCCCTCCAGCTGACAAATGCCAGGAGGCATCAGGGCCCATGCAGCTGCTCTGCTGATTCATCAAAGAAAGCCAGCAGCCTGGATTTATGCATGAACATTTCTCTAGTTTTCACTTTGGCCTCACGGAGCACCCTGTGGGCAGCACCCCCGCCTCCCGAAGACTCCTCAGGGACACACTGCCACTTGCCACTTGACCCTTGCCCAGACCCCCAACAGTGCTGAGGTCCTCAGGTCATGACCTTTGTTGTATCCTGTGTGTCCCCCCCACCCCACAGTGAAGGGGAGTGGGATTTCTACTGGTGTGATGTCAGCTGGCTCCGGGAGAACTTTGACCACACCTACATGGACGAGCATGTGCGGATCAGTCACTTCCGAAACCACTACGAGGTGAGCTGAGCTGGGGCAGCCGGGAGACCGGGGCGGCCAATTCATGTCACTAGATGTGGCAGTGGGCAGGTGTGGGGGTGCAAGGTCAGGCAATGGAAAAGCGGAAGGGAATGTGGGGTACGTGCCAGGTGGGGAGCACGTGCACAGATACATGAGGAGCTAAAGAGTGTGAGAGAGTGAGGACCTGGTACCTGAATGACAGGCTGCCTTGGCATCGGGACTGACGTCACAGTCTGGTTGGCATTTCAGCACTGGAGATGGGTGGGGCAGGGGCCAAAGCAGCGGGATTTTTGAGCCATTTGATGACTTCAGGGGAGAGACAAGTTGAGCAATGGGGAGTCCAGAGATGGGAGGGAGGTCCGGGAGGAACCAGACGGCAAAGATGGGACTGGAGGAGAAAACGAAGCTGAGATTTGAAAAGGTTAGTGCAGCTTAGCGGTTAGAAACATGAACTTGGGAGTCAGACATGCCCGGGTCAAATCCTTGCTGTGCCTCCGTTAGCTGGGTGACTCTGGGCAACTACTTAACCCTTCTGAGCCTTGGTTTTCTGGCCTGTAAAATGGGGATCACTACAGAATTGCAGTTACTCTTCCTATGACTGTTACTTGGCAGGCCAGAGGTTGCGGGGGCCGGCTGGGATGGTTGTGGCTGGGGGCCGGAGCAGGACGGCGGGCACAAGCACTAACGGCCTGCTCACCCACCCTGCTGCGCAGCTGACCCGCAAGAATTACATGGTCAAGAACCTGAAGCGATTCCGGAAACAGCTGGAGCGCGAGGCCGGAAAGCTGGAGGCAGCCAAGTGTGACTTCTTCCCCAAAACCTTTGAGATGCCATGCGAGTACCACCTGTTCGTGGAGGAGTTCCGCAAAAACCCGGGAATCACCTGGATCATGAAGCCCGTGCGTGCGCAGTGCCGGGAGCAGGGGGAGGGGGCGGTGGGAGGGAGGGCTTCCCAGGCACCAGACAGAGCAGGGGTCCCTCATGGGGCATCCCAGGAGAGAGCTCTGCCTGGCAAAATCAGCCTTAGAGGCACCATCTGCCTCCCCCCGAGGGCTGACTTCGTCTCCTCTTTGCAGTGTGTGGACCCAGCAGCTATGACAGCTAGCACATAGTAGGTGCTCAATGCGTGTTTACTAGATGAACAAGTGATCGTCAGGACACCGGGGCAGGGAATCTCGAGGCTTGCTGGAGCTCAGATCCCTGAGAGGAACCGGTGTCAGGCCATGCCCAGCGCTTTCGCTGTGCTGCCTGGGTCCCGGGATGGCCCTTGGGAGGAGCTATTACCTCATTTCAAAGAGGAGGAGAATGGGACCCGTGTATTCAGACATTCCATAAATACTCATGGAGCACCTGCCACATGCCAGACTAGGCGCTGGGGACGCAGCCCTCAGCAAGCTGGAAGTGGGTCTCTGCCTTCCTTGGTGGCAGACAAAACAGAGGACGCCTGCATGCCTCGTGCTGTGCTAAGTGTCAGTAGAGAGGAAACAGTAGGAGGCTCCCCGCTGCCTGGCAGGCTTTTCTGAAGGGAGACTGGGCTCGAGGCCAAACCCCTTGGTTCAAATACTGCCTGGACCCCTTACTAGCTGTGTGACCTCAGGCAGGTCACTTAACTTCTCTGTGCCGCAGTTTCCCCATCTGCAGAGTGAGGCTGCAGTCCCTGGCAAAGAATGCTGTTGGGTGACTAAGTGAATCATCGCAGGCAGAGCGTGCACGAAGCCCTCCATGAGTGACAGCCGCTGCTGCGGTTATTGTTACTGAAAGGATTAGTATTGGCCGTGGCCTGAAGGATGCAGAGGGTCAGCCTGGAGAAGGGCAGACATAGGGAAGAGTATTCCAGGAAGAGGGGTGAAGGCCTTGCATCCAGAGGTAGCCTTCAAGGGATCCAGAAACTGAGTGGAGGGCACGGGTGGCAAGTACCCACCAGCCCCTCGGTCCCTCCTCATGCCAGGGCTGCTTTCTCACCACAAAGCCACCAGAGCCTTGAATGGCATAAGCAAAGCCCCCTACTATTTCCCAGGCTTGGGCACAGACCTCAGGAAGGGAGCTGTGCAGAGCAGAGTTGGGGGCAGTCCTTCCTGGTGCAGCTGGGAAGGAGGGCCAGTGTTGGCTGATGCGCAGTCAACAGCGCAGGTGCTCGGAAGGGCAGACGAAATCCGAGGATGCTCCCAGCCGGGTCCCAGACAGCCATTTACTGGGGCCTCCTGCTCCTGTCCCTGGTGGGGCCTGCTGGGAGCATAGCATCCCCTTCTTTGCAGCCAGAGCGGAAGGGGTTAGGCAGATGAGAACTTCAGCCCACTGGGCGGTTCCAGCTCCCAGCATTATCCCCCCCCCCCCGAGACAAATGGTAGTTTGTGCTAATTGGGATGAGCAGTCGCATATTAAGTTGATTCCTTTCCCAGCCCACAGCCTTTGTTAGAGGCAGATGCAAGACCAAGACGGCTGTAATTAAGAGGCGGCATCTTGGCGGCAGGAGAGCGTTCTTGCCCCCGCAGAGCTGCGACACCGTGTCTGGGGTGTGGGGTGCAGAGAGTGGGTGCTCTGGGCTCTCTGTCCCCGCTGCTTGTGAGCCGGCTGACCCCGAGTGGGTTCCTCGGCCCCTGAGTCTGCATCCTCATCAGCGCCACAGCGGAATTAACGAGTGTACCTGCCTGGCGGGGTTGGGAGAGAATCCAACGAAGGGATAACACGTTATAAACGTGAGTTATACACATGATACAAAGGGCTTGGACGTTAGGTGTCCAGGCATGAACCATTTTTGCTGTGATTTCCGAGAGTCCAGGCAACACCCTCTCTCCCCCGCCCTTGGAAAGCATGAGGTCAGTGCTTCCCAAACCCACCATGCACCCACAATCCTCGGGCCTCTGGTTCAAGGCAGAACCTGGTAGGGCCCGAAAGCCCGTGTTTCTAACCAGCTCCCAGGTGAGGCCCCTGCAGCTGGTCCCCGGACCACACTTTGAGGACCGAGACTGTAGAGGAGTAATTCTCAAAACGGAGAGCGCATCAGAATTTTCTGGAGAGCTTATTAAAGCCCCTCCTCCATCCCTTAGTGTCTGATTCAGTAGGCCTGGGTGGGGGAGCGGTGGGCTAAGAATTTGCAATTCTAACGGTGTCCCAGATACAGTAGCCAGGGTTCTCCAGAGCAATGGAGCTGAGAACCACTGGGCTAGGGTATTAGGCGGTGCAAAATCAATCAACAGATCCTGTTGTGTGGATTCCTTTGGGGTAGGAAAATGTAAAAAACCAAAAAAATAGGACATTATTCCAAATTTAGAAAACAGAGGGAAAAAAATCCCATATCCCTCCACTCTTTCCACAAGGCCTGTGTTTGTGAGCCGGGTTGTCCTCACACACCCACACACAAGAGTTTTCACATAGTTGCCGTGGCTGGGCTGGGGAGGGCAGCCATGGGCCTGCCTTCCCCTCTGGCGTCTCCTCTGCGCGGTCCCCTAGGGCCTGCTGAGTCTTCTTCTTCCTCTTTAGCATCAGCAGAGCAGGGGCAATGAGGGGGCGAGTTGGACTCTGAAGGGAATAAGCAGCATTGTCCCCTCCATGTCACCCTCGGGGACCTCGCCTCCCACAGAGCCTGAGCCCCAGCCCATCTCGGAGCTTTGCTATCGCTCTCAGACCGTAAGAACAAGCCCCTGGGTTTGCCAGGTGATGTAAAAATGGCATCGATCCAAACTTCCTTTTCATCTGAACATTCTCCCCTCTATCTCAGGCCCTCTGTGTTGGCAGGAGGTAGACAGGACCCAGAACCTGGGACCACAATTGCTTGTCTAGCCTCCCTCACGTGGCTTGGGGCGGCAGGGGGGAGGCAGGTGCTGGCTGTCAGGGCCCAGACCTGTCCATCGGTCCCAGGGCCTGTCCATCAGTCCCTCCGTGTCCGCAGATCTGGTTGAACATTTCACTCACGGCTGTGAGTGGCCTGGGTAACCGCTAAGGTGCTCCCAGCTCTGGGGGCCTCTGTCCAAATTGCAAGACAGGAAGAGCAGGATTTAACCTTCTGTTTCTCAAGTTTACCCCATCAGAGCTTCTCAAACCTTTTTACTCCAATCTTCTAAGAGTTGGCGGGTGCTTTGGGCAGCACATACCAGAAGCCCCAGCTAACGGGAGCTCAAACAAGAGGGCAGGGGCTCTTATGGGTCTCTTCGGCATCTGGTGAAAATTGCGTTTCACACTGTCACGAAAGAATGTTTTTAAAAGGATAAAGTAATTTGATTATAAAAGGAAGCAACTACATTGAAAAACAGTTATTAAACAGTGAGTGGGTCCCCTGAGAAACAGATGCCAAGGCAAGATGGAACATGCCAGGAGTTTAGCCTGTAAGGAGTAGGGGGAGGGAATAGGGGAGCTGGGACAGTTGTCAGGCCCTAGTGTGGGAGAGAGGAAGGAAGAGAAGCATCTAGAGGCCTCGGGAAGGCTTCTGGCCAGAGGAGGTCCCTGTCTCCCCGGAGTGGGCCAGGCTTCTTGTCCCCATGGTCCTCGGTCAGTGGCAGGAGCAGCCCCTGCAGGAGAGGCACAATGCCAGGCAGGCACAGTGCCCATGGCTGGAGTGGTCGCTGGCCGTTGGTCCAGCAGTCAGCACGACCCTGCCATTAGAGACCAGCTAGAGCCTCTCCAGGACCACCACGCCAACTATGAAATGTTCTTGATGCCGTAGCAGTTTCATTAACAGCTAAAGAGAGCCTAACCACAGGTCTGTAGTCACCCTAATTTCAAAGTCATAATGAGCATAAACAATATTTTGAGATATTGGCAACAACCGTAACATGGTATAAAAATAACTGAGATTTCTTTTGAAAGTGAAGTCACAGGTGTGGCCAATACTACTATAGTCTGTTGTCCACATTCATGATGGAAGGCCATGGGAAAATCTGCTTAGGATAAAAAATTGTTCTTCTCATTCAAGTTTACGGATGCCAGGATATTTCGATTTCCTGGAATCGAAAGGTCGATTCCAGGAATGATTCAACAGCCTTGGTGGGCAGCCCAACAGCGTCATCGGTCCCCACCCCAGTGGGCTGGCCGCTCCCCTCGGTCACAGTGCGGCTGCCACACCTTTAGCTTTGTCTCCTCACCCCTCTAGACCTGCCGCAGGAATAAAGTAACACCTTGGTCTTGAACAAACTTCCCAAAGTTCACTGTGGCAGACTTTCCCTGCACCTGTGGGCCTATGTGTGAATTATTCAAGGGGTGGCAGGGGTGTGGGGCCACTGAGAGGGCTCAGACTCCCAGAGGGCAGGGCCACCAGGAAGAGCTGATCCAGTTGGGGTTCTGCTTGGGGGAGCCTCGCTGGCTCAGTGGGCAGAACATGTCATTCTTGATCTCAGGGTCGTGAGTTCAAGTCCCATGTTGGGGGTAGCGCTTACATTAAACAAACCAAAAAACAAATGGGGATCCGTTGGCAGAGGAAAAAAAGGGAATTTTTCCCTACTCGGGGTTGCTGAGTAGACCACCAACCACATTTATAACCCCCAGTGAATGCCACGTGATGAATGGCCCCCAGGGGCAGGGCAGGAAGCTGGCAGCGGGTTGAGGGTTATGAGTGACCACAAGTGGTGCAAAATCAAAGTATGGGTCATTCTGATAATCTGTTCATATTATTTTCCAATTAATTTATCTTTTTTAGAAAAATAATATATTTTAACTCCCAAATTATCAAGTAAGGTTGCTATTCCCAGGAGTCGGACCATGTCTGTTGTGTGATTTTGTGTCCTCCCTGGCCCTTTGCAGGCGGTGCGTGAGCCTCGGGCTTGTGAAGCAGATTTCACTACTTAGGTTTGTCACCTGCTGGTTGGGTAACCTTGAACAGAGTGCTTGGCCTTGTTGCTTGGTTTCCTTGGCTGCAGAATGGGGATAGCAGTAATGCCTACATAGAGGATTTTTTGGAAAAGCTTAAGCGAGGTTAAGGTACGGAAATCTTGGTGCTGGGCGCGTAGGAAACAGCCGCAGTTGTTATAAACCATTCCCCCAACGTTAGTGCTCGGGTTCAATGGCTGCACCCCAGAACTCAGTGGCTCGAAATGAAAGTCATGTCTTATTTAGCTCCTGAGCCTCCGCTTTGGGGAGCGCTTGACAGGGAAGGCTCCTGGCTGCTCCAACGTGTGCTGGGATGGCTCCCTCGAGGGCTGAAGGATTCGCTTCCAAGCTGGCTCACTCCTCGGCTGGCAAGTCGGTGCGGGCTGCTGGCTGGGAGCTCAGCCAGGGTGGAGGGCTGGAAGACTCAGTTGCCCTCTGTGCGGGCCTCTCCATATGACCTGAGCTTCCTCCCAGCATGGTGGCTAGTTTCCAAGGGCAACCATCCCCCAGGAGAAAGCTATATTGCCTTGATGTCCCAGCCTTGGAATCCACGCAACGTCTCTCCTGCCATATGCGATCAGTAGAGACAGTCCTAAATGCTTGCCCAGATTCAAGGGGAGGGCACATCGACTTCACCTCTTGTCAGAGGGTGGGGGTAGCAAGGTTCTGGAAAAACATATGGGACTGGAAATATTTTTGGGACTGTTTTTGCAAACTACAATCTGCTGGAGCTAGATAGTAGGTGATTTCCAGTCTTAACAACCTTGATATATGACCAAGCAGGAAGTTTATTTCCCTGTTGAGGATGGTTCCCTTAGGAAGGCAGCTCTTGGAACAGGCATGTTTGCTAACATACTGACAATGCTTTAAACAATAAAGGCATTTTATTACCTCATCTAACAAGAAAGCCAGAGGTAGGAAGTTCCAGGCTTAGGGATGGGCTCAATGATGCCATTCAAAGCCCAGGCTCCTTATCTTTCTTACCTGTCTGATCACTCTGCAGCCTCTGTGTATTGGCTTTCTGCCATCAGACGTGTCACCGTGTCACACCATGTGTGACAGCTGTGAGCCTCACCACCTCAGACTACAGCATTCAAAGAAAGAAGGAAAAGAGCCAGGCATCTCTTTGTCTCCCCCTCACTCCCTCCTCTCCTCCTCCTCCTCCTTGACGCTGATCTTTTTAAGGAAGGGTTATATATTTTTTTATATTTTTAAGGATATCTTTAAGGAAGAAAGTCATTCTTAGAAGCCCCAAAGCCCCAAGCGGATGTCTCTGTAGGTCTCATTGGCCAGAACCAGTCACAGGGTTCCCGACGGCTGCAAGGGAGGCTGAGAGAACAGGTGTGTGGTCTCTCCAGCCTCCATGTGAGAGGTGGGCTCTGCTGGCCAGAGAGAAGGAAGGGAATGACTGTAGGGAATGCAGCCCATGAAGGTGGGTGGGGGGGGCTCCTAGATCAAAAGGCAGGAGACTTAATAAAACCTCTCCCCTGAAGTTCAGCAAAAAAATATGCGCGAGTTATGGGGGCACAGCTTGGTAAATTTTCACGAGTTGCACACACGAGCTCTGTGGCCATAGACCGAGCAAAGTCACCAGCCCCTCAGCAGCTCCCCCGAGACCCTCTCCCCCTCGCTACCCCTCCAGGCCCCAACAGCATAGATGCCTTTGTATTTTATATCCTGGGAAACATGAGGTATGTCTGGTCTCTCTCCATCAACGTTGTGTTCACACCATTCATCCCGACTGACGTGGGTGACTGCACGCTGGTTGTTGTCATTGCTGTGTCCTGTTACGCTGCGTGACTCTTTACCCACCTGGGAGTCTCAAGATTGGAGCTGTTGGGACTCGTGCTGCCGTGGACATTCCTGCGCGTGCCCGTGGGTGCCCAGGTGCACGCGTTCCTGCCGTGCAGGGGCCTAGGAGAGGACCTTCTGGGCCAGAGCGGGGGCCTGGGTTCAGCTTTCATGGATGCTGTCCGGTTTCCAATGATGTGCACTCTCCCACCGGCAGCTGTGAGGGCCGGTCTCCCCACAGCCTCACTGACACTTGCTACTGTTCGTTTTTCATTGTTTTAATCTTTAAAGATTTTATTTATTTGTCAGAGAGAGTGAGCACAGGCAGACAGAGAGGCAGGCAGAGGCAGAGGGAGAAGCAGGCTTCCTGCTGAGCAAGGAGCCCGATGTGGGACTCGATCCCAGTACCCTGGGATCATGACCTGAGCCGAAGGCAGCCGCTTAACCAACTGAGCCACCCAGGTGTCCCAACATTGTTTTAATCTTTAAAAAAAGATTTCATGTCTTCATTTTAGAGAGAGAGAGATCAGGGAGGGGCAGAGAGAGGGAGAAAGAATCTGAAGCAGACTCCACACTGAGCGCAGAGCCTGGCGTGAGGCTGGATCTCACTACCACGAGACGGTGGCCTGAGCCAAAACCGAGAGTCAGATGCTCACCCGACTGAGCCACCCAGGCACCCCGCTGTTTGTTTTTAATTTAATTTAATTTTTTTGAGTTTCCTTATGTTTTTTTAAATATTTTAAAAAGATTTTTATTTATTTATTTGACAGAGAGAGATCACAAGTTGACAAAGGCAGGCAGAGAGAGAGACAGGGAAGCAGGCTCCCTGTGCAGAGAGCCCGATGCGGGGCTCAATCCTAGGACCCTGAGATCATGACCTGAGCTGAAGGCAGAGGCTTAATGCCCCGAGCCACCTAGGTGCCCTCAATATAATTTTTAAAATTATATTATGTTAGTCAACATACAGTACACCATCAGTTTTTGATGTCATGTTCCATGGTTCATTGTTTGGGTGTAACACCCAGTGCTCTGTGCTATCCGTGCCCTCTTTCAAACCCATCACCGGGCTCACCCGTCCCCCCACCTCCCTCCCCTCTAAAACCCTCAGTTTGTTTCTTGGAATCCACAGTATCTGATAGTTCATCTCCCCCTCTGATTTCCCACCCTTCATCTCCCCCTTCCTTCTCCTAATGTCCTCCATGCTATTCCTTATGTTCCACAAATAAGTGAAACTATATGATAATTGTCTTTCTCTGTTTGACTCAAGGAACATGGAATGGTATCTTCTTGGGATTTTCATGTGCATTTCCATGAGACTAATGAAGTTGAGTGACTTTTCATTGTTTACACTGGGTGAGCTTCTTCTGTGAAGTGAATTTAAGTCTTTTGCCTGGCCATGAGCTGTTGGGAGCCCTTATGCTCACTGAGAAGGGGCTTTCCAAAATAACCGTGCCCAGGAGACATCCCCTGAGCCACTAGCAGTCCTCCATAGCCTGTGGGCACCCTGTCTTCTGGGTGTCCACAACCCGGAATCAGGCATGCCGTGCTGCCGGCATAGCAGGGCTGGGTTTGGGTTCCCACTGCTCCCAGGACTGGGAGCCCTTCACGCAGTGAGCAACCTGGACAGTTGTACCCAACCACTCCACCTGCCCCTACATTGTACTGAGAACCTCACACTGGCCACCTGGGCCGTGCTCAGAGGAGAACAGAGGGAAAAGAGAGTTTGCATTCTCTGGGTGCAGCGACTCGGGGGGACCTGCTCGTGGCTACAGATGATCAAAGGGCTGTTCTGGGGCCCAGGGATCAGATTTGTTTTGGGAGGCCCTATGGGCCAGAGCCAGGCTGGCAAATCTGAGCTCAACAGAGGTTAGGCTATGAAAGTTCCGTGAGGTCTAGGTCACTGTGAGAGTATCATGCCCAGCACACAGTAGTCACCTAGTATATGCCTTTGGATGACTGCTGAATAGTGCTGTCCTGCAACAGATGGGCTGCGGCAGGAGGTGGGGGAGGGTAGTGAGCTCCCCAGCACTGTGGTCAGGCAAGGCCAGGCAGGTGACCATCATAGAGGAATTTCACGGAGGGAGTAATGCCTTTGGTGCTGACTGCTCTGCATGATATGAAAGATGTTTCCAGCCCCTAGACTCTGTGAAGCTTATGAATTATCCATGCTGGGATTCAGTAAAGGCAGACTGATCAGTATTAGTTGAAGCAAAACCTAATTAGGAAGGCAAATTGATTTCCAAAAAAAGAATTGGATGATGTGTTCCCAAGACTGTTAGAAATGGTTTTTTAATTGTCTGCTCTTTTGTATTATTCATGCCACTGTATGCCTTTGTGAGCAAAGTGGGCCTCTGTCTCCTCCCCACTTCCTCTCCCTCGTGCCAGGCTTAGAGCCTTCTCTGTGGCCAGGCCCCATGGTGCTGGGCTGGGCCATTCCTCTGGGGAGAGCTGGAAGCCCATGGGAAAGGCAGAGACGAAGAAATGGTGGGGAGGTGCCCCAGGCACTCCGGCCAACAAGGAGCCACACGGAGCTGAGAGCCGCCCTCTCTGTCCTACCCCCCAACCCAGGTAGCCCGCTCGCAGGGGAAGGGCATCTTCCTCTTCCGGAGGCTGAAGGACATCATGGACTGGAGAAAGGTGAGCTTACCTCTCCCCCTTGAACCCGAAACCTCCCTCTCCCCTTGCTGCAATGAGGGGGCCCCCCTTCCTTCCTTCTTTCAAAGCTTGGAGGGCTGGCAGGGAGGCTCTGGAGTAGACCCCTGGGAAGGGGGTCTCCGAAGCCAGACTGCCTGGGTTTAAATCTTGATTTTGCCCCTTAATAGCTGTGTGACCTTGGGTAAGATGCTTCACCTGTCTGTGCCCAGGGAAATAGGGGATAGTAGTAATAGGACCTGCCGAGGACACAATGAGTTAATATGACTAAAACCTGAGAACATGGCTTCTGTACCCAGGCCTCCTGCTCCCCTGGCCAGGGAGAGTTTGGCCAACTCTTCCTGCAGATCCTAGGCTGAGCCTGAGGTAGCTCCCTCCCTCCCCACCACGCCAACCCTACCCCAGATGTGGTGTTAGCAGAAATCCTGGGTCCAGTGCTATCTCAGCCACTCCGCAGCTCTGTGGTCTTGGGAAAATTGCTGAACCCCTCTGAACCTTAGAGAGGCTAACAGTGCAGGGCGAGCGAGAAGAGCAGGATGACCTCCTACACAACCAGCACCTGCCTCATGAGCTGGTACTCAGTCAATGAATTTCCCCCTCCCCTGCGTCTCCTGATTCCTCCCACGAAACCGGCAGGGTACCGCAGGAAAGAAGCTCACTAGCTTAGAAGCCCCGCCAGCCCGCAGCACTGTCAATCCTTCTGGAAGCCATGTGAGTACAGGTAGGGGGTGGTCCCGTGCCCAGGAATGGAAGGCCCGGTTACCTTGGGGTGGGGGTGATAGTAAGTGTAGGAAATTCTGCCCTGGGGGCCAGGAACCCTGACTTCCAGGGGCTCCCTGCCAGTGGGCTGTCGTATGACCTCACTAAGTGTGTGACACTTGCTTTTGGGCCTCAGTTTCCTCACAAGGTTACTGTGAAGGGGGGCAGTGGGTGAGAAAGGGCTTTGCAGACGGTAAGGTGCCCCGCAGCAGGGAGAGAAGGCGTTGCTGTATTCCTGAGCTGGGCTGGCAGGGAGACAACTTGTAGGGAGAGAAGGGACAGGAATGTCCTTGGGCATCTGTGTGGTGCTACAGGCAGCGCTGACCCATGGAGCCTTCTACAGAGCAGGGGAAGGGGTGTGTCTGTGTTTTCCCCAGCATGGAGACCACTAGCCATGGTGCTGACATTGAGCACATGAAAAGCTGGTGGCGCTTGAGGGCTGGATTTTTTTTTTTTAAGTTTTTATTTATTTATTTGACAGAGAGAGAGATCACAAGTAGGCAGAGTGGGGTGGGAAGCAGGCTCCCCACCAAGCAGAGAGCCTGACTCTGGGCTTGATCCAAGGACCCTGAGATCATGACCTGAGCTGAAGGCAGTGGCCCAATCCACTGAGCCATCCAGGTGCCTGAGGGCTAAATTTTAAACTTCTTTCCCTTTCTTTCTTTGATATACGTAAAATTTACCATTTGGACTACTTTTCAGTGTAAAATTTAGTGGCATAAATTATATTAACATTGTTGCACAACTGTCACCACCATTCACCTCTAGAACACTTTCATCTACTTTCAGAACTGTCCTCAAGAAGCACCAACTCCCTATTTCTCCTCCCCACCCTAGCCCCTGGCAGCCACCCTTCTACTTTCCACCTCTGTGGATCTGACCACACTAGGGACCTCCTCTAAGGGGACTCAAACAGCATTTGTCCTTTGTGTCTGGCTTATTTCACTTAACATAATGTCCTCAAGGTTCATCCATGTGGGAGTACTTAATTTCACTTACTTTTAATCTTTTAAATATAAATGGATGGCAAAGGTCTGGAGGTTAAATGCCAAGGCTCTGGGCCCAGCCTACTGGTCTACCACTGCATGGCTATGTGACCTTGGGCAAGGCACTCCCCCTCTCTGTTCTTCAGGTTTTCATCTATAAACCGGGGATAGCATGAGTACTTCTCTGGTAGGGATTGATATGCCCCGAGGAGAGTACCTAACACAAAGCCTCCTACACAGGGAATGTTCCATAAATGTTAATAATAGTTATTATCACAACTAGGATGCAAGAAGTTCTGATGACCAGAAGGATGAGATCCCTGTGGAGAACTACGTGGCTCAGCGCTATATCGAAAACCCCTACCTGATAGGAGGTGAGATGTCAGCCTCTGCCCAGAACAGCGTCGGAGCTGTGTGGTCGCTCTCACCTCTCCAGGCAACATCTTCCCCTCCCTCCTCCGGTGACCCCATCCTTTCTCATGGCTTTAAACACCTCCCCCCCAGATGCCAGAGACCCCAGCTTTCTGTCTCTAGCTGAGACATCACCCTGACACCCCGGATCCTGATGTCCCACGGCCTGTGGCATGCCCCCGTGGGCAGCTCCCAGCAACTCAACCCAACAGCAAGCATGAAATCCAACCTCGCCCTCACCCTGCCATGCAGCTCATTTCCCAGCGTCCCCATGTCCCCAGCCCCTCCAGCCCTGGTTGCTAAGCCAGAAGTCGGAGACCATTCTGGGTATGTCGGTCTCTTCTTCTCCCCACTCTGACCTCCATCAGGCTCCCACACAGCTCTTGAATCCGTCTGACCACCTCCATCCCGGTTCTGGCCACTGTCCCCTCCTGTCCTCACTGGTGCCCACTGCTGCTCTGGTCCCCTGTGCTATACTCCAACACAGTAGCGGGGGGACAAGACTCCCTTCAGGGGCTTCCCATGGTTGGCAAAACAAAATCCAAAAACTGCACACGAGCTGGCCCCTGCTGACCTCACTAACCTCGTCTGTCTTGTCCACTCTGCCCCCTCCGGGCCTCCTGCCCCAAGGCCCACGGTCCACCCCTCTGGGCTAGGAGGGGACCTTTCTTCCTCTAGGTCACCACTTCTCCATGAAACCTCCTTAATCCCATCTCTTCAGCATTTCCCCAGCATTTCTTAAGATTTTGTTTATTTATTTATTTATTTATTTTTAAAAAGATTTTATTTGTTTATTTGACAGAGGAGATCACAAGTAGGCAGAGAGGCAGGGGGAGAGAGATGGAGAAGCATGCTCCCTTCAGAGCAGAGAGCCCGATGCGGGGCTCGATCCCAGGACCCTGAGATCATGACCTGAGCTGAAGGCAGAGGCTTAACCCACTGAGTCACCCAGGCACCCCTTGTTTATTTATTTGATGGGACACCTGGGTGGCTCAGTCAGTTGAGCCTCTGCCTTCGGTGTGGGTCAAGATCCTGGGGTCCTGGGATAGAGTCCCGCATTGGGCTCCTTGTTCAGTGGGGAGCCTGCTTCTACCTCTCCCTCTGCCTGCCACTCTCCCTGCTTGTGTTCTCTCTCTCTGACAAATAAGTGGGTAAAATCTTAAAAACAAAAAAAGAAAAAAAGAAAAAGAAAAAAGAGATCTTTTTGGCTTTTTTACAAAAACAAATCTTTCTTTATTTGAGAGAGATAGAGATAGTGAGAGACAGTATGAGCTGGGAGGGGTTCCGGGGAGGGGCAGAGGGAGAGAGGGAAGCGGGCTCCTAGCTTAGCAGGGGGCCTGAGGCTGGGCTCCATCCCAAGACCCCAAGATTGTGACCTGTGCCAAAGGCAGAGGCCTAACAGAGCCACTCAGGCATCCGGCCTTTCCCTGCCAGTCACCCTCTCCTTGTACCTCGTGTGCTTTTATTGGCGTTCACCTCTGTCTGTCCATCATTATAACCCACAAACCTAGCACGCTGCCAGGCACACAGTTGGTATTTGTTGCATGAATTCTTTCCTTGCCTCACAGGCCGCAAGTTTGACCTACGTGTCTATGTGCTGGTGATGTCGGTGAGTAGCTAAGAGGGTCCCCTCCTCCAGCCACAGGTAAGGAACAGCTGGACTGGGAGACAGGAGTCAGAAGCCATTCTGGGGGGCACTTATGTGAGCTTGTCTGATTTTGCCTGCCTGGGAGAGCCCAGGGGGCATCTGAGGATAAGAGGGAGGGTAGATAAACAGATCCCACTTTGCCATCCCGGGGTCTGGATTTGCCCTCTAACTGTTCTTTATTCACTCAACCATCCATGGTCATCACAGCTAACTTTTACTGAGCACCTACTAAGTACCAAGCCCTGGTATTTCATTCGGTCCTTCCAATGGCCAGAGAGGTCAGTTCTATTATTATCTTCATTTTACAGATGAAGAAACAGATACAGGGGGGTTGAGTGACTTACCCAAGGTTACACTGGTGACTGTCAGAGTTGGGGTTTGAATCCAGACAGCCTAACCCTGGAGCCTGCTCTCAAACGAGGAGTTGCTATGCTCCCTCCCCCCACCCACTCATTCAACAGCATTCAAACCTTCATGGTATGCCAGTGTATGCAGACATAGGATATAGGGCTGTAGGAGGCAGGCCCAGCCCCTGTGCTCCTGGAGCTTACCGTCTGGTGGGGAATAGGGACACACCCTGAGCTGGGGTACTGCCTGCAGTGATGGAGCAGAGAAGAGACCTGTTCATTCTGTTCCCTTCTGCATCTTCTTCCTACTCCCAGCACCAGGGAGGGAGGGGATAGAATCAGAGGAGGCTGACTTTGGAGCAGATTCTTTTTTTTTATTATTTTTTATTTTTTAAAGATTTTGTTTATTTATTTGACAGACAGAGATCACAAGTAGGCAGAGAGGCAGGCAGAGAGGCAGAGAGAGGGGGGAAGCAGGCTCTCCGCTGAGCGGAGAGCCCGATGTGAGGCTCGATCCCAGGACCCTGAGACCATGACCTGAGCCGAAGGCAGAGGCTTAACCCACTGAGCCACCCAGGTGCCCCTTTGGAGCAGATTCTTAAGGAGTGATGCGGGAAGGGAGGAAGGGAACTCCAGGTGGGGGAAAGAGCAGGTGCAAAAGCTCGGAGCAAAAGAGCTCCTATTCACCCCTTCCCCTGCTTGTCCCTCCTTTCCCTCCTGGATGCAGTACATCCCGCTTCGGGCCTGGCTGTACCGGGATGGCTTTGCCCGATTCTCCAACACCCGCTTCACCTTGAGCAGCATTGATGACCAATGTATCCTGGGATCGCTGTCTACCCATCCCTCCTGCACCCTGCCCCTTTCCCATCCCCCAGCTGCTCAGGGAGAATTTATTCATCCCACAGAACCCCAAGCTGTGGTCTGGCCACAGCAGATAGGGTCTTGTCTCTTCCTCTGGGCCCTGACAGTCTTTTGGGGGTGGGGGAGCCCCTAGTGATCCCAGGAGAGTGGCCCTGATCTGCTCAGAGCATCTCTCCCCAAACTGCTCTGCTTGACCATCGTTTGGGTGGTGTGCCCGCCATCTGCACTGGTTCATAGTCCTTGGATGGGAGAGTCTGAGCCCTTTTGGAGAAAGTATGCAACCTTTCAGGTGCTTTAGTCATTGACTCACGTGTTCACTCAAACACGATGCCCTTTTCACCCATTGCACTGGCAGAGACCGAAAATTGGGTAACACGCTATGCTGGTGAGGCTGGGGAACACACGTGTTGCTGGTGGAGTAGAAATTGGTACAACCACTTTGGAGGCAATCTGACGAATGTCTGTCAAAAGGCAGAAACACCTGTGCTCTGACCTAGCCATTTCCTTCGGGGAATTTACGTTCCACGTGTACTCAGTATGGGAAGAGAGAGGTTGAACGGTTATGCACTGCACAGTCTTGTTCGTGAGAGCAAAACAAACAAAAACAAAACAAAACAAAAAAACCAATAAGAAATAAAACGAATAGCTCATTTACACGGTGGGATATTATGCGGCTGTTACAAAGGAATGGGGGGCATGCTTTATGAAATATGAAATAATCTCGGCGGTATGTTGTCAACTGGAAAAAACAAAGTATAGAATTCAAAAGTATGCTTCCATTCATGTGACAGATCATATCTCTCTGTGTGTATCTGCGCACAGATCTCTGGAATGAAGTACAAGAAATTGTAAACAGAAGTTGCCTTTGGGAGGGGACTTGGGCAGGTGGAGACAGGTGTGGGGAAGGAGATAGGTCCTCATACACATTTTGGAGCCTTTTGACTTTTGAAGCATGAAAGTGTATTATTAGAATATTAAAATATTGATATTAAAAATAATATTTCCAAAATTTTTAGATGTGGGCATCAGAAGAAAAGAGGTTGACAGTACAAAAACGGAGATGAAACTAGGTTACCTGCATGTGGGAGAGAAGGAATGGAAGGTGTTGGGTGTGCTAAGCTCTTGGCGTGGGCAGCCCAGCCAATGCTTCTAGCCAATGCTTCTAGCCAATTCCCGCCTCTCGCCTTAGTTTTGTCTCTCGATTACGGGTCTGTCTGAGCTACTGTCTGTACGTTGCCCACATGCTGGAATGGGAGTGGGCCCTCCTGGCAATTTCCTAAGAATTTCCCCCCTATCTTTCCAACTTCAGCATTTCTAGAATGTTTGTTTCATTTTGTAATTCCAACAAGCATTTATCATATCCAAGTTAACTTCTATTTTAGGTTCATTTTTTGGACTCCATGTGTTTGGTTAAGATTAAATCATGCACGTAAAGCACTTAGGACAGTGCCGAGCCCAGCATGTGTGCTCAGCACACGTTAGCCAACTGCTCTCCCCTGTTTATAAGTGTTTGTGTATCTCTGGGGCCGTGGGGCCTTAATAAGCAAATCCCAGCCTCCTCCAGGACTGCTTTCTAGTGAACGAGTTTTGCTGTTTGTGCAGTGAGTGAACACACATTATTTTCCACAATGTCTTTTCATTGTTTTTAATTTTTAAATGTTAAAATATTTAAAACATATAGAAAAATGAAGAAAAGACTCTCCAAGAAATCCAGACACCCATCATCCAGATTTGACAGATGTTAATATTTTGCCACATTTGCTTCTATTACACGCCCAGCTTTTAAAACAATGAAGCAACTTTGGGGGCACCTGGGTGGCTCAGGCAGTTAAGTGACTGACGCTTGGTTTCAGCTCAGGTCGTGATCTCAGGTCATGGGATTGAGCCCAACGTCAGGCTACACACTTAGCACAGAGTCCACTTGGGCCGCTCCCTGCTGCTCTCTCTCTCTCTCTCTCAAATAAATAAATACCTCTTTTAAAAAGATAAAATAAAATAATAAAGCAACTTTGGATCTCAAAATAATAAGACCTATTTTAACCTGACCTTAAATATATATATTTACATTTTTATATATAGTTCATACACAGTTATTCCAATATTATATGCATATTATATATATGTGCATATATATATGCATATATATACATACACACACAAAATACAAAAATAACCACCTCAACACTGTAGTAATAAATAGAAATAAGTTAAAATGCCCTTAAGGAATGGTAAAAGGAATGCTAAAGCATCTGTATGTAATTGTTACAATGAGGTCAATTGAACTGTCTTGGTAGGGCATCCAAAATAGACTATTAAGTGAGTAACAACACGCAGGGATAGAACCGGTAGGTTTATGATCCTGATTTGGCTTTTACGGAAGGATGTTTCTGTCTAGAAGAAAGTAAGAAAGGATATTCACTAATTTATTAATTCTGAAAACCATGGAGGATTAGGATCAGGTCAGGAACTTTTATTTCCAACTTCACATGTTTTCCTGTATTATTTTTACAACCATTATATAGTTCTTTAATAATAAAAATAATAAAACGTTTAAAGAGTATAGCTTTCGCAATACAAGTAGTATAGCTTTTTAAAGACAAATCAGAAAATTCGGGAAATGTACAAAAAGGGGTGGAGGGGGGCAAGGAGAAAAGCCTTCTCTAGTCACGTTTTCCACAGACAACTACTTACTCTTCCAATGTATTTCTTCCCAGGTTCATTTGTATGGTTTTTTGTTGTTGTTGTTTGTAGTTTATGAAGGAGTGATCTCACCATATAAACATAACTTTTTTTCACTAAACATGTCAGTATTTTCCTTGTAGACATTTTTCATTAGTTATAAAATATTCCACGGAGTCGATTTACTGGTTTACTAATCCTCCACGCTACAGGCATTTGGAAATATTCAGTTTCCTCCAATTATATAGAATGTCACCAAGAAACATACTTTTCATAAATCTTTTACTATATTTAAAATTTTTCCTTCAGGTGACATTGCAGAAGTGTAACTGTTGGGTCAAGGGCTTATGGCTAGATTCTTTTCCAGAAGGTTCTTTTGTATTTTTACTCTTCCATTGACAAGGCCCTTTTTATCCCTGCTCTCCAGTTCTGAAGACAACCATTTTAAAAAGACATTTCCAGGGGCGCCTGGATGGCTCAGTCGTTAAGCATCTGCCTTCGGCTCAGGTCGTAATCCCAGGCTCCTGGGATCGGGCTCCCTGCTCAGAGGGAAGCCTGCTTCTCCCTCTCCCACTCCCCTTGCTTGTGTTCTCTCTCTCACTGTGTCTCTCTCTGTCAAATAAATAAATAAAATCTTAAAAAAAAAAAAGACATTTCTGAAACAACTGGCACATATAGGTGAAGTATATGTGGGCATTCATTATACTTGCAATGATTCTGTGAGTTTTGAGTTTTTCCAAATAAAAAGGTTAATACATAGGTAACCGACTTAATGGGGAAGCAGGGGTTTTTTCTTAAAATTTGCATTTCTTCCAATTGTATTTTTGTCCCATTTACATGCCTTTAAAATTGGGTATCTTTTACTACTGGAAACTTTAGGCATTTTCCCAGATGGTCTTTTGCCAGTTATGTCTCCTCTGGTGTGTTCGTATCCCTCTATCTACTCATCTTTTAGGGCCATAAATTTTTATTGTTAACAATTTATGTGGGATTTTCTTGTGACAAAAAACATTAGCCTGTCATAGTTGCTACAAATCTTGTCTCTAGTCATGCTTGCTTTTCATTCTTGCCTTGGTAATCTGATTATTTTTATGTTTACATAGTTGACCCATCCACTGACTTCCTCTTGATTTCTATTGTCATTTCTTTTCTTTTTTTTTTTAAAGATTTTATTTATTTATTTGAGAGAGAGAGTGAGTGAGAGAGCATGAGAGGGGAGGTCAGAGGGAGAAGCAGACTCCCCATGGAGCTGGAAGCCTGATGTGGGACTCCATCCCAGGACTCCGGGATCATGATCTGAGGCAGTCGCTTAACCAACTGAGCCACCCAGGCTCCCTTCTATTGTCATTTCTAAGCTAAAAAAAAAATTTCCTGCTGAAAGATTTCATAACGAATCAGTTCCACTTCTCTACAGATTGGTTTCGATGGTTTGCTTACTCTCTCTCGCTTTCTCCACCTACGTACCCGACTTGTTCAGAGGTTAAGTGACTTGTTCAGGGATGGCATCCAGCAAAGATGCTGGCGGTATTTGAACCCAGACCCATCTGATTCCAAGGCCCACTTCGGTGCTGTCTGGGCTGTTTGGTAGCCTTCCTCTTCAATGGCCAAGAACAAGTCTTTGTTTGGTCTCTGGCGTGGGACATGGGACAGGGTTTGTCCGTCTTGTTCACACGAGTCCTTGACCACCAACCTCTCCTAGATGTTCACCTCACCAATGTTGCTGTGCAGAAGACATCTCCTGACTACCACCCCAAGAAGGTGAGGAAGCCGGGCTTCTGCCCTCCAAGTCCAGCCTTTTGGGACCGGGTTGGGGTAGGGAGGTGGAGTGCCAAGGAGCCCGGGACAGGCCTATGTTGGGCTCATAGTTCACCAGTGAGGTCAGGACCACCCTTCCCACTTGCAGGGCTCAGGGCAGGAGTATGGATGGAGACCCCCACATCACGTGTTTAAATAGTTAATTTACGACTCAAAGAAACACACCTTAAAACAAAATGTGTTCTACCCTCCTACCTTGACAAGTGTATTCCCGTCTATCTTTCCATCTCTCCATCTCCCTATCTGTCATCTATCTACCTATCATCCACCCATCCATCTATCTGTCTAGTAACCTGCAAGGCGAGGTTCAAATTTAGAATTCTCAGACTTCCCAGAGTTAAGAGCCAGAACAGTGGGGCACAGGGAGAACTGCCCCCCAGCTCATACCCACTCCCTTCCTTTCCCTCCCCAGCTCCATCCCGCACAGTGGGGTCACCTGCATGCACACACTCCCATTTTCCCCAAAGCAGTAACCTGTTGCTCATCTTTGGGCCTTGGGCACACACATAGTCAGCGCAGTCTGTCCCCAGGAAGGTAGGCCCAGGGAAGAAGCCCATGCAGGGTGTTTGGGCAATGACTTATGGGGTCCTGGGTACCCTGGAGGCATGGGCCCTGGGCAGGCACCCCCTCCCCGCTCCCCGGCCCAGCATGCCGTAGTTTTGCCTCATAAGAGGGAATGTTTGAGAGTCCCAGCAGGCAGGGTCCTGGTTAATTGAGGCTCCTTTGCCCTCCCCCCGCCCCCCGACCCGGGCACTTGGGGCCCCAGGGCTGCAAGTGGATGCTCCAGCGCTTCCGTCAGTACCTCGCGTCCAAGCACGGGCCCGAGGCGGTGGAGACGCTCTTCAGCGATATGGACAACATCTTTGTCAAGAGCCTGCAGAGCGTGCAGAAGGTGATCATCAGTGACAAGCACTGCTTTGAGCTGTACGGCTATGACATCCTCATAGACCAGACCCTCAAGCCGTAAGTGGGTAGCCTGGCGGCCCAGAGGGGGCAGATGTGGTACACATGCCATACCAGGGTTTGATCTCTGCCACTTCCTTGTGGTGTGTCTCAGTCTGCCCATCTCTAAAATGGGCATTGTGCTTATAGCATTAGTATGAGGAATGACTGATGTACTGTTTATAGAGCACTGAACCCCATGCCTGGCACGACAGACCTTTCCAGAACATCTGCTGAGTCAGGGATCCTTCCCTAGTACTGGGCAAGAAACTTCTCTGTAAGCCCTGCTGTTTTCAGGATACAAAGTGTCACATAAGGGAACAATTACCATGTCACTTCCTGCCAAGAATTTGGTGCCCTCCCACAGTGCCCACGGAGGGAGTTGAACTGATGAGGAAACGAGCCTGAGGTGCCAGGGACCATAGCGATGGCCTTTATGTGATACAAAAGTACCCAGGAGCCCAATGGGGTTGTTCAGGTGCTTGAGGCCATGCAGTAAGTCAAGGGCAGAGCCAGACCCTGGGTCATCATTTCTGGGCCAGCACTGAGGCTCCTGGAGCCAGCCGCCTCACCAGGGTCTGTACGGTATGGACAGGCTCTCAGAGGCAGGAGTTAGAACCCTAGAATGAGGCCTACGTCAGATGCAGCTTCGAGAGAAACAGGGCTCTGGGGCCAGCGGGTCTCTCCTCTGCCCCCTGCAGCAGGACAGAGCTGGGGAAACAAGCTTGCAGGGGGTGGGGGGCTGCATCTGCCACCAACCTGCTGGGTGTGCTCTTCCCTCTCTGGGCCCCAGGTTCCTGTCCATCAAAGACTGGGTTGCACAAAATCAGAGTTTGCAAGCTTGGAGGCCCTTGGGCTGCTTTTGGCCCAGAGTTTGGACTTCAGATGATTTTTTATTTAAATACATTGACAATCTCTTAAAAAACAGGGAGACATTTACACAACAGTCTGGAGTTTTGCCTTTTCTGGAAAACCCAGAGGGTCTGCTGACTCTGGGCTCACACTCCCGCAGAGGGGCTGTGGCCGGCCCGTGCCAGTCTCCACCCCTCCCAGCTCCTGTCCCCTCTGCAGGCAGGTGTTCACTGGGAAAGAGGTCTTGGGCTCAGGGCTCTATTGGAAGAAGAAGAGCAGTACGGGGGCGCCTGGGTGGCTCAGTGGGTTAAAGCCTCTGCCTTCGGCTCAGGTCATGATCCCAGAGTCCTGGGATCGAGCCCCGCCAGAGTCCTGGGATCGAGCCCCGAATCGGGCTCTCTGCTCAGCAGGGAGCCTGCTTCCCTTCCTCTCACTCTGCCTGCCTCTCTGCCTACTTGTGATTTCTGTCTGTCAAATAAATAAATAAATAAAAATCTTTAAAAAAAAAAAAAAGAAGAAGAAGAGCAACAGGAGGGCGGCAAGGTCATTCCACTCCCTCCGCTTGCCTCATTCAGGTACCACCTGGCCCCTGTGGGGATTTCGAGTTTGTGACCAATATTTTCAAAAAGTTTTAGCCGCCAAGACCCTTCTTCTAGTGGAAAAATGGAAAGAGCAATCTTGGTTGAATTGAGGGTTGGGCCCACGCACACATGTAGTCTCTCCGCAAAATTTCGAGGGGCCCCATGGACCAGATAACCCTAAAGCCCTCCATTCCCATCCTTCCCCAGGTGGCTCCTGGAGGTCAACGCCTCCCCGTCCCTGACAGCCAGCAGCCAGGAGGACTATGAGCTCAAGACCTGCCTCTTGGAAGACACCCTGCATGTCGTGGACATGGAGGCCAGGTGAGGGGCGGGGGGCAGCCTCGCTAAGGCACCCCTGTACACGACAGCTGGGGCTCCCAGCAAGGAAGACAGAGAACTCACAGCACTAGGACTTGAGTGGCATGTAAGGATGGCCTCGGTCTGCCTGCCATTTTATAGGTAGATAAACTGAGATGGCCACACATGGTTAGATCCTGGTCCAAGGATTCAGCCCTTCTGGGTCAGAGCAGGACCAGCTACAGGCTTCTAAGATTCAGCCCAGCAGGATTTCCTCCACACTTCTTGACCATATGAGACCTTGGACTTCACCTGTCTGAGCCTCAGTTTCTTCATCTATAACATGGGAAACATCATGTTTACCTCTCAAGATTGCTAAATTAATTTACCAAGATTATTTATTGTAAAGTGCCTAGCTCACCATAAGTGTTCAGTAAGAGTTTATATATTGTTATAACCATGTGTATATAATGGGAAAATCCAGGAACGGACTTCAGGAATGGCTGAATCCAGGTGCTCCATTGATATTGGTTGGTCTGTCTGCTCACTGGCTCACTCTCTCTGTCTCTCTCATTCCATTTCTCTCCTTTTTTTCCTCCCCACTCCCTGTCTCTTCCCTATGCATTAGCTTTTTCCCAATTATTCCAGCAAGTTTGAAGGCTCTCATTCTTATTGGTGGGGATTCTGTCACATGTCCACCTCTGAACCAATCATTGTGACTCTGATTAACTGGACCTACATCTCGTGCCCATCTCCCAGGTGGCAGGATCAGCCCCCACCTGAGCCATGTGAGTGAGAGAAGGAGTGGTTCTCAAAGGAAAAGCCAAGTACCCTTAGGCTGAAAGAAGCTGAAATGGGTGCTAAGCAGGCAGAACCTCAAGTGTCCTCTATATCTACCTTCACTTATTCATTCAACAAACATTTGAGACCCTATACTGTGCAAGGACATGTACCACACCCTGGGGACACAGTAGAGGACACAACAGACCTAGTCTCTGCTTTCCTGAATTTTATGGCCTGAGAAGGACAGCAGATTTTAAGTATAAGTAGGTTCATGTTACTGAGGGCAAGGGTGGGAGTCTGGGAACCACGTGGGAGATGACCACTCTGAGACCTGTGTAGGCCCCCAGGAAATGGGTGGACAAAAGAAGGAATTCTGACAGCCTGGGCACCAGTAGGGTGTGGGGAGGGAGCAGGGGACTGGCCCAGGTCTCCGGCCTCCAACAGGTGCACCTTCTTTACCTCTTTGTATCTCCTGCCCATCCAGGCTCACAGGAAGGGAGAAGAGAGTGGGAGGCTTTGACCTCATGTGGAATGATGGCCCTGTCAGCAGAGAAGAGGGGGCTCCTGACCTGTCTGGGATGGGGAACTTTGTGACCAACACACACCTTGGTATGTGGGGCTAGATGGGGAATGGGAACTGGGATGGGTTAGGAGAGGAGCCAGGTAGTCTAAGACAGCTTGGCACAATGGTTAGACTGTTTTCATTTGACCTACCATTTACCAGCTGTGTGACCTTGAGCAAGGGACGTAACCTCTCTGTTCCTCATCTGTAAAATGGAGATTGAAGAGTTTTTACTCTCAATATATGCCTAGAACACCAACTGGTACATAGAAAGAGATATTAATCTGTCAGGAGGTGGATTTCAAAAGGCTTATGTGGAAAACAATCAAAAAAAGAAAAAAACCAGACTATGTTAAAAGAAATTAAGGACTTTAGGCCTTGACTTTATTCTTGATTTTTAAAAAATGAAAAATTTTCCTGATTATAAAAAGTATTCACTCATAGAATATTTGAAAACCAAAAGGAAGTAAACCATCCAGACATAACCAACTCTAACAATCTGTTGTATTTCCTTCCAGTGTTTAAAAAATGCATATATTCACAGTTTTTCTTTCACAAAATGGGTGCTGGGCTGGAGTTTTGAGTCCTACTTTTCCACATAGCATATTCCATGTCATTCAATGATATTAATAAGAGCCTCTCTTCTGGAAACACAAATTCAGAGCTAAATATTTTATATACACATACATTATTTCATTTTTAGGCAGCTTCTATCATTTTACAAATGGGGAAATTGTCTCCAGATCTTACATAATTTGCTGAGGGTCCCAGTTATAAATGGTGAGCCAGGACTTGAACCCTAGCTTCCCTTACTCTAAAACCTGAATGGTTGGCCGCTAGAAAATCCTGTCCTTACCACAGTTAAAAGCAAAATTACTATACAACTGTAAAGTATTTCAGCTTGTATATGTGCCAAACTTACTAAATCCATTTCTTATAATTGAGCATTTGGCAGGATTCCAATTTTTTAGTTTTATAAATAATGCCATTCTGTGATGAGCATCCTCTCACATAAGGCTCAGCTGAAATTTCTGGCTGTTTCTTTAGGATAGATTCCTAGAAGTAGAATTACTGGGTCAGAGGGATGAACTTATTATAACTAAATTGCTTTCTAGAAAGATTACACAAATGTGCCTGCTCCGAATTAAAAAAAGAAAGGAAAAAAAAAAAAAACCTTTGTCAACCTGATAGGCAAAAAGTTCTGATTCGTTTTATATGTACTGCATTGATTATTGGTGAAGTTTTGGATTTTTCAATTTGCATTTCCTCTTTTGTAAGCAGTCCATATTCTTTATGTATTTTTCAGTGGGCTGCTTTCTAAACTTAAAAAGGCCTTGGATATTAATACATTGATGATATTACCCCTCTGTCAAACTTATGGTAAATATTTTCCTGAATTTGTTTATTTGCTTTTTAAATTAGGGTTTGGTATGTTTTAGGATTGAGTTTGGCAACAACCAACTGTAGAGCCAGCTAATAGTTACACAGAGAGGAGTGATCTGTCTTGAGCCACAGGTCTTGGGGAGGCCAGGCAGGGCTAACACAATGGATGCAAAATGCCCCCAGAGACCCAGCACTTTCCTCTTTCTGCTTTGCCACACTTAGCTTGTTGCCTCATGGTTGCAAGATGGCTGCTCCTACTCCAGACACCGTGTCCTTGTCCCAGGCAGAAAGAAGCAGGAAGGCCCAAGGGCCAAGGCTTTTCTTTCAAGTTTTGACTCTATTCCAAAAGGGAAGCCCTCCTGGGGCTGACATCTTACTGGCACAAACTGGGTTGTGTGCCCATGCCAGCTGTAAGGAAGTCTGGGATGTCAAGTAATTTGCTTGAGGAAGGCGGAGGAGAGGGTGTTTATGAAAAGCTTTTCTCCAGCCGATTCCCTAGGGTCTGCAGCATTATGTTGTTGGAAGATGACTATCCAGGGCTCTCGAGCTTTGATGTGCATGTAATCATCTGGAAATCTTGTTAAAATGCGGATTATGAATCAGTAGGTCTGGAGTGGGGACTTAAGATTCTACATTTCTAACAAGCTCCCGGGTGGTGCTCTATTAGTTAACTGTTGTTCTATAACAAACCAACTCTCCCCAGACCCAGAGGCTTAAAGCAACCGCTGTCTTATTTGCTGATCCTTCAGGTCTTGCCTGGGGTTGCTCAGAGGGCTGCAGGCGCCTGGCAGATTCACTGAGACCCAGTGGCCTAGAATAGCTTCATGTGGTGGTTGAGACTGGCCGTCCACTGGGCCTCTCTTTCCAGGCGGCCACTCGTCCTCCAGCAGTCCGGGGCCCCACACGGTAGTCTCAGGGTTCCGAGAAGGTGAGAGAAGTCCTAGGGAAGCCTCTTGAGGCCTAGGCTGAAGCCCCGCAGTATAGTGTCATTCTGCCGCCATCCACCCGTCAAAGCTGCTTCACCCCAGATTCACAGGGCCGGGAAGTAGCCCCCGCCTTCAAACAGAGGAGCCGCAAAGCACCTTTTGCAGAGACACGTGCAGAGAGGAATGGAAGGGATTGTTGTAGCCCATCTTTGCCAGTCACCTGCCTCAGATATGAATGCTGCTGGTCTCTGGACCCGGTCTGAGCAGCCAAGATGCAGAACCGTGGTTCTCTCCATCTTGGCTGCTGGACGCCTGCAGGAGCTTTCAAAAATACTAATGCCCGCTGAAGGTAAAGGTACAGTTGGTCAGGCCATGAGTCTTCTTAAGAGGTCCCAGGTGACTCTAAAGTGTAGCCTCAGTTGACAGCTGCTGCTTTAGAAGTCTCTAGAGTAATTCCCAAGCCTCCAGTCGAGTGTCTGGGTGGATGGTAGTGAGTACAAGACGAGCTTGGTTGGGGTGAGAAGAGCATGGACAAAGCGAGTTAGGGAAGAGTTGAGGGGTTTTTGGGTGAAAAGATCAGCAGGCAACTCAGAGATGAGTCTAGAACTCCAAGAATAGGTTTGCACTAGACACGAAGCTTTGGGAGTTAAGAAAGAAGCGATTAAAGCTAGGGTTCCGTGGAACTCACTTTGGCAAATCCTGGGGACACATATAGCGGGCCCCCACTGGTTGAAGCCTTGATGACCAGTCAGTGCCTAGGAGGCAGGGATGGGGCTCAGGGCTGCTCAGAAAGATGGCAGGCGCCTCCAGGTCAGTGTAGTGGTGGCCACAGCCATCTAGCCACTCAGCCAGCATTGGTGAGCACCACCCATGGGCCTGGCACAACTAAATGACCATGGAGCTGCCTCGTGGACCCACCGCGAGGACAAGCACGAAGTGGGTGACACCATCAATGTGCTGGGAGAGGAGGCATCTCGGAAGCTTGTGCTGGCCTCTCAAGCGGGGACCACCTGGGACACGCTTCCAGGAGCATAGGGGCTGCTTATGGGGAAAGTTGATCTCTAACCGCTTGTGCCTGTCCTATGGGCTGGGGAAGGGGATGAAGCTAGCGCCACACCTGGTACGGACCAGGCACTGTGCCAGCTTGCATGCGTGTCCAGCAAGTGCAGCCAAGAGGACAGGTCGTGTGGAGCTTTGGTTAAGAGCTTGGCCTCTGGTGCTACAGACCCTGGGTACAAGTCTCAGTTCTGCTACTTTTGGTGTGATTTGGAGCACATTTAACTTTCCTGAACCTCAGTTTCTCTTTTATGTATCATTCCTGTGAAGGCATAACATGTGAATCCACATTCAGCACCTGGGTCAAAGTTAGCCAAAGTGAATGTTACCTTTTGCTTTTGGTGAGCCTTACATCCACTCCTGAAAGCAGGTGTCCTGGGTTACAGATGAGAAAACTAAGCTGGAGGCGAGTCATTGACATGCTTGAGGGCCACGGAGTGGAGGCAGTACGCAAACAAACCATAGGCCATCCAGGGCTGCGCGGCTCCTGTAGGCCCTTCCTCCCTCCCTCCAGGTACTGGGAGCACAGGGCCCCCCCAGCCACCCCCCCCCAAGCCCATGCCTCCACTACCAAGGCCATCCCAGCCAACACTCCGATTCTCTTCCAGGCTGCGTCAATGACCGGAACAACCAGCTGAGGCAGCTGTTCCGCTCCCTTCAGAGCCAGAAGAAAGCCTCCAGTTAGTCCTGGCTGCAGGGACAGCAACCCGACCAGGAGGTGCCCCAAATCTCCTCCCCACCCATTCCCAGCACAGTGGCACCTCCAAGCACTTACCTCCCTCCCTCTGGCCTGGCGGCAGCTTTGCAGACTGGCCAGGCTGCTGCCTGCTCTCTGCTTCTCTGGGTCCCCACCCTGGGCACCTCTGCACCCAGAGACAGCTAATCCCTGGGACTGGACATGTTTTAACCTTGTAGGATTGGCATGGCTATTGGGCCCAGCGAGAACAGCTGTGGCAAGCCCTGCTACTCCAGAGAGACCACATCTAATAAATGAGCACAGGCCTTACTTACTTGGAGTCACTGCACACTGGGCTCCGGCTCAGGGGATGCTGTTGGCTGAAGCCAAGTCCTCCCGGATTTGACCCTTTGATGTCTCAAAGGTTAAAATGATCCCTTGGGAGGAAGGGTTCAGGCACTAGGGAACTGGTCTTAAGGTTGACTTGCAAAGCAAGCAGTTACTAGATTGTGTTTACTGGGCTCTGGGGAAGGGCTGATTCTTAAGGACTTCTTTGTCTCCTTTCAACACCCTGACCTGGTATGTCAGGGAACTCATGGAGCTCCCCCAACCATCTGAAAACCAGTGGGCCAGAACATCCCCATTTCTCAGATGGACATGGTAAGGATCGGAAAGGGAGGGCTGCTTAGCAAGTGTCTTTGCAAAGAAGCACTCATCTGAGTCAGCTGGGTGATGCAGGTGCCTTCTGCATCTTCCTGGGAGCTGAGCTTTTTAAACCAGAAAGCCTTGGCTTGGCAGGCAAGGCGATGGCGTAGGGAGTTGGGCGAAAAGTCAAAAGTTCTGCATTTTCTCCATATTCCCCATTCCTAAGCCTCCTCTTGGTTTAAGATTGCCACAGGGCAGGCTGTGGGCGAACCGCTCCATGGGGGACCTACCTATGGGACCCAGGTAGCACCTGTTGCAACACTCCCTGCTGCGTGACAGCTCTTGGGTTGCAAATAACAGATTTTGACTGCCTAGGGAAGGGCTGGGTTTTTGGAAGGAAAAGTACTGGCAAACCCCAGAAGTGAACCATCTAGCCTTGGGAAGGCCAGAAGCCAAGCCACTCTGGGCCTCCTGCCTCCAGAGTGTGGGGACTTCCTTGCATCCTTGTGACGGATGCAAGACCAGACAGCCCCAGACACAGGCTCCTCATTTCCAGGACAGCCAATCCGATTGGCTCTCCTTTGGCCTAGCCACCACCCCGCTAGACAGGCAGGCGTTAACATTCAGAAAGGAATCCTGGGCCAGGCACACATCCCAGGGACTGCAACAGCCAGGTCCATGTGTCCTTGTCTTTCACCCTTGTTCTCCAACCCTGCAGCTTCTGTATTTGGGGCAGGTAGGGGGGGACAGGACACCATGAGGCAGTGTGTGCACACAGATGATTGGATTAGACTCCTCTGTTCACTTGCTTTTCTCACTTACTACATCTTGGAACTTATTCCCAGGGAATGCTTAGAGAGCTTCCTCATTCTTGATGACAGAGTACCGTATTCCACTGTCTGAAGCTATCCATTTCTTTAACTAGTCTACTATGGACAGACATCTAGCTTCCAATTCCATCTCCCCACTTTAGGGAAAGCACATGCTATTCTACTTAAACTGAAGACGCAAAATCAGGTATGGGCCAAATTTGGCTTATGTAAGGTATATTGTTTGGCCAACACCCAAGTCTCTGAAAATCTCTGCATTAGCAATATTTGAAAGACAAAATTCAACTTAAAAATCCAAATTTCTAGCTCCTCTTGAAAACAACAACAAAAATAAAACATTAAGATCTGGCCATACCAGCCTATGTTCCTGAATCATTATGGGCTGGAGCCAAGTGGGGCGAGGGGACCAGGTGAGGCCATTACCGTTGTTACTGCCTGTCGAGTCCTGCCATCATTTCCCAACAGGAGCCACTGTCCCTTCATAGGTGATGTCCTCAAGGCAATGTGCCCTCAATTAAGGACAAGTTGAGGTAAAGAACAGAGCTACCATTCATTCCCTTAGGAAATGTTTATTAAGCCCTCAATGAACATGAAAGACACAGTGCTGCCCTCACAGCACACTGACCCGAGGATCGGAGAGCACAGAGGGCAGGCCGGAACTCTGAGCAGTCCAGCCCAGGGCCTGCCTTCAGAGGCGGCGGAGAGCTATGTGAAGAGGCAGCTCCCTCCCCCACCCCCGGTGCAGGACTCTGCAAGGACTTTCTGACTCAACAGCAGGTGCCAAGTCCGCTATGCAGCACCCGCTCTGGGCTCCGTCCCAAGGGCAGGCAGGAAAAAAGGGCCACAGTGGAGGCCGTGGTGGGGAATGGCGTGTCCGCCCCACAGATGGCTGTGGTGACCTACGAAGCACCAAGATTCTGCCCTTCATTCAGAAACCACCTGTGAGCCTCCCGCTTTACTCCAATTCCACTACATGCTGCTTGAGAATGCCTCTGTTCCTGAAAGGAATGCAGGAATGA
This sequence comes from Martes martes, assembly GCF_963455335.1. NCBI lineage: Eukaryota > Metazoa > Chordata > Mammalia > Carnivora > Mustelidae > Martes > Martes martes. The sequence goes on along the minus strand of NC_137896.1, from coordinate 25,577,777 downwards.
TGCTCCCCTCTGCTGCTGGGGGCCCATCTGAACAGCAGGCCCTTGTTAGAAGTGCCTGCTGCGGTCATTCTCACACCCCCACGGGCACTGCCCCCGCCCACCGCTGGTGGCAGCCAAGGCCCATCAATGGGTCTTGTGTCTATCCAGCTCCAATGGTGGGACTCAGCAGACACTGGCAGGCTGAGGGCTCCCTCCTGCCGTCACAAAGTCACAATCCCCACAGACAGAGGCTTCTCATGCTCAGATTCCTGACACCTATCGCCTAGCAGTGTAGATCATGTCCTTGCAGGTTATGAAGCTGGAGAGTCCTGGGTCCTCCATGACCACAGAGGGAGATGCTGTCATAGGTTCCCCCATCATGGTTCTTAAGTTTCATCCTTTTAAGATGATCTTGAGAGCTTTAAGTTCATCCTGGTTGAGGGGATTCAGGTTAAAACCCTTCAACTCTGGTTTGCCTAGGGGGAGAAAACAATCCATCAGCAAGTTGGGCCTCCTATTGTCCTACCTCCTGCTGGCCCTGGAGTCAGGCCCAGGAAAGGGGTTTTTGCTGCATTCATGCTCCAAACACTTAGCCTTAAGGTCTAACAGGGAAGGGCCTCGAGTTCTTCAGTGTATTGGACAAAGCACATAGTCCCCAAGAACCTGCAGAGTCATGACTGCTGCCCAGAAACCTACTGATTGCTGCCAGACCTGTGACCAGTCTGGAATAGTTAGGGTTACCCAGAAGGTCAGCTCTGACCTTGACCATCCGACCTGAGGCCCTCTGAGTCCCCTCAGTTAGAGCTGTTCTGGTTCCTGTACCATGCCTAGGATATAATGTAAGACACCCCAGGCTGTTCCTCTTATGGCAGAAGACAACTTGACACAGGAGTAACACCCCACAAACCTCTCTGTCCATTCCATCTCTGGGCAGCTATGACCACCACCCTGCCCACAGCCTCCGGGTGGCTCGTGCCGCCCAGGCCCTCGCCCACCCACCTGGGAGAGGCTTCCCACCCGTGCTCTGTAAAGTCCATGTGGACAGTTCTCTCCCCTCCTGGTTTCCAGTTCCATCCAGGCCCATACCTTGGGCCTCAAAGAGGCGGTTAACCTTCACTTTAAGTTGTTTCCGGAGTTTCTCTATTTCTTCATCCAGATGATCCTGATCTGAAAAAGATGAGGTGGGCAGAGGATGGGGCTATACTACAGACACACTGACCCAGAGGCAGCTGGGGATGTCAGCTTTTCTTCAGCCTCCTTGAAAGCAAGGGCTTCTGGCATTTGGGAAGAAGGGGACCTCAGAGACCAACTGAGGAAAGAAGTAAAGATCTAGAGAAGGGAGGTGATTTGCCCAAGACCGCTAAGAGAGCCCAGGACAGGACTGAGGACCCACCTCTCTGTCCACTGACCTGTCTTCATTATGCAAAGTACCTTTGGATGTTCAGGGGTAGGGAAGGCAACATCTGGACAGTAGGTCCCCCTCCCACTGTGAAATTACAGAATACTGAAACATGAGACCAGAATGAAGAACCTAGACCCAGCCCATCCAAGATGGTTGGAAAATGTGTGGCTAAGGAATCTCACAAACCCAAGTCCATCAAGGTGAGCAGTTTTTAAACAACATGACCGTGGTAACATGTGACCTAAACAATCAATGGGCAAGCCTGATGCTCAAGCTTAACCTAATTCACCATGAACAGAAAAGATTATCTTGCCAAGATGGATCACACCTGAATGCAAACTGCACTATTAGAAGTAGAGGCTACAAAGCTTGGTGATGCAACTGCCTAATGTCACCCGACTCCACGTGCTCATGATGACACGCTGGCTAGTCTGTCCTCCCCACAGATTTTCATTCTTTCTGATGGGGTGAACACCGGAGCAGCCAAGCCCTCTGGCCTGGGCAATGGTTCTGGCGCTCATGGTAAATGAGCAACCCTGGTCTCTTATGAGCTTGTTGAGCTCCCATCGACCCCAGAGAACCAGTGATGATAATGTCCCAGAACCCTTCTAGGTATGGTGCCAAGACCACACTTGTGGGCCGAGACAGCTGAGGATCAAATCCTGAACCCAGGCAACTGACCCCTCTGAAAGCTCAACCTGAGTGGCCTGCCCACCACTCAAGTGCAATGACAACTCTTAATTTTATAACCATAATATTAGTGTGTATTTTTCAACAGGAATCTGGCAAGTTCTCTAAGTTGATACAGTCTCCTTTGCTAAAATTTTATTTCAACAAGGACAGAGAAATTCTGCCTTCAGGGACAGAGGCGACCTTGCTGGTCCTTTGGCACATATATTTTCAAGGGTAGGGGAAGAGAAAACATGCATAATCTTTCCTTTTTCCAGCCAAGGACGCATCTGCACCTTAACCTTTTGCCTTTATGATGCTTCTCCAAAGAGCCTCCAGGATCGCAGTTGTGAAGATTTGAGTAACATGCTGAGTGCCCAGGCTATGGCAGACCCTAGAGACTCACTCTCCCCAAACCTCCATTTTCAGTGCAGTCTCTACGGCAGGGGCTGTGAAACATAAAAGTGCACCCTGCCAGGCTCCCTTGCAGCTACAGCGGTGGGGGGCACATGACGCAGTTCTGGCTAATGAGATGTCAGAATTCTGAGGAGAACAGCGGTATTTCTAAATAGAAGGCAAGGCCATGTACAGAGAGAGCAAGCCGTCTGCCATTCCTGCAGGCTGGCCTATGGACATGAGGCCTAAGATGATGACACAGCCCCTCCAAGAATACATGAGGGTGACCATGCTAAGCGTCAGTGCCCGTCCTGGACTGCCCACCTCTGGACAACTGACGAGAAAAACAGAACCAGATTTCCCTAACCTCCACTTACTGGGTTTTCTGTATCTGTGGCTCAGCTCGTTCCTCAGTGATAAACAATCACTAGGCTATGTACACAGTTTTGTTTTGTTTTTTAAAGATTTTTATTTATTTATTTAACAGACAGAGATCACAAGTAGGCAGAGAGGCAGGCAGAGAGAGAGGAAGGGAAGCAGGCTTCCCGCTGAGCAGAGAGCCCGATGCAGGGCTCGATCCCAGGACCCTGGGATCATGACCTGAGCTGAAGGCAGAGGCCTTAACCCACTGAGCCACCCAGGTGCCCCTGTGCACACACAGTTTTATCTCCACTTCACAACTGTGCTCTGGGGATGCATCCCCTCCTTCAGAGATGAGGAAATAACTCAAGACTGGCAGAGCAGGGATTAAAACTCACACCTGTCTGAGCCCTGTAATGCAGCTGCCTCTCATCAAATGGCCCAAAGCCTGACTCTCAGTTCTGGGTTAAGACCGAGGCTGGCGGGGGAGACGTGTCCCTGACCCATCCCCAGAAGGTCTTACCTTTCTCAATCATTTCCTTCGTTTGAGAATGAGGCATCTTGATAAACATGTTCCCGAAGCAAACCATCACATCTTCTGAAATGGCAAATGGTCACTCTGTCAACAAATATTTTTGAACACCTACTCTCTGCCAGGCTTTGCTTTAGGTGCTGAGAACACAGCAGAACAAGACAAAGTTTCTGCCCTCATCGGGCTTATGATACAGTGGAGGAGAAGGAATAAATAAGCAAAGATACAATTTGTGAGACCCTGATAAGGCTAAGTACTCTGGAGAAAAATAAAGCAGGGTAAGAGGGATTGCCTCACTGATTATGTGACATTTGGGCAGAGATCTGAAGAAAGTGAGGCATGAACCCTGCACACATCTGAGGAAAGAGTGAGCTATGCAAAGGAAACAGGAACAGCAAAGACCTGTAATTTGCTTGGGGTCTTAGGAACAGCAAGCAGACCAGTATCAGACCTGCAACATTTTCTTCCTCATCTCCATACGCTATGTCACGTATGTGTGGCTTTTGGTCTCTATTACGGACAAGCTGAAAGCCTTGGAAGGACACACCTCCAGGGCTGCAGTGACAAAACCTTGACTTACCAGAGAGGCTCAGATCCTTCTGCAGGGCCCGTAGGCCCTCCCGGTTCTGATTTCTTTTGGTGTCCAGGTCCACAATCTGCAAAGCACAGGGGCAGGAGAGAACTCAGCTCCCTCCTGTCCCAAACCACCACCTTCCAACAGACACGGGGCTGTTAAAACCCAACAGAGACAAGGCATCATTCCTGGGTTTCTTCCAATGTCATGCCTAAAGCACACTGATGTGTAAATGTATTTCTTCCCCTATCCACTTTCCAGGTCTTTAAAGACAATGCTCTGTGCAGGGTGCAGGTACTCTCCCCACAGAGAAGTGCTGGGGAAATATTGGCTGATTAAATGGATAATTCGTTATTATTCACAAGAGTGCTAATGCTCAAGCTTCAGAGCATTTCAAAATCAGGAGGGGAATCAAAGCCTCCCCCTGGACAAGCTCCTCCAGCTGTTTCTGACCTAGCATCACAGAAACTACTAAGGAAGTAAGGAGGTAGTACAGTTTCTTGACAGCGTTGGCTCTGGAGTGTCTGCAATACCAAGTTTTGAATGTGAGCTGTGTAATTTCACCTTCTGAGAAATGAAGATATGAATGGCACCTACCTCCCAGGTTACTGAGCCAGGAACTAAACGAGCTAGCATAGAACCTGACACACAGTAAGTGCTTGAGACATTTTAATCGCTATTTTATCACCAGCATGCACACCCTGATGCAGTGTTTAATGGGCACTTATCCAAGTCTTCCACTTTTCAGTAAATACCCTACCAATCATCCAATTATTCTAATTGGAAATGAGGAATCATGAATCATTCTCCACTCCTCCTACTCCCTCAACCCACATACAACCATCACCAAGGCCTACTAAATCCGCCTCCAAAATATACCTCTGACCCATTCATTTGTCTCCATCACCACCTCCCTGGCCCAAACCCATCCCTTGCCTGAACTTTGGCAGTGGCCCCTCACAGGCCCCTTGACCCCCTATGTTCTGTGCTCCACACGGCAGCCAGAGGAATCCTTTTAAAGCCTAAATCCAGTCACATCATTCTCCTTTCCCCCAATAACTCTCTCCAATCACTTAGCACTTAAATTAGCACAAGACCCAGACTTCCTATACAGGTGTACAAAGCGTCTCCACCTGCCCAATCTCAAGACTACTCCGGTCTCTTTTCTCTTCTTCTTCTCCCGAGAGCCTTGGCGAAGGCAGTGCACCCACGGTCAGTGGGATGGGGCCTGAGGAGGAACTGCATTTTGAAAAAGGTGTTCAGGTAAACCACACAAAGAGATAGTGGCTCGGGATCCGGAGGGCACGGAGAGTGGGGGAGGAACGATGGAGACAATCCCCGGCACCGACCAGGCGCTCATTTAATACGTGCTAATAAATACGTGAAGCGCGGGGCCGTAGCAGATGTCTGGCCCACCTTGCCTCACCACCGCCCCACGTCTGTGGTCACCGCCGTGAGCCCACCAGCCCACTGGGATTCCGAAACCCGCACGCGGCCTACAGCGCTCGCCGCCAGGCCCCAACCGCCGAACCCCGGCCCCAGAGCCACGAACGGGCCTCCTACCTGCCGCTTGTCCGCCAGCACCTCCTCGGCGAGCTCTTCCACCTCCACCAGGTACCGCAGCACCCGCTCCGCCTCTGGTGACAGCATGGTGGCCGCCAACTCCGGCTCAGGCGGGCCGCTACACCTCCTAAACTCCGTTTGGGAGCGGCGTCGGCTGCGCACGCGCATGGGCAGGGCTTCCGCCGCGCAAACGCAATTAAAAGAACAGTGGTGCGCAGGCTCCAACTCGCAAGCGTCCGCAGGACGCGAGAGGCGGGGTCTAGCTTTGGGGGCGAGATTGGAGCGGCCCCTGCAGGCTCAGAGAGTATAGTCCGCAGAGCGGTCTCCTATCCCTCCTACTTCCCTTCCTCTGTTTGTTGAGCACCTCCAGGGGCCAGGCAGTCTTAGGTGTCGAGGGTGCAGCAGTGAATAAAACATAGTCCCTGCTCTCGTGTAACTTCATCCTAGTGGGAAACACGACAGTTCATGACAAAACAAGTAGTTACATACTATGGCAAGCAGTGATACGTGTTTTGGCATAATACAAATCATTCTTCCCCTAAGGAACACGGAGAAGGCCTGTGTATCAGTGTGACTTCTATTTAACCTCTGACACCTTCAGTTTCCAATTTATAAAATGGAGTGATACAAATCCCCCTCATTGTCTCTCTGCAGGATCAGAAGAAGGCAGGAATCATTTTTAAAATTCAACTTTGGGAGTGCCCGAGTGGCTCAGTGGGTTAAGCTTCTGCCTTCAGCTCAGGTCATGATCTCAGGGTCCTGGGATAGAGCCCCATATCGGGCTCTCTGCTCAGCAGGGATCCTGCTTCCCCCTCTCTCTCTGCCTGCCCACTTGTGATCTCTCCCTCTCTCTCTGTGAAATAAATAAATAAATAGAATCTTTAAAATAAATAAATAAAATTCAGCCTTCACCAGTATTTGTTAAACCCCTGTCTTGGGCACAATGTCCGGAGTAGTTGACCTAGACCCAAAGAAGGGGCTGGAAAACCATGTGCAGTGAGCGATGAAGCGTCAGCTCAGAAAAGAAGTTCCATAAGTGCTAGAAAGTAAATCGGCGTGGGCCATGGGATTTGGAAGGACCTCCAAGAAGAGGCATGCAGGTGGAATGTGGCTGTCCTTCAGAACAAGAAAGTTCCCTAGAGATCTTCATGCCCAAACCCCTCATTATACATGTGAAAAAGCTGAAGTCCAGAGGGAGGTGAGGATCTTACAAAGTCAACAGCAGACCTGAGACTAGAATTCTGACCTCCTGCCTCCCTGATTCCAGCTTTTTATGCTCTCATTCGGTCCCTCGTAACCAAGCCCTTTTACATCCCTTGCCTTGTTTGAATTTCACAGTTTGTGTAGAGATGGGTTATTACTGCCCATTTCATAGCTGTAAACTGAGGCCAGGAGAAAGGCAATGCTTTGTCACACAGAAAGTCAGGAGCAAATGTGTGCCTAGGTTCTGGTCTCTATACCACGGCTGTCTCTGGAAAAAAAAAAAAAAAAAAAAAAAAAAACAACTCTCCTCCAGATTGTGGCCCCAGAAACCCCAATAGGAACTCCTCCTTGCCTGGCCTTGGCTTCCTTCAAGTGCCAGAGACAGAGCTAATTTTCTCTAAAGCTGCCCTGCCTGGGGAAAGAAGGAGCTTCATTAAGGATTCCTCACTGAGGGTGAATTTGTCGCCAAACCCAAGATGTTTTGTGTAAACACCTTCTGGTTCAGAAACGCAGGCACAGGCCCTATGAAGGAAGGAGGAAGATTTGCCAAAGGAGAAACAGGGCTTACCAGGCATCCCTGGGGCCTAGACCCCGGGACCAGGTCTCTTCTGAAGACATTGGGACCCCAAGAGGGCTAGACCAGCCTGACCCTTGACCCCTGGCAAATGAGACTGGATAGGGAAGGATTAAAGTAGGCTCCGAGATTGACCGTGACTGTCCCTTAGAGAGCACCTCTGGCCCCTGGAAGTGTTGGGGAGGGAAGTCATATGTTTCATTTGTGTTTAGAACCATTTATTTCACAAATATTTATTGACTGCCCAGACCCTGTTAGAGGACCTCTGCCATGAGCAAAAACCAGACATGGTCCTTGCCCTCAGAAAGCTTCCAGTCTGGCAGGAGAGACAGATGATAAACACAGGAACAAGTAAATATATGTCAGGTGGATAAATGCTATGGAAAACAGCAGCTCAGGGCAAGATAAAGAAAAACTGATGGAGGGGCTTTCTGCAACAAGGCGGTCAGGGAGGGCTTCTCTAATGAGGTTGCCCTGGAGCAGAGATGCGGAATAGGCACGGGGCGAGCCATGTGAATGTCTGGGGGAAACGTGTTCCAGGTGGAGGGAATAGCAAACGTGAAGGCCCTGAGATGAGGCTTTTTTTGGCAAACTGGAAGGCTAGCAAGGTCAGTGTAGGTAGAACAGAATGAGCAGGGGGAAGAAGATAGGAGATGAGGTCAGAAAGGGGACATTGAGCAGACGGTTCTATAGAAGGGGTTGTAGGTGCCCCGCCCAAACCGGAGAAGCCCTCCTTGGATGTCAGCTGCACACGATGGTGCACAAGCCTGTGGCTTCCGGCTTCTCTCCACTCACAGGTGCGAGCTGAGTGGGGGAATGCTGGTGAGTGAAGGCCCCCAGGAGCGACCCTGAACCAAGAAGACAGAAGAGTTAGTGACTGCATATCCCAGTTTCGTTGTCCCTCTTTGGGGAACCCAAGAGGAAGGCTGCTACAGTCATCTAGAAAGTAAGGATGGTCATTGCATCAGGGAGTAGCAGTGGGGGTAGCAGGCAATGGCGGGGGGCACATCTCAGGGCCTTTGCCCTCACTCCTCATTAGCCTGGATTAATTTTCTCCTGCACCTTTGTACCTGTGTCAAGGTACACCTCCACTAATCAGCTTGGTGTCACCTCTTCTCAAGGGCCTGGAGTCTCCTCTAGGCTCACATAGCTTCCCCAGTGTCCCCAACTCTGTGCTTAAATACTATCTTTTTCTCCAATCTTCTGCCTGTCCAGCTGTAAGCTCGAGGGCGGAAACCATATCTGTCTTGTTCTCTACTGTGTCTTTAGAACTTAGAACGGTGCCTTGCACACAGTGGGTGCTCAGCTAACGTTTACAGAATAAAAGAGTAGACTGAACATGAAGCAGAACTTTCTAAAATCCACAATATTCAAAGATGGGCAGAACTAAGTCGAGGGTAACTAGTTCGAATCCCAGAAGGAAGCCTGAACTGCCACATGGTCAGGATATTGCAGAAGATGAATCCCTCTGCAGGCTCGAGTGGGGGATCGGGGTGGGCAGAGGTCTGGGGGTGCCGATCCCTAACCAGAAAAACCCTGCTTGGTCACACTGGGCACACCCCCGATCTTTAGTCACCCTAAGCCCAGGCCAGAAGGGATATGGCTGCTGGGACTTTGGTGTTTGGGGACTGGAGCCAACAAGATTAATGCTGTACCCATCCTCCTAGGATCTCCTTTTACTGCGCACCCTCTTTGGATATGCATTCAATGACCAGCCCTTGCCCACAGGCTGCTGGAGCCTCCTGGGGTGACTTACCTTCCGCCTAAGCTATAACCCATTATTTCAGAGATAGGAAAGCCTACCTTCCTTGCCTGGGATGCTGGTGCCGGTGTGGGTGGATAACTCGGAGGTATGACTTACATCCCACAGTTCTCCCATGGGATCAGGCTAAAGCTGCCATTCACAGGACACCTGCAAAGTCTGCTGGGCTTCGGCTCCTTCCCTGTCATGCTTCCCCCACTCCTTATGGTTAAACCCCCCCAAAACTCACATCTTACTCAGTAAAAGCCAAACTCCTTGCCCAGACCCATGAGACCCTGTCTGCCCAGCCCTGCCTCTCTGAGGCATTTCCCGCCTATCTCACCACTGTTTCCCTCTGCCCTCATGTCTGCATGTCTCCCTCCTTCAAGTCTAGGCTTAAATTTCACCTTCTCAGTGAGACCTTCCCCAACCACTCGCCTGCATTTAAAACTGTAAACCCCGCTCGTCCCCGTACTCTGAACAACCTCTTCTGCTCCACTTTTCCTCCTTTTTCTCATAGCATTTGTCACTTTCCAGTGTGTTATGTAATTAACTTACTTGTATTTACTGTTAGTCTCCTTCTGCTAGAAAGGGAGTTCTGCGAGAGCAGGAATCTTTGTCTCATTTGTCACTGATGTATCCCAAATGCCTAGAACAGTGCCTAGTGCATAGCAGGTGGTCCGTAGGCATTTTTGAGTGAATGGAGGAAGAAAAGAGCCAGAACTCTAACTGGGCAGATTCTCTTTGAGACCAGGCTCTTAACCCCTATGCTGGAGGTGGGCGGTGGGAGTGGCAGATCATGCCAGAACTTTTTGGCTAAGGTAAGGGAATTGGATTTTGTTCATAGATCCGTGAGAGGCTACTGGAAGGTTTTGAGGGAGTATGGAACATGATGGAGTTTATTTTGTGAAAGCGTTCTCCGGCTGTGGGGCTAAGAAGGGTTAAAAGGGGGGAGGAGAACAGCCCCAGGAGTGGGATATTAAGGGTGGGAGAGTGATGATGGGGACTTGGAGAGGCAACAGGACCATACGGCACTGGGGCTGGGAGCAGCAAGAAGCCCGCTCAATACCCTAATTCTCCAGGCAACCTGGGTGGTTGCCTCATGGGCTCTGGCCTGTGAGTAGTTCAGGCTGGGCCTCCCAGCTGCTGACAACGTGCCCCTGTCCCACAGATGGACTGTTTGCTCTCCTGGGTGGTCCCCAGCCCCTCTCTGCTTCCTTTGCACCCTCGTGGGCTTGGCAGGTGGAGAGGAGGGCTCCACTCCTCCTCCTCTGACCCAGAGAATAATCCTTATATTCATATGATCTTCCTCTGTGCCCTCACCTCATCCTCCCACACCCCCCAGTAACACAGAAACCTGATTCCCATAGGGCAGATGAAGACACTGAGGCCCGGAAAGGGGATGAGACCCCTCTGAGGTCATGCAGCCAGATGGGGACGCCAGGTGGGGACCTGTCTTCCAGCTCCCCTCGCCCCGATTTCGTCAGGCAACAGATGGTCCCATGGCTCAACTTGAAAAATCTTAAGTGACCTCAAAGGGAATGCAAGGCCAGAACATTCCAGGCCTCCCTGCACTGGCCTTTACTACTACCTTGAACACTAAATCTATTCATTTTAAAATCCAGGAGTAGATTCTTCTTACCAAAAGTGAAAACATTACAGAAAAGACTCAAGTTCCTTTTTGACACCCCTCCCCCCATCCCAGTTCCCCTTAGAGTCCCAGTTTGAGTGTGTCTTTTCAGAACCGTGATATTCATTTAAAGACATAGTTAGAAACCCCAAGAAAATAGGGGCAACCATCATGTGGGTGGCAGGGTGGGATGGCGGATGGAGGGCAGCACTCACAAATGCATCCCTCTGTAGTCTGTTTACTCTTGGACATTTTTTTAAAAGAAACTTTTTAAAATAAAGGTTTACTTTTTATTTATTGGAGAGAAAGAAAGAGCACAAGCAGGTGGAGAGGCAGAAGCGGATTTCCCACTGAACCAGGAGCCCAATGCAGGGCTCGATCCCAGGACCCAGAGATCATGACCTGAGCCAAAGACAGACACTCAACCACCTGAGCCACCCAGGCACCCTCTCTTGGATATTTTTGATTGGTATATTTAGATCACTCTCCTGCCTTCTGACAGCTGCCATGTTTTCTATGGTGTAGAAGTACCGTATTTCATTTGTTTCTCTAGCTTTCTAAATTAAAATTTACATTTATTTCTTATGCACTGAAGTACAGAGGGTTGATTAGGTCCCACCACTCAGTTCTTAGCACAGGGTCAGGAGGTAATCTGCAAGGATCCTCTCTTGTTTGTACCATTTCCTCCTTTTCCTCCCCAACCCCCTCAATTCTGACCTCACTAAAACTCTCTTCATGTTTGATAGACATCCTTAAATATTTGAGACTGCTTACAAAATGCACAATAGTTGTTTTGTGTGCTTATGGATTTTTTAAAAATTTAATGAAGGTATCACACACACACAGAGAAGAGGACAAATCGTAAGTATATGATAGTTCGTGAACTTTCAAAAATGGAACACACCTATATAACCAGATCAAACCACAGAACTAGGAGATCCCCTCCAAGGCCTCCCAGCCACTGCCCTAAGACTAACCACCACCCGGACTTCTAGCACCAGCCATTGATTTTGTCTGTTTTTGACATTTATACAAATGGAATCATGCAGTGTGTGCTCTTTTGTGTCTGATTCCTTTGCTCATCATTTTGTTCATGAGATTTATCTCTATTATGTGTGTAGTTGGGATGGATCACTTACTTTCAATGCTGTAAAGTACTCCACTGGTCGAAATACACCACAATTAAGCCATTCTGCTGCCATGGGTGACATAAGGTGGTTTCCAGCGTGGGGCTGTTACAAAGTGCAGATAGGAACAGTTGTATGTCTGTGGGTATAAACACGCACGCAAGCCTTGCTGTTGTGTCTCTATCCACGAGTGGAGTTGCTAGGTTCGGCCAGTTTTAATAGAAATGGATAAACTGGATATGTGTTTTAAATCCAGATAAATATTATTGTGATACAACCCATGTTCATGTCCTGCTCCTTTATTTTTTCTCATCTGGTATTTTCAGCTCTGTCCATCTACTCTGTGTATCTCTAGGTCCTTCCTCCTGAAAGCTCCAGAGAACCTGAGCTCCTTCCCCCCTCACTTCACTTGTCCTTTCCCTTGGTTGTGGATGCTTGAGTTCCCTTTCTTCTCTCCATCAGTCCATACAGAGCCACCCTGATCACCCTAGCGCGCTATTGCCTTGTCATATAAGGCGTGAATATGCTTCTTTCCCCTAAATACTACCACACTCCTCTCCAGAATGGCTGTGCTCATTTACTGCCCTACCGGTGATGCATATCCTCACTGATGTTAGACATTAGTCACCTGTCTCTGGCTGGTCAGTGTGGAGGTAAGCATCATATTTATTAAACAATTCTCTCGTGAAAGGACATTTAAGTTGTTTTCTGTCTTACTAGAAGTGCTGCAATGACCCTTTAGGGCCATGTCTCCTGGCACTTTTCTGTGAGCTCAGCTTCTTCTTGGTCTCATCTTCCTCCACACTTCTTGAACCCTAGTCTCCCAACACATCCCAAGGTTCTCGCCTCTCTGTCTTTGCTCAGGCTGTGCCTTCTGCCTGGAATATTCTTCGCGTTCCTTCTCCACTTGTCGAGTGCTTACTCTTCCCCTAAGGCCCCTCCTCCTAAGAAGACACCCTCCCCCAACACCCCTAACTCCCCAGGAAGCTCTCTCTCCCTCAGGTCGTCCACAGGAAATTTGGTCCTTCTTTTCTTTTGACATCAGTCACTTTTTTGTTTTGGGCTACCTGTTTTTTTGTCACTGTTTTGGCTTTCTTTCTCACTGGCCTTGGAGCCCGCTGGGGCTAGGGGTTCCAAGGGCTTCCTTTCAGGTCCCCAGGACCTGCAGGAGAGGTCTACTGAACGACTGAGTGTACCCATGACCTAATAATGTGTTGGAGGAAATTAAGGATCCAGTCTGTCTCGCTCGCCCCTCTCCTCTTCTTCACCAACTAGAACCTTTGAGGAGTTGCTCATTCCACTGGAAAGAGGGTGAGACGTGGAGTCAAAACTTCCCCTGTCTTGGGTGGAGAGGAGAGGTTGGCATTCACTCAGTCACTCAAAGCAGTGGTTATTGAGTGTCTAGCCTATGCCAGGCCATGGGGACCCACTGGGAAATAGGACAGGCCTAGTCCGTACCAAGTCCTGTGGGTTTTTAGTCACAAGGATAAGATTGGTATTTGTGCATATACCATCCTTTTTTATTTTTAAAAGATTTTATTTGTTTATTTGACAGACAGAGATCACAGGTAGGCAGAGAGGCAGGCAGAGAGATAGGAAGGGAAGCAGGCTCCCCGCTGAGTAGAGAGCCTGATGCAGGGCTTGATTCTAGGACCCTGGGATCACAACCCAAGCTGAAGGCAGAGGTTTTAACCCACCGAGCCACCCAGGCGCCCCGCATGTACCATTCTTAACTACAATAAGGTTCAAATGAAAAGCTCAGAGTCCAATAAGATTATATATCTTAACCTACCTTAAATCAGGCAATGGAGCAAAAGAAGCTTTCTTTAAAAAGTAACCTTTGACCCAAGATCTAAGGATGACAAAAAAAGAAACTAAGCAAATGGAGATGCTATGTGTGAAGGTGAGGTAGAGAAATTATTTCCAGCAGGAGGAAGAGCACATGCAAAGGTACTGTGGCAGGAGGGAACCTAGAGAAGTCCAGTGTGGCCAGAAGCCAAGGAGAAGGGGAAAGAGGGATAGGAGTTGAAGTTGAATGGATAGGCAGGAGCGAGGTCACAATGGAGGGCCTGGTGGGCAAAGTGACATTGAGAAGTGGACTCATTCACTCGATAAGTAATTATTAGACACCTTCTGTTAGCTTGAATCTGTGCTATAGCAGTGAACAAGGCAGACAAGGTCCTTGTTCCCACAGAGCCCACAGTCTGGGGGCAGATAATAACATTAAGCAGAGGAGGAATGGCTAATCTTTACAGAGGCCCTAATGTGTGCCAGGAAAGGTGCTGAGCACTTTCCCCATAATATCTCCTTTGATCCTTACCACCACACATCATGAAGTAGGATACTTTTTTTGAAGAAGAACCAGGCTTAGCAAGGTGGCATGATCCCCCCATCTGCAAGGAGTCTTGAGGCTGAATTGCAGTCCATTTTTAAAAACCCTCTTATAAGCACTTTTACTCGATGCCAGTATGTGTGGGACACATTGGCATGGTCTCTAGAGAGATGTCTCTCTAAATTACCAACACACATACCAGTCCATCAGCAAATGGATTTAGTCTACAGATACCCCAAATGGTGTGTCCACAAAATTATTCACTGATGGATTGTTGTAACAGGCCAGAGACAACCTAACTGCCCATTATTTAGGGGGTTGGAGAAGTAGAGTATGGACCATCCTTGCAAGGGAATGCTATGAAACCATGAAAAAGAGCCAGGGCTCTCTCTGCACTGACAAGGAGTGAGCTCCCAAAGTGCTATTCCATGAACAAAACACAAAGGACAGAACCATATATAATTAAGCTATGTGTTTCAAAATAGTGAAATAGCGTTTAGAGATAAGTAGATGAGAGAGAGACTGAGAGAGGAAACTTGTCATTGATTGCCTCCAGAAAGGGGAGTGATGGCTGGAGGACAAGGTAGGACAGACAAATGGGTCCCCTTTGCACCTCTGGACTTTGAGCCATGTGACTGTGTTAACTACTCAATAAGTAAGTAAATAAACACAACTGTTTGTTTAAAGGACTTTCAGATTCCATCGGGAGGAAAGTGACATCAGAACAGAGAAGACCTTCCAGGATCGCTGAATTGAAGGTGTCTTAGTGACTCCCTTGTTTTACAAATGAGGAAACTGAGGCCCAGAGAAGATAAGTGAGGTGACTTGCTCAAGGTCATCTAAGCAGGTAACGAGAGACTCAGGACTGGCTGATACTTCAGTTATAGACTTGTGTCCTTTCATGTCACAGCTGGCTCAGGATCCCTACACATGGACATGCTAAGTTGCGCTAAGTGTGGAGGACACAGTGGTGAATGACATAGGGATGATTGCTGCCTTCACAGATCTTACATTCTAAGCAAGAAACCAATAAATACATATTATAACATCATACAGTGATAAATGTTGTAGATAAAAATAAGGCAGGTGAAGGGATAGAGTGTCAGGGGGGAATTACCAGGAAAACCCTTCTAAAGAGGCAACATTTTACAGAAGAGTAAAATGGAGCCTTGTGAATACTTGGGGGAATTGTGGGAACAAAGCCAGGCAGGAGGGATTAGGTTGGGATGGTAAGAGAGTAGCAAAGAGCCAGTGGCTGGAACAGAAGGAAGGGAGGAAAGACAGGGGGAGGTGAGGTTAAAGAGGAGAGCAGGAAATTGTAGGCAGGGCTGAAGACTTTGGCTCAAAGTAGGGTAGGAAGTAGTCAGAAGGTTTTGAGCGGACAGGGAACCTGATCAGATTTCTTTTTGAAAAAGACCCCTCTGGCTAAGGGTGGAGACTGAATATTCGGAGCAAAAGAGGGGCTGCAGGGAGCCCAATGAGGAGGTTGGTCCTGTCCAGTTGTCCAGGAGAGAGGTGACAAGGCCACAGCCTGGGGCAGTGAATGGGGAGCAGAGATCCGTCTCCCAGTCTGTGCAGTGAAGGAGTTGGATGACATGGTCCCCTAGGGCCTTTCCAGTTCTGGCATTCGGCAATTTGGTGAATTAACTCAGCACACACCAAGTAGGCACAGCCAAGCCCGTTTTCCTTTTCTCACAGTCTCTAGATTTTTCCTTTTGGATTCTGTGTCTGGACAGAGCCCAGTGATCCGAGGCTCAGAGCGGGGACTCCTGTCCACCCCCATCACTGCCAGCCTCGCTCCAGTCCCCACCTCCCAGGGACAGATGGGTGGGCAGCGGGAGGCAGCTGGGCCTCGAAGCCTGCAGGGCCCCAGGGGAAGGAATTATCTGAGAGTTCATAACCCCTCTCTGCCTTCCAGATCTTGAGTTAAAAGCCCCAAATGTCACAGCCCCAAGATGCAAGGGTTTGAGGGTGCCAGGAGAGGGGGGCAGGACAAGGCGCTTTTCTGTCCTCTGCTGCCCACATGGGGGTGGGGCCCTGGGGTGTTGAGAACTCCAGCCCTGGGAGCAGGAAGCCATTAGAGGCTGAAACCGGTGGCCCTCAGGCCATGTCTGACCCACTGACCTATTTACTTGGCCTGAAAAATGTCTGAGCAAAAGTGGAGCCAACATTTAAAAATCAAGAGATTGTACAATAAAATCCAGATTTCTGGCTTCTCTTGAGTAATTAGAAAATCTGACCATACTGACCGCTTATTCCCATATGACAGCATTCAGCCTTAGCTGAGTAGCAGCTGTCCTCATTATTATTTTATTTTATTAATAGGTAAATACATTCCCACGATTCCAAAAAATATATATATAAATGGGCACATAATGAAGTCTCCCTCTCCCATCCTGTTTCCCTTCTGCCCAGTGCCTTCTTTGATAATCTCATTTTCTTATGTAGACTTCCCAAGTTTCTTTGTGCGTACACAACAAATACAAAGATAGACTCTTATCCTCTCTTTCACCCAGCTTCCCTCCCCACCCCACCGCCATTCTATCCCTTGCTTGTCCCCATGGAGGCCTCTCTGTATTAGGAGACAGAGAGCTCCATGACCTCCCTTACTGCCATATGCCATTCTCTTGTCAGAAAGTCCATGATTTATTTAGCTGGTCCCCTACCGATAGGCATTTGAGTCATTCCCAATATTTGCAGTTATAAACAATGCTGTGCCAATTATCTTGTACATAGTTTACCCAAGAACTAAAGGAATATTATTAGAAACTGGTCCTAGTAGAGGGTGCAGTAAGCATGGGTTGAACTTGCTTCCAAGAGTGATTCCCAAGATTCCCAACAAAGCTCAGAAACCATTTCCTTGGGGATGAAGGAAAGACTCCCAGATTGGTTTCTGCCACTTGCTAGAGGTGGGACTTCTCTCTGGGCCTCAGTGTTCCCATCTGTAAAATGTGAGAGGGCCTTGGGGAACTGGATAAGATCTCAGGGCCTGTCCAGATCTAAACTGCTGTGGTCCACCCTCTCCTTCCACTCTAGTCATACCCAGCCTCTTTTCAGCCCTTAAATGAGCCTGACTCAGTCCTAGTGCAGAGACTTTGCTCAAGCTGTTCTGAGCCCCGCCCCCAACATGGCTTCCACTAAAATGCCATTGCTGTCCTCCCTTATGGGTCCTAGTCTGAATCCCCAATCTTTGACCTCAGAACTCACCAGTCCAAACCATTCAGGTCAGGTTACCACCCGCTCTACTGTACCACTGATAGGTAGGTCACTCCCACCTGGTCCACACTTCAGGTAGCCCATCAAATCCTTCTTCTGTTACCGCTCTAGTCGCCTAAAGTAGAGTTCTTGAAATCCAGCTCTGCTAGTTCCTAACCAATGGCTTTAGGCAAGTGACAGCACCTGCCTGGGTCTCAAGTTTCCTTGTGACAAAAAAAAAAAAAGAGGGGGGGTTGCTGGTTTGAAGGTAACCTGTGGTAATATGCATAAAGTTCTTAGCACAATTTCCGACACACACAAGGGCTTGATAGTTCCTTGAATCACCACCCTTGCCCTCAGTTACCTAGTTTATAAAATGGGGAGAACAACAGAAACTATTTCATACACTCACTCATGCATTCAGTGATGTTTATAAAATGCCTATTGGGTGCCAGGTCCAACACTGGGCACTTGGCAATTGTTGGTGAAGAAAATAGATAAAATGTCCCAACTCTTATGGAGCTCCCAGGCAATTCCAAACAGGCACACGTAAAAGATTAAACTGCCAGTGTACTGATGTTAAGAAGGAAAAGACTAAAATGTCATGGAAGCTCATAACAGGGGAGTATCAAAGAGATTTCTCTGAAGGATAAGGTGTGGGGCACAGTTCGGTGGGAGATCCAGGAGGGCTTTCAGTGGAAGGCATCACCCTAGATAGAAATTAGCATTAATTATCCTCACCCCAACCCCGAAAGGAAAGCATTGGTTAACTTTTTTTTGCTTTTTTCCCTGAAGCTAAGAGAAATTGAGCGACTGCCCAAGGTCATGGAGTCAGGAAGAGGTGAGTAGGTTTTGAACCCAGGCTTCCTGGTTCTAGAGTCTCAGACGTAAAAAGCATGTCATCTACTGCCTGTTTGAACAGGTTGATCCTAGGATGTGGATAGGCATGGGAGGGAGAGAAGTTGCCTTCATTGGGGTGGGGCCCAGAAGTGAGACCTCAACTGTCAGGCCCCACCCAGGCACCTGTGAGAAGGCAGAGATCCAGACACGTACAGAACTGGCCCAGGGCTGTTAGGGGGTCCAAGGGCAGATCTTCCCTCTGCCCAGGACTCTGTGCACTCCATGAGTCTCCCTGCTTAAGCCTGTAGAACAGAAAAAAAAGGTAAAAGATACTCTTCCTAAGTAAATCACACTGGGATTCAGACTCCCCTCCAGCCCAACCCACAAAAACTCCCACTAGTCTACACATGCCTGCGGATAGAGACTATTAGCTTTGATTCCAGCCTAGAAAACTCCCTTAATCCCTAACTCTTCCTACTCTGTTTTCAGCCTTGGGCCACAGCTGGCTCTCCAACCTCCTGAGCATTGCTGGGACCTAAACAGTCCCTGGACATGAAAGGGATGCTAGGCTGCAGGACTGCAGATGGCTGCTCCTTCCTGACCCAGGGCAGCTGTCGCCCTTCATCTTCCCTTCCCAGCTACTCTGAAGCAGGGTGGTCCTCAAGCCTCCCTTCACTTCTTCCCCGTCTCACCAAACTCTCCCCCCTTGTGAGATAGCAAAGCCTACTCTAGGGCCACATGATGGCTTGAATTTTGTTCAAGCACTCGGTAACTGTGGGGCTCCAAACAAATGAATTAACTTCTCTGTGACTCAATTTCTTCATCTGTAAAATGGGAGGTAAACAACAGAAACTACTTCACAAATTGGGAGGATAAAATGAGTTAGTAATTGCATAATGACTCCAGGGACCTAGGCAAAGAGAAACTGCTACATGAGTGTTTGTGCAATAAATGCCCTGATATATCCAATCTGAGCATAGGGGTTAGGGGTGAGCTGGGGTATCCAGGATGTATAAGCAACCCCACTTCCTCTCCTAAATTCCTGTTATATTCTCTCTCTGGCTTCTCCACCCTCAAGCTGTTTCCTAGTGAGCATTTCTCTCCTCTGGCTGCAGAGGGGCTTCTTTCCAAATCCAGACTTGATCACATTTGTCTCCTGCTCAAATTCTGCAGTGGTTTCCCATTGCTTCCTGGGTAAAGTACATCTTTTGGACATTTAGGATCTCATCCCTCAGAACTATCCAGCCCCGTCTTTCCCAGCTTTCCACCTCCTTGGATCTGTGGTTCCGAATTCCTTGAAAATATGCCCTTAAATCTCAGGCCTGCAGACCTTTCACTTGCTCTTCCCTCTACCTGGTGTTCCCTCTGATGTTGCCCCTTCCCTGCCCAGCTCTACGAGGGCTGTGGCCAGAAGAAAACAGTCCCCTAGGGAGGGAAAGGGGAGAATTGGGGGAAGAGACAGCAGCTCTCAGAGCTGCAATTTTCTCATTCAAACAAATAAGAAAAAGACAATAGGAAAAGGGACTCTTCAAGATCAAAGAAAGGGATGGAACAATATGCAAATACTCTGGAAACTAGGAAATGGCTAGTTAGCATCCAGCGATTGCTAAAGAGTTACTAAGGTGCCAGCCTAGGCAGCCCCTTGCTTCGAAGTCCCCTATCCCCTACCCTCCTCAGACCTAGGCCACTGGAGGTAAACAGAGGAGATAAATGGCAGAGGAGAGTTTGGAGAGGGGGCGGTGAAGAAAAGGGAAATAAAGAAGTGCAGTGGGGTGGGGGTGAGAGGCAAAAAGCGTGTGGCTGGAGCCCCACGCCTCTGAGGAAGGAAGGAGAGGGTGACCTGGGATGCTCTCCCCTCCCTTCCCCCTCTCCCTTCCCTGGGGAGCTGCCCCCATCCGGCCGCAGCCCTGGCGGGGTGGGGGAGGGACGGGGGCGGCGCCGAGGGGAATGAATAATTGAAGTAGAGGGGAGGAGGAAGAAGAGGAGAGGAGGAAGAGGAGGAGGCGGGAGCCTCCCGCACAGGGTCCTCCCCACTCCGCACCCCACCCCCTCCGCCGCCCGGAAGTCGCTCCCCGCCTCCTGCTCCGCCAACATGGCCGCGAAGTCGGATGGAGCGGCGGCCGCGGCCGGCCCGGGGCCGGAGGGGGCGGCCGAAGGAGCCCGGAGTGGTGCGGGCGGGCGCGGGGAGGCGGCGGCAGTGGCGGCCGGGAGCCCTGGAGTGACCGGGGCGGGGGGCTCCGGGCCGCGCTACGAGCTGCGGGACTGCTGCTGGGTGCTGTGCGCGCTGCTCGTGTTCTTCTCCGACGGCGCCACGGACCTGTGGCTGGCGGCCTCCTACTACCTGCAGGGTCAGCGCACCTACTTCGGCCTCACGTTGTTATTCGTGCTCCTGCCCTCGTTGGTTGTGCAGCTGCTCAGCTTCCGCTGGTTCGTCTACGATTACTCGGAACCCGCGGGCGCCCCGGGACCCGCCGTCAGCACCAAGGACAGCGGGGCCGGAGGGCCCTCCATCAGCACCAAGGACAGCGCCGCCGCCTTCCGGACCAAAGAAGGCAGCCCCCAGCTGGGTCCCGGGCCCGCGCCCTCCACGGCCAGCGCCTACCGCCGCCGCTGCTGCCGCCTCTGCGTCTGGCTGCTGCAGACCCTCGTCCACCTCCTGCAGCTCGGCCAGGTCTGGAGGTAGGAGAAGCGCAGGTGGAGGGAGCTGAGCTCGAGGAGTGGGGGTGGCGAGGGTCTACCTGTCGCCCCAGCCCTACTCTGACCTCTCCAGACCCCCCTTGCGTCCTGACCTCCGCCCCGCCCCACCCTATTGCAGCTCTGATTTCTTCTCTGCCAGCTTCTCTCTGACCTCTGCCCTCAAACTCTGACCAACCCCAGTGCCATCCTCTGTGATCTGGCCATTGAGGGAGGAAGGAATGGGACAAGAAGAGAAAGTGATCCTCAGGGGTGTGAGTGAGGAGGGCTGAAGGGAATGTGTGAAGCTTGGAACAGGGCCCCAGGGCTCCCTCCAGCCCACTACTCTGCCTGAGTGCCAAGCCTCAGCTTAGGAAAGATCTCAGAAGTCCTTCCTTGCTCGCAAAGGGTTCTCACTTTGGAATTGCAGTCCACTCCCAACCTCCCGGGAGAAACAGAATTTGAGGCAGCTAAATGAATATCCCGCCCAAACTTTTTGGACTTCTGGTTAAGGGTGTGCCAGACCCTGCTGAGAAGCAGTCTGGCTTCTTCTATTTCCTAGGAGTCCCCCACTCTCTCCTCTACCCCAACAGGGCCAAGGGATTTGGGATCTTCAATCTGAGATTAGATGGCCACTAGCTGTCCTTTAATCCCAGGGCAGTAAAACAAAACTGAGGCTTTGTACAAGCAGCCCACTGCCAGTCTGTCTGCTGAGCTGAGCTAATTGGAGATGGGGGAGGCGGGGGCGGGGGGGATTCTGAACCTAGGGTTCCCCTTGAATCAAAATTGCTCTGATAACTTAGGCTCTACTGTGCACTGAGAGAATGAACTTGTCCACTATGTGATCTTAGATAAACCTCCCTCCAAGCCTTAGTTTCCTCACCTGTGAAACAAGGGAGAATCCCTCCTTATCTCATCTCACTGGTCTACCATCACTTTTCTTACCTGTTGGGATGATCAGGTGAGAGGAAGTCTATGCGAAGGCCTTGCAGACTGCAATGTATTTTAGGAATGTAATAGATTATCATGATCACAGATGTGGGGAAAGCACAGAAAAAGTCAAAGTCACTATAGAGATGTAAAGTGTGATTACTGCTGTTGTTATATTTATTCTGCTACTTGTTAACACATTCTGCCTAACTCAGAAGATTCAGTACTGGGCTGAGGGTTGGAAACAGGACTCCCAGGGTTTGTCCCAGCTGCTCACTTGCTGTGTCACCCTTGTTGTGTTGCTGAGTTTCTCTGTGCCTTGGTTTCCCCATCCATGGCTTGCTGGGATGATGTGTATATTCCATTTAGCTTGCCCTGAGGGAATACGGAGGTGGAGCTCTATCCACACAAGGTGGTGTTATTATTATTAGCTTGACACACAAAAATATTCATGTCTACATCCAGGAACTAATCTGCATTTATCATTCTGTGCCCGAGTGGACAGATGGTGATAGATATTTTTAGATTCTGAAATGGTAACTTCCTATTCTTGGCAGCCAAACTTCATCCCCCTTTCCCTTTAGCCTAAAGTGGGCCAGCTGCCCCTCAACTCACTGGCTACCTCAAACCCCCTCCTCCCCTTGTTCAGAATCTACTTACAAGAAACAAATACTTCTTTCCTGAAGATAAACTGAGTTTCCCTTAAACAGGACAAAAAATGACCATGGTGGGTAGGGGTGGAGGTCTCAAGAAAGTGGCTGAAGATGGCTGAGGGTCCCTCAAGCTGCATGGCTTCTCAGATACAAGAGCTATTTCTACTCTCCCCCGTTTGTAAAGTGAGGGGGTTGGGATGAGATGATTTTGCAGGGATGACAAACTAATGATCCTGGGGTTGAATATGGCTTACAGAAGTGTCTTGTTTGGCTTGTATAATATTTCAAAAATCCAGAGTTCTAGCTTCTCTTGGGGAAAAAAAAGGAATCTAGGAGTATCAGGACTGTAGCAATTTAGACAGAAGATATTTGTTTCAGTTTGTCCAGTTTCATTCCCTTTGATCACCTCTGGACCATTTCACTTAGGCCTTAGGAGTATAAGAGCCTTAACTTATAGTTCTGTAACAATTATTTTATTAGGCACACACTTTGTGCCAAGCCTGTTGGTTGATTTTTTACCTGTTTCATGTCCTGTGTCCCTCCTAATACTCCTGGGATGTGGTTGGATTGTCATTCCTGCTTAACAGCTGAGGGAATGGAGGCTCAGAAAGGGGGCATCCTTGCCCAAGGTCACACAGCTAAGGAGTAGAAGAGCTGGGACTCAGGACTCTCTGTCTTCAAAGCCCAAGTTCAATTTATCCACCCTGCAGTTCTGCCACTAAAGTGTTCCCCAAACTCAAAGAATTATGAGTCTGAGAGCCCAAGATTCCAGGAGATAGAAGTCAGAGCTTCTGCTGCACTGAGATAAGAATGTGAAAGGAGGGGGAGGGCTTTGAACGTTGTGGGCGAGGATGGGGAGAAAGTGTGTATTGTGGGGATCATGCTGGACTGGGGGCGAGGATCAGGAAGCCCATGGCTCCATTGAGGTTTGTAACTAGCTTGCTAGGTGACCTTGGGTAAGACTCTTCCCATCTCTGGGCCTCAATTTCCTTGTATGTAAAATGAGACTATCAGATCTGATGACCTTAGGAGCCTTCTCTTTCTGGAATTCTGACTCTGGGACTGGTTATCAGAGCTAAAGCCTCTGGACCCCTGTCCCCAAAGCTCTGGATTCTAAAATGGCTGAGGGTCTGGCTAATGGAGGAAAACCCAGACGAGATAGAGAGAAGCCACTGGGGCTGGCATTCCTAGAAATTAAGCAATGTTGGCATATGTTTGCTTACCACGTGAAATGTTCCCACAATGAACATGTTCACTGTTTGGCAGGCCTTGGTGCAGATGTTCTGAGTGGTAGAACCTGGAGTAATGAGGGAGGAGAGGTGTGTCTGAGCCCTACAGGATCCAGCCTCGGAGACTGGTCAGTCCACCTTCTGATCCCACACCCTCAATTCTGAATAAAATACTTTGAATTATAAAAATTGCTTGCAACTCCTGAAGCTTATACAATGCCGAATCAAAAGTCTGTGTACTTTGAGGAGCCAGGTAACACAGACCTGTGACAGCACATGGGTTCAACAGATTAGGCTGGATTCTGTTCCCAAACAACCCTGTGGAATGGGCATTATTATTATTTTAAACACAAAATGGGGCTCTGAGGAGGCAGAGGAAGGGAAGGAATTCATGGATCCTGCATACCCAACAGGTCCCTGATAAGGTGCTCCAGAACCTGGATCTCATCTTACCCTGAAACCTCCCCTCTGGTGGCAATTGATATACCCCATCAGACAAGAAAATGAGGCTCAGAGAAGTCAAGTAACTTGTCCAAGACCATCCACTGAGGAAGTAGGGGGAGGGGAGGTGCCAACCCAGATTTCTCCAACTCCCAAGGCCAAGTCCTATCTCTGGCACCCCGACACTGGCTGCATGGGAGGATCCCGGAGCCACGGACTCACACAAAGACGGATGGCTCCCTGAGAAAATCGACCACAGATCCTTTGGTGGGATATGAAGCTGGCTGTGAGCTGGACAGCAACCTATATTTTCATCATCCCCACCCCACCCCACCCCACCCCACCGGCTCCCCAGTCCTAACCCTCAGAGCTGTTAAGCCACTCAGGGTTGTTAAGCCAATTAAAGTCCTAACCCTGTCTTCTCTGACCCTGTGGGCAGCAGAGCAGTAAACCATGAATCCTGCTTTCCCTAATCTTGAACTCACTGGGCCCAAGCTTTGCCCAGATAAGCATAGTTTGCTAAACCAATTAGTGGGAGATGATCTGGCATAGGATTCCTCTGAGGCTGTCAGGATCTGGGGACCCAAAATGTGGAGGGAGGGATGGAGGGAGGCAGGCAGGCAGGCCGGCCTTTAGAGGGAAGGCCTTACCTCTAAACACTCCCTCTATGCCCACCACTGCTCCCTCCCTCTGCCTCCTCACACACCTGCACTCAAGAGAAGTTCTGAAATGAATTAGTGACCAACTGGGTGTGAAAGTCAGCTTCTGGGTCTTCTCTCTGGGAAGCTATATTATTGGCTTAATAGTTAAGAGTCCAGACTCTGGATTCAAATGTCCTCAGCTCACTTTCTGTATGTGATGGTGACAAGCTGTATAATCGCCCAGTGCCTGAGTTGCCCCTTTATCATCTAGGGCCCATCATAGTACCACCTCCTGGGTTGTTTCTAGTTTCATCTGATAATGCGAGCTGAGGATTTAGAGAAGGGCTGGTCCCATTGTTAAGTATTCAGGACCCTTGGAGGTGAGTAGTGACATCACTACTCCCTTTCATCGCTGCGGAAGATTTGCTCCCTTCGCACAGGACCAAGGAGGGGGCAGGAAGGCAAGAGGGCCTCAAAGGTACCTGTTCATTTAATCTGTAGTCATTCATTTCACACATATATGGAACACCTACTGTATACCAGGCACTGTGCTACATGCTGGGAATAGAGTGGTGAATAAGACAAAGTCTCTGTGCTCATGGCGATCAATAGTCTAATGGGGGAAACAATAAATAAGTAAACTCGAATATGATATATATTGTAAACTACGAAATCTAATGGGTCAACTGATAAGTGCTATGGAAGAAATGAAACAGCTCAGGGGGCTACAGCATCCCAGGGAGGAGGCTGTGGCTCTTTGAGGGAAGGTGGTCCAGGCAGGCCCCTGCTGGGAGGTGGCACAGGGACAGAGGACTGAATGAGGTGAGGGTGAGCTGTGTGGAGGCCTAGGGAAGGATGTCCAAGGCAGAGGGAAAGAGAAGAGCTAGGAGAAGGGCCGTGTGGCTGAAGCAGAGAGTCCAGGGACAGTGGAGGGGATGATGGTGGAGAGGCTAGCTGGAGCTGGGTCATGCAGGGCTCCACAGGCCATGGGAAGACTAGGCCTTTCACTCGAATGAAGTCGGAGCCCCAGAGAATTTGAGCAGGGAAGGAAGAGGGTCTTGACTTCTGTTTTACAGTGTGCACCCTGATTGTCAGAAAACAGAGTGCTGGGAGGCCAGGGTAAGTCTGGAGACCTGGGAGGACGCTGCTCCGTGATCCAGGTGAGGGAGGATGGGAGCTGGACCAGGGTAGTAACTGCAAGGGGGGGGGGGTCTGTTTCAGGCACAGTGGACAAGGTGTCTGTCCCTCTTTGTATCTGCCCCTCTTTTGTCATTTTCCCCACTGGGGCCAGAATGTTAATGATTAAGAACTCACACTCTGGAATCCACCACATACATCCTGTGTCTGCCACTTCCTGTGATGGAGGCAAATGGCATAACTTGTCTGTGCCTTGGTTTTCTCATCTGCAAAATGGACATTCTAATAATGGTACCTTTCCCATGTGGCTTGAGGGGGTAATTAACTTAAATAATGTATACCTAGTGCTTAGCACAGCGCCTGGAACACAGGAAGTGTGCAAATCTCTTCAGCCTTTACTTTTTAAATTTTGTTTTGTTTTGTTTTGTACTATTTGCATTATTCTCTATAAAACTGGTCAGGGGTTGGATTTCATAGTGGTTTTCAGACTCTTTCACTGCCTTCACACCATCATTTCAACCTGAAATCTGAGTCTCTCTTTTCTAATATTTGGGTTACCTATCTAGGATTTTGTTTTGACTACCACAGCTGAAACATTTTACAACGCCCCCCACCCCGCCACCGCGCTCCCCCCCCGCCCCAACTCAAGGATTATCCATAAGATTCCTCCCTGTTCTTCTGACTTTGCAGGGTTGTTCCAGATCAGCCTTTCCACTCACCTCCTGGGAGACTCCTCTCCAGGAGGTGCTCCCCCGCCCCCCACCCCCTTCTCCCTGCCCATCCGGCTGCAACAGGCCATTAGAGCTGCTCCTAACAGACACAGCGGCGGCAGTTGGGTCCAGCGTCCCCTGTTTGATCTATAAAGACCACACAGGAGAAGCCCTGTGGGGAGGATGGAGGGCTGCCAGGAAATGGCTTTGAACCCAGGCAGCTGGGGCGAAGGTCCCTAGGGAGAGGAGGCTGGGTTGGGATCTACTCTGGCCTCTCCATTCACTACCCTGCCTTTGTTAGGGTCTTGAAATTACTCCCCTGGGAAATCCTATCAGCCTCCAGTTCCCCCCACCCCACCCCACCCCATCCCACTTCCACCTGCAGCCGGAAGGATTGCTCAGCTCGGACCTTGCCATCACTCCAGAGCCAGAGGGCCAGCCCGGGGTCCCCTCTGCCCCTCGAGCAGGTCCGGATACTTTAGCTTGGCGTCAGAGCCCTTTGTCTCTTGGCCTTTTGTCTCCTCACTGCTCTGACCCCCTAAAAAGCAAGCCACACAATTTTTCCCTTCGTGCCTCTGAGCAGCTGCCGGTGGTCCTTCTAGCAACACCCTGTCCCATTCTCCTCCCAGTGAAATTCTGTGCATCCTTCAAAGTCAAACTCAGAGGCTGCCTGTTCTGAGAAACTTCCCCTGAACAAACTCATCTTGCCCTCAACCCTTCAGACCCCACCTCCCACTCCCTCAGTCAGGCAAGTTGTTGTTATTGTTGTTGTTGTTGTTGTTGTTGTTTAAGCTTTTATTTATTTATTTATTTGAGAGAATGAGACAGAGCAGAGAGAGAGCATAAACAGTGGGGGGGGGGCGGGGGGAGAAGCAGGCTCTCCATGGAGCAGGGAGCCTGATGCAGGGCTCAACCCAGGACCCCGGGATCATGACCTGAGCCGAAGGCAGACACTTAACCAACTGAGCCACCCAGGCACCCCAAGTTGTTGCTTTCAATCTAAAGTGGAAATTGTTTAGTTGTCATGCCTGTTTATAAAGGAACTGTAGGCTCTTGTTGAAACCTCAGGCAGCACAGAAAAGATACAAAGAAGACTCCTCTCCCCTCAAAATCTTGGGGGGGGGGGCACGCACAGGGGTGGGGTTATGGGAGATTTCCACTTACTAATTAGATATTTCTTGTATTGCTTAAAGATTTCCTTTGGTTTTTAATTAAGAAATACATGTATACACTCACCTGCTTTTAGAAAGCCAGATATTACTGAAATTTTTAGTTACCTTTATAGAAACTTCAACGAGATCATTCCTCGTCACCACAATTCTGTCAAGTAGGGGGTGCAGCAACAAAGAACGAGGGCTGTGGAGCTCAAACTCTGGCTCTGCCACGTGTGAGCTGTATGACCTTGGGCAAATCACTTAACCTCTCTCAGTTTCCTCATCTGTGAGATGGGATGATAACGTCCCATGGCTGGATAGGTAGCCATAGTGAAGGCTTATTGATAAATGTAAGGAGCCTGCTTTGCCCAGGACTCAGCATAAGTGTTCCATTAGTGTGAGCTAGCCTTACTGGCCCATACTACAGATGTGGAAATACGGTACAAAGAGCTAACAGCTTCCCAGTTCATAAGTAGCAAAGCCTGGGCTTAAAGGGATGCTGTCAGGCTCCCAAGCCCACATGTGTGACCACCAAGCGACCCTGCCCTCCGCTAGTTAAGAGTATTCGTACAACACAATCAACCATGTATTGCTTTGGAGAGGAGAAAAAAAAAATCAGAAAGATATTTTTAAATTTTGATTTGATTATAAAGTACCCATTGTTAACATGCTGGGTTCTTCCTCTCAGACTTTGCCCTCTGGGCACAATTACTCATTCTCTCCAGTCCCATAGTCCCCATCATATTCTGTTGTGATCACCTGCCCACCTAGCTGGTTTTCCTACCAGATGACAAGCCTCTGGGAAGGTGAGGCTTTGTCCTTTCTTTTCCCTGGTCCCCATGGTGACTGGCCCAGAGCAGAGCCTCTGTTACTGTCGGGGACCCTGCACTTGGCCAGCTTCAGCGAGGTCCCTAGTAGTTATTAGAACGTGAGTCTGTTGGAGCAGACTTTGTGTCCGTGGCTAATGTGGGGGTGCTAAGGGAGTGTGGGACCCCAGGGCAGTTGTGGGCACTGCTGGGGTCTGCCAGGCCTCCATCTGCAGACTTCCACAGTGGCAGTGGACAAATGCAGGCCAAGGGCAGCGAATTTATATTTGTATAAGATGTGGTCGGAACAGCCCTGGGGCTAGGTTCCCAGGAGGATGCTGGTGTGGCGAATGGCTGGCTCAGGAGATGGATCCAGTAGGTGCTCAATAAATGTTCTTGTAAACTGAATGGAATCTTTGAAATCAGGTTCTTGAGCAAGACACTTCCCTGCCTGGGGTTCAGTTGCCCCATCTGTCAAGTCCAATCAGGGGCTCGAGAACACTGGGTGAGTTCCCTAGGGCTCAGATGTGAGGGCAGGGTAGCTGAGAGCTTGGGGTACTGGTGGGCTCATGGCTCCACCATTTCCTCATTGTATGACCCCGGGCAAGTTGCCTCAGCAGCCAGAGCACTAGTCTCATCCGTGAAATGGGGATGGTGAGAGTACCCGCCTCTTAAGGTTCTTGTACACATGTCCTGGGATCACATAAATGCATGGGACTTTCACATATCTATGTTCAGGAAATATTTACTGTTATCACTATTATTATTGGCCCAAGTAGCAGCCCACCCCACTTACTTAGTCAAAATAGGGGGAGGAGGAGGGGCGTCAGGGGTCCAAACGTTCTCTAACCCTCATCCACAGACAGCCTTTCAAGGAAGGACACATTTTTTCTGTGGCTCCAGAGATGGTGTGAAGACAGATGATAACCCAGTGTCCAAGAGAGGCAGAATCTGGATAGGAACAAGACATCCAGACAATCAGGCTGTCCAGGAACAGAGGGGGCGGTTCCCAAAGCCGTGAACTCCTCAGGGCCACCTGCGTGCAGACAGGAGCAGCTGACTTTGGCAGGGAAGCGATAGCAAGGCCTCCTGCCCTCCGTTTGGAGGGTAAACTAGATGATCTGCAAAGCCCCTTACAGTTTTAAGACTCTGTGGATCGGACTTGGGGCCTTCCTGAGGCTTAGCTGTCACACCACTGGTTGCAAATCGGTGGCCTGTGGCCCTGCGGGCAAATCCAGCCCAAGGATGTGTTCGTGTGTCCCTACTTGATGTCCCTACTTGTTTGTGTGTCCCTGCTTGATGAAACCTTTCATTGTGGAAAAAACTTAAATATACAAAAGTAGAGAGAACAGGATAATGATGCTCCCCGTGCCACGGCCCTGCTTCAGCAATTTACTCTTGGCCAACCTTGCTTTATCTAGGCCAGTGGCATCCAATAGAACTTTCTGCCGTGATGGAAATGCCCTAAGCCTGCACTGTTCAATACAGCAGCCACTAGCCATGCATAACTATTGAGCATTTGAAGTGTGCCTAGTGAATTTTAAATTGTATTTAAAATTGAATTTTAAATTGTATTTAAAATTGAATTTTAAATTGTATTTAAAATTGAATTTTAAATTGTATTTAATTTTGATTAATTTAAACTTAAATAGCCGTATGTGGCTAGAGTAGGACACTTAGATGTTGGACACTATAGGTCTGGATCCTACCCCAATTTTTTCCCTTCCATGTTATTCTGAAGCAAATCTCAGACATCATACCACTGCATCCATAAACATTTCGGTACATTTCTAAAGAGCCAGACTTTTGGGTGCCTGGGTGGCTCAGTCGGTTGGGTGTCTACCTTCAGCTCAGGTCGTGATTCCGGAGTCCTAGGATGGAGACCCGCATTGGGTTCCCTGCTGGTAAGGAGTCTCCTTCTCTCTCTGCCCTGCCCCTGTGCATGCCCTCTCCCTCTCTCTCTCTCTCAAATAAATAAATAAAATCTTTAAAAAAAATAAATAAAAAGATAGACTTTTATAAAAAGTATAACTAAAATAGGTAATACCTTAATAACACACCTTAAAAAAAGATTAATAATTTCTTAAAAATTCATATGGTAGGGGTGCCTGGGTGGCTCAGTCAGTTAAACATCCAACTCTTGATTTCAGCTCATGTCATGATCTCAGAATTGTGAGTTCAAGCCCCAAATCAGGCTCTGTGCTGGGCATGGAAGCAGCTTGGGATTCTCTCTTTCTCTCTCCCTCCCTCTCTGCTCCTTCCCCATTGTCTCTCCCTCTCTTAAAAAAATAATAAAAATAAATAAAAATTCCTACGGTGTTTTAAAAAATTAGTTGCCAACATTTCCAAATTGGAATTTTTTTTTGGCACAAATATTCTCATTTCCCTCTATTCCTAAAAAATTGAAATCCCATCATACTGGGCTCCCATTCTCCCAGGGCAGGAATCAGCTAGAGCAGCTCTGCTTTCTAGACAAGACACCCAGCTCTCCTTTCCCAGAGTACCCCCATAATAACAGCTTGGCCTCCCTACCTTCTAGGGGCTCGTGGGCCAGGGACAGATAGAAGTGGTACTTTTTGCCTTCCTTGGTCTCCAAGTACTTTCAGATGCCACCAAGAGACTGGACCCAGCCCTCTTCCCCCACTGGCTCATGCCTGGCCACACAGGGACAACTCTGCCCAGGGACATGAGGAAAAGAGAGAAGTAGGGGGGTGTGGAGCAACGAACCCTGGGGTAGGGTATGGGGTACTGGACTTTAGTCTCTACTCTGCACCCATTTCACAGGTAGGGAAAGTGAGACCCAGAGAGAGGAAGAGATCTGGCTGCATTCATACAGTGAAGGACAAAAGAGGTGGGAACCTGGTCCCAAATGCTTTGCTGGAGAGGGGCTGCCTGCTT
Organism: Martes martes; assembly: GCF_963455335.1. Taxonomy (NCBI): domain Eukaryota; kingdom Metazoa; phylum Chordata; class Mammalia; order Carnivora; family Mustelidae; genus Martes; species Martes martes. The sequence continues at coordinate 25,546,388 of NC_137896.1, read as the reverse complement.
CCCTGCTGACTGAAAAGAAGAGCTGATGGCAGTGGGTGGGAGGGGAGAGGGTCTCAGCTTTTCAGCCAGAGCCTAAAATTAGTGGCAGGGAAATGTTTGGCCTTAGCCCAGCAAAAAAAGAGGTGCCGTGACTTCGTAGAGGGCTGCTAAGGAGGAGGGAAACAGCCCGGCTCTCAGCGCTGCACGAAATAGGAGCCAAACGTGTAAAATCACATTCTTTTCTGACATTTATGACTCATTTGGCTGCCAACCCCAGGAAGGTCCCATTTTGCATCCTTACAGGAGCGCTCAGCATTGAGGGATAGACAGATGGGAACGGAGCCTCCAGGCCATTCCCTACAAGAGCTTTCTGGGCCCCATTGCAAGGAAGGGGAGGGGGTCCAGTTTGTCCCAGAGGACTCACAGACTGCATCTGCGTCCTCAGGGCCTGACTCAGCTTGATTTGCACCTGGTGGTGAAATGGGGGAGACACCATTCCTGATTTGAGGTGCAGCTCTGATGCTTCTGGCTGTTGACCTTGGGCAAGTCACGTCTCCAAGTACCTGCTGCTTGCTTCTGGAGTCCATGCCCTTCTGTGGGGGGCCATACTCAACTCTCAGCTGTAATTCGTCTCCCACCTTCCTCCCTTGCCTCTCCCCCCTCTGCTGCCCACAGAATGCTCCCTCTAAAAGGCAGAGGTACGAGCTAGCTGTACCATCGTTCCCTTGTTTAAAACCTCTCCGTGGCTCCCCGTTACTCTTATGATAAAGGCCAAATGCTTCACCTAGTCCCCCTTCCCCCCTCACTTTCTCACCTCCTTCTCCAAGCTACAGCCCTTCTGACCATGTACTGCTTCCTGGCCACTCAGGACCTTTGCCCATGTTGTTCCTCCACCAGAAATTCCCTTTCCTCCCTTCTTCAGCCGCTTAACTCCTGAGCCTGCTTCAGATCACAGCTCAGTACCACCTGCTGCAGAACTTTCCCTGATGGCCATGCCCCCTGCAAGCAGGACCAGGCCCCGGCTTCCTCAGTGCTGGAGCCCAGAGTCCTGTTTGGAACACGTCTGGAAGCCAGGGAATGTTTGTCCCCGTTTACACGCTGATTTAAACAATGTCCAGCTCTCCTACTTGGGTCACACCGGGTGGGCTGGGTCTGTCTTGCTCACTGTCGTGTCCACCAGCATTTTAGCACAGGTCTTGGCACACAGTAGGTTTTTTAAAATGCTGGGTGAATCGATGTCAAATAACCCTCCTCTTTTCAGAGACTCCAGAAAATGGGGATCGTGCCCACAAAACCTCCCAGGGCTGCAGGAAAGATTTTAGCCAAGTACATTCAGAAGGCCTTCCTAAGAGTGGCAGTTGTTTTCAGGAGAAGGACAAAGACCCCCAAAGAAGACCCTGCCCTAGGATTCCCCGCAAAGGGAATTCTCTGACCCTCTGCCTCCTGGGGACAGATTCAATGAGCACCTGGGAAAGCCAGCCTGGGAACAGGTCTCAGGTCTACCAGGAACTAAACCGGACACTACAAGTCCTCCTCTTCCTGCTGGGTTCTCTGAGTCTCACAGCCTCTTGAAACTCCCGCCAGTCGAGCGCCCACCACTGGGCTGGAAGTTTTATGCATATCACTATTTTCTGATTTCATAGCTACCCCATAAAGTGGGCATCGAGCTGAGGGGTTCAGGGTGGGAAGCAGCTTGCTCAAGACTACGCAGACAGTAAATGATAGATCCGGAATCTGAACCCAGGTCTTCCTGGCTCCCGGGCTTGGGTCCTTTCCCTCTGCCCTTGACTGCCTTTCCTTGGGGAGCTTCCAAAGCAGAGTTTATAAAGTACATTCACACATTCACTCATTCAAGAAACAAATAAATATTGAACATTCACTCTATGCCAGGCCCTAGGGGCATAGCAGAAAACAGGACAACCAGGGTCCCCACACCATCAGAGAGACAGATGACAAATACGGAAGCGAGAAATTAGATCATTTCAGGGGGTGATATGTGTTAATTAAGAAAAGAAAACAGGGTGACAGGACGGAAAGCGGCCAGAGGGGCAGGTAGAAGTGTTTCGTGGGGGGGGTTGAAGGGGATCTAGGAAGGCCTCCCTGAGGAGGTGGCACGGAGCTGAGATGAAAAGAATGAGAATTCTCTCGGTGAAGCCCCTTCTAGGCAGACGCCCAGAGGCTGGAATGGGCTTGGGGTATTCAGGAAACAGCTGGGGACTCATTAGAGGGGGAAGATGGAGGGAGTTGAGGTCCTAGAGGTAGACAAACCTGGATCTCAAGGTCACGGTGTACTGTAAGGCGTAGCATGGCCTGATCTAGGATTTTACAGGATCCCTCAGGCAGCTGTGTTAAGACTAAGCTCCAGGAGGGCAAGGAAGGAAGGAGACCAGCAGGGTGGGAGGCCGCCGTGGCTCAGAGTTCAGTGGCCGGCCCCAGAGTGATGCCACCTGGTGGAGGGAAGTACTTGGGTTCAGGGCATCTGCCGTCACCAGAACTGGACAGGTGGGGTGCGGGGTCTTATGGAAACCCCTTTCCATAGGCAAGAATCCTGTTACTAGGGCTCGTCTTGCAGAGGGGGACTGAGGCCCCCAGAGGGCTTGGACTTTCACAGAAAGTCCAGTGAAGGATTGAGCCTGGGGCCCCTGACTCCAGTGACTACGGTCACCTCTCCTCCTGTTTTCTCTGAACCCGTGCCGTTCCAGGCAAAGCTTTCACATCCATCCCTGCCCAGCATCGGTCTTCCCTGGCAGTCACGCCGCCCACATTCCAGGGAACTGAGCCACCTTCTCCGAGGCAGGGGCCCATGGAGAACCAAGTCTGAGTCCTAGGTCTGACACTAATTTGCTGTGGGACTTTATACAACTCCCACTCTCTTTCTGGCTCTGTTTCTTCATCTGTAAAGTGAGGATGGTAATAGTGCCCACCTCAAAGATTGGCTGAGAGGAACGGACAATCTGTATGACAAGGCTTAACGTACAGTTGGCGCCCAATAAATGTGAGCTATTATCATTATTCACACTTGCACACTGTCCCCCTACAGACCCGCAGAACAGTAAGGGGCTCAGCTCGCGTGGGGACCCCGCTCCTTCCTACCAGCCCTGCCGGCTCCGTGCCGCCTGCTCACCTTCCAGAGTCTGCAGGCCTGGCCCGGGTGGGAGACAGGAGAGCTCGCCGTGCAGGGGGGTGGTTCCTGGATGGAGCCCGAGTGGGGGAGCCGCTGGAAGCTGCTGTGTTTTTGGCCCAGAGCCATGAGGGGGAGTGGAAAGGGGCGAGAACACACACTCAGAGACGCCGAGACCGACAGATGGAGGAGCTGAGGATGTGAGAGACGCAGACAGACAGAAAGAGACCCAGAGTTGGGAGAGGAGGAGCAGGCAGGGGCGGATGGCAGGAGAGCTGGCAGTCATGCTGAGCCACGAGATGAGCAACAGACCACCAGACAGACCAAGCAGCCGAGAGACTGAAAGATAGACAGACTCACCAATAGGCATGCCCAGAATTCTAGAGACAGACAGACAGACAGACGGAAAACCAGGCCCAGTATCCAAAGGGACAGATAAGCTATCCTGACATCCAATGGACAGACTGATGTTCCCAGCCTCGAAGAGCAGACAGACAGGCTGACCCAGGACCCTAGGGTCAGTCTGACTAGTATTTGAGTAACAACATGACCCCTAGCACAAGGGACAGACAGGTGGACTGACCCAGGGTCTCAGGGCAAGACTGACAGATTGACAGATAAACAGATAAATAAATAGGCTAACCCCTCATTCAAGGGCTGATTGGAGTGGTAGAAGAGAGAGTGGCCCAGACCCAGGATGTGAGGCCAGACAAAAGGATGGGTCCAAGCTGGCTGTCTGCACGGAGACGGAGGCCCAGACCAGAAATCCTGCTTGGTACTGGAGACTCCAGCTGACATAAGAACCAAAACCAGGAGAGAGGAGGGCGACCCAGACACTGGGTCCAGAAGCTTCCTGGCTTCTCGGGGACATGAAAGCCCTTCCTCCTTACTTCTACCCATTAGAGAGGAGCCCACCGCCCCCGCCACCAGCCCAGGTCTGGGGGACGATGGGAGGTTCCTGGGTCACAGAGGCAACCAGACCCAGGAAGCAGGGAATGAGCTCCGTCTGTTTCTTGACCCTGCTGCCTGCTCTCCGAGGCAACGGGGTCCAGAAGAGATGGCTTTACGGAATCCTGAATAAGATTTCACACACTGTCTGCTGCCTTCTCTCCTCCCTAGAGCTGTGTGTTTTTTTGCCCCCAACCCCACCTTGAACAGGACACACTTATCTCTCTTCCAATTTCCTCCAGGACATGCTTCTCTGAGCACATGATAGGCAGTCAGCAAATTAGACACAAAATAGACCCCTGAGCGCCTGTTCCCACACGGTAAACCTGTCTGTTAAGCCTGGTTCACACTGGCCTCAGGCAGTTGAAGTCAGCGCTGTGGGGGGCCCAGCCAGGCGAAGAAGTACCAAGGAAGCCTTCCTGGAGGAGGAAGGACAGAAATGAGTCAGTGAGGACAGGAGTTGCCCAGCGGGAGTCCTGGCAGTAAGCAAACTCTGCAAGGTCAGGAGAAAGACACAGGCAAACACTCTCTCTTTATTCATTCAACAAATATTTATTGAATGCCTACTACACATACGGATGCTGGGGAGACGGGAGTGATCAAGGCCACCCCAGTCCCTACCCTCGCAGAGCCGCAGTGATAAAACAGAAAATCTGTGTACATTAATAAGATTGATAGCATATGTTACAAAGAAGATCCGACGGGGCAATGTGACAGATGAGAGGGGTTTGGTGAGGGCTGGGGGGCATATGGGATGGGTGACCCGGGGGGCCGCTCTGAGAAGGTGACATGGGAGCCACTAAGGAGCTAGCTGCAGAAGGGTGTTGGGGGAAGGACGTTCCAGGCAGAGCAAGTAGCAAGTGCAAAGGTCCTGAGTCAGGAACATTAGACTGGGTTCGAGGAACCTCCAGGACAGCTGGAATGCCAGCAACAAAAGCAGCACTGGCTTGAGACAAGGAAACAGCCAGGGCTGGATGGTTTAGGGTCTGCAAGCCCAGGGAAAACCCTTGAACTTTATTTCAAGTGTGACAGAAGGCCCTTCTTTGGAAGGTTTTGAGAAGGGGAATGACACGATCTGACTGGTTTTTCAAGTACCCCGCCTGTTGCCACATGGAGAATGGACTACAGAGGGGGGAGTGGATATAGGGAACCACCAAGAAGGCAAAAGATGATGGTAGTCTGAACCAGGATGGACTGTTAGAAACCAGACGAACCTGCCCCCCTCCCCAGGTGGGATTCCTTTCTCTGAGATGAGGCATCCTTCTCTGTGGGTGGTATTCATCCCATCTGTGGTGAAAACCAACTTCTTCCAACTTCCTTTCAACTAGAGTGGAATAGGGTGGGCTTCCTGGAGGAGGTTTCAGGGGAGGCTACTTGGTGATCAGGAGCCAGAGTCCTCTGCCTACCATGTACTCCCTCTCCCTATGTGCACACCCTTTTTAGTGTACAAATTATTTTCAAACCCATCACCTCATTCAATGCTCACAACAAAGAGGAAAATGAGGCTCAGAGAGGCAAAGAGACCACCTGAAGCCACACAGCATCCAGGTCAGGGCTGGAAGCAAATCCACAAGCCCAGCGTCTTGCCATCTTGCCTTTCCGATCCTCACCCCAGGGGCTGTGAAACGAGCACGATGATGAGTACTAGCCCCTTCTTAAAGAAGGTGAAACTGAGGCACAGGGAACTAGGTTACATGTCCTGGGTAGGGCTGTTTTAAAACCTTTGTGGGCCCCACATCTATCAGGCATATTAAAATGCAGCCACATCAAACACCAAATGTAAATTATATATAACCAGATAAAAGCCAAATTGCGTCGACCGGCTGATATCATGTTCTGTTTTGCAGACATTTAATTAAACATTTATTAATTTTGATTCTGCAGTTTTTCCCTGTGTTTTAGAGCCAATTTTTTTCCCAGGCCTCCAACGGTTTCCTAGGCCCGTGAAAACCTTGCAGGCCCTTGGCAACGAGCGTTTAGTGCCGGCTGGAAGGAACAGTCACGGTTTTGGGTCCTGTTGCCAAAAGAGGCAGAGTGAGGTTGAACCCAGGTCCTCTCATCCCCAGACTGTGCCATGGTCTTTCCACACTGCCCAATGCCACGTTTTTGGGATTCAGAGGCCTCCTTTCTTCCCCTCCCCTTCCCTACTCAGCCCACAGCAGCCTTGGGCTGGGTGAGCCCTTTGTCTGCGGTTATCTGGGGCGAGGGGCCCTGGGAGCCAGCCGAGGGGGGGGGCAGGAGTGGGCGGGGAGGTGGGCAGGCAGCCTGTCAAGTGGTGATGGATGCTGGCCGGGCCAGGGCCTCCCTCATGCTGACCCGGGCCAGGAAACAGATGGTCCTCCAGCCTGAGAGAAACTTCCAGGGTGTCGCCCTCCCCCCAACTCCCCAGGCCCCTTCACGTTGGACCAGCTGGTCTCTCCTTTCTGTTCAAAGCCAGAGCCACAGGAATGGAGAAGGGAATAGGTCTAGGGGAAGAAGGAGGCTGGGAAAGGTAGTCTGTGTTCTGGGCTCCGCAGAAGCCCTACAGAGCGTCCTGGTCTCTCTCGTAGCCCACCCCCCACCCTTGGCCATCTCCTCCTCTGCTCTCTGCCCCTCCTCGGTGCCCTGTCTTAGCTCAGCCTGTCGGCTCAGGCCTGGACCAAACTCTAGCCTCTCCTGGCTTTCCTCCAAGCCAGCCTCCAGAGCGAGCTTTCTAAGCCAGCAAGCTGATCACATCCCCCTGACTGTGGGATAGAATTCAGATTTAAAATAAAAGATGAACTCTTCAGTCCAGAATTTGATGCCCTTCACAATTCCAGTCTTCCTATGGCCTTTCCTGTGAAAAGCCACCCCTCCAGGCCCTGCAAACCACTGGTCATCACCCTAAAAGGCCATGCCCTCTCATGCCTCTCTGCCTTGGCCTTAGCTGGTTCTTCCACCTGGAATGTCCTTCTCCCTCCTTCCTGCCTTCTAATCCTACCCATGATTTAAAGCTGAGATCAAATGTTTCTTCCTCTGGGCAGTCTTCCCTGATCTCCTCCCCGCTCCAGCTAAAGCTACCCATCTCTTCTCTGGGTTCCATAACATCTTAGAGCATCTATATCAGATCTTATCTTGTCTCTGTCCCACGGGACTCTGAGATACTTAAGGGCACAGGGCCTGGCATATAACAAGCGATCAAAATATATTTGATACATAAATCTATGCTTCAGGGATCCTTATGGTGGGGTGGGGCACGGATTCAGGGGCCTTAAGAATGGAAAGTACAGGGAAACAAATTTCTCTGCATCAGAAGAAACACAATCCAGGTTTGGAGGTGCTCAGAAGCTCCAAGAGGTGGGGACTCCCCCTCCAGGGGAGCATGCAAGCAGAAGGTATAAACACACGGGGCTGGGATTTGCCGAAGGAATTCTAGCATTGGATGGGAGAGTTAGACCAAGGGGTCTTTGCTTTTGTTGATTCTGCTTCTGAGGGAACAGGCCTCTTCCCCTTCCCAGCTGCTAGTCCCACACTGTGTTGTGTTGAAGGTGTTTCTACACCACTGATTGGTGCCAGGAAGACCCAGGGATGGGGAGGAGGGCCCTGAATGGGATGTTTCTAGCCACGTTTTGGGGAAGAGAGTTTGAGTCCCAGAATGGTAGCTCTAAAAGGATCTCCAGAGTCATCAAGCCCATCCTTCTCATTGGCAGATAGAGAAACTGAGGCCCACGGAGGGCTAGGCCATTCCTATGACTGGGATAGTCATCCTGGGAAACTCTGGGTATCAGTTGATCCCAAATTCTAGGGACTACTATGATGCCTCTCTTGGGCTGGCAACACACAGTTGAATACAGTGGGCCCCCAGGTTCCCAAACAACATCTTAAAAATGCCAGCACGTCTCTTCTTGTAGTAGACCCCCAAACACCTGGTTCTCGGATCTCAGATTCAAGTAACGGGATCTCTGAATCTGTGTTGGGATTTTCCTCCCTGATTTCTGGGGAGATAACTTCTGGAGGAGTGCTCTCTGGTTTCAGCAAAGGGTGCACCTGCCCCATGAATCAGAGAACTCAGGGTTTGCGGGGCCAGGGTCTGTGGCTGCAACAGGCCGGGGCAGAGCTGCTGGGCAAAGAACGAGGGCAGGGAGGAGTTCTGGGTGGTGGGCCCCTTCTTATCCTACACGGGCACTGCACTTTCCAGGTGCAAAGCATTTTCAAATCCATTTCATCCTTACAGCCACTTTGGGAGGTTTCACTAAGGCTCGGAGAGGTTCTGGCTCGAGGTCACACAGTAAATTAGAAGCAAAGTTGGCACTTGAACTCAGGACTTCAGAATCCCTTCCATACCCCCTCCTGGGTGACCAGAGTTCCATTCAATGAAGACAAACTTGCAATCATGCCTGTGTTCACTCTTTGAGCCAACACGGACTGAGCACCCATTGTGTGCTAAGAACTGAGGGTATATCAATCAGCGAGCTGCCCTGTCATCCTCACAAAATTCAGAGTCTGGGGGAGATGGATGAAGAAGCAGGCAGTCACAGCCCACGGTGGGTTAGAGAGAGCCTGTGTTGAGAGGTCCCTACCCCAGGTAGAAAGTGGTCAGCAGAGGTTTCCTGGAAAAGGTGACTTTATTTTTTTTAAATTTTTTTATTTTAATAAACATATAATGTATTTTTATCCCCAGGGGTACAGGTCTGTGAATCGCTAGGTTTACACATTTCACAGCACTCATCATAGCCCATACCCTCCCCAATGTCCATTTCCCCCCACCACCCTCTCGCGTCCCCCCTCCCCCCCGCAACCCTCAGTCTGTTTCTTGAGATTGAGTCTTTTATGGTTTGTCTCCCTCCCAATCCCATCTTTTCATTTTTTCTTTTCCTACCTCTCCCCAACGAAAAGGTGACTTTAAAAGCTGGAGCCTTGGAAGAAAAGCAGGAGATACCGGGAATGGGGCTGCAGTGGGGCTGGAGGACAGGGCAGGGGGTTCCAGACAGAGGGAACAGCAGGTGCAAACGCCCAGCGGTAAGAGAGAACATTGGGAGCCAAGATCTGTGGCCTGTGCAGAGCAGCTGGAGCCATAAAGTTTGTTGAGAGAAATGGCTCAAGAGGGAGCAGCAAAGTCTCACCTGCCAGGGGACCTATGAGCAGTTGCCCTGTGCCCTATGGAGAAGAACTGGGCACTTAGAGGTGGGGTTGGGGAACAGGCCAGGAGGCCGGGGGTTGAATGCCTGGGTTTGAATCCTGGTTCCACTGCTTCCTAGTTGGGTGACCTTGGACAGGTGGCATACCTCTCTGGGTCTCAGGTTTTCTCGTCTATAAAGTGAGGACAATAGCGGGACTAGTGGAACCTCAGTGCAGTCAGGTGTCAGGAATCCTGCGAGAATGATGATGAGAACGCTGAATTAAGGGCTTACTTTGCGCCGGTGCTTTAAGCTAATGAGCCCATTCGGAGCTCCTTCGACGACAGTCCCGGAGGCGATCGTTCCGATTTGCCCATTTTACAGCCCAGGACACCCGCTCTGCTGGGCGCAGTGAGCGACATCACCCTGCGCACCTGTCTCCCCTCCCCCCGGCGCTCGCCTGCGGGCCGGGGGCGGCTTGAAAGCCGCAAGGGGGACGCGAGCGCACGGGGGCCTGAGCACGGCGTCCCTCCCGCAGGTACCTGCGCGCTATGTACCTGGGGCTGCAGAGCCGCTGGCGCGGGGAGCGGCTGCGGCGCCACTTCTACTGGCGGATGCTGTTCGAGAGCGCAGACGTGAGCATGCTGCGCCTGCTGGAGACCTTCCTGCGCAGCGCGCCGCAGCTCGTGCTGCAGCTCAGCCTCCTGGTGCACCGCGGCGGTGAGCCCGACCTGCTGCCCGGTGAGCTCCGCCCTCGTGCCCGCCCTCGCCCCAAGGCTCGCTCCTCTAACGCAGTCCGCTGCAGGAGCACCCGCCCACCTTCCTACCACCCCCACTCCGGCCCACTTGCTGTCGGGGATTTGGAGGCGCCCCTCCTCCAGCTGCTCTCACCACCCTCCAGGCCGCTGGAGACCCCCATGTCCCCTCCAGTGGCCCAGTTACCCTCCGCGTCCGGAGGGGCCTGGTCCCTCCACCTCCTTGCCTCCCTTTGGGACCGATGGGTGCTCCCGCTCTCCCCTTCCTCCCTTCCCCCTTGCCAGGCCAGAGCAGACCCCATTTCTGCTAAGTCCAAAAAGGCCCTTGACCCCATCTCCACAACTCAGACCGTGCCCTTCATTCCCCAAACTGTCCTGATCCCAGATTGCATCCATCAGGGGCACCTCTGACTCACAGATCTGCTCAGTCATCCTCGGTCTCCAGGGAGCCTGTTTATCTACCCTCTCGTGGTCTTTACTATCTGGGGACTCCTACCAGGCTTAGCCGGTGTCCCCTGCTCTCACCCCCACCCTTGGCCCTCCCCTAACTCTGACAGACCAGGCCAACCCATTCTGTGTCAGAAAAACCACACCTCCTGGAGTCCTCCAAGCTCCTCCCACCCAGACACTGTCCATACCACCTTTGATGACCCAGAAGATTCTATCACCCCCTCTCAGGCCCTTCAGGATCCCTTGCCCAGGATACTGGGCCCCAGTCAAAACTTCCCACTGCAGATGTCTTCCCATGCCCTTCAGCTGTGCTCAGCTTGGATACCCCTCTCCACAACCCAGCTTCACCCTGGTGGCCTGTAGCTACTAACTGTCCCCTCCTGGCTCCTCCATGCCCTAATCATGACCCCCCAACTCTTCACCTTCTTTCTTGCTCCCAGAATCCTGGACCCTAATTTTCCACCCTCTCACCGAGACCCCTGAACCTCGACATCCCTGTTCTAGAGACCTGGCCCTGACCCTTACGAAGACCAAAGTCACCCACCTTCCTTCTTTCTTTATGCTCCTGCTCCTGCAGAAGTCCCCAGCCCCATTCACACTCCCTGCTCCCATTACTGCTCTGGAAGACTGCCCCCCCCCCCGACCCTCCCCACAGCCCTCCTGATTTATAGACCCTTCCCTCACACCTCCTCAGAACCCAGCTCCTGACCCAGAACCCTCCCCCTTTCCCCAGACCCCCCATCCCGCCCCCAACCCAGACCCACCCCTAACCCAGCCCACCCCACCCTCACCCTGTCTCTGCAGCCCTGTCCACATCTGCCTCACTCGTGTCCCTGGCCTGGACGCTGGCCTCCTACCAGAAGGTGCTGCGGGACTCACGGGATGACAAGCGGCCGCTGTCCTACAAGGGCGCTGTGGCCCAGGTGCTGTGGCACCTGTTCACCATCGCGGCCCGCAGCCTGGCCTTCGCGCTCTTCGCCAGCGTCTACAAGCTCTACTTCGGCATCTTCATCGTGGCCCACTGGTGCGTCATGACCTTCTGGGTCATCCAGGGCGAGACGGACTTCTGCATGTCCAAGTGGGAAGAGATCATCTACAACATGGTGGTAGGCATCATCTACATCTTCTGCTGGTTCAATGTCAAGGAGGGCCGCAGCCGCCGCCGCATGACCCTCTACTATTGCATCATGCTGCTGGAGAATGCCGCGCTCACGGGCTTCTGGTACTCCAGCCGCAACTTCTCCACTGACTTCCACTCGCTCATCCTGGTCTGCGTGGTGGCCTCCAGCTTCGCACTGGGCATCTTCTTCATGTGTGTGTACTACTGCCTCCTGCACCCCAATGGGCCCATGCTGGGTCCTCAGATGCCTGGCTGCATCTGCCCGGAGACCCCAGGACCCTGTGGCCCCCCAGCCGACGCTGTCACGAGTCCCCCAAGGTCCCTGCCGAGGACTACAGGTGCCGAGAGGGATGGGGTCTCCGTGGGGGGCGAGCGTGCGGGGACCCCCACGCCACCTGTCTTCCAGGTGCGGCCTGGCTTGCCTCCCACCCCAGTGGCTCGTCCTTTGCGGACAGAAGGGCCTGTCATTCGGATTGACCTGCCCCGGAAGAAGTACCCTGCCTGGGATGCTCATTTTATTGACCGCCGGCTCCGGAAGACCATTCTGGCACTGGAGTACTCCTCTCCTGCCACGCCTCGGTTACAGTACCGGAGCGTGGGGACCTCCCAGGAGCTGCTGGAGTATGAGACCACGGTGTAGGCCACAGTGTCCCCCAACAAGAGGGACAGGCTCGGCTGACCCCACATCAACCACAGTGTTGAGCCCGGAATGTCAGGGCCACCCAGCTAAAGGGGTGTGGATCCATTGGTCCAAGGGTAGAGTGGCCCACCCCTGGGTACTTTCAGGGGAGGGGACAGCCTTGTGGAGGCCTCAGCCCTAGGCCCTGTTTTCAGCCCTGCGGCCCATTTCCTAAACTCCCCTGAACTAGGGCCCAGGGCACCAACTGGTGCTACAGTCCTCATTAGCTGCCCCACTTTCATGAAGGCCTCCACACCACATCTGGTGCCAGGGGCACCCCACACTCTCCCCTGCCTGGAGTCACCCACGTGTCGCTCCCAGTGGACCTGCCAGAGACAGGGAACTGCCTGGGGCCCATGACCTAGGCGCTGTGCTCCTCAGGGGGTGTGGGGGGTGGGCTGCTTCTCTGGGGAGAGGAGATCTCTGAGCAGGATGGAGGAGGCCGTGGAAGATGTGAGGGAGGTGGGGGCATCTGGTGGACCAGGTTGGTACAGTTCCTGAGGGCTCTGAGGGCCGGAGCCTGGGCAAGAAGGGAATGAAAGGCGGGAGTTGGGGCGGGTGAGGAGTTGGGGTGGGAGCGGACAGCGCTGTAGCTGGAGAGGAGGAAGAACCCTGAGGCAACTGAGGGGTCGAGGCCAACAGAGGCACAAAGGGATTAGCAGGTCTGGGGGAGGGGTACCCTCAATCCACCGCACAGAGAATGTTCCCAAAGTGAACTCCTCAGGAGACACCCTTTGTTGTGGGCTCTAATATGGATGAGGTCCCGGACACCTCAGGTGAAATGTTTCCAGGAGCCATCCTTTGTTCTAGATGAGAATCTAGAACATTCCTTCTAGATAAAGGTCTTGAATACAACAGATAAAATGTCTAGGAAGCTACTCTGGGCTCAACTACACATGAGGTTCTAGCACGTTTGACAGAGAAACTGTTCCAGAGAGACATTCTTAACTCTGGATTAAGTTTTAGAACACTTAGCTGATAAAATGTCCTAGGGAGTCCCTCTGATCTGGATTCTGTGATGAACGTGAAGGCCCTGGAGCCCCGCTATTCTGTTCTGGGAGGTTCTAGCTTCTGCCACGGGGGTGGGGGAGGGGGCTCTAGAGCCCCACGTAAGTGGAATAGTCTAGAAATGGGTACTCCAGTTCTAGATTTCTCGGATTTATAGGAGTTCTATGCCCCATCCACCTTGGCCCACAGCCATCTTCCCCAGGGGAAATTGTCATCCTAACCCTTGAGACATTGCAACTGCTAACTGGTTTCCAGCTGAAAAAAATTAACTCTGGGGACATGACATAAATCTTGGCTCTCAGCCACCCTGCAGATGCCGCTCTCTGGGATAGCAGCTGGAAAACTGTCTTGTTTTGCCTCCGATCTGACAAATCCCTAGGACCAGTAGTCTATTCCCGAACATCGTGGGGTGCCCATGGGACCACTTACCCATGGCCCCTCCTGTCTATCTGGGACAGTGAGTCCTGGGTCCGGCAGCAGTGGGGAGGATAAGAGCAGAGAAGCTGTTGCCTCTGTGGTGTGAGGGGACAGAGCCTGTAAAGACAGCTTGGAACCACCCGCCATGTCCCTACTTCCCCACTCATGCCAGCTAAGTTGCATTCACTACAGGGGCACAGCTGCAGACCTGGGCTGGGGGTGAGGAGCCCCATGAGAATCCTAGACTACGCAAATTAGAGAGGCACTTTGCCCTTTCTGGTTCAGCCTCCCTTGGGTGACAGATAGGAAAACTGAGGCCCAGCGTGGCTGCTAGTCTCACGGGTCCCAGAATCCTGCTGTCCCATCAGATAGTAATGGGTGATAGTGAATTTACTGAGAATACAAGGTGCAGGGCAACCCCAAAGGCAGAGAGGCCAAGACTGCCCACATACACACATACGCATACACACAAGGACACATCACACCCGGGACACAAGTAACCTCATCCCCTGCCACACAGGCAACTGCATAGACATTCATGTGGGCCCAGATGGTGTGTGTGTCCCTCCTGCCAACACACAAAGAATGCTCTTATTGCTTTGTTTCTTCTACTTCCCCAATCCCTAAGAAGCCTCAGAAACCAGGCCTGAGGGAATGGGTGGCGGAGGAGGTCCGGGGCTGAACTAGACCTCCTCTGGTGAGTTCAGCCAGCCACTTTGTCTTCCGCTCAAGACTGTCTCCAGAGACTGAATTCCATGGCCAGTTAGGCGTTAAAGCCCTTCGTGAAGCGACAACAGTGGGGAAGCGGACCAAGGTCCGGCTGACAGCTTCTCCCCTAAATTCGCTCCTGCTTGTGACAGCATGACAAGAGAGCTCTGAGCAATCCAGCTTACAGAGGAGGAAACTGAGGCCCAGAGAAGTGACATGAGGGTCAGCCTGGGCAAGTTTTACTCCCCTGCATCCTCAAATGGCCCATCTGGCTGCACCATTAGCCAGCATCCTAGAAGGAAAAGTTAGAAATACCCTTCCTGGGAGTTGGGAGTCCTCACAGCTCCAGAAGCCACCAGAGAACCAGGACATAGGAATGAGCCAGCAGTGCTAAAATGTGGTACAAGGCTCTCAGAGGAAGCAGGGCCACATTTCTGACCTTCCTCCATCCCCACCCTCTGTATTTCTCTCCCACAAGACCCACCTTCAGGGCCTCTGTCCCTTCTAGGGACAACCGAGCCCTGGAAATGGCCACAGTCAAGGGCCCTCAGAGAGGCCACAGACACCTTCTGCTTTTCACCCCCAGGAAAGAGCTTAGCCTCCAAGGACCACCACCTTCCCACCACCCCCATATGTCCAGGAGCTCAGGACTCCATCTGTTCCTGTCCTTTTTGTCCTGAGGTCATGCTCTCTGCTGGCCTGTCCCCCATTTCATCTGGTCCCTGTCAATCCTTTTGTTTCACTGGGATAGAGGAGTCAGAGTGGAGAAGGGGCACCATCTCATTCATGGTTCTTTTTTTTTTTTTTTCCTGTGACACAATCTACCTCAGCCAATCCCTCTCCTCCCTGCCAGAATTGGACCCCTTGGGTCCCTGCCTCCTGCTCCCCATTCTCTGTCCTGCACCCCAACCTGGCTGCTTAGTCCTTCCCAGAATCCCTACAGAGTCCTTGCAATGAGAGAATATTCCAGACCCTTGAGGTCCCCTACGCTACCTGCCCTCCCCATCTATTATAGAGGAGAAATGGAGGCCCAGAGAGAGCCAGGGACTTGCCCAAGATCACACAGAAAGTCAGTGGGAGAGTTAGGCTGAGCAGTAGTTAGGTCCATCTTAATTTTGCCAGGAAGAAAACAGGACACTGAGTACAAATTTGCCCTCACTATCTCTACCCACAGGAGACATTTTCCCCCATTTTCAGGGTAGACTTCTGTCTCCCAGTTTTCTTGAACCCCAGCTTGTTGACTGTGCTCCCCAAACCTCTCCAGGCACCACATGCCCCTCATCACACCTCCATGCACTGATAAACCATGTGCCTTGTAACTGTCACCCCGACTGGACAGCACAGACCTCCACCCCTCCCAGCAGGGGTTCCCCAGCAGGGAAGGCTTTCTTGGTCCCCTCCTCTCATCTGTCCCATCCTGGTGTCTCCCCGCAAATCTGCCTTACCCCCAGCCATCTCCCTGCCCCTCTGAGTCCCACAGAGGTGTTTCACCATAAGAGTCAGGGAAAGCAGAGGCCAGGGAGGGCGAGACCTGGCGAGGGCCAAGGGGCTAGAAGTACTAGGGAAGATTTTACCTTGCAGCCCAATGCCCTTCTCAGGGCTAAAGTCCCACAGGGCTGGGAACTCACTTGGGCTTGGAGTTCACAGAAACCTTAGGTAGTGAGGAGGTTTTCCTAGACAGGGGTGTATGGGTTTCAAGTTCAAATGCCTTCAGGTAATGAAAATGAAGGAAGAACAAGTGATAATGCCATAGGGAGTGGTGAGGACTCTGGAAAACAGGGCAGTGCCTGCCCCTGCCGATAGGACCTAAAACTCACATTTTTAAAGAACCCTGTGCTGGCCAAACTAATTTCAGATTTGGCCCACGGGCCACCAGTTTGAAATCTCTGGTTCAAAATATTGAGAAGGTTCTAGGAAACCGTGTAGAGTCTGATAACCCCTCTGGGGAACTGAAGGACAGAGGCCCTGGCTCCCTCTGAGAATTTTTAAAACCCCCCACCAACTGACCCCCTGAGAGCTGTCCGTCCTTCCCCCTTCACCTGAGAAGTGGAAAGGGGAGGGAGCCCTGGGCCTTCACAGGGTCCCTGCCTGGGGAACCATCATCTGATAAGGCCTAGAGGCCCCTCCATGCATGAAGGGAGCAATTTAGAAGCTGGGGTCTTCTCCAGGGTTGGGGCTCCCAGTCAGAAGGAACCTGTGGTGTGTGAAGGGGGAGTCCAGGGAGGGACTCCCAGGGAGAGGATAAGGAAAACTGAGACCCAGATGCCCCCATCACATGCTGGCCCCTGTCACCCTTTGGCACCTGTCTCCCTCCCACATAAGCTGGAGGTAGGGCCTGCAGGAGGAGGAGCCACAAATTTCCATATTGATATGCTTTGTGAGGTCTCATTGGAAGGGACTGAATGAGCACCAAGCCACCTGGGCAGCAGCGGGCATGGTGACTGAACCCCTTCTCCCTAACAAGACCCTGGGCCTGGGGTGGGGCCAAGGGACTATAACGTGCCATTCTGGGTGGGGAGGGGCTAGGACATTCCTGGGTCCAAGGGGAAGAAGAGCAGGAAATGGTCGAAGTGGGAAAGGAACACCCCTTTCAGGAATGGCCTGGTTCCTGGAAGCAGAAAACTCCCCAGTGGGGAGACGGCTGGTCCTCTAATGCCTGGCCCCATCCACCCTTCCCTGATCACAGCAAGGTAGGCGCTGCCCTCTCCCCAGCAATCCTGGCCTTTTTTCTATGCACAATCATTGTAAGGGCACCCGCAGGCCAGGCAGAAGTGGGGGAGGCCCTTGGGGCACCTGCAAGACAAAAGTAGAGGAGAAGGGCAGGGGGTGGGGGGGTGGAGAACATTCCCCCATTTCTCTCACCCGAATATCCCAGAACCTAAACCAGGCCTGTTTCCCCTGGGCTAACCCCCCCGAAATCGGCAGGGGGAAGGAGGTTGCGCTCAGATAAACACAACCCCCAACCAACCCTCTTGGTTTTGCAAACTAGTAAAATAGTTAGAAAGGACCTGAATGATTCCCAGAGCCCTCTTCTGATTTTCACCCCTGAGAATCCTATAGTCTGGGAGACTTTTCTTCCAAACAAGCCTCACTTCTTGAAGAATAATTCATCTTCCCACATTAAATTAACTCAAGCTGAGCTTCTGATCATAGATAAATGCTACCAAGGCCTCAAGTTAGCTTTTAGGGCTTGAGGGTGATGGGATATCTGTATTATATTGGAGCATCTAATACACAATTCTCAAGAGCACTCCTGGGCCCCCATTCCTGCCTCCACTGATCCTTAGGGATCCCAAGTTGGGAATCTGGTTTACTCATCCAGGGTCCTGTTTTACTGAAGGGGGAACACCCACAGAGGCAGCCAGCCCAAAGTCACTGAGCCAGTTGGTGGCAGGGCGGGACCAGAGCCCAGGTCCTTCGGGGTCCCACCAGAATATTCCCAACACTAATGCTTCCCCTTCCACTCTGTCTCCAACTCCAGGAACCACTAGCCATGATTGAGGGGCTGATTTCCCTCCCTCAGCACAATTCCGGGTGATTGTCCCCTCCAGGTTCTTTCTTTCCTCCCTAACCAGCCCCCACCCTTGCCCACCTGTGCCCACCCCTGTTTCCCATTCCTGGTCCCACCTCCTGGTATTTACTACATCTGTGCCATCCTTAGTCCCCGCCCCCACTCACCCCTCCGTGCTTCCCCCAGGAGGGGGAGGAGACCCCAAGCTGGGGCTTCTGTACTGAGACTCTTTTGTACACCACAAACTTTTTGTATATTTTTAATTTTGCTGCGACATGAGATATTAAAAGTCATTTCAGTATGTGCTGCTTGTGTTCTACTGCTTTGTTGTTCTGGGCCGGAGGGAGAGGGAAGGAAGGATATCTTCTGGCACAATCCCTAAAAGCGTGAAAAGGAGAGTGTACAGAAGTCCCTGTTGATTGGACAGTGCCTCAATCAATAAACTAGAATGCCCCTCCCCACCACGTTTTTAGGGACTATCTCCAATCTCTTCATTTTACAGATAAGGGGGGAAAAGGTGCGGCTGGGGGCACACTTGCCAGGGGTCCCAGAATGAATCTGAGACAAAATCAAAACCCAGACTGAAGTACCTAACGGCACTAAACCAAAGATTTGTTCAGCACCTACTATGTGCCAGGCACTCTTCGAGGTACTGTGAACAAGAAAGATAAAACAAGCATGGCTGGCGCCTGGGCGCCTCAGTCTTTAAGCGTTAAGCGACTGACTGCCTTCAGCTCAGGTCATGGTCCCCGGGTCCCAGGATCCAGCCCCAAATCGAGCTCCCCGCTCAGCAGAAGATTCTGCTTCTCCCTCTCCCACTCCCCCTGCTTGTGTACCTTGTCTGTCAAATAAATAAATAAGATCATTTTTAAATTAAAAAATTATAATAATACAAGCACGATCCCCACCCTCATAAAGCTTACTTTCTAGTGAGTTTTGCCCCTAAAAGATCTCCCTTTCCTCCAGGGTTTCCACCCTCTATCCAGTGGTTCTCAAACTTCAAAGTGCACAGAATCACTTGAAGTAGAGGGGGTTTCCATCTCCCGAAGAGAGGTGGAGAGAGTTTGCCTGGAAGCCTGCATTTTAAAGGTTCTCTAGGGCATTCTGGTGCAAGAGGTTTGAGAACCTCACTTTGGGGACCACTGCTTTCATGCATCCTTATCCTCTTACAAATTCTATCACAACAGTTCCTTGCTTTAGAATGTCCATGGCTCCCCAGGGCCTTCAGGATAAAGACTGAAACCTTTGCATGAGGCTGACTTTTCACTCCAGGACCTCCCAGTACTTCTGGCCCTTATCTCCAACATTACCGCACCTGGCCCTCCTAGCATCTCCAAACCATTCATCTTCCCATTTTTGTGAGCCTCTCCTGCCTGCCACCCGGTAGCCTTTCTCACCAGTCTCTCCTGCAGGTGGAGCCCCATTTCCTAGGGACCCCCATCCCAAGTGCTCAGGGAATGTAGCCCCCACCTGGCCCTAGGAGCCAAGTCACAATTAGCCCAAGACCTCGGTTATCAAAACACGGTCCCTAGACCAACATTACCAGGAAATTGGTTAGAAATGTTGATTCTCGGGCCTGACCCAGACCCACCTCATCAGCCACCTGTGGGATTGGACGGAGAACAGCATATTTTTATAAGCCCTTCAAGTGACTCTGATGCTCACTCAAGTTTGAGAACCACTGGTCCAAGATCATTTCTCTGACCTAGGGTTGGTGGGGGGCAGGGGCATGTGACTCAATTCTGTGAGGCAGAGACAGCTTTGGTGGTCCCCAGTATCCGTACTTCCCTTTGTCTATAAAGGAATTTTTAGCTGGGCCCTGTGGCCCCCTGGAATAGAAGACTACATTTCCCAGCCTCCTTTGCAGTTGGGTGTGGCCAAGGAAACAAGTGGCAGTCAGTGGGACCTGAGCAGTAGAATTTTGTACTACTAATCCATCATCCCTTTAAAGGGCAGGGGGTGGGGAGGTTGTGCTCTCCCCTGCTAGGTTTACCCTATTAGCTGGACCATAGCTATGTTGAAGGTGAGAACAAAATCCCAGTATGGCATAGCAACAAGATTGGAAGCCCCTGGGTCCCAGACCCAGCAGTCCCAGGTATGCTTCCCTGAATCGCTTAGGGGAATAGAAAAACTTCTATTATGTTTAAGCCGCTGTTATTTGTGTCTTTGTTGCACCCAAAATATATCCTGGCTAATACATCTGGCTCCTAGACTCCTAAGGGAAGTCGTTTGAAGCATCTATGGGACAGGCATTCCTTCACAATAAAAAGACACTCAAGACGGGGAAACCCTTCAGCCTCATCAAGGGTTGATGGCGTCAAAAGCAGGATAATGATGAATGACATCACGTCTGTATTATTCCAAAAGCCACTGCAGGCATCTGGCCAACTGTATGAGTTTGTTAGGGCTCCCATAACAAAATGCCACAGCCCGGGGGACTTAAACAGCAGAAATGTATTTTCTCACTCTTCTGGGGGCAAGAAGCTGAGATCAAGGTGTCGGCAGGGTTGGTTTCTCCTGAGGCTTCTCTCGTTGGCTTGTAGATAGCTGCCTTCTCACTCTGCCCTTGTGTGGTCATTCCTCTGTGTGTATGTGCCCCTGGTACCTCTCTGTGTGTTCAAATTTCCTCTTCTCAGGATACCGGTCAGATTAGATTAGAGCCCACTCGACAGTCTCGTTTAAATTTAGTTACCACTTTAAAGGCCTTGTTTCCAAAAACAGCCACATTCTGAGGTATTAGGTATTAGGGTTTCAACTTATAAATTCAGGGGGCATAATTCAGCCCATAACAGCAGCACAGTAAAAAAATGTATGGGACTCGGGTGCCTGGGTGGCTCAGTGGGTTAAGCCTCTGCCTTCAGCCCAGGTCATGATCTCAGGGTCCTGGGATCGAGGTCCACATCGGGCTCTCTGCTCAGCAGGGTGCCTACTTCTCCCTCTCTCTCTGCCTGCCTCTCTGCCTACTTATGATCTCTCTCCCTCTCTGTCAAATAAATAAATAAGTAAAATCTTTTTAAAAAAATGTATGGGACTTGATGCCGTTTTAGGCTGCTCAGTTAGCCAGCCCTGAAATCACCGGCCTTTGGACTTCTTGTCTTGAGAGGTAATGTATTTTCCTTATTGTCAAAGCCCTTTGATTGGGCAGTCTAATCTCTGCAGCCAAAAGCATCACAACCCAGGCACTGTGTGTTTGCTCAGGCTGCGTCCTCTGTCTACAGTGACCTTCCTTCCATATGTCCTTCAAGGCTTGGCTTGGATATAACGGGGCTTGGTGAATGGCTCCTGATTCTGCCTTCCCCAGACAAGTCGCTTGGCCTGTCTCCAAGATTGTGCTTATGTGTCTTTCCCACTAGCCTGATTGGGGTTAGCATATATGCTGTCCACCTGCTGCCACATTCCCGCCTCCTGTCCCATGGCGGACATTGGTACTCAAATCCCTTTTTCCTGCTGAGAGTAGATCTGGTTTTTATAATCTTCTACATAGAGCTGTAGGCAGCCCCTGCCAATCCACTGAAGGAAGCTTCAAAGAAAGAAATCCTATTTGCCACAACTGTTCAGTCTTTGAGAGCAAAGATTTTGTTTTACTCATCTTTTTCGATTCAAAAGTTAGTTTTTTAAGATTTTATTTTTAAGTAATTTCCACATCCAACGTGGGGCTCAAACCCACAATGTGGAGATCAAGAGTCACACACACACACACATACACACACACACACTGACTGAGACAGCCAGGTGCCCTAATTTCTTTTGTAATTTTTCAAGTTTTTATTGAAATTCTAATTAGTTAACACATAGTGTAATATTAGTTTTAGGAGTAGAATTTAGTGATTCATCACTTACATGTAACACCCAGTGCTCATCACAAGTGCCCTCCTTAATACCCATCCACTATTAGGCTATCCCCCCTCCCCTCCCCTCCAGCAACCCTCAGTTTGTTCTCCATAGTTAGGAGTCTCTTGGTGTGCCTGGGTGGCTCAGTCAGTTAGGCATCTGACTCTGGATTTCAGCTCAGGCCGTGATCTCAGGGTTGTGGGTTATGGGATTAAATCCCTCCTCTGACTCCACACTCCCTGGGGAATCCGCTGGGGATTCTCTCGCCCCCTCCCTTTGCCCTGCCCCCAACTCGTGCATGCGCACTCATGTGCACACACTCTCTCAAATAAATCTTTTCTTTTTGAAGATTTTATCTATTTGTTTGACGGAGAGAGGGACAACGATTGTGGAAACACAATCAAGAAGAGCAGGAAAGGGAGAAGCAGGTTTCCCACCGAACAGGGAGCCTGATCTGGGACTCGATCTCAGGACCCTGGGATCATGTCCTGAGCTGAAGGCAGATGCTTAAGCAACTGAGCCACCCAGGCGCCCCTTGAACAAATAAATCTTTAAAAGAAAGGAGTCTTTTATGGTTTGCCTCCCTCTCTTTTTTCCTTTCCCTTATATTCATCTCTTTCGTTTCTGAAATTCCACATGAGCGAAATCATATGGTATTTGTCTTTCTCTGACTAACTGGTTTCACTTAGCACAATACTCTCTAGTTCCACCCACGTTGTTGCAAACAGCAAGGTTTTGTTCCTTTTTTATGGCTGAGTAATAGTCTACAGTGTGTGTCTGTGTATGTCTGTGTGTGTACATATGTACATACACATATATACAACTTCTTCTTTATCCTCACAAGCCAATTGTAATCATCAATGTTCCCATCATATATACTTCTATTCCCATTTAATCCCTGCAGCAGCCTTATGAGACAAGCACATCATCATCATCTTGCTTTTGACCCATGAAATTCTTGGGCTCCAAGAAATCACCTGTTCAAAGTCATACACGTTTGAACCTAGGTCCACCTGTCTCTGCCAACTTCCACTGACATTTACCAAGCACTTGACCTGTTCGTGGCCCTGGCGTGGGCATTGCAGGCTATGCAAAGAGAGTTTGCTATGTCTAGCAACATTCAGAATGCTTCTTGTCCTATTTGATGTTCCCAGCGTTTCCGTGACACCTAGAGTTCGTTCAGGAGGAACAGAAGTCCTTGTTTTACAGATAGGGACACTGAGGAATTTGGCACTTGCTCAAGGAGTTAAGTGGGAGTATTGGTGTCTGGAGCAGTCAGGAATTGGGTTGCACATCCTGGCCTCTTCCTGTTGGCCTAGCAGGCTGTGGAGATCTCACTTCCTGCTGCTGGGACAGGCCAGCCAGCCGGATACAGGGGAGCAGGAGGGAGTGACTCTGTGTGCTACCACTAAGCAGCTTGGATCATTTCCCCTCCCCCAGAGGGAGGGAAGGGGGAAGGCAAATGGGGGAAGGCAAGTTGTTGGAGGTTCCAGTGCCCCCCACTCCCAGAGGTAGTGGGGAGCTCTTTCTTACTCCAATGGGCACTGAATTGGCACAATTGTGCTTCTTTCTCTCTCTCTCTCTTTCTTTCTTTCTTTCGTTCATTCTTTCTTCCTTCCTTTGTTCCTTCTTTTCTTTCTTTCTTTCTTCCTTCCTTCCTTCTTTCTGCACACGTATGCTTTCAGAAGAAACTTTCTTTCTTTAAAAAAATATTTTATGTATTTATTTGACAGAGAGAGACACAGCGAGAAGGGAACAAAGCAGGGGGAATGGAAGAGGGAGAAGCCAGCCTCCTGCAGAGCAGGGAGCCAGATGTGGGGCTCCATCCCAGGACACTGGGATCATGACCTGAGCCGAAGGCAGATGCTTAACGACTGAGCCACCCATGCGACCCCAGAAGAAACTTTCTTTTTTTTTTTTTAATATTTTTTTAAGAATTTTTTTTTTTTGACAGACAGATCACAAATAGGCAGAGAGGCAGGCAGAGAGAGGAGGAAGCAGGCTCCCAGCTGAGCAGAGAGCCCGATGCAGGCTCCATCCCAGAACCCTGGGATCACGACCCGAGCCAAAGGCAAAGGCTTTAACACACTGAGCCACCCAGGCACCCCCAGAAGAAACTTTCAAAACAGTTCAGTGCATGGGTCCCAGCACTTCACAATTCCTAACTGCTTTCTCATTCACAGTCCGGTATCTTTCTCACCACTCCTCTGACTAAAGGGCAGGCCATTTGGGATCATTGTTCTCATTGGAAAGATGAGGAAGTTGAGGCCCAGAGAAGTTAAAATAAGCAAACTGCCCTAGATCATACAGCAAATCAGTCCAGAACTGGGGCTTCCAGAACCTAGGTGATGTGGTAAGGCGTGGATGGGTCTGTTGGAAACTTCTCAACTGTCCTGGGTGGGACCTGCTGAGCACAATGGCCCTAGAGGTAGGGAACCAGGCTTCAGATTCAGACTGACCAGAAATCCTGGGTCCTCCTCTTATAAACTTGATGACTTTTTGGGTCAGCCTCTGCAGTTGAGTCTGATTTTTCAATCTATATAAAGGTATAAGGATACCCCAATATTGTAAGGAATAGGAGAGATGAAATACATAAAGTGCTCAGCACAGAACCACAAAGAGAAACTTGCCTTGCTAATATTCTCCCAAGAGACAGTAAAACAGCCCAGGACACAAGGACACATAGATAGCTAAATAGTTAATATTTACTGAGCATTTCATGTGTGTCAGGAGCTCTTCCAAGTGCATTTAATCCTTACAAGATCACCATGAGGTCAGACTGCTATTATGCCCATTTTATAGATGGGGAAACAAGTGGATAAGGGACTTGCCCAAGGTCATCACCCTAGTAAGTGACAAAATCAGGATTCAAACTCAGGCAGCCTATCCCCGAAGCCCATTTATACTGCTGTCCTTAATGGTAATGATTAATATTTAAAATCATAACTTGCCTGGACACAGTATTCCATAGTTTATCAAGCATTTCCCTCTCCACTCGTGCATTTATTTATCTCTTACCGCAGCAGCCAGAGAGGGAGGCAATGTTTATTTCTACTTCATAGAGAGGAGGGGGCAACCGAGACTGTGCAAGAGGGAACTGCCTTGCCTTGTCAAGGTCACACAACAAGGTCAGTGGCAGAAGTAGGGTTGGAATTTGGGATTCTCGGACTCCAAATTGGGGGACTCTTCCCCAGTCTTACTAGATTCCCAAGCCCCCTCAACAGCAAACCTTCTGGAGGGAGGCGGAGTCATTCTCCCCGGTCAGTGGCTCTGGCTGAGCTTCCTTCCACTCTTCAGCTGGAGGGGCCCAAGCCTGAAGTCCTCCACCCACTGCCTCCGGCCCCCCACCTCTGCTCACTATCAGACAGGAGGGGCAGGAACTCCGGGGCTGGTGGAGTTTCCGACCAGGCAGGAAAAAGAACAAAGGAACTGCGGGGGGAGGGGGGGAGGGAATGGTCAGGAGGGTGGCAAGAACGGAGGGGACGCTTCGCCATGGAATATGAAGTCAAGAAAGGGAAAAAGGTAGGTGGGAGTTTGGGAGGGATGCAGGGTAGAGAAATGCCCCTGGAGCTGGTAAAGTTGGAGGCCTGGGGTGGGGGTGGTGGGCAGGGACTGGCATGGGTAGAGTCTTTCTTCTCATCTGAAAAGACCGTCCTTCCAACCCTTGGGCAGTCAGACCTTTGGGCTCAAGCTCCCTAGCCTGTCTCCCCTACTCTCAAGTGGCGCCGGCCCTCCCTAGAACAGACAGACAGGCAGACACCTTCCAGGGAAACCCAACCAGACAGATTGCTTTGGGAGATACTCCCAACCTGCTTCCAGGGATTTTCTGGGGTTTCCTCAGACCGAGAGCCCAACAGACACCCAACAGACCCATTCCTCTGCTCCTCACCTCTCCAGACAGAAGGACCTCAGCCAGGGCAATTCTGTGCTACAAGACTGGCTTTCAAGGTTGAGATACCTACCTGCTCCCCTGCTGGGTTCCAGCCTAGCCTGCCCCCTTCCCCTCTTTATGTCAGGACAGCTCTGTTCTGAAGGCCTCAGCCTGAGGGTCCTCCCCCTCACCCCCTAGATCCTCACCCCTCCTTACTGTCAGAAGTTTTCTAGTCTGGTTCCCTGGGCGCCTCACCTGGCTGTCTTTGCCATTCAGGGGGTCCCTCAGATTCCAACTCCCAACCCCACCCAGCCCTCTTCCTCCAAGAAACCCAGATCAGGCTGGTCTAAAGGGTTCATTCATCTCATCATTCAGCCGCAATAGACCTCGCACATCTCCAGGCTCACACTCAGCCAGCCCCGGGGGGTTTACACATGCTAAGCCCTCCACCTGGAACGCCCTTTCCCAGATCATTGGTTCTCATTTCTCAGAACGTCCAGATACTTCATCTAGGCTCCAAGATACTGGTTTTAAGATACGAGCTGGGCCTGTATCAGAATTACCTGGAGCGCTTGTTAAAACATAGATCGTTGGGTCTCACCCCCAAGCTCTGATTCAGTAGATCTAGGATAGAATGGGAGAATGTGCATTTCTCTTAAGTTCCTTGGTGCTGCTGCTGCTGACCCAGGACCCACACTCACTGAGAACTGCTCTTAAGAGGGGCTCACTCTTGACTGTGAGCTTTAGATTCCATTGGGCTGTGCTGGAGCCCAGAACTGGCTTCTTGAGCCTCGCTGTAGGTCATTTTTTATGCAGGTGTCTGTGGATTCTCCTGAAATGTACTTATTAGCCATTTCTAATTTGGCAGAAAGCACACAGACTAGCGTGACAAATACCTGTGCACTCACCACTCAGCCACATTGAATCTTAATATTTTTCTTACTTGCCCCAGCCTAAACCCACTCCTTCAGCCTGGGAGTGGGCCTTAGTAGGCCCTCCACCCTCCCCTGGGTGTTTAGAATGGAGGTTTTAGAGCCAGACTGCACTCATGATTCTACCACCACTAGCTGGTGACCTTATCAGCTAGTTCCCTCTCTGAGGCTTAGTTTCTCCATCTGTAAAATGGGGATCACAAAGGTACCGCTTCTGTAGAGTCTATGAGAATTAAATTAGGTACTATGTAAAGAAGTCAAATGCCCAATGTGGAAGTTCTCGGAGAAAGCCAGCTGCAGTTGTTACTGCTGTTTTCCCCCACATCTCCCTGCCCCCCCCACCCCGTTCCCAGGGCTTTGTATCCCCCATCCGGAGGCTGGTGTTCCCCAAGGCCGGGCGCCGGGCTGCCTTTCGGACCAGTGTGAGTCGCCGGCCCCTGCACTCGATGCCCCTTTACCCCCCTGACTATCTCATCGACCCTCAGATTCTGCTGTGTGACTACCTGGAGAAAGAGGTCAAGGTACGTTGTGGGATGAGGAGACGGGCACGCAGACTCTTGGGGTGAGGAGTAAAGGAGGGGTAAGGTTTTCATCAACTCTCTTAGGGTCCCTGACTGGGTCTGAAAATGAAGCCAACGAACACAGATGAACAGGAGAAAAGCGTGCACATTTTGTTAAATGTTTACATGTCCGTGAGAGCCTTCACAAGAGAATGAAGACCCAAAGAAGTGACCAGAGCAGGAAGCTTTTATATCTTTTTGAAAATAAATTTATGAGAAACTGACAAAGCAGAGGGGTTTGGGCTTGGGGAGTAAAAGGCGAAGAAATAGCAAGGTTTGTTTATACAGCCTTCTCGGCCCTAAATTCCCTGTGTCTGGTGAGAAGGAGGTCTCCCTCCTTGTACAGGGAGGGGACCTTTCAGGTGGGAGATTTATCTCCTGCTTTCAGGGAAGAGGGGTGGGGGAAGGTCAGAGTAACCTTCCCGCTTCTACCATTTTCTTCAGTTCCTTCAAGCTTAAGATATTCCATATTTTTTTGTTATTACCACTATTAAAATTACTCTTTATTTTTAAAAAAGATTCCATATGCCAAGATGCCAGATTTTGGTGTAGCATGTTCTGGATCCCATCAGGAGAGACTGTACCTCTCCCTCACACCAAGCCCTGACCAGCCCTGTCTCAGGGGAGGCTCAGGGAAAAGAGAGCTGGGTTCATGCCAGCCTAGCTCCTGCTTTATGCTGAGGACCTTGAGCAAATGACCTCCACCTGCTCAGCCTCAGCGCTTCCATTTCAACACAGGGGAGAGAGATGGGCAAAGCCATAGCTTCCTGTGAGATTTTACCGACAGTGGATGAACTTGTTAAAGGAACCCAGTTCAGCAAGCCAGAGGGGACTGAGGTCACGCAAGGGTTTTCATGAGCACCAGTGGAGAATCCTCATTATCCAGGGAAGATCGGTATGGGAGTAGGAGGGTTAGATTTGGCAAAAACGGGCTGCCAGGTTAAATGTGGATTTCAGAAAAGCAGTGAGTACTTGTTTAGTATTAATATGTCCCAAATATTGCATGGGACTAAAAATACTTTTTAAAAAACTTAAAAAGTATTCAAGGTCTATGTGAAATTCAAATTTAACTGGCATCTTGTATTTCACCTGGCAACGATATGTGGAGGGTAGAGCTTACCAATAAACCTACTTAAAAACTGGGGACTGAAATTTCATAGAGAAGAAAAGAAGACAAAAGTTTGATTGGCGGAATTCACCTAGAAGAACAAAAATAAAAATAAAAAAAAGTTAATTTCTTACATTGAGTAACATTAAAGTTCGTGATGACATTAAGTTATAACTGAGAACGAAGAATTATTGTATTGGTTTAGGGCATCATTTTGGGGGATCTGGCTTCTGCATCCACCTTAATAGTTATTATTATATATATATATTATAATTATTATTAATTCAAATAGTTCTACCTCAGTCTATATACACTGGGTCAGTGAGGAGTTCTAGGTTATTCCAGGCTTCAAGGTGACCTCTCTGAGCCCTTCTCCCACCCCTACCTCCCATGTCCTATCCAGTTCCTGGGCCACCTCACCTGGGTTACCTCCTCACTGAACCCCTCCAGCCGCGACGAGCTCCTGCAGCTGCTGGACACGGCCAGGGTGAGGCCCTGGGGAGGGTTAGGGCTGGGTCTTGTCCCCTTCTTCCTTTCCCACCCGAGCCCCTCCGGAACCCAAGAGATCCGACCCACCCTGCAGCAGCTGAAGGAGCTGCCGCTGAAGACCACGGCGGAGCAGGACAGTATCCTGAGCCTGTCGGCCCGCTGCCTGCTGCTCACCTGGCGCGACAACGAGGAGCTAATCCTGCGCATCCCCACGCATGAGATCGCAGCTGCCTCCTACCTGCAGGACGACGCGCTGCACCTGCTGGTGCTTAAGACCGGTACAGCGGGTGGGGCGGGGCCGGGGCGGGGCCGGGAGGTGAACCGGGAGAGAAAAAAAACCAGCGTCTGGTTTTGGGAAAGGAGTGACCGGGAGTGGGGAGAGGTGGGCCGCGGAGGGTGGATGGTGTGTGATGGAAAAGGACTGACTACACTACCCTGAGATTAAGGCAGGCCACGGCCATATGCAAGAAGACGCGGCCCCAGGTTGAGATTGAGGTTGAAGGGTGGACCGCCTGATCCACCAGCCTAACGCTGGAGGAGCCCAAATTCTGGGACCTAAAGTTAGAGCGCGTGGTGAAGCAGAGCCGGGCAGGTGCGCGCAGGGAGCTCGGGCGAGGGGCGGAGTCTGAACTAAGGGCGTGGCCGTATGCCGGGGAGGCGGAGCTCCCGGCTGGGACAGCTGTGGGACTGGTCAGACCGCGAGGAAGACTAGGGTGGAGCGGATGCCGGGGGCGGGCCCCAAAAGTAAGGGCACCGCGGGGTGCGGATCTGGCCTCCCGGGCCAGGCGCCGCTGGTCCCCAGCGGGTCTCGGGACGGGGCTCTTAGCCCGGATTTCCTGACCGCGGTCCCGCTCCTCCTAGGTCTGGGCGTGGACCCGGTGCCAGCCGGCGTAGACGCCAGCCCCGGCGGCGCGGGGCGCGACCCGGGCCAGCCGGGCGTGACGCCCGAGAAGCGGCGGGGGGGTACCACGGAGCGGCGCCACACCATCTGCAGCCTGGACTGGCGGATGGCGTGGGGCGGGGGCGCGGGCGCGGAGGCCCGGGCCGGGGGCGGCGGCGGCGGCAGCCTGGAGCGCCAGCGCGCCGGGGCGCGGGCGTCGGGCAGCTGGGAGCGGCGGCAGACGTTCAGCGGCAGCTGGGAGCGGCGGCACGCCGGCGGCGGCGGCGGCGCGGGCAAGCCAGGCGGCAGCTGGGAGCGGAGGCAGGCGGGCGGCGGCGGCGGCGGCAGCTGGGAGCGGCGCCACCCGGGCTCCAACCCTCTGGACCCGCGGGACCCCAGCCCCGACGCCTACTGCAACCTTGTCATCCTGGCTGTGGCCAACAGGGTGAGCCCGAGGGCACCCCGAGCCCCTGCGCCCTGCCTCCCGGGCGCGTCGGAGCGGGGGGGGGGGGGGGGGGCGGCGGTTGGAGGGCGTCACCCTCCACCCCACCCCGCCCCGTTCCTGGGGTCTACCCTGGCCTCTTCCCTTCTTCCTCCTGAGGCCCTACCTAGGACTTCAGGTTCTACCTGTGCGCTCCAGACGTCAAAGGGTTTCTAAATCTCCAGCCTGGACACCTCCCTCTTGCCATCCCAATGGGATGAAAACTCAAAACAGCCCAAACAGACTTGATCTAACCCCCTTTCCAGCCCTGCTCCTTCTCCCATGTCGTCAATTTCGGCACAACCACAGTTACAATCACGAGGACACTCATTACCAGCAGGAATGGAATGCCAACCTGTGCCAGACAAGGAACCAGCACGAACACATTTCATTCTCTCACTAACCGCGAGAGGCAAACATCACAACCATCCTCATTCTATAGAGGAGGAAACTGACACCCAGAGGCTAAGTAACTTGTGGAAGGTCACACAGGAAATTGGTGGTGGTTTCAACACTGGGACCCAGACTGTTCAGAGCCTGTACTCTTGTTAACTATGGCAGCCATTCAAGGCAGAAGCCTTCCATTCTTGCCTCTCCTCCCCTCCCCCCATTCTCCGTATTCACCCCTGCTTCTATTCATTTGACCATCCTTATTGAACACCAGCTTTGTCCTAGGCGGGCTAAGTGCTATGGACGCAGAGGTGAACAAGACATATTTGGGGCCCTCCCTTAGGGAGCTCACAATCTAACAGAGACCTTCAAGTCTGAGCTGTCTAAGCTTTTCCTCTAACTCAGGGCCCCCAACGCCCCCCAACCCCATACCTACCATAGTGAACAATAATCTCATGGCGTTTAAAACACTGAGAACTCCCCAAATTTTATCTCTCAGCAAATCTCCAGACTCCTTTCTCCAATTGGCCTCTCCATTCGGTGGGCTAATGACCATCTCAATGTCCCAACACATCTGAAGCTAAGAGCCCAGTCTTCTCCCCCAAACCTGCTCCTCCCTTTGTCACCCTGTCTTGATTAACGGCAGGTCTGTCCTTGCCTCATTCAGATCAAAACTTGGCAGTGACTTGTGGCTCCTCTCGCTCTCACACAACACACATCCATTCTGTCAATAAATCCTGTTGGCCCTATTTTTAAAATATAACCCAACCTATCTACTTCTCACCAACCCCCAGGTACACACCCCATTTTCTATCATCCAGGTCATGCATCTAGATCACGGGTTTGGCTCTTGTTTATAATCTGTCTCCCATCCTCCCCCCCCCCCCGCCCCACACAATCAGAGCAGTCCTGTTAACACGTAAGTCACAACATATCACTGCTCAAAATCTTCCTTGGCCCCCCATCTCACTCAGAGTAAGAGCTGATGTCCTTACAATTGCTTTTAAGTCCACCCTCCACCCACCTTATGGTGGTGGCTGAAGCCCATTTCCTCTCTGGACTCCTCTTTCTAGGTCCCCCTTTATGCATTTCACTCCAGCCAGACTGGTCTCCTTGTAGAGTGCAAAAGACCTGCGCATTCTGGATGGTTCACTCTGTTATCTCTGACCCCTAAAACAGTGGCTGGTACATGATAAATATTGAATGAATGGACGAAGAGATAGGGATTATATTGTTCTACCTTGGGACGGGGACCAAGAAGAAAACAAACAGATTGCAGTGATAATGAGAAAGGAGATCCACTTTCCATAGAGAAAGTGAGTTTGTGCCTTTTAAACTGAAATGTGAAGGAGAGGAAGGAGTGAGCAAGGCGAATTGGCAGGAAAATGAATTCTGGGCAGAGGGAACAGTGTGCCCTGTTAATCTCACTGCACTGTGAGGGCTTTAGGGTACAGACCTCATCTAATTCACCCCTGAGACCCTAGAATCTGGCCCAGTGCCTAAAATGGGACTAAATGAGAATTTGCAAAATGAGTAAATAAATGAAGAGTTGTTTTTCAGGAGTATCTGATTCTCTGGCCTCCTCTCCAAGGCCTTGGTCCCATGGAGGGCATAGGAGTTAGAGTAAAAAAAACCTGAGTGCTGGTGGGGCACCTGGGTGGCTCAGTGGGTTGGGCCTCTGCCTTCGGCTCAGGTCATGATCTCAGGGTCCTGGAATTGAGCCCCGCATCGGGCTCTCTGCTCGGCGGGGAGCCTGCTTTCCCCTCTCTCTCTGCCTGCCTCTCTGCCTACTTGTGATCTCTGTCTGTCAAGTGAATAAATAAAATCTTTTTTTTTAATTTTTTTTTAAAGATTTTATTTATTGAGAGTGAGAGAGGGAGTGAGAGAGCACGTAAGAGGGGAGAAGGTCAGAGGGAGAAGCAGACTCCCCATGGAGCTGGGAGCCCGACGCGGGACTCGATCCTGGGGCTCCAGGATCATGACCTGAGCCAAAGGCAGCGGCTCAACCGACTGAGCCACCCAGGTGCCCCATGAATAAATAAAATCTTAAAAACAAAAACAAAAACTGAGTGCTGGGGTACCTGGGTGGCTCAGTCGGTTAAGTGTCCGCCTTTGGCTCAGGTCATGATCCCAGGGTCCTGGGATTGAGTCCCACATCAGGCTCCTTGCTCAGCAGGGAGACTGCTTCTCCATCTCCCTCTGCTGCTCTCCCTGCTTATGCACTCACTCTCTCACTCTCTCTCATGCTCTGTCGAATAAAAATCTTTTAAAAAAGAAAAAAAACCTGAGTGCCAATAATAACCAATGCTAAGAACTTGCTGTGTGAGCTGGGTGAGTCACCTGTCCGCTCTAAGCCTCAGTGACTTTAACTGTAACAGAAGGATCTTCCGTGTCTGTTTCATAGGGTTATTGTAAGGATCAATCCTGCCTCTCCTGGGTTACATTTTAATCCATACCCTGAGCTTTCTAGAGGCACAAAATAGGAAGTGGTACCTGAAGATGGTCCCATCGGTGATTGTTTTTCTGGGTCTCTTGCTTAAAGACATAAAGAGGTAAATTAGAAAGGCAAATTCTTCTTCAAATTTGCAGTCTCGAGAAACTTTCACCCAAGAATTGAAATTCCTGCCTCCTATCAGAGACTGAAGTTTATGTATTCATCCTACTTCCATTTTTTCCCTTGGTGCCAGGAAGCTCATATCTAAATATGGCATCCAGTAGTAGTAACTATGTTGAGCCTAAAATTTTTATACATGTAATTCTTCCTCCTCCTAGTATATATCAGGAGTCCTGGGTTCTAGTCCTGGTTAATCACTTCACTTCTCTGAGCCTCAACTTCTAACTGGTAAATTTAACTAAACTGGGGCTTATTTTATTTTATTTTACTTTATTTTTTAAGTAGTCTCCACGCCCAGCATGGAGCCCAGTGTGGGGCTTGAACTCATGACTGTGAGATAAGAGAACTGAGGTGAGATCAAGAGTTGGATGCTTAACCAACTGAGCCACCCAGGTGCTCCTAGGGCTTATTTTAGATAAACTTCAGGAGGTCCTATGAATCCCCTAGAGATATGGGGTGCATTTTTCAGAGCAGAAGACTTAGAGTTGCTGCTGGACTCTATAAAGGAGTCCAAAACCCAGAGCATGGCCATATAATTTTGATGGGGAATGCCCTCCAAAGTGCCCATAGGTGCGTGTGTGGCCCTGCAAGCCTCCTGAAACTGTTAAAGGGGTAGGGGTACCCTGGCCACTGAAGAGGTCCTGAGCACTCTGTCTTCCTCCCTGGGCCAGGATGCTGCCGAGGAGTCCTGTGCCCTCATCTGTCAGGTCTTCCAGATCATCTACGGGGACCAGAGCATTGAGTGCGTGGACCGGGCCGGCTACCACTACACGTCCACGCCCGAGCGGCCATGGCTGTGCAGCCGCAGTGAGTATGGGAACTCCTGGCTGCCCTCCTCCCTGTGAAACAACCCAAAAGGCTGGGGAGGGGGGCTGCCCCAGGAATCAGGGCCAATGATTGATCGCCTTTAGGGGTCCTGATCTCTACCACAGTTACAGGGTCCTCCCCCACTCCTGCCGCCCTTATGTAGTTAAAATAAAATGTCGGTTTTCACGATGACCTCCAACTTAGCTTCTTCACAGGTGTTCTGGCTGCCAGATTCAGAATGAGCCCCTCAAAACAACTTTTCATCCCACTTTCGTTTTTGATGCCCTTGCTTTGCAGAAATCCAAACACATGCATTTTCTGTTTCCTGAGCTGTCTGACTCCACCAGGAATCTAGGTCGAACCCAAGATCTCCAGACCCACCCTTGAATGCAATCAAGGGCTAGAATGAGAATAAGACTAGTAGAGGCATTTATTGAGCACCCACTGTGTGCCAAGCACAGTACCAATGTGCCAAGTCTTATTTAATCCCCATAGCAACCTTGTCGGTCCTATTTGCATTGTATCCCCTGTGCCTAGCACAGGACCAAGGGCATCACAAATGCCCGACAAGTATTTTTTGGGTAGATGAAAGAACTCTCTGAAGCCTTATGATTCCAGTTTTACAGAAGATGACATTAAGGCTCAGAGTGGTCATTAAATTGTTCAAGGTCACACAGCGAGTAAATGGCAGAGTTGGGATTCAAACCCAGATGTGTCTGATTTCTTTTATTTTTTTTAAGATTTTATTTATTTATTTGACAGACAGAGATCACAAGTAGGCAGAGGCAGGCAGAGAGAGAGGAGAAAGCAGGCTCCCTGCTGAGCAGAGAGCCCGATGCGGGGCTCGATCCCAGGACCCTGGTATCATGACATGAGCCACCCAGGCACCCGAGATGCGTCTGATTTCTAAAGCTTCTATCTGCAGCAGCCTTAGTCCCATGCTGCCTTCAAGACCACTAAGTGAATTTCCTCAGCCACAGCCCCCTCAGTATGCTCCCTGCCTTCATAGCTCCAGCAATAGAGCCCTTTCCTTCTGGAGGCACTCCCATCCGTGGGAACTGTGGTTATGGGGAAGCTGGGATGGCTCATCAGCTCTCACAGGATGATGGGTAAATTAGATAAGTCAACAAATATTTCAACAACTTCATTCTATTCAACAAATATTTACTGAGGCACCTGCTATCACCAGGATATACTGGGGATCAGAACCAGACGTGCCCCTGCCCTCACAAGGCTTGCGTTGTTGAGGTAGGCCCACAGTAATTAAATAGTTGCATAAATAAAATGTAGCCACACGTTGTACTCTGAGAACACAGACTGAGGAACCGGCCTCACCTGGGAAGTCACTTCCTGAGGAAGTGATACTGAGTGAGCCAAGATCTGAAGGGTAAGGCTAGTGGATTCAGAGGGGTAACAGGCCTAGGTAGAGGGCAAGTTCTCAGTAAATAGTGCTTCCATCCTCTCAAGATTTGGGGTTCTTTCCCTCAAAGTTCTTTTTTTTTCTTGCCTCAAACACAGTTTTCAAAACATTACCTCACCTGCTATTCCCAAGACCCCTGTGAGGCAGGCAGGAAGGTGGTGTTGTCCCAGCCTTGGGGAAGTTGAGGACCAGGAGAGGGGGTGAGTTGCCCCCCAAAAGTTGTCTGTGTGCTGGTAGTGGGGGTAGGAATCATGGTCAGAATCTTCCAGCTGCTGCCTGATTTCACTCAGGGTAAAAGCTAATACCCTTACGGTTGCTTACAAGGCCATCCACGCTCCAGCCACCAGCCCAGCCCCAGGGAGGGGCTGAGGTTGGGGCCTTAGGGAGCTGGGGATGTCGGTCCCTGGTCTGTGGCCTCTGACAGCCACCCTGTCTGCTGACCCCAGGTGAGAGCTGCCGCACAGATGGGACTTACGCCTATGACGCCGACTTCAGCTGCTGCAGCTCCTTGTGGGTACCGTCCTGCCCCCCCAACCCCTGCACAATTGAGGTTACTCTTCTGGGCATTCTTGTGCCCCTTGTGGGCAAGAGAGGGTGGGAGAAAATGACCCCACCTCGATTTGTGCTGACACCCTGGACTCTGAGGGTGGGGGGTAGGTAAACCGATCTCTCTGGGCTTTAGTGAGCTCAGAGGATCCAAACCCAGACTCTGAAAGGCCCAGGGGAGGGCCAGAACCCAGAACAGGACCCACGTAGGCCTGTAGTTCTCTGCTCGTCTTCCAGACATAGTGGCCTGCAGAGCCCAAATCAGAGCTAATACCAAAAAATGATTTGGGTTTACTTTAGTTTTAATTCCATGTGATAGAAAACCCTAAAAAAGATAGAGCTTTAAACAAGATAGCTTTTTTTCCCACCTTGTCTCTTATATAAAATAGATCAGGCGTTTCTGGCCTTATGGTCAGCAGGGGTCCAGGCCTCTCTTCTCTCCCCTCCTTAGCACTTGTTCCCATCCTCAAAGTCACCTCATGGACCAAGATGATGGTCAAAGCTCCTGTCATCACAGTGTCCTGCCAGGGGCCTCGGTAAAGAGCTTTGCTGGGAGTCCCACCTGACAACTTCTGCTTATGTCTCATTGACCAGAACTTGGTCACGTGGCCACCACTAGCGGCCAGCAAGGCTGGAAAGTGCAGCATAACAAACTCACCCAGGAACATTGTCCAGGGTTCTGTTTAGTGTGACCAGCCTGCCCCCTGCCACCCGCCCCCCCCACCCCTCCAACCTTGAGGGCATTCCCTGGACATGGGAATTTCAGTACTAACACCAGGGAAGTCCCAGGCAAACTGGGGGACGAGTTGGTCATGCTGGTTCAGTTACTAAGGCCTTAGGCTTGACTGGTAGCAATCTCTGCCTGTAATATACGCCTGACCTCCCCTCCTCCCTCTTTAGCGGCAATATATTCACCTTCTTAATACTGTGTGCACTTGGGCCGGTCCTTAAACAACCTGATATCTGCCGGAGAGATGGCAATCATGATAATGGCTAACCTTTGAGCTTGCTGTGTGCCTAGTGCTGTTCTATAAAGCACTTCATTTTTAAAAAAAAAAATAAACTCTGCCGCCAATATGGGGCTTGAATTCACCACCCCAAGATCAAGAGTCACGTGCTCTACCAACTGAGCCAGCCAGGTGCCCACAAGCACTGCATTAAAAAAAAAAAAAAAAATGTAGCAACATTAGAGTGGCTATTGTTCATTTACTCTTATAGTCCATGACTCCAGGTGCTGTACAGACTCCTCTAAGTTCTTAAGACATCAATTTTTGTCATCCCATTTCACAGATGGAAAAACTGAAGAATAGAGCAGCTAAGCAGCTTGCCCAGGGTCAAACAGCTAGTAAGTTGTAAGCCTGAGATTTGAACCTGAGCAGGCTAGCTCCAGGTCCACATCCCTCAACCACTATGCCACACTGCTTTTCTGGAGGTAATAATGCAAGATGGTTCTGGAACAATTTAGAAAACAGGAGGCAGGCTAACTTTTTTTTTTTTTTTTTTGAGAGAGAGAGCGAGCAGTGGATAGAGAATCTTTTAAATCTTTTATTTTAAAAAAGATTTTATTTATTCATTTTGAGAGAGAGACAGAGCATACGAGCAGGGGGAGGGGCAGAAGGAGAGGGAGAGAGAGAATCCCAAGCAGGGGCGCCTAGGTGGCTCAGTGGGTTAAAGCCTCTTCCTTCAGCTCAGGTCATGATCTCAGGGTCCTGGGATCGAGCCCCGCATCGGGCTCTCTGCTCAACAGGGAGCCTGCTTCCTCCTCTCTCTCTGCCTGCCTCTCTGCCTACTTGTGATCTCTGTCTGTCAAATAAATAAATAAAAATCTTTGGGAAAAAAAAAAAGAATCCCAAGCAGACTCCAGGCTGAGCTTGGAGCCTGATGAGGGGTTCCATCCCACAACCATGAGATCATGCCCTGAGCTGAAATTAAGAGCTGGTTGCTTAACTGATTGAGCCACTCAGGTGCCCCAGGTTGAATTTTTATTAAGCAAGATTTCTTGAGTACCTTTCCTGCATCAGAGACTGCTGTGTGCTAGGGAGCCAGATAAGGATGAGACCTGTGCTTGGCACTGAACAGGTACTTAGCAGACGAAGAAACTAAGGTCCTTCCCTTGCATGGTTTACGGCGCAAGTGCAGTTAGTGTCTGACACAGGAGATGATGAAATCATAATTTAATAGAAATAAGCATTAATGGTAAGCATGAAAGAGAATAAGCACCTCAGGATGCTGAGAGAGAGGCCATGGGAGCCTTCCACATCTGGGGAGTTAGGAGGGCCTCTCAGAGCTGATGCCACTTGAACTGAAACCCAAAGGAGGAAAAGGGAAGAGCGCCCTAGGCAGAAGGCAGACAGTGCAAGGGTTCTGAAGCAGGATGAAGCTTGGTGCATAGCAGCCAAGAGGCCACTGTGGACATTGATTGGGGGATCTGGAAAGGCCTCACATGTCATGATTAGACTTATGGATTTGTGACCACATTTGACAGAGGATCTAACCCAGTCATCGGGAGGGGTGTCAGGGAAAATGTTGTCAAGAAGGTGACATTTAAGCCCCAGTGATGAGTAGGAGTTAGTTGAGCAAAAGACAGGGGGAGAGAGACATTTCAGGCAGAAGGAACAGCATGTGCAAAGGCCCAGAGGTGAAGAGGTACTTGGAGTCCTAGAGGAGGAGAAAGAAGGCAGAGTAGCCTGAACACACAAAGTGAGGGTGCAATAAGGTAGCAGAGAGACTCAGGGCCAGATAATGTGTGGCCTTAGAGGCCAAAATGGAATCTAGGATGAGGCCTCAGGCCCAGAGCATCAGTAGCTTTGCCTTCCCACCTCCACCTGAGAGGAGCTGGAGGGAGGTGAGTGAGGGCTCCCCTTTCTGCCTCTCTTTGCAGCAATGGCTCCCAGGATACATTTGAAGCGTGTTATAGTGGCACATCCACACCCTCTTTCCATGGCTCCCACTGCAGCGGCAGTGACCACAGCGGCCCGGGCTTCGAGCAGCTGCAAGATTACATGGTCACGGTGAGCTGGGGCAGGCAATGCGAACAGCACAAACAGAGACCTGGAGACTGGAGAAATCACAGGGAGCATTTCAGGAATCATGAATAATCCTGGACATAATCGAAGCAGACGTTGAAGATCGGGGCGGGACATGAGGTTAAGAAAGTAAACAGGCCAGCTTGTGAAAGCCTTAACAAGTGTCAGCTAGCATTAACCGAGTGTTTGCTGTATACCAGGCACTGTTCTATGTACCTTTTATGCATTTTTTTTTTAAATCTCAATAACCAAGGTGGGAAGTGCCACCATTATCCTCACTATATATAAGAAAAGTAAGGGTCAGGGAAATTGTCACCTACCCAAGACCACAGAGCTGATCAAGGGACCAGGATGTGCACTCAGGAAGCTTGAGTCCACATCCATGCTTACATGCAGCCCAGAGGGTCTGGATGCCCCCCTCCCCAATAGGCCATGGGAAGGTTTCAAGGGAGGTCTTGGCCAAATATAGCCTTACAGAGGGCTCTGGGTCTTTTAGGCAGAGGTTGAGTGGGGGTTGCTCCCTGGGACTGATCTTGAATTTTGTCCCTGCAGTTGCGGAGTAAACTGGGACCCCTTGAGATCCAGCAGTTTGCGATGCTGCTGCGGGAGTACCGGCTGGGGCTGCCCATCCAGGACTACTGTGCGGGCCTGCTGAAGCTCTATGGAGACCGTCGCAAGTTCCTCCTCCTTGGTGAGCCCCCTGTCCCACCTCCCAAGGTCAGCTAAGGCCCCTACATAGTCCATGACATTCCCAATCAGGCATCAGGCTAGACATGTTCACTCCTATTCTTCAGCCTCCAATAAAGCCAAGATCGTGAAATCCATCTCAGGGAGGAGAAAGGGGCAGAGCAGAAGAGAGACGTGCTTTCTGTCACGGCACATAAGAAGAGAGCACTAGTATAACCATTCACCTTCAGAGCAAAACTGGGAGAGGAAGTGATTCTCCCCATCCACCCCACAGGCAGCTGAGGCTCGCAGAGGCTAAGGAACTTGTCCAAGGTCACACTGCTGGTAAGGAAGGCTAATAATAGCATCAGGAATGATAATACTAATAAGCTAACAGGCATTTTGCGGTTACCCTCCTTGAATGCGTCAGTTTTGGAAAAGGGAAACTTATTGCCCCCATATTACAGATGAGGACACTGAGGCTCCGAGAAGCAAAGTACTGAAGTCACATGACTAATGAGTAGAGATGGAGGCAAAACGAGCTGACTTGTTTGGGACCCTCAGTGTGTGCCAGGCCCCTCCTCACAACCCTACCGGGAGAACTGGTGCGATTATCTGAGTTTTACAGGCGAGGAAAGTAAGGCTCAGAGTAGCTATTTAATGAGGGTCACACAACTAATAAATGGGGATGTAACCGTTACAGTCACAACAACAAGCTAACCTGTATTGAGCGTTTACTCTGTGCAGAGCATTAGGTTATTATGCTCTGGCCCAGAGGCGAGGAATTTGAGCAAGGCCACCAGCCAGGGGGCAGAGCAGGGGTTTGAACTCAGATCTCTGCAGAAGGTGGCTCCGATGTGGGAGGGGGAGGGCTGAACCTTGAGGAGTCCCCTGGTCTCTCGGCCCCGCAGGGATGCGACCCTTCATCCCCGACCAGGACATCGGCTACTTCGAGGGCTTCCTGGAGGGCGTGGGCATCCGCGAAGGCGGCATCCTCACCGACAGCTTCGGCCGCATCAAGCGCAGCATGAGCTCCACGTCAGCGTCGGCCGTGCGCAGCTACGATGGCGCGGCCCAGCGGCCCGAGGCGCAGTCCTTCCACCGGCTGCTGGCCGACATCACGCACGACATCGAGGCGCTGGCCCCCGACGATGATGAAAGCACGGACGAGGAGGCCCGGGACTCCCCAGGCGGGGGCGAAGCGGCAGAGGACAACTACCTGTAGCTGCAGACCAAAGGGACGGTGGGGACGCACCCGCAATCCCGGCTGCGTCTCACTGGCTCCTGCTTGTGAGACCCCGGCCCCAGGGATCCCCTCGCACCGGACGCGGGCCTCCACGCCCACGATGTCCGTCCCCGCCCTCCGGGCTCCAGTCCCTGCAGTACCAAGGATGTCCTGCAGGGGGCGGAGCCCTAAAGTCAGGGGCAGTCGCCGGAGGCTCAGCAGGCCCCTCTGCCAGACCAGGATGGGCAGCACCCCACATTGTCCCGCTAGCCCCAGGCACGGCCCCGGGACCGCTCATCTTCCCTCCCTCCCCTCCCACTCCCGCAACTTTCTGGAGGCCAAGGGAGGGATGAGGGGTGGGCTCCACCTGCTGGCAGACTGAGAAAGGAAGCCCCAGAGCCCAGGCAGTTCCTCCTCTTTCACAGTTTGAGAAATTAAGGTTCAAAGAATGGGAAGGAACTTAAGGGAATCTCCTGTTTCTCCTTAGAGATTACTTCAAGATAACCATACGAAATAGCGTCGAGGGTCTTCTTAGGACTCTAAGTGTCAGGGTCGCCCCTCCCCTGATGGCAGGAATTGGATCATCAATGTGAAACAGAGGTTTTTCTCTCCTGGCCGTTGAGTCAGGAGTAGATGATCGGGGTCCCAGTCCTGGTCCTAAAATTCTGAACACGTTGCTTGTTCAGATCTTGGATTTGGAGCCAGACAGACCTAGGGCTCCTGTCGGGTTAGTGTTCTCACCTCTTGGTGACTTCCATTCCCTAAACTGTCGGATGAGGACGGCGCCTCCCACTTCACAGGGTGGTTCTGGGGACTAAGAAAAGTCAAGGTCTTGGGGCTGGGTCCAGCACCTGATAGGCACCCAATAAAAGCTGTTCCCTTCCACACCTAACACTTTCAGACTTGGTCTGCCTGTCTCGCCTGGGAGCAGTGGGTGGGAACTGAGGAGAGGGTGGGCTGTAAGAAGACCCTTGGGGAAGTTTGTGAAGAGGAAATAGGACTTGTTCCCCCCGGCTCGGTTGCACCCTGGCTCTGGGCTCAAGCCCCAAATGAAAAGTCCCCCAGACTCCACAAGCTACCATCCCGGGAGTCCAGGGTAGCTGAAGAAGCCTGATGGCGGGGTTGGAGAGGTAGAGAAGTCAGCCTAAGGACAACATTCAACATGGCCTGAGTAAAGTAAAAGCCCTGAGAGGAGGCCAGAGACTCGCACAGAACTACAAAAATTTATTTGTAAAACTTCACAGAGCCTTCCATGGCCAGACACATGGTACTCACTGTGAGGCAGGTACAATGATCACGATTTTAAAGTAATATTATTATTAGGGCTTTAGGTCCAGAGTTCCATGATTTATCCTCAGTTTGTAGCAAATGGCCATCCTATCGTAATTAGTCCTTCAACGCCCTCTGATGTTTTGTTTTGCTTTAATTCACCCCTCATTCCCCACACTCCTTCCCCTCCCCACGGTGTGCACCCACCCTATGTGTTGATATGTGTCCCTGAACATGATACACACAACACTTTGTGTGTGTATTTACACTACATGAACGGTGTTGTGTGAAAAATCTAATTCCATTGCTTCCCTTTTTTTCACTCCATCATATGATATTTAAGATAGACCCACACTGGGGCGCCTGGGTGGCTCAGTGGGTTAAGCCTCTGCCTTCGGCTCAGGTCATGATCTCAGGGTCCTGGAATCGAGCCCTGTATCGGGTTATCTGCTTAGCGGGGAGCCTACTTCCTCCTCTCTCTCTCTCTGCCTGCCTCTCTGCCTACTTGTGATCTCTGTCTGTCAAATTAATAAATAAAAAATCTTAAAAAATAAAAGACAGACCCACGCTGCTGTGGGAAAGTCTAGCTTATTGCATCAAATTGCTGCAAAGCATTCCAAGTTGAGCATCCATGGTTTTAATTATTCCCTCCCTCCTCCAATGATGGACAACCAGATGGCTTCCAACTTCCTTTCATCACAAACAACACTGTGATGAGCAGCTTTGAACATGACCCTATGGGCCTATGTGAAAACTTCTTTGGACCCTATACCCAAGTGGAATTAGCGGATCACATATATGTTTTAAATGTCACTAAATCCTATTAATGGCATGTGAAAGATGCTTGTCTCCCCACACTTTCATTATCTTTTACATTATCTCACTGTAATTTTTGCCTATAGTTTGGGTATAAGGTGGCATCTCATTGTTTGAATTTCTCTGATTATATGAGATTCAGAATCTTCTCCTATACTTGTCGGGGTTTTGGGCTTCGCCTTCAGTGAACTGCCCATTCCTGTCTTGGGCCCATTATCTATTGGGTTTCCTATCTTTCTCTTGTCAATTTGCAGAAGTAACTTGTAAATTTTAGATATTAATGCTTTGTTGGTTGTTGATGTTCCCAATATCATCCCCAATATGTTGCTCACGTCCGGTTTGTCTGTGGCGGTGGTTCTCAAACTTTACCATGCACCAGAATCTTCCATAAGGCTTGCTAAAACACAGATCGCTGAGCCATACCCTGGAGTTTCTGATTCAATAGTGCAGGCCTGCGGCTCGAGATTCTACATTTCAAACAAGTACTCAAGTACCTGATGGTCCGGGGAACACACTTTGCAAATCACTGGCCTGTTGTGCCTTCCTTTGAACAAATTTGCTCCATTGAACAAATCCTTAATTTTGATGTTTTAAAATTTATCTTCATTTTACAAATGAGGGAACTGGGGCTTAAGGAAGTAAAGTGAAAGACCCAAGGTCACACAGTGAGCTGGGATTTGGACCCATATCTGGCCAATCCCAGATCCCATAGTCCTAACTGCTCTGCTATCCTGTCCACCAACTTCTGGGATGTAGTGACCACAGCCTGAGGCATTTGTCCCTATGGGGAGCTTTAGTAAGTTCCTGCTTGAGACAGACACAGAGGGAGAAACATAGCGCAGGGCAGCTGAGAGTCACTGGGACAGTTCTTACCCCATAGTTTGAGGGATGGAGCAATTTCCCTCACACCCCGAGGAAGTCCCCACCCATCCTGGAACTACCCTCTTACCAAAGCCGTGTAACCCCTTGGTTTCTGAGGTTCAAAGAGCCTTGTATGGGGCAGTCCAGGCTCTCAGCATGAGGAGTCTGGCCACACTTCCTCCTGTAGCTTCCAGAGGCCTTTCCAGGATCACTTCTCATTATGGTTTCATTCCTGGCACTGTAAGAGGGGGGAAACCACAGGCGGTTGGCCAGCTGCTTCCCAAAGACCTCTAGAGGTGGTATAAGGATGGGACTTCCCTACCAGCTAGATCTCGCGGGGACAGTTTTAATTCATGGACAAGTGGTGACATTAGTGAAATTATCTCCAGCTGCCCCTTACAGTGTGACTCC
This sequence comes from Martes martes, assembly GCF_963455335.1. NCBI lineage: Eukaryota > Metazoa > Chordata > Mammalia > Carnivora > Mustelidae > Martes > Martes martes. The sequence goes on along the minus strand of NC_137896.1, from coordinate 25,502,414 downwards.
TTTCATTTTGGACCCTGCAACTTCCTACACTCTCCCAGCTTCCCACCAGAGACTCCTAGCAGACCTTCATAACACAGTGTTGGGAGGAGTCCTCAGGCCACTGTCCTTTGGTCACCATATGTTTCGAGAGCATGCACTCTGTACCAGGCATTGTGCTAGACAAGAGGGAGATATAGAACAAGCCCTGTCCTCTGGCAGGGGTGGGGGTGGGGTGCTCACCGCTTGATGGGGGAGACAGGTCTCTAAATAATTACAGCATAAAGTTCTCAACTGTGAAACTGAAGAGTGAGCAACTGGCTTTTCCTAGGGAAAACAGAAAAGGCTTTGCAGAGGGGGTGACTTACAAGCAAGACTTTGAAGGATGAGCAAGATTTTGACAAGTAGAGGAAGGTAGACAGGAGAGCCCTCCAGAAGGGGCCATCATGAGCAAAGGGCAGGGAGCTTGAAGGAGCATGGCACACTCCAAGACTGGTAACCAGTTAGCTCTACGACACCAGTGAGGCACCGCGGCCACGGGGGCCAGACTGAGTGAGTTCTGAATCCCAATTCTATCATCTGCTAGCTCCTGAATGTCTCTGGTCTTGGTTTCCTCATCTATAAAATAAGGATAATAATAGCTCTCGTAGATCTCATAGATTGTTGCAAGACTTCAGCACGATCCATGTAAAAGGACATACAGGAAGTGCTCAATAAATGTGACCACAACCATCGTTGGAGGAACATAAGGTGTGGAGGGTGGGGAGCAGGACTTATGAGAGAGGAAAGCAGAGGAGCAGGCAGATTGAGAAGTCCCTTGAAGTGCAGGTCATGGGGAGTGACCACAAGGGGTCTAGCTGCTTGGAGAGGAGGGTTGACTGGAGGGCAGAGGAGAGCCTGGGCCCTGAGAGCTGGGCAGGACCTGATGACCAAAGCTGAGACCTGACTCAGATGTGGTAGGAGGAAGGAAGAGGAGAGAGCACATTCAGGGAGGGGCAGGGGTAAGAGGGCTCCCTCCTCCCTCCCTGCTCAGAAATGCTGCCTCTCACAACCTTTGATTAGATTCATTCATTCATTTGTTCCTTCCTTCCTTCCTTCATTCCACAACTGTTTAACACTTGAACCCTGGCCTCATGGTGTTTACATTCTAGAAAATTTATATTACTATTAAGCAATGTAGCTTGGAGCTTCCAGATCCAGTCTCCACCCATTCAGGCTTAAATGATCAGAAATTGGCAGCCCTATTGGTGTGTCCTCCCATTTCTTGCCTATCCTCAGACATTTCAGATGAAGGGCAAAGGGTCTTAGACTTAGGTCAGCCTGTCCTGCCTACTTCCTGGGATGGTGAGTTCACAGGTGACAGCCCTTTCCATCCAGTTGAAAAGTTAACAACTGCCTCCTTGCCCTCCTCCTCCCACCTCTCACCCTCCCCCAATACACACACCAGAAACCTTACAGGGCACAGCTGCTCCCTTAGACCATGGGCAGCTCTGCTATGATGCCCAGAAAATGATATGACCTGAAGAAACTTCTCACTTCTGTCTAAAAGCGACTTGTTCCAAAAAACAAACCAAAAAGCCTTGTTTTTGAGGCTTACCGTGTAGACAAAGAGATAGTGTCTTTGATGTGCAAAGAAGATATTCAAACAAATAATAAACACTCCCAGTGCAATAGAAAAATAGGCAAATTATTTGTGTGGGCCGCAGAGAAGAAAATACAAGTAACTCTGAAATGTGGCAAGTGCCAACCTCACGTATAGTAAGAGAAACCTACATTAACACCACATCGAGAGAACATTGTTCAGTCACTGGATTGGTGAAGTTTGGAAAGTCTGGTCATTTACCATGTGGGCACAGGTGTGAGGAGACAGACATTGTCCCACGTTGCTGGTGTAAATGTACCTTGCTATAAACCCTATTTAGCAATATTTTACATGCTTGGACCCGTTGATGCAGCAAATACACAGCCAGGAACTTCTACATTTACACTCACACAAGTGGAGGTGATGGATGTGCAAAGAAAACTGTTGAGATTAGAAATAAACAAATGGGGGAACCTGGGTGGCTCAGTGGATTAAGCCTCTCCTTTCGGCTCAGGTCATGATCTCAGGGTCCTGGAATCGAGCCCCGCATCGGGCTCTCTGCTCAGCAGGGAGCCTGCTTCCCCCTCTCTCCACCTGCCTACTTGTGATTGCTCTCTCTCTCTCTGTCAAATAAGTAAATAAAATCTTTAAGAAAAAAAGAAATAAACAAATGTTCCGTGAACGGAGACTGGTTCAATAATCCGCAGCTCACACAGATAATAGGATGCCATACAGCCATTAATAAAAATGAAGAAGCTTTCTATGAACGGATGGGAAATTACTTCCAAGATAAAGTAAGCGAGGCGGGAAAAGCAGGATGCAGAGAGGCACACACTTTGAAGAGTGCTGTCCTTTTGTCTAAAGAGGGTGGGAAATTTCTTTGTGTATATGCACAGAAGAGTTCTGAAAGGATATACGAAATGGGTTTCAGTTGCCAAAGCTGGAAGAGTATATAGTTATATAATGGAGAGAAGGAAACTCTCTTTCATGCTGTGTCTTGAATGTTGTACCACAAATACGAATTACATAAAAGCAGTTTTGTTAAAACCACTATTGTGATACTTATTGTACTCTGTAACACCATCTGTTTCCATGTCTGTCTGATCTCTCCCCGCCATCCGCCACCCCCAACACACACACACACACACACACACACACACACACACACACACACATCTTGTGAGGGGAAGAGGGATCGTCAGTCCTGACTCACTCCTGTACTCCATGGAGTCCAGCATCACACCCAGCACAAAGCGAGTGCTCAGAAAATTTGAATGAATGTTCATAATGACTACCTTCTCCAAGAAGACCCCAGTTGGTCTAACCACGTAGTAGTCTTACTTTTGTGTAGACCACTCCCACATTGAATAGGGATGACCTGTGGAACCAACGGGCTACTTCACCTTGCTCTCCTGGATCACTCTTTCTTAGGGGAGAGCTGCCCCCATGTTGGGAGCACACTCAGGCAAGCCTTACCTAGAGGTCTGCTTGGTGAGGAATGGGCATCTCTTGCCAATAGTCCTGGGAGTGAGGCATCTTGGAAATGGGTCCTCAGCCCCAGTCAGTCTCTCACATGATTCCAGGCTGCTCTGGACTGCAGCCTCATGAAAAATCTCAAGTCAAACCACTGAGCTAAGCTGCCCCCCAATTCCTGACCCATAGAAACTGTGTAAGATAATAACCCTTTGTAATGTTTTAAGCTGCTAAATTTGGGGTAGTTCGTTACACAACGATATATACCTAATGCAATCAAAAGTCTTTAATAGCATTTACTGAGTTTCAGTTCTGTGGGGCAATGCAAGGGAAAAAGGCATGCTTCTGCCTTCAGGGAAACAGGCCACGTGCACATTCATTCCTTCAGCTATCACTTATTCTTATTTTTTTTTTAAGATTTTATTTGTTTATTTGACAGACAGAGATCACAAGTAGGCAGAGAGGCAGGCAGAGAGAGAGAGAGGGAAGCAGGCTCCCCGCCGAGCAGAGAGCCTGATGCGGGGCTCGATCCCAGGACCCTGGGATCATGACCTGAGCCAAAGGCAGAGGCTTTAACCCACTGAGCCACCCAGGCGCCCCTATTCTTATTTTTTAAAAGATTTTATTTTTCACCCAACGTGGGACTCAAACTCACAACCCCGAGACCAGGAGTCACACACTCCACTGACTGAGCCAGCCAGATGCCCTTCAGCTAACATTTATTGAGCACTTACTGTATTCCTGGTCCTGTCTTGAATGCTGACTCATAGAATGCTGGCAATCAAAATACACTGTAGGACAAGAGGAAACTTTCTAGAGTAATGAAATGTTTATCTTATGGAGTTGAAGTTATGTTGATGCATATGCATTTGTAAATACTCAGCAAATGTACACTCAAGCTATGTATTTTGTTATATGTAAATTTTACATTAAAAAATACTGTGAACAGTGGTACCTGAGTGGCTCAGTCGGTTAAATATCGGACTCTTGATTTCTACTCAGGTCATGATGTCAGGGTCCTGAGATGAGACTTTCATGGGGGTCCTCCCTAGCCATGGAGGCTGCTTGAGACTCTCTCTCTCTCTCTCTGCACCCCCCGCCCCTCCTCCCTCCTAAAAAATGCTGTAAAAAAAACATTGAACTCTAGTTAATAATATGTGGGCTGAAGTAATTAACTTTGAAATACATTTTAAAAAGAGGCATTGATGACAGGCCTCTGGGTGGCTCAGTCAGTTAAGTGGTTAAGTATCTGCCCTCCACTCAGATCATGATCTGAGGGGCCTGGGATCGAGCCTCCCCCCAACCCCACTGGGTGCTCAGTGGGGAGTGTGCTATCCCTCTACCCCTCCTCCCACCCCCTGCTTGTGCGCTCCTTCTCTCTCAAATAAATAAAATCTATTAAAAAAAGATGAACTGATGGATAGCTGGATGGACAGACATGTGATGAAGCAAGCGGAATGTTAACGGTGGAATGTAAATGGTAAGCACTATAGAGCTTTTGTTGTAAATCTTTCAATTTTGCTGTATGTTTGGAAATTTTCATAACAAAATGTTTAAGGAAAAGACCTTCAATAACCACATATATCAGTCCTCTCGTTTATTATTACTATTTTAATTACATAAATAAATACAGTCGAGTTTAAAAATGGAAAAAAAAAACAAACAAAAACCAAAAACCTGAGAAACAGTCACCATCTCTTCCCCCTGATTCCAATGTTCCTATCTTCTTCAGTACAACTTCTGTTCTTGTGGGCTGTAGAGTTTCCACACCTTTCCCTTTAGGTTTACATACAGATAGAGGTAAACACAAAACCATGCTCCTTTTTAAGTGTCCTTTCATAGTACTCTGCAAGTGTGTCTTGGGGATCCCTCCATGTCAATTCGTGCACACTGCCTCAGTTTGTAGGATGTGCCTTGTTCAAGGTGCAAAGCTCAGAGAGGAGGTCTTGTCCAAGAGCAGAGAGCAAATCAGAATTGCTGGGACTGGAACCCATTTTCCTGGTTCTGGAGCCTGGGCGCACCCCCGCGGGGGCGTGGCCGCCGCCGAGTGGGGGCGGGACTGGGACCTTGGCCTTGTTATTTCGCGGAATGCTGGCGGGTGGCAGGTCTGGCTTAGCACCCTCGCCGGCCGAGGGGAGCTGCCTGAGCTTGTGCGCACCCGGACCCAGGAGGAAGTCGGATGAGTGCTTCCTCTTTTCTTGCCCTCCGGGGACGCAGAGGGAAGGCAGGGGGTTGTGAAACTGAACTGTCCCCCAAACCCCCTGGGGAGGGGGGCGACGGGGAAACCCGTCAGCTGGAGGAGGCACGCAGCTGGGGTCAGAAAAACAACTTCTTGGGCTCCCCTCAGCACCCCCGTTCCCGCTCAGTCCCGCCAGACCCCTGAGTAGGAGGTCAGCTGACTCTAGGATGGTACCTGGTGTAGGTAAGCTTCTGAGACACCCATAGTCTCCCCGGTCACCCACGGGAGAAAGCCCCAGCTCCTTATCAGCTTCTGCGGCTATTTCCAGCCTGATTTTCCACCTGTCTGCACCCAGGGGCTTCAGGCACCAACAACACAGTAGTGTTTGTGGTTCATCAGCCAAGCCAGGCTGTTTTTCCCTCCAGTCTTTGTCAGGCTGTCTCTTCTGTCTGAAGTACCCTTTGCCATGATCTTCTGTTAACATCCTTTAAATGTCTACCCATCGCCTCTTTCAAGAAGTCCTCCCTGATGCACCCCAGGCGGGACCAGTGTAGCCTCCTACTTGGTCCTACAAAACAATGGGCCTCTCAGTATTTCCCACAGCATTTTCCACTCTGTATTTGAGTTGTCGCTTTAAGTTTGTCTCCCTGATTTGACTGGATGTTGCTGGAAGGCCAAGACTATCTTATTCATCTTTCTGTGCTTCCAGCCTCTGGCAGACATGCACATAATAAGCCCTTTATAAATATTAACAGAATTAACCAAAGGATGAAGGGTTTGGATCTCAGTGCTATCCTTCACTGGTTGTTTGCAAACCTTAAACTTCAGTTTCTTCATCTGTAAAATGGGCCCACGAATGGTACCTGCATGGAACTTGCAAATAAGCAGAAGAGACAGACAATAAACAGATTAACTTATTATAAATGTGTGTTATAGTGCCTGGTGGTGACAAGTTCTCTGGCGAAAACCAAGGCATGGTGGGGGAAGGAGCTAGAGGTGATGGAGAATGTAGGAACTTTAGGAAGGGGCATCAGTGACCTGTTGGGGTGGTTGTGAGTTTCTTAGGGGCTGGTCTTCTCAGATTTTCATTTACCTCTCTTGGAAAATGAGGGCAGCAGTGACCTGCCTGGGAGAGTATTGCTGTCAAATGAACACTGACTACTTTGTAAATAAAAGGGGAAATATCTGAGCCCTGAAGTAATGACTGTGGCTCTCTTCCCCATCCCCCATCTTGTTTTGAATATAGAACAATCAACAGTGGTCCCAAAGAATTTGAAATATGAAATGCAAATACCCTCTGAGATAGGAAAATATATTTTTGAAAGAGTCATCATCTGACTCACCGTAAAGTGAAGCCAGTGTTGTTCCCCAGCTCATGCCCTCCCTCCAGGACTGAGCCCTGAGGTGTGTCCCCTAGTCCGAATTTGTCTCCCTGCTCCTCAGGCTCCAGGGCACTCTTACTGAGTTTGTGTACTCATTACAAGCACGGGCTTTGAAGGTACACTGGAGACTCACAGAACTCGGTTTGAATCCCAGCCCTGTCGTTTGGTGGCTGTGTGACCTTGGGCAGGTGTCTTTACCTCTCTGAGCTACCCATTTGTAATCATTCCTATCTCAAAGAGATTTAAATCAGATTATACAAGTGAGGGCACAATAATAAGAGCTTTTTTTAAAAAAGATTTTATTTATTTATTTGACAGACAGAGATCACAGAAAAGGCAGAGAAGCAAGCAGAGAGAGAGGAGGAAGCAGGCTCCCTGCTGAGCAGAGATCCCGATGCAAGGCTCCATCCCAGGACCCTGGGATCATGACCTGAGCTGAAGGCAGAGGCTTTAACCCACTGAGCCACCCAGGTGCCCCTAATAAGAGCTTTTAATGTGATGATTTAATGACCTGGTGAAGTAGGTACTCTTATCATTCCACTTTGCAGATGAGAAAATGAAATCACAGCTAGTGAAAGGTAGTTAGTCCAGCTTCAATGCCTTTGCTTCCATCGTTCCTCCATCCCTGACCCATTGTCAAGTACACACCAAAAACTTTTCTTGACTTTTTCATCCTCTAAAAATCCTGCCCAGCCTCGATTCTATCTCTGTCTCTGATTTAAATATTTTTTTAAGTAATCTCTACACCCAATGTGGGACTCAAACTCACAACCCCAAGATCAAGAGTCACATGCTGGTAGACTGAGCCAGCCAGGCGCCCCCAAACCTCTGATTGTTAAATTGACTTTTAATTTTTAAGCAATTAATATATTTAAGTGTTCCATAATTCTAGAGTATGAAGGGTATACTGGGACCAGTAAGTCTCCTTCCCTGCTCTGTCACCCAGACCATCGACACTTGTTATTATCTGTCTTTTTAATTTTAGCCATTCTAATGTGTGCAGTGACATCTCTTTGTGGCTTTAATTTGTATTTCCCTAATGACTAATGATAATAAGCATCTTTTCATGTGATTGTTAGCTATTTGTATAATTTTTTTGAGAAATGTCTATTCAGATCTTTTGTCCACTTTTCAATTATGTTGTCTTTTTATTATTGAGTTGTAAGGGTATACATATTTGGGTAACCAGTCCAATAGGAGATCCGTATTCACCCCCATTCTATGATTGTCTCATTTGCTGCACAAGTTTTTGGTTTTGATGAAGTCCAATTTATCAGTTTTTGTTGTTTTTACCTGTGTCACATTTAAGAAGGCTTTGCTTAATCCAAGGTCATGAAGATTTTTATAGTGTTAGCTCAGACATTAACCTATGATCCATTTTGACTTATTTTTGTGGATGGTGTGAGGTAGAGGTCCAATTTAATGATTTTGCATGGGGATATCTAGCTCTTCTAGCACCATTCATAGAAAAGACTATTCTTTCCCCCATTGAATTGTCTTGGCACCCTTGTTGGAAATCAGTTGGCCATAATGTGAGGGCTTACTTCTGGACTCTCAATTCTGTTCCATTGTTATATATTTCTATCTTTATAAAGTACCACACTGTCTTGATTACTGTAACTTTGTACTAAATTTTGGAATTGGGAATTTTGAGTCCTCCAACTTTGTTTTACTTTTTCAAGATTGCTTGGTTGTTCTGGATTCCTTGCATTTCCCTATAAATTTTAGGATGAGCTTGTCTATTTTTTCAATATATGGGAATTATGTTGATCAATTTGAAGACTATCATCACCTTCACAAAATTAAGTCCTCCAATCTATAAAGAAATATCTTCTCCATGAAATATCTTTCTCATTCTATAACATGACTTTGTTTAGGTCTTCTTCAGTTTCTTTCAAGGGTGATTTTTTAGTTTTTGAATTATCTTGCACTATTTTTCTTAAAATTATCCCCAAGTATTTTATTCATTTTGGTGATATTGTAAATGAAATTGTTTTCTTAACCTTATTTCCAGATTGTTCATTGCTAGTGTATAGAAATATGATTAGTTTTGGGGCACCTGGGTGGCTCACTCAGTTGAGCGTCTGACTCTTGATTTCAGATCAAGAGATCAAGGGTTGTGAGATCTCAGGGTCATGAGATCAAACCCCGCGTTGGGCTCTGGGCTGGGCATGGAACCTGGTTAGGATCATCTCTCCCTCTCTCCCCTTGCCCCTCCCTCCCATTAATTAATTAATTAATTAAAATTTTAAAATGCGATTTGTTTTTATATATCCTTATTCTTTTTGACAACAGCTTGGTACTCCCTTATTGTTATAGGTTATTTCCAACCCTTTCCTAGTAAAAGTCGTACTGTATTGCCTTCCCTTGTACATACCCATGAAGTCTCAAGTATTCTGATCTTTTTTCTCTCTGAGCTCTTATAACTGTCAGTTGCCACCACCTTGGCCCGTGCCACCATTATATTATCCTTGGATGACTGCCTCGGCCTGCTCATTGGGTTCCCTGATTTCCTCATTCATGCCTTTCCAGTCCACTCTCCACCCAGCAACCAGACAGATCCTGTTAAAACACAAGCCAGTGTGGTTTACTCCTCTGCTCAAAACCCTCCAATGGCTCCCATCTTGTGTCAGTTAAAGTTTCATACCAACACCAAGACTTCTTGGCCTCATAATCTAACTTCACTACCTTTCCAACATCGTCTCCATCACTCTCCTCTGCACCCACTCTGATCCAGCTACATGGCCTCCTTTATTCCTTAAACACACCCAAGTGTAGTTGCACCTCAGGACCTTTGCCATTCCTGTTCCTTCTGTTTGGAACACACTTCCCTCAGATTATCACATGACTCATTCCCCCAATTCACCAGGTCTCAGCTACATGCTACTTCCTCAAAGAGGTCCTCCCTGACCACTCTATCTCAAGTCACCTCCCACCCTCTTGCTCTGATTTATTTTTCTTGTAATCTTATCACCCTTGTACATAAGATGTCAATTGATTTTCACAAAGATTCACTGAGATAAATACTATTGCTTTTTTCCATCCCATAGCTGAGAAAACTGAGGCTCAGAGGGGTGATCTGATTTGTTCAAGATCACTCCATTGATAAATGGCAGTGCCAGGGTTTGAACTATAGTTTGATCCCAAAGAGGCAGCATTTAGCACTACTTCTTGTGGTCAGCTATATTCCCCATGACAATGAATGAATTAATTAATTAATTAACTGATAAAATATTTGCGACCTCAAGTACTGGTAAGGCAGTGTTTTAGGATAAATTTGTAATTGTATAAATGTTCTTTGATGCTAATATGAGTTAGATGGGAAATTTTTTTTAATTAAAAAGAACAACAGGGGCGCCTGGGTGGCTCAGTGGGTTAAAGCTGCTGCCTTTGGCTCAGGTCATGATCCCAGCGTCCTGGGATTGAGCCCCGCATCAGACTCTCTGTTCAGCAGGGAGCCTGCTTCCTCCCTTCTCTCTCTGCCTGCCTCTCTGCCTACTTGTGATCTGTCTGTCAAATAAATAAATAAAATCTTAAAAAAAAAAAAAAAGAACAACAAGGGGCGCCTGGGTGGCTCAGTGGGTTAAGCCTCTGCCTTCGGCTCAGGTCGTGATCCTGGGGTCCTGGGATCAAGCCCAGCATTGGGCTCTCTGCTAGCTGGGAGCCTGCTTCCCTTCCTCTATCTCTGCCTGCCTCTCTGCCTACTTGTGATCTCTGTCTGTCAAATAAATAAATAAAATCTTAAAAAAAAAAAGTTAGATTGGCCTTTAAAAAAATAAATAATAAAAAGAAAAAACAAGAAGAACGACAATACCAAATTGGCAAGGATGTGGAGAAGCTGGAAACCTTACATTGCTGGTTGGGATACAAAATGGTATAATCGCTTTGAAAACCAATTTAGCAGGGTATTATCAGGTTAAAAAATACACTCACTTGACTCAGCAAATTCAGTCCTAAGTATTTCCTCAAGAGAAATGAAAACATGTCCACATGAAGGCTTATGCATGAATGTTCATAGCAGCTTTATTCATGTAACTAAAACCTGAAAACAACCCAAATGTCCATCAACAAGGAAATGGATAAACAAATTCTGGTATGTCTACACTATGGAGTACTACTCAGCAGTGAAAAGGAACAAAATACTGCAATACGTAACAACGTGGAAAATCTCAAAAGCAATATGTAAGTAAAAGAAGACAGACATAAAAAAAAAAAGAAGACAGGCGTAAAAGAAACATATGGTATGATTGCATTTATTTGAAATTCTAGAAAATACAAAACTAATTTATAATAGACAAAAAGCCAAAAACGGTGGTTACCTAAGGCAATGGAGGGGGGAGAAGCTGACTGCAATAGGGTACAACAGAACTCTTTGGAGTGATAGAAATGTTCTATATCTTTTTTGTTGTTGTTGTTGTTGTTTATTTATTTATTTGACACAGAGAGAGAGAGAGAGAGCAAACACAAGCAGGGGGAGTGGGAGAAGGAGAAGCACGCTTCCTGCTGAGCAGGGAGCCTGATATGGGCCTCGATTCCAGGACCCTGGGATCATGACCTGAGGTGAAGGCAGCAGCTTAATGACTGAGCCCCCCAGGTGCCTAGAAATGTTCTATATCTTGATTAGGGTAGGGTTACATGGGTGTATACCTTTACCAAACTCAACAAGCTGAATATTTTAATGGTGCATTTTATGTATGAAACTATGCCCCAGTAAAGTTGATAGGAGCTTTGGAAACACACGCATAGATTTTTACTGCAGCATTACTTCAATAGCAAAAAAAAAAAAAAAAAAAAAAAAAGGTGGGGCGGGGGAGGAGGTGGAATTGACCGTTAACAGGACAATGTTCCAGCTGTCTGGTCCTTTGCCATCAGAATGACGAACTTGTGAAAGATGGTGTAGCTGATGCTAATGATGACTGTCTCGTGTCCCCAGAACATGTATCTCTCTTCCTGAAAGCTCTTTCTGGTGGCTGGAGCATGCAAGGGGCAGGCCAGAAGTGCTGGAGGATTAATGCCCCCCAGGAGCACACCTCATCCAATGTCTGCTGGGAGTTAGTACATCAATGCCCCAGCTCCCTCGTCTTCCGGGAAGGATAACTATGAAATGGGAATACCTCAGTGTCTCCAGAATTCCTTCTCCAGCAGGAGTGAGTTCCAGGAGCCCACAGTTGTAACTTGGTTGACAATGGTCTCTTAATTGGCTTTCTTCCCTGTCCTATCTTATCCACCTCCTCCCCTACCAGGATTTTCTACATCTCCCAAATAACCTACTTTCACTTGAATCCATGTCTAGGGTCTGCTTCTGGGGAACTCTAATTAAGATTAATGGATGATGGGTGCCTGGGTGGCTCAGTTGGTTGAGTGTCCGCTTTTGGCTTGGGTCAGGATCCCAGGGTCCTGGGATCCAGCCCTGCATTGGGCTTCCTGCTCAGCGGGGAGTCTGCTTCTCTCCCTCTGCCCCTTCCCTGCTCTTGCTGTCTCTCTATCTCTCTCAAATAAATAAATAAAACCTTAAAAAAAAAAAAAAGACTGATGGATGATACCAAGAGTCAGTCAAGATGTGGGGAAATGAGGGGAGGGAGTTGGGGGGATGGGGTAACTGGGTAATGGACATTAAGGTGGACATGTGATGTAATGAGCACTGGATGTTATATAAGCCTGATTGAATTTAATTAACTTTTTAAAAAGATTTTATTTATTTATTTGACAGAGAAAGAGAGATCACAAGTAGGCAGAGAGGCAGGCAGAGAGAGAGGAGGAAGCAAGCTCCCTGCTGAGCAGAGAGCCTGATGCAGGGCTTGATCCCAGGACCCCAGGATCATGATCTGAGCCAAAGGAAGAGACTTTAACCCACTGAGCCACCCAGGTGCCCCAGAATGAATTTAATTTAAATTTAAAAAGATGTAAGTATATGTTAGGAGAAGAATTTTGGCAGCAGCCATCTGCAAGCATCCATCGTTCTTGGCAAAGCAAATCTTCACAAAATTCTTACAGAGGTGCACAGGGGACATAGTAGCCTGAAGTTTGTGCCATCTAGTTGTCCATGACTAGGTGGGTGTACAAATAAACTGGAGGATGCAGACAATGACCTTTAGCAACACAGCTAAATATTAATTACAGTGATGGAGTCCAGGGCAGGAATGGTAAAGCACAAAATTGAGTAAGTACCATTCAAGTAAATTAAACATGGAATTAAAATTATTTTTAAAGGGGCACCCAGGTGGCTCAGTCAGTTGAGCATCCAGCCCTTGGTTTTAGCTCATGACATGATCTCAGGGTCCTGGGATTGAGCCCCACATTGGGGTCCACGCTCAGTGTGGAGTCTGCTTGAGACTTACACTCCCTCTCCCTCTGCCCTTTACCTCCTAAAATACATAAAAAATATTTTTAAAATGTATTTTTAAATAAATTTTGTCATTTAGTAGGTGGAGTCCAGGAATGTTGTTTATCATCCTACTCTGCCCAGGACAGCCCAACACAACAAAGAATTATGCAGCCCAAATGTCAATCGTACTGAAGTTAAGAACCCCTGTGTATCCCTGCACTCAGTACAGTATTGCTGGCTGAATGAATGAATGAATGAATGAGTGAATGAAGAAATGATGGTGGCCTGAAGTGGCCGGTAGCAGTGGGAATACAGAAACGCTGTGAGATTCTTACACATCTTTCAAGTGTACTTGGAAGACTTTAGTGCGACAATACCTCCCTTTTTCCAGGAGCAGATGTGCTCTGTCCTTGCCTGGTCCTGGGCACATCTCATTCATGTGGGACCTCCAGTTGCCCTCCAGGTGGGCATCCCGCCCCCTCAATTTTCAAAGTCCTCTGAGCTGCCGGAAACCAGCCAAGAATGAGCCAGGGCGGTGACTGTGGGTGAGAAACTTTGCACGCCATTTGAATAGCGCGGGGCCTGTAGAGGGGAAACCACTGACCACAGAAGGACCCGGAAGGCCTGGGACACGGTGTGGGGGAGGGGCCTGGCCTCCTAAGAGTGGATTAGAATGGTAGGGAAAAACTGGTCAGATGATTGGAGTGGAAGGTGGGAGATTAGAATCCTGTGGAGTGCCAAAGGCAGGGGTTAGGAGTCTTATGGGCCCAGTTGGAATTCTTTGATGAGGGGTTAAAATCCTTGAGGGTAGGGTTGGAATTTTTGGATGGATCGGATTAGAATCCTGAAGGTGGATTAAAATCCTTTGGGAACAAGATTGGGATTATCCAGGAGCAGGATCAGAATCCCTGGGTTTTGGGTTATGAGGTCTAGGTCAGAATCCTTTGAAGAGAAGGGTGAAGATCTTTTACTTGGCTGGATTAGAATCCTTGGGGGCAGGATTAGAAACCTTTGGTTGGGTGAGGCTAAAAAATCCTTCAAATGTGAGATTCAAAATTCTTTGGGGGCAGAATTAGGATTGTGGATGGAGATGGTGTTGCAGTTCTTGGGAGGACGGGTTTAATCTATTTGGGGACCGCATTGGGGTTTGGAGAAGCAGGGTTTATAATGAATTAGGGCAGGTGTAAGGGTTTTTGGAGGAGGGGACAGGGTTCGGATCTTTGGGGGACGGATTAAAATTCTTAGGGGCGGGTTTATTATCCTTCCAGACCGGTTAGAATCCTTAGGGGCAGTTAGAAGCCTCGGTTGGGCGGTATTAAAAAAAAAAAAAAAATCCTTGGAGGCGCCTGGGTGGCTCAGTTGGTTAAGCGTCTGCTTTCGGCTCAGGTCATGGTCCCTGGGTCCTGGCATCCTCTAGTCCCCCATGGGGCTCCCTGCTCAACAGGGAATCTGCCTCTCCCTCTGCCTCAGCTCCTGCTCTTGTTCTCTCTCGCTCTCGCTCCCTCTCAAATAAATAAAATCTTTTTAAAGAATCCTTCGGCGGTGGGATTAGGGTACTGGGAGGTGGGGTGTGGGATTAGAGTCCCAGCAGTGGGGTTAGAATCTTCAGGGGCGGGGTTAGGATACATGGGGGTGGGGTTAGATCGCTCAGGGCGCGGCTAAGGAGCCCAGATGGCCTGTGGGTGCCACCGCGTCCCTGGTCCTAGCCGGGGCGCACCACAGAGGCCTAGACGCCAGCGGGTGGGGACGCGGGCGGATCCGCGCCAGGGCAGCCGGAAAAGCCGCGCGGCGCGCAAGCCCCTCAGAGCACGTCCCTTGCCTCTTCTGGAACGTCAGCCCGTCTCCCTTCGGGCGCGGGCGCCCCGGGACCCCGGGGGCTGCTGAACTGGGGGGGCGCTCGAGCTGCGAGGATCCGGGCTGCCCGCCGGACGAGGAGCGGGCGCCCAGGTGAGTGGCGCGGCCGCGGCAGCAGATCGCCGCCTGAGGGTCTTCGCTGCAGGGGGAGCACGGGGTGGTGGGCAGGGCCGGCTGGGGTGCAGCGGGAAGGGGCCGTCGGGGGTGCCGGGAGCTGCGGAGGGGCGGTGGGATGAGGGGCCGGCGGAGGAGATGGCCCTGGCGCGAACCTGGGAAAGCTCTAGGGAGGGGAGCTCCGGCCGCCGAGTGACTTCCATCCAGCCTCCCCTTCTCGGAGCCGTCCAGGTTCCCTTTCTGCAGAAGAAGAAAAAAAAAAAAGAAAAAAAACGAGAAGGAAGGGATGGGGCTTCACGGAGACCCGGAGGGGAAGGCCCTTAAGGTTCCTGGTGGGGGTGGGTCACGGCGGTTTGGCAGCGGGTTGGAAGCGGTCGTGGGGAAGGGGACAGCTGGCCGTAGGCGTGACGTGCGAACCACACCCGGGCGGGGCTGCAGCTGGGCCGGCTCGCTGCGCTCCCTCCTCCTCCCGCGCTGGGCGCTGATCCCCAACAGGTCTGGGTCAAACCTCAAAACCTCCCGGACCACAGTGTCTGCCCCGTCACTTTCCACTTCGTCAGACCTTGGGCCAAGTCGCGCTCTCTCTCTCCAAATTCCAGTTTCCTCCTGTGTTGGACGGGCTATTATTCTTTCTCCAAGGTTACAGTGAGCTAGAGTCTCTGGGGGTCATGCAAGGGAAAGGGGGATTCCGGGAGCAACCCGTCTGTTGACCTTGAGCAAGGGATTTGGCCTTCTTGTGCCTCTGTTACACCTGCAGGATGGGGTAGGAATAATAATGACTTCCTCACAGGGCCATTTGGAAGGTTAGATTGTTATTGATGGAAAGCTCTTAGAGCGGGATGTGACAGATATACATGCTTAATACATGTGAACTATTGCCATAGCTATTAGGGTCCAGCCCAGTGTTTCTCCAGGATACCAGAATCACCTGGAAGGCTTGTTAAAACACAGATTTCTGGGCCCTGACCCCTGACCCCTGATCCAATATGTCCAGCCCAGGACTGAGCATTTACATTCCCAGGTGATGCTGTCGCTGTTGGTCCAGGTCCCATGCTTTGAGAACCACTGCTGTAGCCTTTGGCCAGCACAGAGAAAGGCTTCAATAGATATTGGTTCCTTTATCCCATGGCTTTCTCTTCGCCACCCTTTTCCTCTCCTCCTCCTCCTCCCCCCCCCTTCTTCTTCTTCTTTTGGCTGGGGGAGGAGGTGTTAAAGTAAAGAAAAGTGAAAGGGATAATATACTAAAGATCCCAGGAACCCATCACCCAGAATTAAATGTCAGCATTTTCTTATGTTTGCTTCTTATTTTTAAAAAAAATAAAATTATTAAAAGTGACAGATAAAATCAAAGCCTCTCCACCTTGTGTCTCTCTCAGTCCTGTTTTTCTCCCTCCCCAAAGGCAACCATTGTCATGAAATAGAGTCCTTTCCAGTTTGTGCCTTTAAGAATTTATTCCATAGATATGGATGCATAAATAATATATAGAATTGTTTTTCTGTGCTTTAAAGATCTCCCAAAATGCTATCCAGCTGTGAGATTCTTCTGCAATATCATTTTTCTTTTCCTTGCCTTATCATTAAGTTGTCAGGGTCTAGCCAGGATAAGACACAGTTCATAGGCATACATAGTTCATTCCTTCTCAGTGGAGTGTCCCAGTGTCCCAGCAGGTGACCATCCTATCTTACTTCTCATCCCCTGTTGCTGGACATTGGGGTGTGGAACTACAACTGTGTTTACTACAACAGATCATTCTGCTGGGACCATCCTGGATGTATTACCTTGGTGGGGGTGGGAGGGTGCAGGTGTTTCTTGGGAAAATCCCAAGAGGCTGGATGGGTCTCCAGAGGGGGCATCTGTGGCCCTCTCTTCTTGTGTTGGAAGAGGACCAAGGCCTGGAAAGATCACCCAGGGAGTCTCGGTCAGAGAGGACAGAATGTCTGAGTCTGCTGAACTCCCAGGGTCAGTGTCCCCAGTCTCTTATTCTCCACTGCAGGAGAGCAAAGATCTTCAACTGTGTGACACTTGGTAGAAGCACAAACAATGGAAGCATGACTCCTTTGAAAAAAAAAGTTTTTTGGATTACAAATATTTTATTTTTGTGTAGTCTTCTTTTCTGTGCACTTTTTATTTAACAATCAATAAACTGCTGGTATACAATTTTCATCCTACTCCTTTGCTTAGCACTACGCTGCAAACATTTACCCATGTCATTAAAATATCCTAGGATTTTTAAAAATTGTCATTTTATTTTTTAAGTTCATTTATTTACTTAAATAATCTTTACACCCATATGGAGCTCGAACTCATGACCCCAAGATCAAAAGCCGCATGTTCCTCCAATTGAGCAAGCCAGGCGCCCCAAAATATCCTTTAATTTTTTATTTTTTATTTTATTCTTATTTTTTTAAGATTTATTTATTTGAGAAAGAGAGCAAGCAAGCACACAGAGGGAGAAGGACAAGCAGGCTCCCCGCTGAGCAGGGAGCCAGATGTGGGTCTGGATCCCAGGACCCTGGGATCATGACCCCAGCCAAAGGCAGACGTTTAACTGACTGAACCACCCAAGCAGCCCCCTCGGATTTTTTAATGGCCACATATTATTCCACTGCTTGGATGCACTATAATTCATTTAACCACCCTAGGAAAGCACTTCCATGTAGTTTGCAACTTGCAAATTCTTTTGAGTCAAAATTCACATAGCATTATAAACTTAACCATTTTAAAACCAACAATTCGGTGGCATTTGTGCACCCACCACTTCTATATGGTCCCCAAATATTTTCATCTCCCCAAAAGGAAACAGTGAACCCATTAAAGCAGTCCCTCCCATTCCTCCCTCCCCCACAGCCCTTGGCAACCCCCAGCCTGCTTTTGTATCTTTGGATTAATTTATTCTGACTTCTTCCGCATAAGATAACGTTGGCAAGGTTCACACAAGTTGTAGCATGTCTCGATATTACGGTTCTTTTTATGGCTGAATAATATTTCATTGTGTGTATATACCACAATTTGCTATGCATTCATCTGCAGATGGAAATCTGGGTTGTTTCCACCTTCCGACTGTTGTGAATAGTGCCACTGTGAGCACGCGCCTGCAGGGATTTGTTTGAGCACCTGTTTTCAATTTCTTGGGTTTATACCTAGGAGGGGAATCGCTGAGTCATATGGTAATTCCATGTTTAACTTTTTGAGGAATTGCCAGATCGTTTTGCACCATTTTACATTCCCGTCACCCACGTAGAAGGGTTCCAATTTCTCCACCTCCTTGCCAACACTTGCTGTTTTCCTTTTTATTTTTTTATTTTTATTTATTTATTTATTTATTTATTTTGCTGTTTTCCTTTTTTAAAAATTACTATTATTATAGCCGTCCTGGTGGCTGTGAGAAGCACGGATCTTAATCTCACCCAAATCAGGCTGCTCGCTGACCCCTGAGGGTGAGGAGAAAACTGCATTCAAGGGACCAGCAGAGTCTTGCCCTTTAAACTCTTCCTGGAAAGCAAAGGCAAAGACGGGCCGGTCTCCTAAACCACTGTATCACTGACACATAGTAGGTGCCTGGCACAGAGTGGGACCTCAGAAACCTTGAATGTTGGCATGTTGAACAACCTCTCTCCCCCTCTGCCTGAGACATTTCAGCACATAGATGTATTTCATTGGCCCCACACAGTGATTCTTTTTAATTAGTTGCCAAGTTTTAACACCAAGAGGACGGCACACAAATTTGGAATTCTGTCTTTTGAGAAACTAGGGAAGTTGGCAGTGGTGGGACTAGAGACTCCGTCTCCCCGCGCCCCTCTGCTGTTCACTCATGACAGGTGAAACTGGGCAGGGCTGCCCTGTGGACTACCCCTGAGCTGTCGGCCCCTTTCTTGGATCTCTTTCCTCATGTGGGTGTCCCTGTGGGCCCCTACAGCCTTCTGAGTTCTTAAGTCCTACCCCCCAATCACAACAAGGCCTCCCCTTTTATAGAAAAGGAATGTCAGATCCAGAGAGGATAAATAGCTTTCCCAAAGTCACACAGCATGTTAGCTGTACAAGCTCTCTTAGCCCCCACAGTGGTTTCTCCAGTTTCCTCCACCGCAGGGCTGGGAGTTTTAGTGTACTTGCAGGGGCCTGGGTAATGATGTAGAAGAAACCCTTGCTTGACTGTAAAATGCACCCTTGTTCTTGGCGGATACCTGTGGCCACACATGCCACGCCCTCTGCCTGTGCTGCACCCTCCCGATGGCACTGCACCATCGCCTGCATTCCTGATCCTGCCCTAAGACACCCACCCAAGCTCTCACCACCACCCTAAAATCTCTTGGCCTCGGAGACTTCGGTGCAGCCCAGTGAATAGGAGACCTTTCCTTGTCTCTGCCAGAGAAACAACTGTAGTTAGAGCACGGGATACCTGAGTCTGAGTGCCCACGTTGCCGCATAGAAGCTGTGATGCATTCTGCAAAACCCCTCACTCTCTGAGTCTCAGATTCCTTGTCTGAAAAATGAGAATAAGAATACTATCTCCCAACTCACTACAAGTCTTTTGATGTCAATATACAAAAAAAAAAAAAAAAAAAAAAAAGCTCCATATTTTCTGTGGGCATCTATGTCTTAACTTGAGTTTCCTTAGAAGCAGACGCTAGAAAATGTGTCATGCGCATTTACTATCTAGTCTCCTTGGGAGGGGATTCCAGAAGCTTCTGGAGGAGAGCGGGGACGTGAGCCAGAAGAGCAGGCAGCCACTCACTACCATGGGCACCGGGAGCTCACTTCGGCTCGGAGCCGCGGGAGCCAGTGAGCATGCGCGGCAGGTGAGGTACCTGAGATATTTATTCACTCGCCTGCTCCTGTCTCACTGCTTGAAGACTGCTCCTGGGGGATGGTATTTCTCTTGCCAAGCTCACGGGCAGAGCAGGTGCCAATGGCCACAGAGAACTCTCTCAGGCGAAGAAATACAGGAGCTGCCAGCAGGAGTGCTCTCAAACGGTGAAGGGCAAGGTCGGGGGTGGTGCACCGCCAGACCCGCGTGCGTCTGTCCGTCCGCACATCTGTGCGTCAACGCGGGCGCAGACCTAGGGGAAAGGGGTGGCCGGGGAGGGCCTGTCCAGGCAGTAAGCCGAAGGCACCTTAGATTTATTGGTAAGGTTTTCCTTTTTAATAAGGACGATGTACTGTTTTACCAGGGGATGAAAGGTCATTTTAAAAACAAAATACATACCCTCCAAAACAGAAAAGAAACTGAGACTCTGTCAGCTATAAAGAAGCAGCTGTGAAAAGGTCAGCGCGTGCATTGTTGTGGCTTCGAGGTTTCTATTTGTCGGGGACAGATTTGGGGGTAGCTGACCTTGAGCATGATGGGAAATTAGAGTTAAAAATTGCCCCCCTGGGGGCAAGCTGGCCCCCATGTCCTGTCTGAAGGGGGCAACCTCCACTCAGTTCCAGTGGAGGAGAGGTTTCGTTCCTCTCCCAGCAGAGATAAGCCAGCAAGGATACCCCTTTTCAGTTTAGACACACATTTATAACTGGTTTCTACCGGAAAACCAGGGGACCCAGGAAGTTGAAGGAGACTTCATTCAATTATGCAAGAATTTATTGAGCACCTACTGTGTCCTCGTTTTACACACTGAGATACAGCCGTGCATAAAACAATCATGTGTCTTACATTCCAGGATGACGATGATAAACAGATCCCTAGGTCATGTATTAGTGTGTTAGTCCAGGTCCTTTGAGAAGCAGAAGAGATTAAATATGGAAGAAATGTATTAGCGGGAACAACTAGGAGAGGCTAGGAGAGTGAGCGGATGGCAATGTGTGTTGGATTCCAAATGAAGAAGAAAGGGAAGGAGGGCAGGAAGGAAGAAGGGAAGGAGAGGTGGAAATACCACCAGTGTAGTTCCAAGGAAAGCTTGGCAAGGCTATCGGGAGCCCTTAGCCAAAGCCTCCTGTCAGAGGTCCCCTTGGCATGACCTGCCTCAGTATCCCTGCCATACTCCCTCATTGGCTGGAAACAGCCCATGGCAATAGTGATGGTGGATGGCAGCTGGGGCCGTTGGTCAGTTCCACTGTCTGCGGTCAGAGATCTGCGAGGCCCATCTTCATGGCCACCACATCAACTGCTGGGTAAAGCCATGAAGAATACAGCTGGGAAGGGCTAGAAAGTGATGGAAATTGGGGGGCAGGTGTTCCTATTCTTAACCAGGGTGATGAGAAAAGACCTCTCAGAGCAAGTGAAATCTGTAAAGAGACTTGGGTGACGTGAAAGAGGATTTTCAGGTGAAGAACATTCCAGAAGGTAGTATGTGTGATGGCCCTGAGGTGGAAGCATGGTTGGGGGAATTGAGGAATAGCAAGAGGCTTGTGTGACTGGAAAGGAAACAACAGGGAGGATGACAGGACTGCAGGGTTGGGGGGAACCCAGATCATGGAGCCTTGTCAGCCACAGAAGGGGACTTGGGCTTTTATTCCAAGTGACATGGGAGCCCTAGGAGTTGTCGAGCAGAGGAGGCACATGATCTGATTTATATTTTAAAAGGCTTGCTGGCCTGTAAGAGGCAGAATGGGAATTCAAACCCAGCTCAACGTGACATCAAATCTCATCCTGTAGTTTCCAAACTTGCCTGCCCCCTGCCTACCTTAGAGATAAAGTTATTCTAAGGAGGTTCCCAATGGCACCCTTGAATCTGGACTTGAACAGGTGACCTGGAGGTAACAATGAACAGGCTAGGGATTTCCTGTCAGAGCCAGCCCTCTGGCCGAGTCAGGCAAATGACCAGAGGCCTTCAGTTCCTCTTCAGCGTGTGGCTCTGTCACTTGCTATTGTGTAAACCAGGGCACAACGCTCACCCTCTCTGGGGCTGCCGCTCCAGCTGCAGAACAAAGGTCTCTCCAACCCCTTCCTGTTTGCAAAGTCCAAGTTTTGAGCTCTTTGATCAGAAAGAAGCTGAGGGTCAGGAAAGGAGAGAGATGAGGAGTCAGGGGTGAGCCCCAAATGTCCATTAGGGATAACAGTCACTTGGGGGTTTAGGTGGTTCATTGAGAAAACAGTAAGGGAACCAGAAGTGGGGGGATCTCCAGGGCTCTGCATCTCTGGAAACTCTTCTGGAAATTGTCCCTGGTGGGGGAAGTCTTTTTCTCCACCTCCATGGCTGAGCTGAACTGAGAAGGGCAAGTTCCTCTAGTTGGACAGTCTTGAGCCCTGGGCCCCTCGAGGCCTGCCTTCCTGAACTTCCTATTTGAGTTCCTCATCCTCATCCTGCAGTTCCCCACTGCGGCCTCTGGGGCTGACCCCCAGCAGAGGATGAGAGGCAAGAGAGCTGGGTTCTCATTCTACTTGCCGTGGACCACCCGGGGAACCTCTCTGCTGTGGAGTTCCATTTCCCTGTCTGTAAATGGGCTCTTAACTCTTGTCCTGCTGACTTCAGCCTGTAGAGGGTTGAACACAATATATTTAGTCCACAAATGTATATGCAGGGCCTAATACATGCCAGGCACTTTCTAGGCATGGCATCAGTGCCATCACCTTCTTGGGGTCCATACTCCATACATCCTTACCTATTCTAACGGATTAGTACCCTCGTCTCATCCATTAGAACTTACTATCTATGAAATCTTTGCTGTAAGTCATTTACACTTAAGTATGAATTGCATCCCTGGTAAGAATTTCCTCTGCCCTGGGCAGCACTCTTTGAAGTTTAAGGGGGGCAGAAGTCCAGCTCAAACTGGCCCAGGCAGGAGAGAGAGATTATTGGGAAGTCCACGAACACATCTGCTTCAGGAAGGGCTGCATTCAAGGGCTTGGGAATCTGTGTTTCTCCACTTCTTGGCTCTGTTTGCAACTCTTTTCCAGCCACAGGCCAATGGGTGACTCTCAGTGTCCAGGATGGAGTCACATGTCTGCCTCTGCTTCTGTTACTGCAACTCTGCTTGGCCAGACTTGATCACAGACACCCCCGCCACACACACACACACACACACACACACACACACACACACACCCCTATGGAGGTTGAAGTCAGCTCTACCCCAATCCATGAAATGAGGGTGAGGGAGTGGTGGTTCCCAAAGGAAGACTGGGGAGCTGTTCTCAGAAGAAAGGTGAGCAGAGGCTATGCAGGAAAGAACGATCATCCAATATCTCACTTCATATTTGGAGAAATGGAGGCCCAGAGAGTGGTTGGGAGTTGTCTGAGCTCACATAGTGAGCTTGTGGCAGAGGCGAAACCAGAATCCAGGGCTCCTCGGCCTCAGCCCCCACAGGCCTCTGCTTGAGCCTAAAATCTCCTTAAAAACATCCAGTCCACAGGATGCCCAGGCAGTGCCCTGGCCTCTCCCCCTTGGGCTTCACTCCCAGCATGCCGGAGGAGTCCCTGAGGCTCCCCAGCCTGCATGGTGACCGTGGGAACACCCAGGGCAAGTAAGCTGACCTTTTTCATTTCCCTTCCGTGTCATGCCTGCAGAAGCTGAGGGGGGAAGGGGTGAGTTTCAGTTTCCAGGAGCTTCACAGTGACCTGAGGAAGTGTCTTCGCTAGGGGTCAGCACTTCTAAGCTAGTTTGGGACCAGGCAAGCAACTTCTGCTCTCAGAGCCTGGTTTTGAGTCACATTAGACAAGAATCATGTGTTCAGAGGTTTCAAAAAGCTTTTCACATCCCTGTCACCCAGGACTTCAGGCCGACCCTGAGAAGCAAGGGCTTCCTACTTTATAGGGCAGAGAAAGCAGCTCAGGGGAAGTGACCTACCAAAGGTGACATAGCCAGTCAGTGGCAGAACTGGGGTCCAAACCCACGTCTTCTGACCCCAAGTTCAGCCCTCACTCCACTACATTGGTGGGTCTCACATTTACTGTGTATAAGAAGCTCTTGAAGAATTGTGAGAAATGCAGATTCCAGGCCCTCATCCCCAGAGACTCTGGTTCATTCAGTCCAGATTGTAACCCAGGGAGACGCACGAAGCAGTAAGGACTGTTTGGATATGAGCAGTAAAAATCCGATTCAAATGGTTTCAGACAAATTTGAGAACTTATTTGCTCATGAACTGGAAAAATCCTGAGGTTGGCAGGTTTCAGGCATTGCTGGATCCAGATGTTCATACATGTCTTCAGGAATCACTCTGTCTCCATCGCTCAGCTCTGCTGGCCTCTGATGACTTCACACTAAGACAGTCCCTCCCGTCATGATGTCAGAATGACTCCCAAGAGCTCCAGTCCCCTACACCTACACCTACATCAGCAATCTCTATAGAAATAGAGTGCCGTTTTCCTAATTTTCCCAGCAAAATCCCAGGGCCAATTCTGATTGCCTCAGTTAGGATCACATACATACCTATAACTGAATCAATCACTCTTGGTCGTCAGGGGGGATGTGGAATTCTCTATTGGCCAGATCTGTATCAAGTTGTCAATCCCTGAAGGCAAGGGAGGGGTTAGCCTCTTGAAGCTCCTTGCCTTGGGCGGGAGAAGGCTGGTTTCTCCAGGAAAATCTAGATGCTGTTATCAGAAGAGGGACGGATGCCAAGGAAGCAGGAGCAAAAGGTGTTCACTGCTTTGCTACTAGAATGATCACACAAATCACCTGGGCCTCCTTGAAATGCACATTCTGATTGTGGGCGGGCTGTGATTCTACATTTCTTAGAGGGAGCAGGGGTGCACATAAGGAGGGGAGGGGCAGAGGGAGAGCCCCGATGTGGGGCTCCATCTCAGGACCCTAAGATCATGATTCGAGCTGAAGGCAGACACTTAACCGACTGAGCCACCCAGGTGCGCTGACTCTAAATTTCTAACCGTTCCTGTGTGATGCTGCCGCTGGTCCTCACACTGTCACACACAGTAGCCAGGCACTCTGTTACATTTCTAAGCTCACTTCAAGCCACTGTATCACAGAACCTCTGCGGTCCCATCCTGCAGAGAGGGCTTAGGCCATGTCACTCTTGGCTCATCCTCTCCTCGCCCCCATCCATCCCATGACCCCCAAACCCACCCAAACACAGCACCATTTATTTGGGAACATACTTGTCAACAAATTGCAGGTTCAACAGCCTAGTCACAGCTGGAGAAACCATCCTTTGTGATCTTCAGTAACCTTTACATGAGGAGCCCCGTAATAAACTCTTGTTTGAATTTAGTGTTCACAAAATACTTGTTTCTGTCGACAAATTGCTGTGCTTCCTGGAATTTTGGGGTGACAATGTACAAATACCCATTTTTATCTTGGCCAGTAAGAAGCCCAGAGATAAACCTAGTAGGTAGTAGTGGCGGCACCCTAGGCTTCTGGTTCAATACTCTTTCCTTTCTCGATGGGGTAGCATAACTCTTTTTGAGTCCTGGAGTCCTCTGGATATGGTCTAATATTACAAACTCCCTCAAATTCTTTGTGGAAGTTAGTGCTTCTTTGCAACATTCTTGTTGTTTTGTTTTTCCCAAGATTTTTTTAATTTATTTTATTGGGGGACGTGGAGAAGGAGCAGAGAGGGAGGGAAAGGGAAGCGAGAGAATCTTAAGCAGAGTCCTTGCTGCGCGTGACCCAGATGCAGGGCTCGATGTCACAACCCTGAGATCATGACCTGAGCTGAAACGAAGAGTCACATGCTTAACCGACTGAGCCACCCAGGCATCCCTTTGGAACATTCTCGACTTTGCCCAAATCTTGATTGAAATCCTCCCCATTCGGGGCGCCTGGGTGGCTTCATGGGTTAAGCCTCTGCCTTCAGCTCAGGTCATGATCTCAGGGTCCTGGGATTGAGCCCTGCATCAGGCTCTCTGCTCAGCAGGGAGCCTGCTTCCCCCTCTCTCTCTGCCTGCCTCTCTGCCTACCTGTGATCTCTCTCTCTCTCTCTCTGTCAAATAAATAAATAAATAAAAATCTTTAAAAAAAAAAAAAAAAGAAAGAAAGAAAGAAATCCTCCCCATTCTTCAAAACCCAAATTGTTATCCTGCTGCTCGAGTATTTTAAACAGTTTGCTTTCTCTATGAACATATTAATATACATGTTAGTGGCAGAACCCAGATGTATTCGTTTTACAAAAATGGCTTGATATTATATATCTTTTGAAGTTTGCTTTTTTTTTTTTTCACTCAAGAAGTATCTTGCAGATCTTTGTGTGGCTTTGACTGTCTTTGCCAATGTGTAACAGCTTCTTAGTATCTGGCTTTGGAACATAATTCTGTATGTTCAGTCTTTCCGTTTCAACTCGGTCCCTGGAGCAGGAAGCATGTACTGATGCTTTCCCTTTGGACTGATTACAGGCTCTGGGCATGCATTTATTCACTAATTGTGATTTATGCTCCTACTATGTGCCAGGGAGCTGCTAAGCCAAGCACTGAGGGACACAGACATGAGCAGGACCAGTCTCTGCTGTAATCAGGATGATAGAAAGGTTCTGTATCTGCTCTGACAGGCGGCTCTTGAGCACCTGAAACATGGCAAGTCCTCATGGAGATGTGTTATGCGTGTAACATACACACTGGGATTGAAAGACTTAGTGTACGAAACACAAGTATAAAGCATCTCATTGATAATTTTTTTAAAGTTTAAAAAAATTGTTATGTATGTATGTATTTATTTATTTAATTTTTATTTTTAAGTAGGCTCTTGGCCCAGTGTGGGGCTTGAACTCATGACCCTAAGATCAAGAGTTGCACACTCTACTGACTGAGCCAGCTGGGCACCCCTCATTGATAATTTTTATATGGATCACATGTTAATAATTTTTGACATGTTAGGGAATATAAATGTATCTTAAAATCAGTTCCCTTATTTCCTTTAACCTGGAAAAATATGGCTGTAGGAATTTTTTAATTATATACATGGCTCCCATAACCTTTCCAGGTCTGGTGATCACAAAAATGAGCATGTCTGAGGTCATGTCACATCAAGCAGTGGGGTAGTTCTCCTGGTTTAGGGGGATAGTCACATTTCATACAAATTTGACTCCTGCCAGTATTTAACTTTTTTTTTAAGATTTTTTTTAAAGATTTCATTTATTTATTGGACAGACAGAAATCACAAGAAGGCAGAGAGGCAGGCAGAGAGAGAGAGGAAGGGAAGCAGGCTCCCCACCAAGCAGAGAGCCCGATGAGGGGCTTGATCCCAGGACCGTGGGATCATGACCTGAGCCAAAGGCAGAGGCTTTAACACACTGAGCCACCCAGGTGCCCCCAGTATTTAACTTTTTAAACATCATATTTTATTGGGCAGAAATTGAACTGATGGGAACTCCCTATTTTCAAAATTCAATTTCTTGGGGCACCTGGATGGCTCAGTCAGTTAAGCATCTGACTCTTGATCTCAGCTCAAGTCTTACTCTCAGGTTTGGGAGTTCAAGCCCTGCACTGAGCTCCAGCCCTACTTAAAATAAATAAAATAAAATAAAATAAAAATATTTTGCTGTTGCTGTATCTCTAAGCTTGTGGGTCAGAGGAATGGCAATCTGCATTTGCTTTATCCTCCAGGGCAGGTCCATGTTTGCTAGTAAACAGAATTCATTGCGGTTAACATTTCTGTAGTGTTTGCTGTGTGCCGGGAACCTTGACATTTATCAACTCATTTCATGCTCACCACCACCCTGGAGGGTAGAACCCCACCATCCTTCTCAGATGTGGCCTTGACTCATGCATCAACACGAAGACTGCAGGGTCCCGTTGCTTAGGACCCTGTGGCCATCTCGAATATGTAAATGATACTCCGTAGGGGCTCAGAGAAGCAGAAGGAGCTGCTCTGGATCACACAGCAGTGTTCTTCCCAGAACACTCTTACATAATCAAAAAAATATGAGATGTGATATGATTGTATGCCATACAGAACCACACAATATGCTGTCTTATTTCCAGAACCATAATGCCCATTTATCACAAGTCAAAGAGAGGTGTTTTAAATGCATCTAAGTACATTATAAAGCAGTGATTAATTGTGATAATTTTTCAAATTAATGATCCAGCACCCTGGGAGCCTGAAGAAGTTCCTTATTTTATTCACAACAGGCAAATGAAGCAGAAACCGCTTAAGTCTTCAAGTGGTAAATTGTTGCCAATTCCCACAAGGACAGACAAAAACATCCTTGTGAATAAAAAGAATCTTTTTTTAAAAAGTAACTCCCCTAAGCCTAGGAATATAGATTTTTTTTTTCTTAGACCACAAACATGTGTTTATTTTAACAAGATAAGTATAACTGAGTTCTAACTGCTTTAGAGGAGAATTACAGTTGTGCAGAGCTGAGAAAAACAATTACTCTCTCATGTGGCTGCTTAGGGCTCATCTCAGCAAATACACGTGAGCATTTTGAGAGAAGAAATAAAATCTTTCTGCCATTTTGCAATTAAGTTTTGACTCTGATCTGAAAAACACGTTTTCTTTAAATATCTTAAAATTTCATAAGTCCATTGGCGATGTCTATCAGCTTTACCTCCAAAATATCCCCTCAAATCCTGAAGTCCATTGTTTACCACCCCTGGGCCAGGCCACCATCATCTCATGCTTGGACTTCTTGCTGTGAACAGGGTTCCCTGCCTTGCCTCCTAGAGTCCCTACTCCACCCAGCAGCCATTATTTGAAATGCAAATGAATCCCATCATTCTCCTGCTTAAAACTTTCCGTGGTTTCTCATCATCTTTTAGAATCAAACCCAGATTCTCCCTTGGCTATAAAAGATGTGGCAGCCTTGTCCCAAACCACACCCCTCTTGCCTGCCTGGGACCTCCGGCCACAGTGGCCTCCTTTCAGTACCACATTCTCTCCAAGCACATTCCAGCCTCAGGGCCTTTGCACTTGCTGTTCCCTCTGCCTGGAACACTGTTCCTCACTGTGTTTCATGACCAGCTCCTTTGTGCCATTTGGGTCCCAGGTCTGACGTCACCTCCTCAGAGAAGACTTTCCAATCACCCTGTCTAAAAAAAGCACTGCACCATTGTTTCCTGTCACACCCTTTATGGTTGTCCTCACACTTTTCACTAAATTTATCGCATTATGTATTTGTTTACCTGTTTATTGTCTGTGTCTCCCATTCATCCCCAGGGTGAGCTCCATAACGGCATGAACTCGCTTATCTTATTCATGGTGTAGAAGAGTGCTCAGTAAGTGTTTGCTGAGTAAACAAAGGAATGAATGACCAAATAAACTCACGAGAGAAAGAAGAAAAAAGAAACAGAGAGAGGGGGAGGGAGGGAGGAAACTATTATAAGGCAGTTATAAAATGATACAAGGAAGATGATGCCTTAGCTACTATTTAGCTAGATTGTTTGAGCCATATTATGTGACCCCATCTTGGTCATTTAATATAAAATGATAATTTATTAGATCATAATAGTATAGTTTCACTTTACTGTTTGCTCTGAGTCCCACGCTGTGCTAAGTATTTCCCCGCCTCCGTGTTTTCTCATCCTTTCAGCACCCTGCAAGTATGTTGTATTATTATTATCCCCATTTTGCTGATGAGGAACTGAGACTGGGGAGCAGGGCCAGTGATGAGTGAGGTGTTGGTGGGGTGGAGGGGCCAAGCGTCAGCTCAAGGCTTTCTGATCCCAGAACCCGTGGTGCCTACCACCCACTCTGCTCCAAGGCTCTGCCTGTTGAATTTTGATGATTCTCATGATTTATTCTCTGAATAAACTCCCCATTGCAAGGGTCCTTGGTAGCATGGCTATGACAACTTGTCAATTCTGTGTGGGTATGTGGTAGACATGGACGTGGGGAAGCCCAGAGGTGGCAAGGGTGGAGTGAGTGGGCTTGGCAGGGGTGAGGGGGCAGGGGTGGGGGGGGAGACAGGATAGGGGAGAGGGAGCTAGCCTGAGGGCAGGGGGCCTGGAACCCAGCATCCAAGACTCTCCTGTGTAGGCTGGGGGCAAGCCAGGCTCACTTCCCTTCTCTCTGACGCAGGATGGGGTGCATGAAGTCCAAATTCCTCCAGGACAGAGGCAAGGTCTCAAAAACCGAGCCCAGCACCAACCCACACAGCCCTGTGTATGTGCCAGATCCCACGTCTACAAACAAGAGGGTGAGTGGGGGAAGAAAGGGGGGTTCAGCAGCCTGAGGGGCTGCCCCATGCTGTCCCAAATTGCCCTAACAGCCTCCCGTATTCCCAACGGTCAGCAGGGGTGACATGGAGCTGACCCATCACCAGCAGTCCCTTGACTCATCTGCACCAAGGACCTGGGGCAGTGATGTCACTCCTCCTTATCCAGCTGCACACACCTTGGCCCCTCCACCCGGGCTCCAGGGACCAGGTCCTGGTGGGCATGGCAGAGGCCCCAAGCCCGGGCAGTGCTGAGAGTAGTCAGTGACCTGACCAGTAACAAAGCAGTTGAAGTGGTGACAGTAATGACAGTATTAGTGCTGTAGCGACAACCATAATAGCAATTATAGCAGCAAGAGCAGCGGGAGTATGACGGCAAGCGCAGACGACGCAGTAAGTAAGAGAAGTGGTCATACTAGTAGAGGTATTTGCTTACTTCTCCTCTGCTTATACAGAGCCCACGACCAACCATGCACTGTCCTAAGTGCTGTACCGTTATCAGCACCTTAAAGCCTCACAGTAATCCTAGGTCTCCATTTTTATTACACAGGTGAGACACAGAGCTTAATAACGTGCTGAAGGCTGTACAGGTAGCAAGGGATAGAGGCAGGATTCGAACCTGGGCCGTGCAATCTCCCAAGTGCCAGTATTTGAAGCAGGAGAAACAGAGGCGGAAGCCAAACGCTCATGAGGAACTATAGTCAGGGCGATACTAGTGGTGAGAATGGGAGCGATAGGTGCCCAGGCAGTAGGGCCCCTAGTCCTGTAGTCATGAGAGGGGTAGAAGACTCGGGGAAACAAACAGAAGGTTTTAGAAGGGAGGGGAGGTTGGGGGGATGGGTGAGCCCAGTGATGGGTATTAAGGAGGGCACGGATTGCATGGAGCACTGGGTGTTAGATGCAAACAGTGAATCGTGGAACACTACATTGAAAACTAATGATGTACTGTATGGTGACTAACATAACATAAAAAAAAAAAAAGAAAAGAAAAAGAAAAAGTGAGGGGGAGTGATAGAAGAGTGGCTATAGCAGTAACAGTGCTGTTAACCGTAACAGTACCAGAACCGGGAGCGGTGGTGATGGTACTATAGCAGCAGGAACGGCTGTAATAATCTTCCATTCTTGGAACACCTGCTGTGTTCTAGGCATTGGGGTGAGGGGCTTCTATAACATTAGTCCCCACCAAAAGTTGTGAGGCAGGAGTTGTGCCACTTTAAAGCCACTGTGACAAAGACTCTAAGAGGTGAAATGCCTCCCAGGGGCCACACAGCTGGGGACAGCAGAGCCAGGTCTTTCTAACCCCGAGGCTGGGGTGCTCTCTACTCTGGAATCCTGGAGTCCATGCTGTTATCTGAGGTCATCTACGGAAGTACGGAAGCACGGTCTCTGCTTGCTGCCTCTAGAGACGGGGGTGCACTCTTCTTCCTGGGGGAGGCCCTTAGAAAGTTCTGCCTCATATTGAAGGGAAGTCTGTTGTCTCATACCCTGACTCCTTGTTCCCAAACCTGCCCGTCAGCCCCACACCAAATACATCCTCTCCCTTTGCCCCATAACAACCAGTAGAGAATAAAGCAAACATCTTATCCCAACCCACCCATTCCTTCCGAATCATCTTTCACACCACATGGATTCCTGGCATCTCTCCATTCTGCTTGCCCTTCTCCAGGCATGATGTCTCAAACAGGGCTAATTTGGGGAAAGGGGCGGGGTGGGGGAGCGTGTTAGTGCAATAGTCACCTCCCTCCCTCTGCACTTAACCTCTATTAATACATCCTGATCCTGAGATTATATGAGCTTTTCACACCAGTGATGTCCTGAACTGACATCTTAAACCCTAAGTCACTCCTAGATCTGTTCTCTCTCCTAACCTGTGTGGCCCTGGGCCCTTTCTGTGGCTAGGGCTCCAGGTTCTCTGAGGCCCTCTCGCTTGGCACCAGTGGGAAGCAGAGAGTCTTCTCCCACTGGTTTTTGGTTGTCTCCTGAACATCAGATTTAAGGGATGTTATTATCAGCGATTTGTCCTTCTCCTGCAGGGCATTAATTCAGTGATGAGTTAGTTAAGTGTTCCTCAGAGAAAGGGTTCCCAGGCCAAACCAGTTTACAAAACACTGGCCAAAACAGACAACTTCTCTGTGGGAGTCCTCAAAGCTTTATGAATCTTGATGGGCTTTGTGGATCTCCCCCCAAAAAGATACTTCTCATTGTTCCCCACACCTGTTTCTCCAAGTTTACTTAAGTGTGCGACATACAAACACATTCCCCTTATAAAGAAAAGTCACAGATTACAGTGAAAGCTACAGTTTCCCTGACCAATGTCTCCCTCCCCAGAGATGTCCCACCCCTCTTCAGAGGCATCAACTGTTGTCAGTTTGGTGTGGACCCTTGACAAACCTTTTTCCCCATACAGTTTTTATCCCCAGAATGTATTGAGGACGTATGTGTATGTGTTCTCTATACATAAATCATGGTTTTCCTTCTGAAGAACTAGCTTTGTTCACTCACCAGTGTATCTTTAAGGCCTAGTTGTGCCGGGAATAAAAGTCCACCTCCCTGAGGACTGTGTAGGGTGCCAGGGTGTAGACGGCAGTCCACCTCTGGGTGAACACTTAAGGTCCTTCATATACAGAATGGAGCCTTTATGCTGGGACATCTTGGTAGACCTACAGCTTCTTCAAACATATCTCAGAAAACACCGATCTGGACCAACCTCTCACTGCATGTCAAGGGAGGGAACAAGCCAGTGTCCCCCAGTAGGCCCAAGGCCAAGGCCATGGCCACAACCCAAGAGACCTGGATCTTTGTGGTGCCCCTCATGTGCTGTGTGACCTCACCTATGTCCCTAGCCCTCTCAGGTCCTCCTCCCATGACACACAGGGCTAGGATGAGGTACTCTTGGGTATCCTTTTTGACACAGACCTTCTGTGGCTCCCCACATGCTATCAGATTCATCCCCTTCTCCCGTTTCTTCCTCGCAGCGTCCTGACAACAGCAACAACATCCCACCAGGGTCTGCCGATGGTAAGTATTTGGAAAATGTATGAGGTGGCGTCTTGTGTCTTGTAGCGGGTTAGGTTAGGTGCTCAGTCAGAGCTTAAGGCAAAAATCCCACACAGTCACAACCACCCTTGCAAATCCTTTAAATTGCTCCCAAAGTACTTTGTACAGGCTATTTTGTTCTATTACCCTGTATACGAATGCAAACAAAACACCTTTAGCTTTAAACTCTAGAACCGCACCCCACGTGGCACGATCCTTATTTATACCACGAGACAGACATGTCATTTGGTCCAGGGCTGGGTGCCAGTTGTTGGGATGGGAAACATCCAGGGCTGTGGTGGTGCTCAGATAAAGCCTTACCATCTTGTGTGTCCCTCTCCCAGTAGGTCCCGATGACATCATTGTGATCGCACTATATGATTATGAGGCCATTCACCATGAAGACCTCAGTTTCCAGAAGGGAGATCAGATGGTGGTCCTGGAAGAGTGAGTCTCTGTCCCACTCCTAAGACACAGCTACCTTCAATACTCAATCATGCTCTCTTTTGTGTTTCAATAAAGGACACGATAGACTATCTTATACTAGGGGGTAAATGGCTGATAAGAATCCTAATAGAGGAGGGAGGGTTTGGTGTGAACCTGGTTGAGAGCCTCAACAAAGGAGATTGTGTACTTGCTAGCAGTCCACATCCAGGCAACAACAGGTGAAAGTGCTTTCTCAGGGCTGCCTTCCTCAGGTTCCTGTAATTAAGCTATAGGTTTGTCTATGGACCAGACCCTGCTGAGGTGCCTTTGCGTTCAGAAATCTCTGGTCTCTTGAGTTTGCTACCTCCAGTCCCCTAGAGTCTTCACCGTCAGTGAGTCCTTGTGTGCTAGGGCTCAAGAATGGGAGTGGTTACACTTGGTAAGACCACTCCCTGTGGCTCTTGGCATACAATGACTCTGCCATGGGCACAGGGCCCCACACCCTAAGTGTGGACCACTGCAAGTCCAGGGGAAGAGTGGGGCCAGAGATCTAGGGCTGTGGACTGTGAATGCAGGGACTGGGCTTGATTCTAGACCCTTGGATGCACAGTGGGGACTGTTGCGAAGCTCCCAACCCTGGTGATGGGGTACATGCTGGGGGCTGGGACCATGGTGACCCTGCCCTTTACCCTATCTGCTTCCTGGGGTGGGGCTATTCTCGGCCAAGGCTGGGGAGCCCAAGACCGGGGGATTCCCTCTGCTCCCTGACTCCTTTGCTCCCTCCTGTCCTCAGGTCTGGGGAGTGGTGGAAGGCTCGATCCCTGGTCACCCGGAAAGAAGGCTACATCCCAAGCAACTACGTTGCCCGCATTGACTCTCTGGAGACAGAGGAGTAAGTATTCCATTTTTCCTGCCCTGCAGAAGGAAGTACGAGCAAAATCGGTTTGTTCCTGCCCCAGGCCTTGTGCACTTGCTGTGTCCCCCGCATGACCCACTCTTCCCAGGGTTCTGCCCTTGCCCGTCTCCTTCTCACCCTTCAGGTCTCAAAGACCCTGTCTAAGGCGGATCCCCTCTGGGACTGTGTCACTCATGGAGACCTGAACACTTCTCGCTAGCAAGAACAATCTTGTTTCTGTGGTTGCTCACACGTTCCCTGCCTGCCTCCCCATCCCACCCCCCCAGGATGGGACCATTTGAGGACAGGGACCTTGTCTGTCTGCCAGGGCACCTTCAGCACAGGCAGGCATGCAGTAGGTGCTCAATGCATATTTGTTGACTGAAGTATATGGTCATGCCAAAGAGGGTCTTCTGGGAGGTGAGCCAGCCCACGCCTGGCCAGACATCCCTCATTTGGTTCATTCAGTAAGTATGTGCCTGCACATCACCAAGCCCTGTGCCAGACCAGGAACTTCAAGAACCAGTAAGGCACACCCCTGCCCTCAGAGAGCTCCCTGTAGCCCAGAGGGCTAGGCTGCAGCTCCTTCTCTGTATCTAGCTTGACTCTGAAAACATAAACAGTTACACGGCATTCATGCAGCCTTCCCAACATCCAACAGACATTTGCCGAACGCCCAGCAGCCCTGTTTCAGGGACACTAGGTGACTCAGGCCTCCTCCCTGGTGATGTTCCCAGCATAGTGGCTGAGATGGGTGAGTGAAATGATGGCCATACCACGGGGCAATGATGGATCCCATTCACAACCAGCCATTCAAGAAGTTAAAAAATGGCGGTCACTATGGTTTTTCTTTTTTCTGCCTCCTCCCTCTGGCTCGATGGTGTTGAGGGTTTGAAATGCTGACCTATTAGAAATTCAAATGTTTGGGCTTTCCCCATCTTCAGTCATGCCCTTCTTAGTGCACATGAAACTGTGTGAAGTCACCCCTCTCCTACCACTGAGCCTGCTGTCCTGGACCAGTCCCCCGCCACCAGCCGCAAGCACACCCCTTACATGCTGCAGGCAGGGCTTTGTTCCTTCTTAATCCTTCTAGGCTTTCTCTTGGGGCATCCAGGGCTCTGTTCCCAGACTCCAGGATCTGAACACACAGATTGCCTGCACCCCACCTTCCCTGGCAGCCTTAGAGGAGGCACGGGCTGGTGGGAATCCTCAAGGGCAACACAATTGCTGCGTGGAAAAGACAGGGTGCAGAAAACACGTATGACGGGTCATCATTTGGGAACAAAGGGGATGACCTCATTGGTGGATCTCAGTCTTCAGTGCATCAGCCTCGCCCGGAAGGCTGGTTAAAATGCTGGTTTCTGAGCCCTGCTCCTCAACTGTCAGATTCAGAATTTGCATTTCTAACAAGTTCTCTGGTGAGGCTGATGCTGCTGGTCCCAGGACTCACCTTGAGAACCACTGACTGAAACAGACACATTGGGCTTGCCGAGCGCACTCACACATTCTTGCATCTGTATTAAGAAACTACCAGTGGAGGGTGCCTTTGGGAAGGGCGGTCAGGGTACTGGGAAGTATGGGGGGGGGGGCCAGAATCTTACTTATTCCCCCTCCTGGAACACTTTGAATGTTTCAAAATGCAAATGGTGGGGAAGGACATAGAATAAAGGGTAAAAAGTCTTCCTTCTACCCTGTTGCCAACCAGCCACTTTCCCCTCCCCAGAAGCCAGTTTCTTATGAGTCTTCCCAAATGCTTAATACTTGTATATGAAAATACATATATCTCCCTTTATTTTACACCAGTGGCAGATACTATCCACGCCATCCTAAACCTTCCTTGTACAGATGCAGTATCCATCATGTAGACATACTACCATCCCCTCTTAGTGGTCCCTGAAATCGTTTCCAGTCCTGGGCTATAGTGACTCTCCTTGTGTATCTGTCATTTCTTCCTTGTGCAAGATCCCTGGGATAACTTCCCAGGGGTGGGATTGCCAGGGAGACAGCTCTCACTGTGTACCCTGTTATATTGCTTGACTATTTCACCATAACACAAATCAGTTCACACATGAAAGCAGAAAAGGCAGGTGGGTGGTGTCCCATGGTGACAAAGAGCATGGGCTCCAGAGTTAGAAGGCCTGGACTTGAATCCTGTCTCTACCACTGCCCAGCTGTATGACACCAGTCAAGTAATTTGCTCTCTCCATTCCTCAGTTTTCTCTTCTATAAAATGGGGATAATAAGGGCCATGATTCCATATAATTGTTGGGTGGATTACAAGAACTTGATGAATTTAGCTGTCTTTTCTCCCCCAGTTGATACAAAGGAAACAGAGGCCCAGAGGGGGAGAGTGACTTGCTCAAAGTCACACAGCAGATTTGTGGTAGGTGCAAGGCCAGCTGATCTTGGGTCTTGGACATTTTCCATTACAGCACACGAACCACTCCTCACCCTGCTGAGGGTAGGAATGGATTTGGCTGCTGCTGTGTCTTGGGCTTTTCTACTCAATATCCCAAGCAGCCAGGGAGAAAAATGAAAAGGTCCAAGTATAAAATTATTGAAATCTCACATTTTAGCTTAAAAATTCATGTTGACTTTATATTCAACTTTGCACACACAGAAGAGGATACATTGTAAAGTTTACAAAGCTCGGGCCCCCACTCATATGGACCCTCTGAGACCCTGGGAGGACGCTCATGTGTGCCTGTAAAATTGGCAAAAGCAAGATTTTGACCACAGTTGGTTAAGACTGCTGTATCTTACCAGTCAGTTTTTCTATCCCTCACCATATTCCTCACCTTGGGTGGCATTGGAATGACCCATAGGCATTTTGTATTAATAATGCTGTATTCTTTATCTTTAAAAAAAGTTGGTTTTTTTTTTTACATTTTTGGGGGGCAAATTTTTCTTTTGGTATTATTTTTCTTAAAGAAAGCCTCCAAACTGTGTAAGTTTCCATCTCAGCAAACTGGATTCACTCCTGGTAAAATGTCTGTTTTTATATCAAAAGAATGGTTATTTTTCCCCAGAAGAATCTTGTGGAGAAATCAATGCTACAGGAAGCCAGGTGCTCAGTCTCTTGGTGCCCGGCGGGACAGGACCCCCTATCCCGAGTTCACACAATGCTTCTGCCCCTTTCCACCAGGTGGTTCTTCAAGGACATCAGCCGGAAGGATGCAGAGCGCCAGCTCCTGGCCCCCGGCAATGTACTGGGCTCCTTCATGATCCGGGACAGCGAGACCACCAAAGGTGATGCCAGCCCTCCCCACCCTACCCCACACTTCAGGGGTACCCCAGGCATGACTGCGTCACTGCAATTCTCCGGGGGACTGAAAAACTCACTCAGCCCACCAGACTGCCAAGTTTTCTCCTGCCCTTTCCTAGAGCCTGGTTTAGGTCTTCTCAGCCCCTGTAGTTTCTGGTTGGGTCGCCAAGTGGTTGTAGACCCCAAAAAACAATATTCTGTTGAAGCTTGACCTTCATTAACTTGTATTACTTAAAATACCCATCATAATATATCTTGTCCACAAGCCTGATTCCCCACTCCTTCCATAAGGAAGGAGTAGACCAGGCTGTAAGAAGAACCCCACACCAGCCTCCTCTGAGACTCTGCTTAAACGGGCATTTGTGCTGTTTTTTGGGAAGTTTTGATGTTGGTGAACAACTTCCTGAAATTCCTGTGCTGTGAGGGTGGCTTTCTGCTGGGTTGTCACCCAGGAAGGAAGAACAGTACCCAAAAACAAACTGGCATCCGTTAAGGCTAATTTTTCCAAAGGAATGGATGTCAATAAGGAGTCTCGTGATTTCCAGCTTCACACGTGGGGCGCACCTTTACTAATATGTTTACTCTCAAAGCTGCTTGGTGCAGATTCAGCAAGTAAATTGTATAAAGTGTGACCTCACAGTACCCTGAGCAAACAGTTTTGGGGACATCCATCAAAGATATCTGCCTGGCCTTCTGCTCTCCCCCTAGATGTCCGAATTGGTCAAGCCCGAATGTGGTAGGATAAGGCCACTCACCATCACTGTTTCAGGCCAGTGCGTATTTAGACTTTATTTCCTCCCACCCAAGAGCCCCCCTTCAAGCCTCAAGGCAAGGGAAATAGGACCAAAAAGGGCAAAGACATACAGTCCCTGGCTTCTCCTGTCCAGCTGCTCCCAGGACAGCTGGGGGATTGATTGAGCTGGACCATCCTGCAGATAGAGGCAGGAGAATCAAGAAACCACCCAGTCCTGCAGGGCGGGAAGGTGAGCCTAGTCCCTTGCACAGCCCCGCCCCCCTGCCCCCGCCAATGGAGGACCCTAGGGGCCAATTTAACCAGGTTAATAAAACTGACCCCGTGAGTCCCCTGAACCCTATCCTGCTGCTTCTTGGATTCTACCCCACCCCCATCTAGCACCAGTCAAGCCAGCCTCACCTTGGCTGGGCAGAGTGACAAAGAGTGGGGCCCAGAGCCAGCCGCCTGAGTTTGACTCCAGACTCCGCCACTTTCCAGCTGCATGCCTGCAACTGAGTTAGTTCACCTGCCTGGACCTCAGTCTGCTTGCCTGTAAAATGATGGCGATCTAAAACCCCGACCTCGCGGGGTTATTCATTCAGTATAATGAATAACATAATGCCTTATATTCATATAATTCCAATCCATTTTGGGATGATTATTCATATTCACTCGCAGTTTATTTGGATGAAATTCTTAGAACAGTGGCTTGGATATCTAGTCACCTGTTTTTTTTTGTGCAACAATTCAAGCTTCCTCAAAATCCTATGTCATAGTGCTCACGGTGCACGTAGAGCAGACCGAGACAGAGAGGCTAACAGGATGCCCAAGGATGCCCAGCTTGCAAACACAGAAGCATGGTCAGGGACTGAAAGACTTGCGTGTTTCCGGTCTGTGTGATGTCATGTGCATTAGGTTCCTAATGCTCCTGTCACA
Source organism: Martes martes (assembly GCF_963455335.1). Classification (NCBI taxonomy): domain Eukaryota; kingdom Metazoa; phylum Chordata; class Mammalia; order Carnivora; family Mustelidae; genus Martes; species Martes martes. Next base: position 25,463,254 of record NC_137896.1, on the reverse strand, counting down.
AGTGACCACAAACTTCATAGCTTAGATGAGGTAAATCTGTTACCTTACAGTTCTGGAGGTCAGAAGTCTGAAGTTGGTCTCACCAGGCTCAAGTCAAGGTGTCTGAAGGGCTGGTTCCTTCTGGAGCCTTCAGGAAAGTCTGATTCCTTGCCTTTGTCAGCTTCTAGAGGCCACCAGTATTCCTTGGCTCATAGCCCCTTTTCCACATCCCTCCAACCTTGTGTTTCTGTCTTCACCTATTCTACAATTGACTTTGACCTTCCTCTTATAAGGACTCTGTGATTCCATCGGGGCCACCTGGACAATGCACAATAATCTGCCCGTGTCCAGATCCTTCACGGGATCACACCCCCCAAGTCCCTTTAACCACGTAAGCTAACAAAGTCAGGTGCCAGCGATTAGGACACAGACATCTTCAGGGGGGGATGTTCAGCCTGCCACCATATCCAATGTTGACATTTATATTTTGACGTTTACATTTCAAGAACCAGACTGCATTGTGTTGTTGTTGTGGATCTTTCTCTTTGTTGGCTTCTGAGTCACCTCTTTACCAGTGTGATGTGATGTCTTGGCTATTGTGACAGATGGTAGATGATAGATGGATCGAGATAATGAAGATGCTGATGAGAGCTGACATATGCTGAGGGTTCACATCCTGAGTGTTTTCCAGCATTACTTCTTTTAATCATCAGGCAATGCGATGAGGTTCAGAGGTATGAGGACAAACCCCATTTTACAGATGAGGAGGCTGAGGCACAGAGCGGTGACAGCATCACTTGTTCAGGGTCTCACAGCTGGACATGGAGGAGGCTGGACGAGCACCCAGATGGCTGGACCCCACAGCCCACTCTTCCCCTGTACTCCGCGGCCCCGATGCCCGCCCAGTGCCAGCGGTGGCCTTATAAGGGTGCTGGGAGTGGGCGTCAGGGTGCTAATGATGAAGTCTTAGAATTCAGGTGAGGTTCGGTGGGGTGAGATCCGGAGCCGACGACCAAGAAAGAATTCTTGAGACATCTTTGGTGCAAAATGGTGGTTTATTAAAGCATGGGGACAGGATCCCTGGGCAGAAAGAGCTGCTGCTCTGGGGCTGTGAGGAGTGGTCCATTATATGCTTGCAAGTTGGGAGGGGGTCAGGGATGGCATAAGTCTCTAAGGAATTTTGGAAGCAAGGTTTTCAGGACCTTGAGGGGCTAGCTGTTGTTGGGAAAAGGTTATCCATTACCAATAATAAAACCTTTGTCTGAGACCCTTTAGATATATATCAGTGGGCCATATGCTTGGGAATGATTGTCAGCACTCTCTTGGAGGGTTTAGAGATGAAATTTCCAAAGCCATTGTTAAAGTAGACTACAGGATCCTGGTTGGGGGTAGGGGTCAGTCAGGCTAGGATTGCCCTTTGCCCTTAGCAAAGCCTCCAGGTGGAGGCAATTGAGTCCCTAGAGGAACGTCATTCTGCCTTTTTCAAGGGCTTGTCGGTGGGTAAGGAAATTTAATCATTTTTCTTCTGCCTCTGTTTCCCACATCACTAACATGAGGTGGCAGGGCACTGAGGTCCTGCTCCCGACGGGTTTTTCACTGGCCCTTGCAGGAAGCTATTCTCTGTCTGTGCGAGACTACGACCCCCAGCACAGGGACACGGTGAAGCATTACAAGATCCGGACCCTAGACAGCGGGGGCTTCTACATCTCCCCACGGAGCACCTTCAGCACCCTGCAGGAGCTGGTGGCCCACTACAAGAGTGAGTCCTCCCCAGGGTCACATCCCAACCAGGGTGGACCCATCTCTCCGGAATCCTAGTGAGGGGTGCGCTGTGGCCTCTGAGGCCTGCTGAGCTCTTCCTGACCCTCCCCAGACACACAGCTGCTTGGAGTCTCTAGAAGTCTTAGGCCTGTTGAGCAGTAGGGTCGAGATACATCTCATCATGCCCTGTGCTTGCGTGCCCGCTGGTGGTAACCCACTGGAACCCTGGCCACAGGCAGTGGACCGGGCAGGGAGGCCTTCGAGGGGAAGCCTCAGGCTAGCTGCCCTCGACTGACCAGGGCCTGTGTTCCAGAGGGGAGTGACGGACTCTGCCAGAAGCTGACAGTGCCCTGCGTGTCCTCCAAGCCCCAGAAGCCATGGGAGAAAGATGCCTGGGAGATCCCCCGGGAATCCCTCAAGCTGGAGAAGAAACTTGGAGCCGGGCAGTTTGGGGAAGTCTGGATGGGTAAGGACCCGGGGCCAGAGGGTTGAGGGAGGGTGGAATGAAGGAGGTCATTGCTTCCAGGAAGAGTAAGAGGCAAAGTGGGGATGCCACCCTGCCTGGGTGGGGAGATTTGAATAAGAATCATAAAGGAATGATTCCTGATAGCAACCACATTGTCTTGCTATGCAAACACTGATTTGTTTTTGAGGTCAGCCTTGTTGGGGTCCAAATCTCCCTTCTGGGAAGGAGGAGTTCCAGGTGAGGAATCTACTCCTTCTCCCCAGTATGGAGCTGGAACGTTCCCCTAGTTTGGGGTTGAGATCATCAAAGTCCTCTTAGGAGGATGGAAACTCAGTGGGGGAAATGTAGTTTGGAGATTTTTCAGGTATGTTCAGTGTTGGCCACTGATACACAAGCTGCTCTGAGCCCCTGTCATGTGCCCAGCGCCACGCTAGGGCATTGTGGGGCGCTAAAAAGGCATGCACCATCTCCGTCATCCTGCCCCTAATAAGAACAGCGATGCCTGCTTTGCAGAATGCAGGGTAGATGCAATGCCTGGCCCAGTGCCTGGTGCACTCCACCATGCTCCACGTGGGAGCAAAGACAACTTACAGAGATGTAAACAATTCAGCAAGAAAAAAAATAAAACCCACACATTTCAACTACATTTACTGAGACCCTGCTGTGTGCCAGGCATTGAATAAGAGAATGTGGCTGAGTGATAAGTTTGGAAAACTAAAAATTTTATATATAAAGGCCTTAGACTCTCACTACAGGAAGACCGCACATCTAGATTTGAGTTTCCTGGTAGCCAAGGCAAAAATGGAAACACAAGTAATTATGAGATTTACATGATCAACAAGATGAGGCAGGGGTGGGGAGGCTTGAGTGTCTGCGGTGGGAGGAGGAGACTGATTGATATGCAGGCTGATTAGTGTACAAAAGCAGGGGGGCGGGCAGGGTTTGGTGAGGCCAAATCCTGCAGGGCTTTGTGGATCATGATGAGATGGGTCATTTAATTGAGAGCAGTGTTACAATTAAAGCATTTTAAGCAAAGATGTGTGTGTGTGTGTGTGTGTGTGTGCGCGTGTGTGCGTGTGCGCGTGTGCACGTGCATACGCACACACGCACACATATGCAATTAACAGTCTGAGTGAGGTTTTGAGGTTATTCTTGAATCCCTACCACAGTCCTTGAAAGGCAATGCTGATCATTTCCACCTTGCAGATGAGGAAACCATAGTTCAGAGAGGTTAAGTGACTTGCCCAAGGGCACACAGCTAGGAAGTAGTGAACCAGCCTTCTAACCCACATCCTTCTGAGGCCAAAGCCTATGCCTCCCTTTCCCTCTCTGAGGGCTCAGATGAGCAGGGAATGCCTTCTGGAGGAAACAGACCTGCTGTTGGGCCTCCCAAGCCCATGGGGGAAGGAGCAGTGGGTTCTGACCATCTTTCCTGTTCCCTCCCCTGCTCCAGCCACCTACAATAAGCACACCAAGGTGGCTGTGAAGACGATGAAGCCGGGGAGCATGTCGGTGGATGCCTTCCTGGCAGAGGCCAACCTGATGAAGACTCTGCAGCACGACAAGCTAGTGAAGCTGCATGCGGTGGTCACCGAGGAACCCATCTACATTGTCACGGAGTTCATGGCCAAAGGTGCTACGCTCGGGGCGCTGGGGATACAGGCGGTGGCTCATACTGGTCAACTGCAGACTCAGATGTGGCCCTGCCCTCCAGATGCCCCAGTCTGGCCAGGAGCTCTTCTGACAATTACTCTTTGAAATTGACTACTTGGGCCTTGACAGGCAACAGCCCAGCCCTCCTCATTAATGGGCTGAAACCATTCAAAAGGATGCCAGGAGAAGGGGAGCTCATGGGCTACAGGAGAGGGGAGTGGGGCCAGCACCCCTCTGAGTGATGGTAGAAGAGGCTTATGGGTTCACAATAAGCCTTTGAGGCTGGGGGCAGCTCCCTGCCTCACCCGCAGTCTTCCTGGTCTGGACCAATGCTCTGGGAAAGAGAGCTGGCAAAGCCTTCCCTCCAGGCTGCCCCCACCAAGCCCGCCCATGATCCAAGATTTCCCAGGGATTTTTTTTTTTTTTTTTTAGGCCACCACTTTACCACCATCTTCAATCCTTGCCCATTTTTCGATAAACAGAAACATCTCACGCAACGTCATTGGGTGTGATTTTGAAATCTCAAAATGCTTTTCATTTTCTAAATACACAATTATGCCAGTGCGATGAAAGCACAGGCCCCTCTGGTCATTGGGGCTCAGAAAACTCCCTCAGTCGAAGAAACCGTGATTGCCCCCATCTAGTAATCACAAATCATTTTTAAAACACTCAAACTCTAGTTCGTAAACACCAGGAGTGGTAAATAAATATTTTTATTTAAATCCATGACTATGAGCAATTTTAACCATGCACCAAAGAAGTGTGAGAACTGACTGGCATGTATTGCTTCCCTTCCCCCCACAGGAAGCCTGCTGGACTTCCTGAAAAGTACAGAGGGCAGCAAGCAGCCATTGCCCAAGCTCATTGACTTCTCAGCCCAGGTGAGAGTCTAAGGGGGCCTTGGCGGCCCAGGGCAGGGATTAGCTGGGTGGCTCTTCTGCTCCCTGGGGTGAGACTGAGATCAGTCATGTGGATAGACTCTGCTGAGAGCTTGCCTGGGGCTAGAATGTTCTAGAATGTTTGTCATGGGGGCCCATCCTCTGGGATCACTCTCCTGTAGCTCCTCATCGCTCAGTAGTCCAGCCAGAGCTTCTTTACAGCATGGTGGCTAGGTCCCAAGAGGGAGTGTTCCAAGGGGTCGAGCCCTAATGTGCAAGCCCTTGTGAATCCTCTGCTCCCATCATTCTTGCTACTTTTCACTGGCCAAAGTATGGCCCATGACCCAGCCAAGGCTCAAGGTGGGAGGGGGCTGCACAAGGGCATGAGTCCCAGGAGGCACAGTCCACGGAGGGCCACCAGTGTAACAGCCTGGCCACAGATAGGTCATCCCATTTTACAGAATAGGAAAGTTAGGCCTGGAGAAGCAGTTGACTACAGATGAACTTGATCTCTCTCATCTTCCCTTCACTCTCTACAGCTCTTCTTACACCCAGCTTGAGTGTCTTTCCCTTCTGTCTCTCTCAGTCTCTCCTCTCTGTGGGAAAACAGGGGAGGAAGGGATGCTATGGGAGGACATACCAGAGCATTTAGCCTGGTCCAGGAGCAACCCAAGAAGGCTTCCCAGAGGAAGTGGCTTCTGGGCTGAACCCTGAAGGATGAGTGGAAGTTAGGCAGCTGAACTGGAGAGAGGAGGGTATTCTGGATGGAAGAAACAGCCTGTGCCAAAGCCCATGGGGAAAAGCAAAAGAGCAGGGCCTCGTGAGCTGGTACCTGGGACTGGCAAAGATGAGAGGGGTATGGTTTGCAGCCTAGAGAGTGTTAAGGGAAACCTGCCTAGGACCCAAGGCTGTGCCTTCTGGAGATCCCTAAGGCAGAACTCATTTGAGTATGCAAATCTCAGGAGAGGGAGGAATGTCCAGAGATACAAAAAAAAAAAAAAAAAAAAAAAAGGCTTTAAATTTTGGAGCCTGGAATGCCAGAGGCATATGGAAATCAAGGCCTGGTATTTTCACTTTAATGGGCCCTGTCCCTAGGGAAATAATAGTCTGGCCTATAACTAACATAACCATCAAACTGGCAGAAATCTTACTGGGGGAGAGTCAGCCTGGACAAATGCCATTCTCCCTGCTTCACAGATGGGAGAACAGAAACCAAGGGAGGGAAGGAGGATCCTGACCCTTGTATGTCCAGGAGTAGAGGGCCCAGGGAGAGGAAGGAGGCAACCTGGGACCAGGTCTTCACTTCCAGTCCTAGAAAGGCAGATGGTGTAGAACATGCCTCACCTAAGCACTGGCTATATGGGCCTCAGATCTACGACATTCCTCGGTGTCTACATTAGTCAAATGAGGGAATTAGACCACATCTATGCTTTCCAAGTTCAAAAGTCTTTTTTTTTTTTAAGATTTTATTTATTTATTTGACAGACAGAGATCACAAGTAGGCAGAGAGGCAGGCAGAAAGAGAGATGGGGAAGCAGGCTCCCTGCTGAGCAGAGAGCCCAATGCCGGGCTCCATCCCAGGACTCTGGAATCATGACCCAAGCTGAAGGCAGAGGCTTTAACCCACTGAGCCTCCCAGGCACCCCCAAAAGTCTTTTGTAAAGCCCTAACTTTGCTGGTCAAGTGAACTCTTGTACAGTTGCTGAGTATTTTAAAATAGATCAAAACAGAGTTGCTCGGATTGAAGGGGGTGCCCTTTGCTTTGTCTGCCCCAACACTGACCAGCAAACCCGAGGAATTACTAGGACTCTGTTGGAAGAGCCCAGGTTAGGCCCTTCCAGCTCTGATTTTGTGGCTCTCTGATACTCTCGGAAGGAAATCCAAATTGTTGTTGTTTTTCAAATCCAAGTTTTAATGCCCAACATAATGGCAGCCTTCTTGGTGGTTATGAAATATCATGAAATATCACCACTTCATCACCCCCTCCTTCTTAGACCTGAACCCAGTGAACCTCTCTGTTATTCCTTCAACCCTTGAGAAGCAAAACTATGTAAGCCTCTGGGCTTAGTAATTACATAGAGTTTTGGTTTTGATCCCAGCTCTGCCTGTGTTGCTTTGAGCCAGTTGCTTAACCTCTCTGAATATGCCACCTTCCTCACCAGGGAGCATGAATAGCCCCAATTGAAGTGAATACCTCCGAGCCAGACCCTGTTCACACCCTTGTGTAGGCTGAGAGGATTCATCCTCACATGATCCCCCAGAAACAGGTTCTGTTGTCATCCTCATTCTACAGAGAAGAAAAGTAAAGCACAGAAGAGGGAAGTAGCTTGCTGGAGGTCTCAGAGCTGTGGGGCTCAGGCTGAGCTGGTCCAACATCAGATTAAGTCCAGAGTTCCTTAGGCAGTACCCTCTAGTCTTCTAAATTGGGTTAATCCCACTTGCTCCACCGAGTGCTTGTGAAAATCAATAAATTACATGAATGTCTGCCTGTGAGTACCGAAAAAATGTACCTAGCAGCACTAGTGCCAAATCCAAGGCCAAAACCCAGGTAGAGTGATAGATCAGTGCACAGACCCTGAGCAGGGATGCTGGAGTTCCACTCCTGGTCTCCACTTGGACCAGTTACTTATTTCTCTAGAATTCAGCTTTCTTGCTATATGGCTGATAGCAGCCGTACCACCCTCAAGCACAGAGCAAATGCTATTTAAGCTCAAATATCATCTTGTAAAAAATGAATGAGCTACAATGCCTGTCATTAGCATAATAGCTCTTGTCAACTGTTCTGTTGTCTGAGGACTCCTCATTAATCCCGCTCCCCTCCCCCTCTGCCTCCTGCAAGACCTTGTCTCATCTCACCGCAGGCTTGTAACTCCAAGCAAAATCAGTCTCAAATTTTTGCTGGAAAGTCTGAAGCCTCACACCTCGGTTCCGGTAGCCATCGGGTGCCCCCTGCTGGCCACTTTCTGCAAGTGCGCCACCGTCTTGCCTCTGACCTTGAGCAAGCTTGTGTCTTGGTTTGGTCTGTCTTGGCAGGCTCCCCCACCCCACCCCCAAAATCTCACCAGATTGCACCCAGCTGCAGTCCTCCAAGCATGGGAGTTCTGCAGTAATTAGAGGCAACATGGGGCACAGGGACTGGAAATCTGCAGACTGGTTTGAGTCTGACATTGAGAATTTTCCTGGTGGGATGATCTGGAAAAAGTGTCCCCCAACTCTGTAAAACAGAGATTGTAGTAACACCTGGCTCAAGGAGCTCAAAGGCCAGTTTGTAAGCCACAAGTGTTGTTTTCTGGGTGTCTGGGTGTTAATTATAAGCTTCTTTATGAGGGTTAATGCACAAGCCCTTGAGAAAGGTCCTTAAGGAAAAATCAGTATTTTAGGGACCCGTTGTGAATGAGAATTCTCTATACAGTCTTTTATTCATTCAGCAGCCATGATGGCATTAAAATATACATCAGATCATGTCACACTCCTGCTCGAGGACTTCTACCATCTTCCCATCATGCTCAGAATGCAATCCAACCTCTTCTCCAAACCTAGAAGGTTCTTCACAGTCAGCAGCCTCCCTCTCAACCTCAACTCCCACCATCCTGCCGCCCCGCACCGTGACAACTTCTGCTTAGCTACCTGTTCCATGAACACCCAAATTCATTCCTAACTTAGGGCCTTTGCACATGATGTTCTCGCTCTCTGCCAGGAATGCTCTTACTTGACATACTTATTATCACCACTCAGATCTTTGCTAAAATTTCACCTCCTCAAGGCAGCCTTCCCTGACTACTCAATCCAAAACAGCTCTCTACACTCATGTCCTGCTATCCTGCTTTATCCTTTATGACACTTACTACTACCCACAGGGGCCTTGCCTGGCTCACCAGCTATTCAAATAATATGCCTGGCACCCATGAGACACTCAGTAGATATTTGTTGAATGAATACATGAATTTTCCCTACCCAGGCTTAAAGATGAAGAAGGTACAAGAGATACAGCAGAATATGACATTAGCCTAGGTTGTCCCCCAGAAAGAAGTTTGGGGATGAGAGGATCTCATAGTATTCTGGTATGTGTATATAGGTCCCGGGGAAATAATGGTCTTTCCTCAAAGTAGTCTCTGGAAGTCTTGGAATCCCAGAAAAGCCCCTAAAGAGACCCAGGTCCTGAGATATCCCCCCAGCCTACATGGGGAGATAGAGAAATTCCAAACTGAGCTCAGGACCCTTCCACAAGAAAGGGGAAACACATGCATTTTTACTCCTCTTATGTTTTTGGGTGGGACCTATTTTGGGCTGGGCCAGATGTGACGATGAGGATGTCTCTGTTTTGGGTGGAGATTGCAGAAGGCATGGCCTTCATCGAGCAGAGGAATTACATTCACCGAGATCTCCGAGCTGCCAATATCCTGGTCTCTGCATCCCTGGTATGTAAGATCGCCGACTTTGGCCTGGCACGTGTCATCGAAGACAATGAGTACACAGCTCGGGAAGGTAGGGAGCACTGCCAAAGTATCCATGGGGCCCTCTTGGATGGGTTATGAGCACTGAGAGCTGAGATGTGTCTCAGTATTAGCTTGATGTTAGTAAGTTTGCTGGAGTCCTTCCGGATACAGTATCTTGACCCATAGACTCTCATACTCAGTGACTCAGATCAGTTTTAGCCTGAGCTAGCCAAGTGCATGTTGAAATTAAGGGTGAGAGCAACTTTATGCGTAGTAAACAAAAACTAGGAAGCATCCAACTATCCATGAATAGTGGAATGGATATATAAATTGTGGTACATTTATGTAATATAATACTATGCAGCAATGAAAAATTACAAACCAATGCTCCATGCAACAAAATGGTTCATTCTCACAGACGTAATATTGAAATGAAAGAAATCAGACCCCTCCCAAAACGTAGATGCCACCATTTATATAAAATTCAGAAACAGGCAAACTTGTGTATGAATAGCAACACGATTCGTGACAGCCAAAAAGTAGAAACAACAAAAGCACATTATTCGGCCACAATAAAGAAGGGACGGACTGATGGATGCTGACCGTGGATAAACTTCCAGAACATGGTGTTAAGTGACAAAGACTGCATATTGTATGACTCCATTTATACCAGTCCTTGAGGACTCTCCTCTTCGGGAGCTGTAGTTTCCTGGGGTATGAGCTGAATCAATGAGGTGGTCCAGATTGTCAGCTCCCCTGGCACACCCCAGAGCCCTCTGCCCTCTCCTCTCCCCTCTAGACATCTGTCCTTAGGATTGATGGCCCTTGCTACCATGGGAGCCAGACAGTGGGACAAATGTCAGCAGCCATGCCCCTGTCCTGCTCCCCACCCTAGCATACACCCAGCCATGACTGCTCCCAGACTCTCCCTGACTCTGCTCTGTCCAACCCCACAGGGGCCAAGTTCCCCATCAAGTGGACAGCTCCTGAAGCCATCAACTTTGGCTCTTTCACCATCAAGTCAGACGTCTGGTCCTTTGGCATTCTGCTGATGGAGATCGTCACCTATGGCCGGATCCCTTACCCAGGTAGTGAAGGGGGCATAGCTTGTGGTTGCTTCCATGGCCCAGTCCGGGTGTCTTCTCTTGTTAGTGTATCCATTCAGACAGTTCTTGGTCCTTGCCCCCAACCTCCCCTCACCTGCCCCATCTCGGTCAAAGGTACCACCATCCATCCAGTTTCTTAAGCTGAAAATCTGGAGGCTTCCTTGGCCCTCCCTTTTCTCTCACCCCTTCCTACATCCAAGCAGTCCCAAGGTTCTGGCCACTTGTCTCCAAAATACATGCTCATGTCTAACTCCTCTGCCTCCACCTACATCCAGGCCAACATCATCTCCCACCTTGATGGCACGGTGGCCTCCTACACGGTCTCCCTGCATTTGTCCCTCTCCCCCACAGGCCATTCTCCACTGAGGCCAGAGGGATCTTTCTAGAATTGTGAAACAGATTTTGTCCCTTTTCCACCTCTAACTCTTTAATGGTCTCTCATTGTAGTTGGGACAAAATCTCAAACTTCTAATTATAGCCTGCAGGTCCCACATGATCCAGCCCCTGCCTCCTTCTCCAGCTTCATCTCAGTCTGTACCCCACCATCCTGTCATCTAAAGTATCATACATGCCCCTCACTTCTCATTCATAATATCCCATATGGTCTCATTCAGAGTATTCATTGCAATTGATAACCATATATTCATTTAATAATTTCCCTACCAGACACTGAGCTCCATGAAGCCAGAAACCACGTCTGTACTCCTCATTAGTGTATGTGCTGACCTGTGTGCTTGGCACATGATGGGTGATTAATAACCACTTGCTGAGTGAATTAATTTATCCCCATGCCTATGGGCAGCACCCTACACTGAGTAGACCATGTAGTTACAAAGATATACCCAACATGCAGATTGCCTGAGACTCTATAAATAATGTTACTCTCTGTTCCTTTCTGGTTGGGATGTCTCCTGGGTTATCTGTAGCCAGAACACTGGGGAGAAGGAGAAAGGCAGATACAGAGATTCCCTGACTTTGTATATAAACCATCCTGAATTTGAGTCTCACCCCAACAACAATTACGCTTCGAGAAATTCGCTTCACTTCTCCTACCTTGGTGTCTTTACATTTAAAAAATACAGGTAATGATATCTACCTTGCAGAAGTGGTTGTGAAGATTAGAAATAAAGAGGTGTAGACAGTTGGTTCATTCATTGGTATTGATCAAATCCCTCCTGTGTGTTAGGCACTGAGGATACGGTGAGACTAGCATGTTCTAGCATGGAGGGACACACACACATCAGACACACACTCCCAGCTGGAGAGGAATGCTGAGCAGAAAATGAAGCAGGACAAGTGAGAGGGAGTGACATGGGCTGCCTGTGGCGTTCCCCAGCTCCTGTCAGAGTGGGTCCTATCAGAGTTGAAAGATAGCTCAGTGATGAACTAGGGGAAAGAGTCCAGTTAGAAGACACAGCTAGCTCTTAGGCCCTGAGGTGTGTTTGAAGAAAGACAGAGAAGCCTGGTAGCTGGAGACAAGGAATGAGAGCAGATGGTGAACAATGAGGTTGGCAGTGGCCAGATAAGGGAGGGCCCATGGCCATGGTAAAGAGTGTGGACTGTGGATGTTACTCTAAGTGTATGGAAGCCATTGGAGGTTCTGGGGCAGAGAAGTGGCGTCATCTGATCTCCATCTTTAAGTGATGTTTTGGTTCAGCATGGAGAATAGATTGGGAGTTGAGGAGAAGGTAGCAGTCACAGCAGTGGGATGGGGGCAAGTGGTGGAGACAGAGGTAAGTTGATGGGTTGATGCTATGTTTCAAAAGAAGGAAAAAATGTGACTTGCTGATGAGGAAGGAGAGAGAGAGAAGAATCACGGTTGATCCTCTTGGTTTTAATTGAGCAGCTGGGTAGGTGATGGGCTGGGGCTAGAAATTCAAGAGTTCTGGTTTAGTCCTGTTAAAATCGAGGTGACGTGTAACATCCAAGGAAAGATGTTGGAGGAAGCACTCAGATATATGAGTTTGGGGCTCTAGACTCGTGGTATAAGATTGGGCATCACAGGCGTGTAGAAGATTGTTTTTCAGGATATCTCAGATAAACTTCAATTGAACAAGGAAATGGTCCCACTCACAGAGTGACACTGAGACAGTCCATTTGTTTTGTCTTGAGGATACACCAGTAAGAGCCAGGCAATGGGTTATGGAACCTATATCCAAATAGAGGACACATTAGGCTATAAGGAACAAAATAAGCAAGAGTGGCGGAAACTATAGGCAAGTTATCAGTCTCCATGAGGAGGAGTCTGGCGTTGGTGACTGGCTAGTTCACGTGCTCAACAGCACTCAGGACTGTGGTTAGCTTCTCTGTGATTGTCTTCCCTGTGCGGTCCTCCAAGGATCATGTTGTTCCTCAGTGTCATCGAAAGAGGAAAGGTGTATCTTCCAAGGGAAGAACACCTTTCCTGGTAGTCTGCCAGAACAATGCTCCTCAGCTCCCATTGGCCAAAACTGGGTGCCACGCCCCTACCCTCCCTGTTAGGGAGACTGGCTTTCACAGTGGGAGGGGCTCGGCTCCTAAAGGAGGTGGGAAGTGATGGCTGTGGCGGAGGTCACGGTGTCTGTCACCCCAGGTTTCCCTGTCCCAATCCCTCCCTTTTTAATTCCATGGCTCCTTCTCAGGGATGACAAACCCAGAGGTGATCCGGGCGCTGGAGCGCGGGTACCGCATGCCTAGACCAGAGCACTGCCCTGAGGAGCTCTACAGCATCATGACACGCTGCTGGAAGAACCGCCCTGAGGAGCGGCCCACCTTCGAATATATCCAGAGCGTGCTGGACGACTTCTACACGGCCACCGAGAGCCAGTACCAACAGCAGCCATGATGGGCGGCCCCGGGAGGGACCAGGTACCCAGCTGATGCCTAAGGGGTGGCTCTAACGCTGCCTGCCTGGTCCTGCTCACGGTTCCCCACAGACACCCGCCTGCCCCACCTCCGTCCAGCCACAGTTCCACATCTGTCAAGTGGTTTGAACTGGACAGTCTCTTTTTGACTCCAGCAGTCTACAATCTGCCGTCCTCAGGAGACCCCAAGTTGATATGTCTATTGCCTGGGACAGCTGGATTCCAGTTACCGCTGTGGTTGCGATAGGAAACTTTAAAAATAATGGAATAAATATTTAAATAAAAGACACAAAGGCTAAAGACTTTACTGACAGATCGGCTTGTCTTGTCCTGCCAGTTCGTGACTATCACCTATTTGCCTTTTTGCTGGATGACACATCAGAGAAGAGGAAGGACCCTTCCAAAGACCAGAAGTATGAAGAGAAGTGGGGTCCAAGGCTCCCGAGGTTTCTAACTGCCCCCCCCCGGCTGATTAGTCACTGGCTCTGTTAGTTTCCTATGGCTTCTGTAACAAATGACTACAAACTTGATGGCTTAAAAACACAAATGCATTATCTTACAGTTCCAGAGGTCAGATATCTGAAATGGGTTTAGCAAGGCTGTGTGCCTTTCGGAGCCTCTAGGGGAGAATTCATTTCCTTGCCTTTTCTAGCTTCTGGAGGCTGACATGTCCCCAGACTCTTGGCTTCTCTTATACTCATCACTTCAAACTGCTTGTCATGACAGCTCCTTCTCTGACTCTGTCTCCTGCCTCCCTCTTCCTCTTGTAGGGACACCTGTTGGTACATCGGGCCCACCTGGATAATCCAGACTAACTTTTCCATTTCAAGATCCTTATTCACATCTTCAAAGCCCCATATTCACAGGCTCCAGGGATTAGGACAGTGACATCTTGGGTGTGGGGGAAGAGCTTTATTCTGCCTATCACACTGGTACTGGGATGCTGGATGGGTTTTTGTCTCCAAAGAGCTGAGTCTGACAAGATGATAAGAATGACTTTTTGGGTGCCTGGGTGGCTCAGTGGGTTAAGCCTCTGCCTTTGGCTCAGGTCATAATCCCAGGGTCCTGGGATCAAGTCCAGCATCAGGCTCTCTGCTCAACAGGGAGCCTGCTTCCCCCCTTCTCTACCTGTCTCTCTACCTACTTGTGATCTCTCTGTGTGTGTCAAATGAATAAATAAAATCTTTTTTTAAAAAATCTTAAAAAAAATAAAAATTTAAAAAAAAAAGAATGACTTTTCAAATTGGGGCCCTGACTTTCCTGATGACCCACCCTGATACACAAGCTGGTTAGTCTGGGTCTCCCTGAGGGCTGCTGGGCTGTCCACAGTCTGGGCATTGCCCATGGCCAAGCAGCCATCATGGTTGTTAAGAAGGTATCCACCATTGTAGGAATACCAGGGCCTGGAGATGTGGTTGCTGAGAGGTATTTGGTAGCCTGCATAAGAAGCTCTCCGTGGAGGGGAGGGAGATGTGGGAAGGACGCAGAGAAGACAAGGAAGTGGTGGGCCCTTCCTACATGTTGTTTCAATCGAAAGCATTAGCTTTCATTGTAAGGGGAATGATGGGAAGAGGTGGACAGTGAGATAGGGGGAACCAATGACATCTTTCTATATTATTGCATCTCCTGAAGGATTTACATCACAGCACCTGCCAGGGTCCCCTGGGACCCTATATTGAACTTGTTCTGCACCCCTGAGTAGCACAGAGGAACTGGGAATAAGCAGTGGAAAGTGAAGCTAGCAGTGTTTCAGTTTACCTAGTGGGTAACTGAATTTCTCTCCTGCTTTCTCATTTGGGATATATCTTTGGATATCTGAAAGCAGAGCTTAGGCTCCTTTGGTAGGAATTTGCACTCATAATTTGTGGTATAGCTCTTCCGTAAACCATAGGAGGGAACCTGTTGCTACACAGACAAGACCAGGGGTCAGTTCCCATCGTCCTGCTCTTTTGGTTTACACTGCCTATACTGTGATTTATCCCTCTGGTCACAGCAAAGACGCAGTAAAACCCGAGGACCAATACAATACCAAACCACAGTCCACGGAAGAAAATATTGCTAAATTAGACTCCGTTAAAATTAAAAACTCTGCTCTGAGAAAGACACTGTTAAGAAAATGAGGACATCTGGGTGGCTCAGTCATTAAGCATCTGCCTTTGGCTCAGGTCATCGTCCCAGAGTCCTGGGATTGAGCCCTGCATTGGGCTCCCTGCTCAGCGGGGAGTCTGCTTCTCCCTCTCCCACTTCCCCTGCTTGTGTTCCCTCTCGCGCTCTCTCTCTCTCTCTCTCTCTCTCCATCAAGTAAACAAATAAAATATTTTTAAAAAATAATAGAGGAAACTGGGGGCTGGATGAGAGGGTATATGAGAACTTTGTGCTTTCTACTCATTTTTCTGTAAACCTAAAACTGCTCTAAAAAATAGTCTGTTCAATAAAAAAGCAAACAAAAACATGGAGATAAATTTGAGTGCCACCAATTCTTTGGGAAAGCTGCATGCACTCCTCCTCTGGAAGGCGTCAAAGGAAGGCATAGATAAGGTGCCCCATTCTAAGATGTCAATGACTTGCTTTAATCTAGTATCTAGATGTGGCTTTGAGTTTAAACACAGGGAAAGTACTTGTTTCATTTCCCTCTTGTGAGTTAAAATAAAACTGCCTCCTTATTCCCTAACCTGGGCCCTCAGTTTTGTCATGTGTCTGTCCTCATCACCATATATTCTGAATAATGCTATATCAATTTGCATTTCATTTGCATCTCTTCCCTTTTGGAAGTCGGCAATGACTGCTAGTTGTCACCATAACTGTGTTCCCCCTTCTTCCAGAGAAACAGCATTTTTATCAGGAGGTGCATGACTGCCCAGAACAAAGGCTGCACTTCCCGCTCCCTCTTACTGTTAAGTATGGCTAGGTGATTAAGTTCTGATCAATGGGTTGTAAGTGGAAGTGTGCTAAAGCACCTTTTGATATTCTTTCTTAAAAGACAACTGATGTGGACTCTTTGTCCCTTATTTTTCATCTCTTCCTCTATCTTGCTGCCTAGAATGTGCATGTGAAGGCTGGAGCACTGGCTACCATTCTGGACCCTGAGGACCATGAATTAACTCAAAGGATGGCAAAGCTGGATGGGGCTTAGATCTCTTAAGATATTTTAAGCACAGCCATCATAGCAACTAGAAGGGTCCTCCAGACTTTCACCTCAGAGGGTGTGGCATGCACTGTCAGTATCCCTTGAAGTGGGCTAGACTTTTAGCTGCCATTATCTGCATCATGGTATGCCTGAGGGCTCTCTTCCTAAAGCTGCAGAAAACCTCAGCTGCCAGTGTTCCCAGAAGGCCAAAAGTGCTGAGGAATTCATCCACTCTGGGATAAACCCTCAACTAATGACTTCTGGGAGTTGGTGTATAAATACCCCTGCTCCCTTGCTCCCCTGGTATGGTAACTGTGAGGTGTGTGTTTTGGGTTGTTTCCCAGAGTTTCCCCTTAGGACATGCTTCAGTTACTCACAGAGGTAAGTTGCTTGACAACATACCTTCTCCAAGTATAGCTCTGACATGACTGTGGGTTGATAGTTTCATTTATATTCATGAATAAAATGAAAATGAAATAATGAAGATGTGCATGGGAACTTCACTCATTAGTCAATGACATGAGCAACTTCTTTGTAACTCAAGTAAGAGCTTCCAATATACCCTCATGTTTTTGTGCTGATCACAATGTAACAGATACAGATACAGCACACTTACGGTTTAATCTGTGCAATTGCCTTTTTCTTTAGCATGTGAAGTCTAGACCAGGGATTGACAAACTAAGGCAGACCATGTTTTATTGGAACATAGTGATGCCCGTTATTTGTTGTCTGTAGTGGCTTTTGTACTGCAAGAAAGGGTTGAGAATTGTGACACAATCGCACAGTCTACAAAGCCTAACATATTGACTATCTGGCCCTTTACAGAATATGTTTGCTAGCAAAACAAAATTTCAAGCCTTGATTTGTAGCATTTGCTGATTTAAGGGGGGGTATAAATATTCCCACCATTGCCAATTTCAAGCTACTGACCAGAACTCTGTTACGGCTTTCATGGGCACTTTTGCCTTCATAGGACCCTTCCTCCATACAATATATATATTTTATATTTATAAATATAAATATGAACATTTTATTTAAATGCCTATATATTTGATATATAGAAATATTTATTTAAATATTAAATATATAGTTGACAACTGCATTGATAGAAAGATGAATATACCAATAGGACCTATGAAAACGTTCCCTTTAACCACAAAATTCATGTTTTCCTTCTTTTTTTTTAATTTTTAAAAATTTATTTGACAGAGAGAGATCACAAGTAGGCAGAGAGGCAGGCAGAGAGAGGGGGGGAAGCAGGATCCCTGCTGAGCAGAGAGCCTGATGTGGGGCTCAATCCCAGAACCCTAAGATCATGACCGGAGCCAAAGGCAGAGGCTTAACCCACTGAGCCACCCAGGCGCCCCCATGTTTTCCTTCTGATTTTAAAAGAAATTAATTTCAGGGGTGCCTGGGTGGCTTAGTGGGTTAAAGCCTCTGCCTTTGGCTCAGGTTGTGATCCCAGGGTCCTGGGATCGAGCCCCGCATCGGGCTCTCTGCTCAGCGGGGAGCCTGCCTCCTCCTCTCTCTCTCTCTCTCTCTGCCTGCCTCTTGGCCTACTTGTGATCTGTCTGTCAAATAAATTTAAAAATTTTTTTAAAAATAAAAATAAAAGAAATTAATTTCTTTTCATGGCCTCTAAAAGTGGAGTGGGCCTTATGTATTGTGTCTACTGTATTAATGGATAAGCTGGCTCTGCAACCAATTCAATGCCATTGAACTCAGAACTGTGGAAAGATGTACGGTAGTGCAACATTTCATAGTATTTCCATCATACCAATAAAACAGGTATGAATAACCTCAACAGCATAAATAGTAGTAAAATATAGCAAAGTGATGAGGAAATGGAGCTTTGCATATTTCATACTTTTGGTTCAAGTGTCATTTATTTAATTTAAAATTTACATAACTTAATTTTCTTTTTTTTAATTTCTTTTTTTATTTTTTAAAAGATTTTATTTATTTATTTGTCAGAGAGAGAGAGGGAGAGAGAGAGAGCGAGCACAGGCAGAGGCAGAGGGAGAAGCAGGCTCCCCGCCAAGCAAGGAGCCCGATGTGGGACTCAATCCCAGGACGCTGGGATCATGACCCGAGCCGAAGGCAGCTGCTTAACCAACTGAGCCACCCAGGTGTCCCATCTTTTTTTATTTTTTATAAACATATAATGTATATTTAGCCCCAGGGGTACAGGTCTGTGAATCGCCAGGTTTACACACTTCACAGCACTCACCACAGCACACACCCTCTGCAATGTCCATAATCCCACCACCCTCTCCCGACCTCCCCTCCCCCCAGCAACCTTCAGTTTGTTCTGGGAGATTGAGTCTTTTATGGTTTGTCTCCCTCCCGATCCCATCTTGTTCCATTTATTCTTTTCCTACCCCCCAAACCCCCCACATTGCATCTCCACTTCCTCATATCAGGGAGATCATATGATAGTTGTCTTTCTCTGATTGACTTACTTCGCTAAGCATAATACCCTCTAGTTCCATCCACGTCGTCGTCGCAAATGGCAAGATTTCATTTTTTTGATGGCTGCATAGTATTTCATTGTATATATATACCACATCTTTTTTATCCATTCATCTGTTGATGGACATCTAGGTTCTTTCCATAGTTTGGTTATTGTGGACATTGCTCCTATAAACATTCGGGTGCACGTGCCCCTTTGGATCACTATGTTTGTATCTTTAGGGTAAATACCCAGTAATGCAATTGCTGGGTCATAGGGTAGCTCTATTTTCAACTTTTTGAGGAAACTCCACGCTGTTTTCCAGAGTGGCTACACCAGCTTGCATTCCCACCAACAGTGTCAGAGGGTTCCCCTTTCTCTGTATCCTCGCCAGCATCTGTCATTTCCTGACTTGTTAATTTTAGCCATTCTGACTGGTGTGAGGTGGTATCTCATTGTGGTTTTGATTTGGATTTCCCTGATGCCAAGTGATGTGGAGCACTTTTTCATGTGTCTGTTGGCCATCTGGATGTCTTCTTTGCAGAAATGTCTGTTCGTGTCCTCTGCCCATTTCTTGATTGGAATATTTGTTCTTTGGGTGTTGAGTTTGTTAAGCTCTTTATAGATTTTGGATACTAGCCCTTTATCTGATATGTTGTACATAACTTAATTTTTAATAATCCCTATGGCCAACAGTTGGTTCACAAAATTCCTAAAAATTTAACTATTGGCTCTTGCAAGCTGGATAAGCCAGCTCCTCCATGCCATTTCCTTCTGGTATCCCTTCATCTCCCAAATAAACTACTCTGGCTTGAATCCTTGTCTCCGAGTTGGCTGCTGAGGGAAACAGAGGAAAGTAAGCTTCTGACTTGTTAAGTCATTGTTATTTTGGTGTGTGTGTTGGGGAGGGTTCTTCCTTACAGCTGGCTCTTTCCCAGCTGATAGAGGCTTGAGATCATTTATAATGTAAACATTCAAAAAAATATTTTGAGGACATACTTAATAGGGACACAGGTGGTAACAACATAAATCCAGTTCAGGTCTTCATGGGAGATAAAGAATAACAAATGACCAGATTATATCTATATCTATATCTGGCCAGGGAATACCTTTCTAAGGAGGTGACAGTTGAGCTGAGCGCCAAACATGGGAAGGAACTAACCACACAAAATGTTGAGAGAAGAGTATTCCAGAAAGAAGGAACTGCAAGTGCAAAGGTCTTGAGGTGCAGATGAGCAGGGCCAGTTCCAGGCATATCTGTGTGGACGGGGCCCGGGGAGTGAGGGTAAGAATAGTAGGAGACAAGCCTGATCTTGCAGGGCCTTGCAGGCCATGGTGAGGACTTGAGATTTTTGTTATCACAGTGGCTGTAAATGGAGAATCAAGATTAGAGGGGACAGAAGCAGCAAGCAGGAGGAAGCCAGGTAGAAGGCTGCCACCTCAGGGACACAGGGTGGGGGTGTGAAGCAAGGATAGCACAGTGGATTGCTACAAAATAACCCTCAACAAATCATGCCCCCCACCGAATTCATGCCCTTGTGTGGTCCCCTCCTACTCTGACTCTGGACTGACCTTGTGACTTGTTTCCACCAACAGAGTGGGGCAGAACTGATGCTGTGGGAGTTCTGAAGTTTAGGCCTTAGGAGGCCTTGCAGCTTTCACTCACCACCGTGGACCTGAGACCATAATGTGAAGGAGCCTTTGCTACCCTCCTTGGGGATGAGTGCCCCATGGAGAGAGAAGCCTCGCTGATAACCAGAACCAAACACCCAGACGTAAGAGGCTACCATGCACCTTACAGCCCCAGCTGAGCCATCCACCGAAATTGCAGGAGAGATCCCAGGTAAGACAAACAGAAGGCCCCAGAATGCCAACCCACAGAGTCAAGAGAAATAATAAATCTGACCAGCCAGATTCAAAGGGAAGAGAACTAGAGTCTCCTCCTGATGGGGGAAACAGCATGCTCATGTAAAGACATGAGAACTTCTTGGCATCCATCTTTGCGGACAATCCACTAGAATGGCACTCATAGGTGAGGACCAGAGTTCAGTTGCCCCCTGCCAAGAGGTACGATTAGATAAGAGTCTTACGGATGGTTTTAGCATAATGCTAAGGGCTGCAGCACACAACAAATGCTCAGTAAGTGCTGATTATTATTTTTTTAAAGATTTTTTTTAAAGATTTTATTTATTTATTTGACAGACAGAGATCACAAGTAGGCAGAGAAGCAGGCAGAGAGTGAGGAAGGGAAGCAGGCTCCCTGCTGAGCAAACAGTCCGGTGCGGGGCTCGATCCCAGGACCCTGGGATCATGACCTGAGCCGAAGGCAGAGGCTTTAACCCACTGAGCCACCCAGGCGCCCCAAGTGCTGATTATTTTAATCATTATTATTTTTTTAACAACTTTTCAAACAGTCACTGATACCACTGGTACTTTATCCACTTTACAGTGATACGTGGAATAAATGTACTTTCTGGTTTCTACCAATTTTAACACGGTGACTCTTTGAGTCCCCTTTCCAGATATTGGAAATTTTCAATGCTTGGGAAGATTGAGTGACTTACCCCGGTCACACTCTTAGCTAACCAGACTATGGTGAGGTCCACATTCCAGGATGTCTTCCTCTACTAAATACACAGTTTTTCATTCGTTTCTTTAATAATTATTGTATTGGGGCACCTGGGTGGCTCAGTCGGTTAAGCGGCTGCCTTCGGTTCAGGTCATGATCCCAGGGTGTTGGGATCGAGCCCCACAGAACATCTGCCGTTCTGGGGAGAGCCTGCTTCTCCCTCTCCCTGCTGCTCTGCCTACTTGTACTCTCTCTGTGTCAAATAAATAAATAAAATCTTAAAAAAAAAAAAAAAGTAGTGTATTGTATTGGGCTCTTGCCATCTATCCGAAGAAGTATACATATGTGTATAATGACAATTATTTATTGAACACATACTATGTAACATTATGTCATTGAATCCTCATCATAAACTTATTATAAGCCCCTACCCATTTCGCCAATGAGAATAAGATAGAATAAGGTTAAATAAAAGACAGGATCCTACCCTTACAGGGATTACAATCTATTAGAGAGGATATAAAGTAGTCAGGCAAATAATTATATATTTAGTTACAAATTATTCCCGGAGTTTGACTGCTATTGGAGCCCTGGTACCAATCCCCACTCATCAAATCAAGGCCTCAGGTAACCCTGGCAACGGGTCTTTCTGCCAATAGTAAAGATGGCGCCCAGCGAACAGGCGCACTTACGCACACCCTCAATACCCACAATACGGGGGGAGGGGCGGGGGAGGAGGAAGAGGCGGAGTTTCTGCCAGGAGTTAATATGGCTCCCATAGTTACACCATCCGCTCGTCACCTAATCAGCGACCTCACTGCCCAGACCAGGCTGCCGATCAGGAGCGAAGTCTTCTCGCCCCTCTACTGACCACGACTGCAGGAGAGTTTGAAGCCAGACAGCACCCAACGGAGTTAAACTTCGTAACCAGGGAAACACCACTTCCGCTGACGTCATTACGGCGACACGTGGATCCAAGATGGCGGCAGCGATGGTGAGTGAAGGAGACTCTGGGAGCCAGAGCTGGAGCGGGGCCCTCCGGGGGATCCCAGGACTTTCCAGCGCCCCATGCCTGCCCCGAGCCACCTCCGGGACCCCTAGCTCAGGCTTGAGGGACGTCCCTGACTGGGCTTGTCTCTCCCAAGCTCCCTCTCCCCGACCCTGGCCCCACACTCAGGCTTGTCAAGGCCCGGAGTTTTGGGGGAGGCACTGGGTCCTAGGAAAGGTCTTGGTTACTGTCTCCTCCGGTTCCTATTACTGCTGTGGTCTCCGCCTCTCGTCAGCCCCTTTTTCTAATTCTCACTTCCCAGCCCCGATCCCTCCG
Source organism: Martes martes (assembly GCF_963455335.1). Lineage (NCBI taxonomy): Eukaryota > Metazoa > Chordata > Mammalia > Carnivora > Mustelidae > Martes > Martes martes. The sequence goes on along the minus strand of NC_137896.1, from coordinate 25,440,660 downwards.
AATAGCCCCCTATTATTCCCACCCTCGCTCCTCCTCCTTACGTTCAGACTTTGCTCTTTGCCTTCCGCCTTTCCATCCTGACCAGTCCGCGGATGCGACCTCACCTCTGACCAGCCTCCCAGCCCAAGCCTCGTCTCAGATCCTTTCCAGAGCCCTGTTCTCATGTCCACCTTCAGCAACTGTTCCCACCGCGCACAGACCTTGACTGCCGCTACCTTGGAACATGCCCTTACACCCCTCTCCTCCATTTTCTATCTCCAGGCCCTTTCTAAACATTTATGCGGTCTTCTCTAAATCTGCCTCTCTCCTGGGGAGCTTTTATCCCATTGGTTCTCAAACTTCACTGTGCATAAGACTCTCGGGGTGTGTGTGGGGAGCATGTTAAAAATGCAGTTTCCTGAGCCCCACTCCCAAAGTTCTAATTCTGTAGGTTTAGGTGATGACCAGGAATCTGCACTTTTATAAGCCCTCCAGTGATTATGATGCAGGTGATCTGTGAACTACGTTTTGAAAATCACCTTTTCTGGCTGCCTCTCCCTTGGGTGCCCCTGCAGGGCCACACAGCTCTTTAGGAAAAAGGTTCATTAGAATGGAGCTTCTTAGGATGGAGGCTCTGTGTGAATGAGGATGCACGTGAAAGAGCTGTGTCTGGAAAGTGGGTCAGAACTTACTGGCTCCTATACAGAACCCTGGAAGCAGACCTATGAAGGAGTGGCCTTTCTTGCAGAAGCTCAGCTCACATTCTGCTTGTCAAGAGACCAGAACCAGAATTGAAGTCACTTTGTCCAGAATGATTTTCTAGATCTTCCTATATGTTGCTTCCTCAGTAGATAATTTCATCCCAGGAATGAATGCAAAGGAAAACACAGGGGAAAAGGAGGCGACAATTGACTTTAGCAAAGGCACATTCTTATTTAAATTCTTTGGTGTTGGCTTTCTTCAAAGAAGGGTAGGTTCTTGGCGACAATGAGTTTCCCTTCTTCTGTTAACCAACAGATAACATCCTTCTTGTTTAATGAGGGATTCTTCATTTAGAACCTGAGGTCGGGTGAAAGATTTCCCAGCCTTCCCTGATTTCTGTGGTCTCAGACTTCAGTTTAAACCATGAGTGATATGTTGAAACCAAATTTTTTCTGGACCACATTCAGAACAAGAATGGTATAAGAATGAAGCAGGAAAGGGGCGCCTGGGTGGCTCAGTGGGTTGGGCCTCTGCCTTTGGCTCAGGTCATGATCTCGGCATCCTTGGATCGAGCCCCGAATCGGGCTCTCTGCTCAGCAGGAAGCCAGCTTCCCCCGTCTCTCTGCCTGCCTCTCT